>NC_139250.1:28757815-29405242 GCF_977018435.1 Lepisma saccharinum
GGACAACTGTCACAAATAATGATGTGTTAAAAATGATTACACAACTGATCATTAGGCTGAGGATTTATATGCGCTATAAAGCTAGCAAGATATGAATGCAAATATTTATTTTATTAGCCATCAACAGAGGGGGTAAATCTTCAATTAAAGTGACAATACGATATAGTGAAAAGTAGAAATAAATATGTTATGAAAAAACATATATGCTCTGTACATGTTATTCTGACATACATATACAAGCTAGTTTCCCCTTTGCAAACCCTTATATTTGTCTGAAAGAGCTAAGAATCTCAACAATATCTCGGCAACGTTGCCAAAATATGCAAACTAATTTAGTTTAGATTTTGTCAGAACACAAGAAAGCAATTTTTTTTTTGTAATATTTGCATGTAAATCCTCATTCTAGTGATTATGAATTGGAATGTCTTTTTCAGATTAAACTAGCAGACTTCAGTGTAATAAAATCCTTCAGGAGGAAGTGATTTTCCTCTGATTTCATTGTTGTCCTGTTGGAAGACATATATTCTTAATGAGAAGTGTGTAATACTCAAAATGCATTTTATTTGCGTTAAAGAAAATCTTCCCGGCTGTTGAACACGAGGCTAAAAGGTAGAATATGCCCATGGATGTCCGAAAGGGGGGCAAGGGGCACGGCCCTCCCCATGGAAAATTAATGTCCTAAAAATTTTAATGCACACACATAATTAAATTTCGTTCTCATTAATGTGTGTTAATTATTGTAAGGGCTTTGCAAGAACACCAAGTTCAATTTTTGGGGGGAGGTATGGTGTAAATATCCATTGTCCCCCCCTGGAACAAAATATCTTGCTTACCCCTCCCTGGGAGAAATCCTACAGACGTCTATGCATACACTTAGAACCCATAACGTGTCAATTGACACATATATGTTGACTCCAATAGCACTTAAACCTATACGTAAACTGCAGACGATGCACTTTTTGGTGTCACAGTGCACGCAGAAATGCATAAAGGGTACTTTTAGCTGGGTCTGTTCCATTCGATGCACTAAAATGCATCCATTTGGAAGATCAGGCATGATCTTCCTAAAGATAAGAAAGAAATAACAAAATTACATATTTAACTGTGTCAGTTGATGCATTAAAAGTGCACTAAGCTTGATTTAATGCATTTGGAGTTATGTGTGTATGCTCTGATGTTTCTATTACTAACATTACAAAAGTATTGTGTTAACGTAACGAAATATGTCCACTGCACAAATTATCCCCAACAGCTGATATGCGAGTGCGTGTCGCAGTATTGAATGCATACGAAAACAAGAAAAAATTGGAACAACCCCCTGTTCGTCACATCCCTCCCCAAAACTCTGTCCCCCCCCCCTCCAACAACTCCGTCTTTCTTTGCAGCATACGGCATCATTAGCCGGCCCAGACCGTCGACTCCGGAAGTTTCGCAGTTGCCATGGCAACCCGTGCAGACGAGAGCCGATGGTATCAAAATAGTCCAACATCTTCGTAACAAAATTGTGAAGTAACGAAGAGCAGGGGGAGAGGGAAATATTACTAACGGGAGAGATGCCTAGCTTTAGAGATCGACTCCGCCGCAAGGGATGCTGGGGCATATCCGAGATGAGGCCCCGAAAAATATACAAGACATCCCCGCTCTGTTTAGTAATTTCGTATGGTGCGGGGGCGACCTCGTTTTGAGATGGGGCGCTTCCCTTGTATCTTTGGTCGTAGATCGGGAGCGCACAAAGAAAAGGCTGCGCGCGCTTGTGGTTAAAAATGTATGCCACGAGCGCACAAAATCCATGGCGATGTTGCCACGTTGTGTCAACCTAACCTAACAAATAAGTTACAAACAAAGTCATTAATTGTATTCATGAAAGTTTTTTTATAACAAACATGTGTAATACTTCTTGATATTTGACTTTTTATGCAATTAAATGATCCTCTATACAGGTCAGCCATTACACAATCATAGATGTGGCAATGCAGCATTGGATGTGCGCTCGTGGCACCTTTCATATACCACGAGCGCACACTTTCACATTTTTGTACGCTAGTGGACTGCACCCGTATCTTTACCTTCCTCGTAGGGTTCGTTCCGGACTTGGAATTGGTGAAAAAGTCACCTTTTTGAGGAGCGGGACGAGACCGAGAACGTGTTAAATCGAGACGACACCGAGAAATCCCCATTATACAGGGTGTTGCAAAATACCTGTTACAACGCTTGGGAGGTGATTCGACATGTAAAAACAAGGAAAAAATGCCATGTGAAAAAATGTCGAAATCGGCACCGTTTTCGAGTGACAGGCGTGCGAAAATCGCCTCACACTATGTGTAAAGCACAATAACTCAAGAAGGAAGAAAGATATCAATGTCGGATTAAAAGAATACAAAGAAAGTCGTGCCTGACGAATACAATGGTGCATCAATTGAGGCCCAGTGTAAATTGCGCAAGGGGACTCTCAAAGAAAGTGGAGAATCCCCTGATGGAAAATACAGGAAATTTACTACTATCTGCTACATAATGTTGAGATCGGAATGTAGGCAGTAAAAAATGACGACGTATGTCCACATGTCTCACTACTGCTGGGACACCGTCCCACACTCGGGAAATAGGAAATTCACTCGAAAATGACGCTATGCCATCAAATTACGCTCAGATTGATTTCAACTAATTGATACAGAAAGCCCCACTAGAGGCGCTGTGAGTGTAGGTCACCTGTTACGTATTAGTGTTGGTGGATACTACGTAGAGAGTGTAGTCGACCGTTGTTTTTCCTGTCTGTTCTGCGTCTCGCAGCGTGGAGTTTAGTCTGGCGTGTGTGTATGGATGAATTGCGCCAAGGAATATTGTACGTAGAGTACGTATTTCCGTGTTCTTTCTCGGTTTGCAACAACTGCGTGGACACCTGTGTGACATTACGTGGGTGCTAATCACGGTAGTTGTGATCCGTCACTCGGAGGGACAGTGCCCCTGTTGCTGGGCAGTTCTCGAACAGGACAATGGTGGAGTATTCTACCCACTAACTTGCTGATATGCATCTCGTTTATGGGTAGGCAAACCGAAACAGCCGTGAAGCACGGCGTTCGTATCACGAACGTTTTCCCAATAGGCGGTTACCAGAACATGCACTCTTTCAAAGACTTGATGCTCGACTGCGTGAAACTGGATCTCTACTAGCCCGTAGGTGGGATTGTGGAAGACCCCGCACTGTGCAATTTGAAGAGGACGTGTTGGACGCGATACGAGTCCGTCCTGACACCAGCACACGTGTCATTGCTCGTACTCAACAAACCCACCATAGCAATGTGTTCCGCGTTCTTCAAGAGGAGGGGTTGCACCCATAAAAAATTGCATAAGGTGCACTACATACTGCCCACGTACTTTTCTCTACGCTTGGATTTCTGCCAATGGTACGTGCAACAAACTCTTGCCATTCCAGATTTCCCAACAAGAGTTTTGTGGACCGATGAGGCAATATTCACCAGGGACGGCATGTTCAATAGCCACAACAGCCACGTCTGGGATATGGACAATCCGCATGCAATCATTGTGCGCCATCATCAACATAGGTTCGCAGTGAATGTGTGGTGTGGCGTAGTAGGTGACCACTTGATAGGCCCGTACATTTTGCCCTCTACTTTGTGTGGTGGGAATTATCGGTTGTTTCTACATGACGTATTGCCTGAACTTTTGGAAAACGTGCCACTGGCAGGTAGACAACGTATCTGGTTTCAACACGACGGCGCCCCCGCACGTTTCGACCGGGGAGCCAGGGCCTTACTCAACGGTATTTTCGGCGATCGTTGGATTGGCAGGGGTGGACCTTTACAGTAGCCACCTCGTTCCCCCGACCTCACACCACTGGATTTCTTTGTGTGGGGAGAAATGAAAAGGCTCGTGTATGAAACCCCCGTGGAAAGTGCTGAGGATCTCGTTGCTCGTGTTAGTGCCGATGCTGGGACAATTGTTGACATGAAAGAGGAATTTGCGCGTACCAGACAATCAGTGCTTCGCCGATGTCATCTTTGTCTTCAAGTCAATGGCGGACATTTTCAACAAAGTCTCTGAGTATACCGGTGTTTGTGAGCCCCTATCAGCACCGCATAGTGTCCTTTAGGAAAGGTGCGAGTGAAGATGCTGGATATCGCTGTACTTCATACCGTCGATCTGCATGTGCAGAGGCTGTGCGCTTCTCAGTGGAATCCCTTCCAGATGTGCTGTGCCTGGAAATGTTACATGCCATTGTGTGCGTTTTCTCGCCATTCTCCGTCTTCATTCCTTCGAGGATTATCCACTTTCTTTGGGGAGCTCTCTTGTAGTATACGTATGTACAGCCTGACGACATGCGGCCATTGTTTAACTTTCGTTTTTCGTACTGCAAAGTAGTGTGTCAACATTAAGGGATTGAAAACGTTTTTTTTATGATTTTCCCGTATTTTTTTCCATTTGGGATGGTGTCCCAGAAGTAGTGAGACATGTGGACATACGTCGCCATATTTTACTGGCTACATTCCGATCTCAACATTATGTAGAAGATAGTAGTAAATTTCTTGTATTTTCCATCAGGGGATTCTCCACTTTCTTTGAGAGTCCCCTTGCGCAATTTACACTGGGCCTCAATTGATGCACCATTGTATTCGCCACGTACGATTTTGTTTGTATTATTTTATTCCGACATTGATATCTTTCTTCCTTCTTGAGTTATTGTGCCATAAACATGGTGTGAGGCGATTTTCGCACGCCTGTCACTCGAAAACGGTGCCGATTTCGACATTTTTTCACATGGCATTTTTACCTTGTTTTTACTTGTCGAATCACCTCCCAAGCGTTGTAACAGGTATTTTGCAACACCCTGTATAAAGCTTATTTTACTTTCCAGGCGTCTCGTTCTCCTCCGGAAACGTTTGGTCTCGTTGTCTCGATTTTAAATTGTGGCTTCGGTGCCAATGTTGCCCTACCGGTACAGTCATGGACATTACTGGGTTGTACCAATAGAATCGTTACAACCCAGAAGTGTCCGTGACTGTACAAGCTGCACGATCAATGGCCTCATGTACAGTCACCGCCAATAAAAAATGAGACGACTAGATTCTGATATACTCGGTTCCCTGCAAGGCGATATGTGTGTTGCCTAACTCTGTCGTAAAGTTAGGCAACAAACATAACGCTTGCACGTACCAGCTAACTGTAGACCAGACGAACGAGAGCAAGTGTCTGCGCAAGTAGTGACGCGAGACGGCTCCACCAATGAACCGTGAGAGAATCGGGATTGTGTGATGGGCAACGGGAGTTACCCGATTTCCTCTTCAGCAAACGGGCCGTATTTTTGTCTCCAGGTCCGTACGATTGGTTTAAGAATTTCTTATGGAAATATTAGGGATAAAACTACAAGAGCAAATTTTGACAAGCCGTGCATTTAGCGTACGGACTAAGGTCTGGCCCGTAAGTTTGGCAACGCTGCGCTTTCACCACACGATTTTCCTCCTTCTCCTCTGCCGATATGCGCGGCCCTGCTCTACAGTTAGCTGGAACAGGGTATAGGAGTCCTATTTTTATTGTCGCTGACTCGGACCAAAATGAGAGAAAAAAATACCTGCAAAGTCGACATTCATTTCAGCACAGCGCTACGACACCAGGGGTCCCGCGTTTGAATCCCGACCGGGTGTACTTTGTGAATGTCCTTTCACCGTCTTTCATCCTCGTCTTCGCTCTTAGTCAAAAGTGGCAGAAAAGCGAGGTAGAATGAACCAAATCAATGAATCGACCGTCATTTGTTTTCTGCTATCTGGTCCCCTTATGTGTTGTCATTTTGTAACTCTCCTTCCTCGCTTCGCTGTCAAAAACTTCAACAACATTGGATATCAAGTCTCTGCTTTCGCTGTGTTTGAGTTTTTGCTTTCAACTCCACAGCTAGGCTAATTGGGACTGGACCTACAGTTTGAAGTAGAATCCGAACCACTTCGTGATGGTAGAGTCAGATTATGTTTATAACAACTCCAGCTGACCGCGCGAGTCCAGTTAGTGAGCCTACCAACAGTCGAGAGCGCGAGCAACAGGGATAGCGATAGGTGCTGGGTAGAGATGACGCCAGTGGCTCGTTGGGCTTCTCCGGGACTTATGACTCGCTCCAAAGCTGCCAATGCAAAACAGCTAGAGATGTTACGAAAGTAATCGCACTCTACAAATACTTGGCGCTGAATAAAGGTGACTGCGATTTCAAGGCAAGCAGCTGATTGCATCGCCCACGCTCTTCCGCCCTCTTGGATTGAAAATTCGACCACAGCGCCAGAGGGTTGTCTCTTTTTGGTCAAGCTGTGCTTACACTATGACGAACACAATCTGCAGTCATTTTTTTTTCCAGAAGTCGGTCACTGAGTTCACACGGAAACTTACGAAGCTCAATCGTAAATGCGTACACGTAAGCGAGAGAGGTGAAGAATCTTGGGTGAAAATTTTCGCGTGTTGCTTTCAGCGAGACGCAATATAACTCCTAATTGCGAGAGCTCGGTTATCCGAAGGTGACACATGTAACTCGGCGCGGGACTGCGGAGGGCGTGTCCGCCAGTCTCGGTTCCCACGATCCTCTCGGCGTGGTCCTTTGCGTGTCCGCTCCCTGAGAAGGTCCAGCCCTGGACACGGTACCCTCTTGGGTCGTTAGCACCAAAACTTTACGATTACTCCCCCCCCCCCTTTCCCTTAGCAGAAAAAAAGTTTCCTACTTCGCATTAAAAGCACCTGAGAATGGAACCGCTCCAACACGGAAGAATGTGCACACCTGACACGCACTCTACTCAATATGCACGGTGGCCGAAGAGAGCCGAGGGATGGAAGACCAGATTTGCTATTCCATCATCTAGTAGGCTACGAGTTCCGGGTTCGATTCCCGCTGAAAGCGCATGGGCTGGGAACGGATTTATATGTACTAAATAGTGTTCGATATGTAAATATACAGTGTTTTTAATAAATAATTGAGGGGATACAAAAATTTATTGCAAGTAAAGTTACTTTAATGAAACCAGTCCAGAACGAACGAGGATCCTAGGTTAATGATGTGCGTCTACGCGTAAACAACGATAGTCTACATTCTACACGTAGACTATTTTATACACGTAGATTAGGTAATCTATGTAAACAACATGGCGTGATAACTTAGCAAAGGGCGCCGTGGAATTAAAAGAAAATTATATTGCGTATCAGTTGCTGATGTGTGATGAGAACTTTTCATGCTCTTCCTTCCAAATTCGAACAATTTCTCACCTAGGAAGAAACCTAATAGAAATATTCTAGTGTTTTTTGGGGGGAAAATACCACTCTTTGCCTCACGATTGCCATCTGTGGTCTTTTTTGCATACTATATATCTTCTTCCATAGTTGATGATCGAAGAGAAGAGACATTTTGCTGTAAGTAGGATTCTTTTCATTTTGTTAGGAACCAATATAGTTGAAAATGTTACTTTCCTTTCATGAAACCCTTGAATATTAATTTTTATGTACTTTAAATTGTCTACGTCGTCTATGTAAACTACAACCCAATGTAATCTACGCGTAGATTACGTGTAGACAACGCATGTAGACGTAAACGTATAGTCTACGGCACATCACTGGGTAAAACATTGTAAGTGACTTTTATATCATTATTGAATTCCAAAGTATAAAGAGCCATTCTTCAATTTTCACGGGTAATTGCCATGTCGTGCAGTTTCATTGGACTCATTGAACGCTTCTGAAATTCGTAAACACAACATAAAATACTATATTTACAGTATAGCTTGTAAGAGTCCCGCAGCGTGACTGTGCGGTCTAAGAACAAGCTTTGGGGTCTCTAGCCTTCTTAAACCCGAAGGTTTATGACTGCAGCAACACAGGCCTTCCATCTGTCCTTATCCCATCCCTACCAATTTCCTGTAGGTCCATCTCAACATTATCCCTCCATTTTCGTCTTAGCCTTCCTACAGGTCTCTTACCATCAGGTTTCCTAACAAGAATTCTGTAAACTCCTCTTTCCTCTCCCATTCGTGCCACATGGCCTGCCCACCTAAGTCTTCTTGATTTAATCATTCTAATAATATCTGGACATGAATACAAATTATGTAGTTCTAAATTAAGTAACCTTCTTCACTCACCTGTCTCCTCATGCCTTTTAGGTCAAATTATTTTTCTAAGGATTTTATTTTCAAAAACTCTTAATTTATGTTCCTCTTTCAATATAGGGTACCAAGTTTCGCATCCATATAATACTACAGGCAAAATTACTGCTTAGACTAGTGTTTCTACATTGTGTAAATGTTATCATAAGTCACCATATCACCATCCCCCCAAAGCAAAAAGCCTAATTCGCAGTGTCAACATTGATCTTTACCGTTGCAAGTGGCGGGAAAGCAATGTAAAACAAGGAAAATACAAAAATAACCATTGTTGAGTTGTTCTGACGTAACAATACCCTGCGACAAGGTAATTTGTTGTGCGTACGCTCTCAGGTCTACCGTTAGGCGCGTCTAACGGTAAATGATCATTAAGTCACGTGCCAAAGCCGTCTTTGCCGCCCAGATTCGATCTCGGAAGCCTTTTCTGTCTAAATCCCGAAAAAGCCGACACGCCAACCAGTGGTGCCAGATCAACAGGTGCAGAAAAACCGGCCTGCATGCATGCGCCGTAAATTTGTCGTTATGAAAGCAGTGCTGCCACCTAGATAAGACCAGGAGCTCTGGGCTTCAAATGTATCGCGAATAGCATCTACCTCTGTTTATGAATCCATATACATGCATATGCACACACGGGGAACATTGTCGTGGCACGGTTTTTCTTGACGACTCATACACGTATCGCCGTCGCCACAAAGGGTAGAGCTGCATCCAGTTTTGGCTTGAGATTAATATCGTTTGAAAATTCGAATCATTGTTTTCAAGTCTAGTTGGCCACGTCCTCGGTTTGTTATCTTTTGAAATGTTGACATGGATCACGCAGTTTAAGTATGGGGTTTTGAAATTGTATTACGTCACGTGAAATATTATATAATTAAACAGTAGAATGAGCTACAGCAGCGCCAACGGCCGCAACTTCAATTAGGGTCGATATTGAGATGAGACTTGCTAAGGGTATGTATCGGTGTCATATCGAGTCGCGACATATCGGCGCTAAATAATGAAACATCGTTTTGACGCTGCGAAACCTCATAAACGGAATAATATTCTGAATGTATGCAACCACGCTGCACAAGTTCACATTTACCACCTATGGATTAAATTTGCAATTACCATAATCAAAATACGTACCTACCTACTAATAAGCGGGTCCTGAGTTCGAATCCCGGCGTGGGCATGGGCGTTCTCTGTGCGTGTCCCAAAATCAAGTTCATCATATGAACACGTCTCCTCATAGTTGCGATTAGCCAAAAGTGGATGAGAGGCGACGCTAAAAAAGTCAAATCAAATACACAATATACGCGGTGTTCTAAAAGTCCCCGTACCCCTACTTGCATGGGTGCTGTTTCGACCGTGTTGAAAATTGCCGGAATTCGGTTGCTTGGGAATGAGTTCGTTTTCGTGGTTGGCATGGTGACGTATTGTAAAGTTCGCAAGTATATTATAATGTAATAGTACGGATGCATATTGATTGATTGATTGAATTGGTGTTTAAGTCCACTTTGTGTACAGTAAGGCTAATTGGAACTGGACCTACAGTTTCAAGTGTGATCCGAACCAATATGTACCTCCACCGGGTATCGAACCCGGAACACCTTGATTACAAGGCGACGACGCTACCACGGCGCCATCGGGTGCATATGTTAAATAATAGTAATGTATATCTAAAGGATGTAGGGACTTCTCTGTGACTTATATTTTAGTTGTACCTCGTATATATAAAAAAAATAAAGTGGTGGAAGTTTCTCCAGGGGAACAACACAGCGGCAGGAACAAAAGAATGAAATAAGTGAAAAAGAAAAAAAGCCTTTCCTTGCAGTCGTAAGATTTCCTTCCTCATAATTGACTCCTGCAATAGTTTATCAGTCGCCCCCTTCTCAGCGGAGCGAGCGGCCGGCGTTTGGCAGGGAACGGTCCAACGATTTTGGTGCGGCTGAGCAAATTGTGATGGGAAAGCGACACCAAAGGAGCCAATTGTGGAGAAAAAGAAGCGAGAGTGGATCAAAGGGATCAACGCGATTCGGACGGGCCAAGATCGCCGATACATTCGGAGGGGGAGGGGGAGACAATGGCCCCTGGTGTGAGTGTGGGCGGAAGAGACAATGGCAGAGAGGGAGACCGGCCACTTGAAGCCATTGAGTCGTCGAGAAGGAATCTTCGGACGATTAAAGTGGAATGGGACAATACGGGAAGGCAGAGTTCGGATGCTGGGATCGGGTTTCCGGTAATGTAGGAGATTACGGCGCTGTGTAATGGTGCGGGCGTCCAGTGTTCGATTCCCGCTGGAGTTCCGCTCGCTCCCTAAGTCTCCCTCCATCAATTGGCTCAGTTGAACGGTAGGTTTTGGTTTCTTTGAAGCAATTGTGTCTGATCTCGCGTTTTTAGTTCTTCACACGGAACCGTATCTGATAAAAATACCCTTTGGCATGTATTTTGATGCGCCAAAAGTGCATCATTTGCAGTTTATGCACTTTCGTGTGTCGCTGGAATTAACATACAGGTTTCAATCGACGCATTTATGTTCTGTGTGTTCTTTCGCGCAATTTCCTCGATTACAAAGCCATTCTGCTTGTGAGAGAGAGAGGGCGCGGGAGCGGCTTGTGGAATTTCCATTCCAGAAGTTTTCTAGAAAGGTTTTCCCCACCTGCGGCGTCTCCTAATACGTTGACGTGTCATTCTAGGTGTCTTCGTGTAGTTTCGGCTGTCTTCGTGTGGTTTCGGCTGCTTTCGTGTAGTTCCGGCTGTCTTCGTATGATTCCGGCTATCTTCGTGTGGTTTCGGAAGTCTTCGTGTTCTTCCGGCATCCATTGTAGAGCCTAACAAAAAAGCAAATGCTATCATTTCCCATCACAAAGCTCTTCAACAATCAAGATCAAGTAGCTGACTATTTCGTAGAATCTACTGCAAAAGTGTGTGTATTTTGCGTCTCGACGTTTAAATGAATGGATGAATGATCACTTAGAAAGGAACATGTTACCTTCCCGCGGCAACAACAGATGGCGCAAGTGTGTCGGCTGTATCTTTCACGTGACCAAGTGGCGGGAATTGAATATAGGTAAACCTAATGCTGCACAAAAAGTGCATTACGTTGTGCAAAAAGTTCCTAAATAGCCAATACCTGCCTGGAGGTTTTTCATTGGTGACCTGTGGTCAACGAGATCTTAATTCTCGCTGAGGTATATCGATAACCATTGCACAAGACTCATAATCTTCCTCGAAGTAGCAATATCAAGTTTTCGTCCCCATGTCGTGGTATTTGACGTGTCCTATTCCTCACAATTACCAATTTCCTGTGGGTGAACCTCCACATTGAATCCTTCTCACGCACGCTTCGATTTTCCCCACTTTTACAAATGGATATGCAAAAGGAGGAAACGAAATTGACTCCATCACACAGGAGGCGCTGCGACCGTCCACTTTCATTTTTCCATCAGAAGAACCCGTTTGCTCATTCATAAGACTTATATATTTCAAGGAGGGTTGAGTTGGCTTGTTTCATTCCAGCCGGTTTTCTAAAATTGATGTCTCCATTGTAGACGGGAAATGTGTAGGAGTTTTAACTTGGCCTGCTGTGTGTCTTCTGTGTGCAACACTGGTATTTTAACACATAAATGTTGTGACTAGTACTAGACAGTACGTGGGCGAGTGAGGGAAAGAAAGATTTCACAGTCTCCTGTCATGAACGTCCGAAAGGGGGGCCAAGAGGGCCACGCCCCAATGGAAAATGAGTGTCTTCGTAATTTATGGTATTAGCAGGAACATGATAACATCAAACTGAAGAAGTGTTTTTTTTAAGGCGCAACGTTATAAGGGAATATATACTTCGTTTGCCCCCTGGAGAAATTCCTGCGGCCGTCCATGTCTTCTGTATCTACGTTTACTGCTTTCCTACTTTCTCCTTTAATTTCTTTCTATTTTACTTTCTCTAACGACAGAAACGAGAGGTGAAAGTGAAGTGAAAGTCAGATAAAGATAAGGAGAAGTGAAGTAAATTTGGAAAGAGATGGGATAGGACAGAAACCAGAGAAAAGAGAAGTTGAACATAGAGACAGAACCGAATCGAGAGAGAGAGAGAAATTGAAGTAAAAGGCGATATGGGTTTAAAGAGGTGCAAAGAGCCCAAAGCGAAAGAGAGAGAGAGAGAGAATTGAAGTGAGAGAGACTAAATTAAAGAAATGGGAAGAGTCACAAGCAAGAGAGAGAGAGAGAGAGAGTAAGAAAAGAATAGAAATTGGGAATTAAATAGGTGAAAAGAAACAGACAGAGAATGAGAGATGAAGTGAAGAAAGGAAGATGACATAATTACGAAAAGAGAGAGGAGAGAATAAAGAGAGACAAGCGAAGAAAGAAGAAAAACAGATCGGAAAGTACAGTCCTCATAATAAGTCAGTGCAGACCATCCAATACCGTTTACTTAAACTGCAACGAGCCGTCCCCTGGGAAGTTATGCAATCCGGTATACCGTATGAAAAAAAGCAATCACTTTTTACGCCGACTGTACAGTGTTCTGTCTTAACCTCTTCAATTCCATTCTCATTGTCTTTCTCTCTCCTCCCGGGCGCGAAACCATCTCTAACCACATCAACATAATTAGAGGTTTCGCTGAAATCCAAACAACCCCAAAGCAGCATTAAAGCAAGTCACTTAAGTCTGCCCGCCGAGGCGAGTAAAATACCTCCCTTCTTCCTTCCTTTTTAGCTAAATTAATGCAAAGCGAAAGAGAACACGGCTCCAATTAACACGTCTAATTAATGAAGGAATCGGTCCCCAAGGGCTGCTTTAATTGACTAAGCTCCACCGACGGCGAGAGGAAAAGGGGTGGGGGGCTGAGACTTCCGCTTTGCAGGCGGCGGAAAAGGAGTAAGAAAGAGAGAGAGGATGAGGGAAGGAGGGAGAATCACAGCGTATTGTTTTTAAGATGTGGCGTTGGAGACCTGGCATGCAAAGCCGCCGCCGTGGCTGGCTCGGTTTTGTGTCTTCTCTGCAGGGTTGCCAGTAGTCTCGATTTTAACAGAAACTTCGGTTTTGTTTTCGTGTTTATGTTAAAGGTCTTGTTAAATGTTTTCATATCGTATCATCCTACCAGAATGATGGGATCGAACCAACCACTCCCAATAGTGGTCTCATCATTAACGAGGATGAATGGTGAATAGCAGGAGCGTATATTCTGGGCTAGCTAGGCTGTCTGCGAAGCCTGAAGTCTAGAGAATAAAATACAGGAGGAAAATGGATCAGAAATTGTAAATAAAATTATTCATATCAGTGAGATGATGATACTGATTCTGGATTTGGCAACCTGATTTTTTATGAGTTGGCAACCTGATTTCTTCTGAGTTGGCAACCTAATTTCTTCTGAGTTGGCAACCTAATTTCTTCTGAGTTGGCAACTTTTTTCCTATGAGTTGGCAACTTTTTTCCTATGAGTTGGCAACACTTTTTCCTATGAGTTGGCAACACTTTTTCCTATGAGTTGGCAACCTGATTTTCTATGAGTTGGCAACCTGATTTTCTATGAGTTGGCAACCTGATTTTCTATAAGTTGGCAACCTGATTTTCTATAAGTTGGCAACCTGATTTTCTATAAGTTGGCAACCTGATTTCTTATGAGTTGGCAATCTGATTTCTTAGGAGTTGGTAAACTTATTTCTATTCATAACCTAGGACCACGCGACATAGTGATAGCCCATATCTTGGACTCAGTATACGTCACTGGAATAGCTACATTTTCCATTAATGATGAGACCACTTGTCCTCATGACAAGTAGGATGCTTGGCTGCGAAAGGTACAACCGAAATAGAATACCTAACTATACAACTAGAAATGGCAAATAGTCACTCGTTTGATTTTGTGAACCTTTGAACCTGAATCATGCATGTTATGTTTAGGATAATTACCTGTCTACACTTAGAAGAATGATAATAAAATTGATCACGTAAAGTAAAAATAAAACTAAGCTCTCTCTAGGCTTCGTAGGTAGTTCACCTAACTGAGGCAGACTGTCCTTCTCCCCTTTCCAAAGTGCTGTTTGCCTGTCTCTGATCAAAACCAAAAGTGAGTCCCTTCCCAGTCTGTCCGCCCCTCTCAACACCTCTCTCTGCAGCCTTCCTATACGCTGATGAGTCAGTTTTTACCTTCCTATTATTGTAAGCTGCTTACTCCTTGTTTACCTGTTGTAAACCTCAATATATCAGGAAGAGGAAGTCTGCTTAACACTCGACTGTGTATAATTCAAATACTTGAGAGGACTGGACAGCTGGTGCAAACAAGGGAATGAACTTAGGTGAAATGAAGCTTAGAGAAAGTTAAAATAATGAATAATCGTATGGATTTATACGATATCATCAGGGACTTTTTACAGTGCCGCCATCTCTAGGCTAATATTAACACTACCATTTCTTGTTATTTCAGAATTGAAAAAGAAAGTTATCTTCTGACGATATTGATCAGAACAGATCCTGAGGTAATATCATAGCAAACCCATTACATAATTTTAGTTTTTAACTTTTACTCCAAGTTATGTCAGATGGTCAGTTATATTTCTTACATTTTCACGACATTTCAAAAAGCGAAGTAAAATAAAGCAAATCAATCAATCAAAGATTATAAACGTGGGATTTTGTTTATTTGTTTCCCACCTTTCCACATACAGCCCAAATACCATTTTGCTCTATTCCAGATACACGCCTCCAACATATCAAAAACGCCCCACCGATCAAAAACGCTCCACCAATCAAAAACGCCCCCACCAATCAGACAGCCAAAAATTTCCCCTAAACCCACTATTCGGAAGAAACATATGGTACATTAGACGTTTCATTACGACTAAAGGGTTCAGTGAAAAAAATAGTTCGAGAACCTCTGCTGAATTCTATAGCGAGGGTCTTATTAAATAAACGAATTTTCGAAACGTATTTTTTAACTCTCAGCTCCTGGCAACGCTGCTCATCTCAGCGGAAAGAGAAGATGAGGAGATTTTCCTGCGTACAACGAAGTCAATTAGCAAAACGCACAATGTTATGTCAAGGGGTTAATTCCTTCAGATGATCTCTAATTTCATTTGCATAACAAAATTGCCGTAGAACATTAAAGCGACGGAGGAAAAGAGAAGGGACAGAACATTTATGAGGTGTAATTATGTGAATTAAACGCAAAAAGGAATTAAGAATTTTTTTTAACGCAAAGTACAGCGAGATTGAGAGAGAAAAAGATACGAAAGAAAATAAAGAAGAAAGGTCTTCTTTTTTAAAAGGTGCTGATCCATCAGAAATCTTTCTTCTTAATGAGGATTTTTTTTTCCAAAGAAGATGATTACGAGTTTTCCGCTATTATGAACTAAGATAAAAGTTGAAAGGGAGAAAATCATTCCGCTGGGATGAAAATGTAATTATCTTGTGCGAAGGGGGTTGATCACGGAAGCTATTTCAGGAAAAATGCTTATGGATAGTAATCTAGATTTCTTCGCTCAAATAAAGATCGTTGGGATATAGAACAGAATGTTTCGTACAGGTTTACCCGTAGTTGCTCACATCTCTATTTTATATATATAAAAATGTATGTATGTATGTTTGTTCGGCAATAACTCTCGAACACCTGGGGCGATTTCAACCAAACTTGGTACGCGTATAACTTGCAACCTGGATATAAATAGTGTGGTGCTAAGACACCCCTGGCACCCCTAGGGGTGGGATGGGAAGGGGTGACATGTAAAAATAATGGAGAACCACCGATATTAAATTCCGCACAAACAGACACCCGTGACTCTATGCAATCCGCACAACGATAGTGTTTCTCGGGTTGTCTAACATTCAGGCTGTGTTGCGAATGGAATCCATAGTTTTCGTGCCACTCCCAATGCGGTTCAACTTCATCACCTATCGGCATGGAGGGTGAGAGGGGGTGAAAAATAAAATGCCACAAATGACCTAGATTAGTGTCGAATCCACAGTTTTCGGAGTCGCTAAGCTGATTGGTGACATTGACGATCACATTTAAAATTAGTTACATTTTACGCTGTAGTTAGAATTTATTATTTTCCTGTCTAATACAAGATTGGGATAAATAAATACCCGGGCAACGCCGGGGAATCAGCTAGTTTTGAATAAAACTGGACGCTTATCCTTAATTTCTGCAACCCTCAGTACTTCCGCTCTTTTGAAAGTGCACTTTTTGGCTAATCGCGAAGATGAGGATCAAATTGATGAAGGGACAAGAACACCCACAGCGAGCTATGACGCCAGGGATCCCGGGTTCGAATCCTGGCCGGGCAAGGGTGTTTTGTGTGTGCCCCTTCATCAATTTCAAATCATCACTTATCCTCATCTTCGCGATTAGCCAAAAGTGGCAGAGAATTGAAGCAAAATAACCCAATGCATATACCTCTTAACGGATGTGCTGGTTGCCTTTTAGTCCGGGAGTTGATATCAAAGTTGAATTCAACACTTCCACATTCGATGAACGATTACAAGGTGACAGGCTGGTATTTTCGGAGTTTGCAGCAGTGTGCCGCACAGTTGCATACGTACAGGATAGAGAAACATTTCAAGCGAAAGGATACCTTAAAGTTGCATTTTGATGTCCTCGACGCGAAAGTTTGTCCTAGTTGTATGACGACACCCTGTATAGAATACACCGTTGATGGAATCAATTTTTCACTGAAACTGGACTCAATCGTTTACCAACCGAAAAGCATATAGATACCTGCGCGGGACGCTATCCATAAAAGGCCTAAAGGTTTGGAGTAGCTCACTTCGCCTCACATCACCGTCGTCTTCAATGTGACGTAACTCACGTTATGTTCTGTTTATGAGGTCGTTGCATTTTTTCCTCTTTGCTCCCCTTCGCCCGTCTTTCGTCCTCTCCTCCCCACAAGCCAAACAGCTGCACTGTAACTGCACTATAACTCCTGTTTATTTCTGCAACATAGACACTGGGACCACCTCAGACAGAAAAACTCCAGAGGTACAACAGCAGTGCCATCTGTATTTCCAAGGGGTGAACTACTTCTTTGAACAAGCTATACTTTTGGTTAACTGAAGCCTACCCCCGTCACAAATCTTTCTCACTCGTAACAGTAGTAGTAATAGCGATTAATAATATCGAGGTTTCATAACACTGCAAATCACCAGTAATGTAGAGTAGGATTATTCTTGCAAAGGTCTTCTTACCATTTTGGAAAAGCTCGTGTGAGAGTTACTCTGTCCATTGTATCCTATGGAATGGCGTGATTCCTGACGTCAGCTCCGCCCAGCACCTATCGTTTGTTCTCTTGTAGTTTTATAGACTAGCTGGCTTTCCTCACTCAATCAACCAAAAGGCTTTACGAAAATAATCTAACTCTATCATCTTATTTTTTCGTGTTGCGCAGTACAGGCCCACACGGAGTACCACAGAAACAATATTTTTGCAAATACAATAACCTGGACTCAGGCACGAATAACAAAGATAGGAGTTAGAATCAATTGAGGAAATTTAAACTTCCTGATTATTATTTTATGCGTTACATTTATCATATGTGATTGTGTGCATAAATCTTTGGAACTGCTCTTTGAAGCTGCGTGATTCCAATTTCTCGCGTTCTAATAAGTTCGGCTGTAATGAATAACCATCGATTGTAACAGATGCTAAAAAAGCATATTTTCATTATTTAAGTAGGGTACTGGTAAGTCTTTCGGGGGGTGTCCGGACCCCCTGGACCCCCCTAAATACGCCCTTGCCTGGACTGTCATGAGAAACATAGTTACAACAAAAATTAGGTACTAAAAATATACTCGCAGAAGTGATAAACTTTTTCCATGGGGTTGGGTTATTAGTACAATAGAAAGTCAACAGATGGCTGTGTGTACATTATACATCTCGATATGGTTATATTTTGCGGAGATGTATACAAAATGACTAACGAACACACCTGTTATTGTTATGAATGTTAATTTCTGATACCAACTGATATTGTACCTAACTATTAGCTTCATAATTACTGACATGAATGCTAGTTTCTGATACGTGCTGGTAATGTACTAAATTACTACTTATTTATTGTAGTTCTACGAAGTACTTGCACAACTTTCTTTACCTTGATCTATCTGGCTTTAAGTAAATAGTGCTTTGGTTTGATGAACAAACATATAAATATGATGCCAAGTGTTAGTTATTTGCAAAATATAAAATGCTCTTATGAGCTAAAATTTAAAAATATATGCCCTTACAACTGAACTCAAACATCAATATTTACCACATGCTTGAGATATTTTCGCATACTATTTTTAGTTCGCTTTATGAGCCCTGACTTGCAATGTACAATGAATACTTTCTGTAAAATTTCAAATAAAAAATATTGCCTATTCGGCTGACACAAGAGGAGCATATTTAAAGTAAACAATGTATTTCGGTTCAAGTTCTGTAGTATTGTTGACACTTCTTGTCCCACTTCACCACAAGCACTATGTGAGTTATTCACAGTTTTATTCACAATTTCTGTCTGGTCGACTAGTGGTACTCCTGATTGTTCCAAAGCAGCTATAGCAACAGGAAGAAATCAAAAATTGTTTCACCATCTTTCAGGAAATAAACTGGGACGCATAATTGTAAAAAAATTGAACGACATGAGTGAACATGGGGGTAAGAACGAATCCACTTCTGTATATTCTTTGAAAGAGCGAAAATATGCTGAATAAGACCGAAAATTTATCAAAATATGCTCTATCACGTATCATAATATGAATGTCTTATTTAGGGAAGACATCGTCCTTACCCCCAAAAAATATGCTAAGTCATGAAAATCATAACCCCTAGTTCTTACCGTACAGTAGCGCACCTAGCGAAAGAAAGCTGAAACTTTCAAATCACACACCACAGCTAAGTTCCAACGAGCTCATTTGTCCGTTAAGGAAAGATCAAAATGTGGTTTTCAAGAAGGGTAACAGGTTTTTGACTGAGCCACTCCAAGCAATCCTAACCAATACATATTCATAAGTTTCTCTCCTGTTGTACGGAGATAATTAAATTTGAAAACCCTTGGCCACGGCAAACAGCACAGTATCAGGATCCCCCCCCCCCTCACACTCGACGTCTGCGTTTTGGTTCGAACACATTCGTGTACCTTGAGGCGCGTAGTCTCTCCTTTCCAAAACACGCGATATGTTCCTTTGTTTAACGCTCATGGCCCTTCCTTCAACCCTTTTGTTAGGCACAATTAAAGGTTCTGCAATTAGATTGGATAATCTGATAACTAAACCATTATCTTTCCGTGATAATCATACAAGTCCTTGTCGTGATTGGGCGAAGGTGAAGCCTGACTCGCTCTGCCCCGGGACAGTTTCCATCTTCGCTTGTGTGCGAGCCTATTCTTTATTCTTCTGTCGTAACGGCGCAAAAGAAAGAAATATAGGTGCGTCTGGACTGAAGCGAGATTGCAGACGTCACTAGAGCTGAAGATTATCTTTGTAATGAATTTGTGCAAAACAGTTAATTCTTCAGAGAATCTTGTTCATGTGGACTCCCGTGTAGCCGAAGTATTTTCAGGAACCGATGACTACTTGCGCTGTACGAACGAAGTAACTATAATAAGTGGGAATCAAATGTAATTCCAATAGTGACCGTGCAGAAATCTTGCGCGTAGAGATGTAGTGCCCGTAACGAAACCATACTGCTCAATGAAGCTACTGTATCTTGTGAGATGTTATATTATAAGCTGTAAAGCTATGACCAATATATAGCACATCGCGCTACGACGCAAGGGTTCCAGGGTTCGAATCCTGGCCTTGGCATGGATGTTTGTGAGTGTGAAACTCGTTCATTGTGTATTTTCTGGCAAATTACATAGACAGAGAAAAGGGATGAGGGGAGGTTGTCCTTGAACATCACTTCAGGGGGTGATGATGCATTGACGCCACTTGGGCAGTTCCAGAAATAGGGTATTGCTGTGTTCGCCGAACACAGCTTCCAACTATCTGACAGGAAAGTGTGGCAACACAAATGAATGGCGAAGAGAAAAAAAGTAGCCAAATTGTCAATATTTTACATCATAATAACAATTTAGTGTCGCAAAGTAACTGTTACATTTCTTCAAAAATAGTAACTGTTACTTGTAACTAGTTACTTTCAAACACTGGGGTATAGTGAAATGCATATATTTGAAGAAAACCCGTTTTTTTCAAAGGCTGAATGAAACATCTCATTAATATTAATATGGAAACATTTTCCGAACGCTTACGGTAGCTACTATCACACTGTTGGTCTACATAGATTATTATTTCCCTTGAATTGTAGATGCGTTTTCTAATCACTGGGGCAGATTTTCCCGTCTTATAACACTAAATTTATTAACATAACACTCTTTTCAAACCAATCATAGCACATACTTACATTAGGGGGTACTGTTGGTGATAATAAGCTGAGTTCACAGTAACAGTTTCAAAAGAATCAAACTTACTGAACTAATGATGTTTGAAATCACCAAATGATACTTGCATCATGCTTAGGACTACAAAACGTGACTATATTATTATTGGGGAGAACCCCCTGCATTCCAGATTAATCCGCAACCTGCTTTACACACCCGCCTCCCTAGAAAAATTGGCGCCCAACATGGGGTAGGGCACAGCTGTTTCTTCATAAATTTCACAGAAGGGAAATAAAGATAATTATGTGTCTGTGTGCACGCTTCTGAGTAGCGAATATTTCATGGGTTAGGTGTTTAATTTTTTGCCGGTGACTGTACACAGCAGTTTTTAAGTTTCTGTAACCGTGTGTCAACAACTGAACGAATAATATTGACGGAAATATTTGGAACATTGAAACAGACAAAAGGGAGCTTAGCCCCCCCAGCCCCTGTCTAACTATGGACATGTTTTCTCACTACCTCAAATCTGAATAATTCTTGAGCGTACTCGACAACATCAAAATACGCATACATTGTGCTATAAGCTTCCTTGTAGCCAGGCGTAACAACATCCACAGAGCTTCTTCCTGTGTTCCCCCTTTTTAAAAATCTATTCCAGTTCCTTCGATGACGTCGCCCGCTGTCTCGTCTAGGAACTGTCGATAGATGGCGCTCCCAATCATGTCAGTGTAGCCTCGTTCCCCCCACCCCCGTACCTGTCTTCCTATGCACCCTCCCCTCCGTCCCAAGTATGCGAGAGCGAACGAAGAATGCCGAAGATGCTTGGGAAGAAAGGCGAAGAGAGCCGACTTGGCGCGCAGCGCTGGATGTATTGATTTTTAATCCTAGTTAGCAATTCCGAGGAAACACGCTCCTGTAAAAAAAAAGAAAAAAAAAAGAAGAAGAAAGGGAAAAAACGTAGGGAGAGATGAAGGAAGGGGGGAAAAAAAGGAGTGGCACCTACCAATATTTGATTCACTTCATGAAGGGTAGCGGGTAACTTTATAGGAATCGCCAACGTTGCCGTGGGTAGAACGCAGTACCCTGTGCCAAAGCCCCGAAAGGGAAAAAAGAGGGCAGAAGAAGAAAGTAAATGGGTTCCAAAGAGGAGGGAGGGGAGAGGAGGAAGTGTTTTCGAAGGTGTAATTGGCGTTAAGCGTTTTTCTTCGTAGTAGAGTTTCCTAGACCTGTGCGTTCAGCCAACAACCAAACGGGTGAAAACGCTTCAAAAGTGCAAGTCCTCTTATGAGCGATGGTGCACACCCATAAGGTCGAATTCTGCATATGATTACCATAGGAAAATGGCCCTTTTGTCAGCTTGTGATATCAGGGTTCTCAGAATTCACTCCATACTGCTGTTTCTCGCATTCGTTTCCGTTGCAAGTCTTCTGCTAACTTGCTTATTTCGATCAGTATGCTTAACTTCAATTACTGGCTTACTAGTTTTTTTTCCCTACGTGTACGAGTGTGTGTAGTTTGGTGTGACGTAATGCGTTTGTATTGTATTTTCGTTATTTACGTCGCATTTATAGTGCATCCCTGATGGCGTAGTGGTAACGTCGTCGCCTTGTAATCAAGGGGGCGTCCCGGGTTCGATACCCGATGGAGGCACATAGTGGTTCGGATCTCACTTTCAACTGTAGGTCCTGTCCTATGCATAAAAGTGAACTTGACGAACAAAAACTCCAAACGTCGCATTTCTTCAACTTTTGGCTAATCGGGACGATGGGGATGAGTGATGAATATATGGAATTGATGTATGCACACCCATAAAGAATGCCCAGGCTGGGATTCGAATCCGTGAATTTCAATAGCGATATTAAAAAGGCCACACAGTCGACACCCACACTCAAGTATGTATTGACCAAGATGCGAATAACCCCGCAAACTCGCGAATTAAAGTGCGCATTCAATTTTCTTCTCTCGCTTCCCCTTCGCTTGTGCCCGAGTGCCCCAGTGTTGCCATATTTATAATTGCCCTCCTCTGCTTCGTTGTTTAAAATTCAACAATAAAATACGTGTCTGGTTTCGCTGTAGACGGTTGTTCTTCATGACGATACAAACATTTGGATCTGAATAAAGGGGACGACGTTGTGTTGACATGTTGGCAACGCAGGAGCAGGATTACAAGGCAAGCAGCTGATTGCATAGCCCTACGTTTCCTCCGCTCTCTTGCAGTTGAAACCACAACAGCGCCAGAAGGTTTTACTGTTTTTACTAGAGCTGTGAGCAGCATTAAAGAACACTAGCGTACATGGAATTGTTATTTCAGAGGGGACTGCATTCTAAGCGAAGAAGGCGGGTTACACAATAAAATATTTGGAACTTTTTCACTTAAAATGACAGTAGGGGATCATTTAAAAGAGTATTTGCCTTTACCACTGTAGTTTATCCGAGCTCACTTTCTGTTTTCATTTGAAAATCTTGATTTTCTCAAATATTTCGGGAGGGGCTG
This sequence comes from Lepisma saccharinum, assembly GCF_977018435.1. Lineage (NCBI taxonomy): Eukaryota > Metazoa > Arthropoda > Insecta > Zygentoma > Lepismatidae > Lepisma > Lepisma saccharinum. Next base: position 28,780,780 of record NC_139250.1, read on the forward strand.
CAGTCCCATCAGTTCTCCCGCGTACGCCAGTTGTAAGTAATGTGGTATTATTACCTTGATGTTTTTGCATACATTTCTACATTTACAATACTTCAATAGGGGTTTAGTTTCAAAAATTATAATCGTCCATTGGTTCCCGTAACCTGAGATGAACGTGACTCACAAACAGTGATGTGCGTCTACTCGTAAACAACGATAGTCTACATTCTACACGTAGACTATTTTATACACGTAGATGACGTAATCTATGTAAACAACATGGCGAAAGGTGATAGCTTAGCAAAGGGCGCCGTGGAATTAAAAGAAAATTATACTGCGTATCAGTTGCTGATGTGTGAAGAGAACTTTTCATACGCTCCCTTCCAAATTCCAACAATTTCTCATCTAGGAAATAACCTAAGATAGGAAATATTCTAGTGTTTTATGGAATAAAGACTAATTTTGCCTCACGACTGCCATCTGTTGTTTTTTTTGCATACTATTTACCTTCTTCCATAGTTGATAATAGAAGAGAAGATAAATTTTGTTGTAAATAGGATTCTTTTCAGTTCGTTAGGAACCAATATAGTTGAAAATGTCACTTTCCTTTCATGAAACCCTTGAAAATTAATTTTAATGCACTTTAGATTGTCTACGTAGTCTATGTAAACTACAACCCAATGTAATCTACGCGTAGATTACGTGTAGACAACGCATGTAGACGTAAACTTATAGTCTACGGCATATCACTGCTCACAAATGCAATAGTTTCTTTGATCCTAACTTTATATCGATTATTTTCGAGTAGTCTGGAGAAAAAACGCTATGTAGGAAAAACCCTCTCATGACCTCCACACTCACAGACACCAGACTTACTTTTTGTATTTCTTCTTCCAGACCCTTTTTCGGTGCAATTCTTAAGGGCAGACACCCCCACCCCACCCCTTCGCTTTGCTCACGGGGGAGAAAACATCTCCGAGAAGCATGTAACTTTTATAGTACATAAACGATATCGCGATCGGTTATCCGTCTTGTGCAGCCGTGAATGGACGAGTTCGTGCATCACGCTTCGTCGGAACAGTCTGCCTCACACGGCCACGCTCTATTTGCGCTGGGCGATTAACAGGTACACCCAGCGCCATATACCACGCCTGGAGACTCGATTGTGACACATAACTGGTTGTGTTTCCGTAACAAACAAAAGCGCAACGTTTCTGGTTCAAGCTTAAGTGCGTCAAATCAAATACAATTGCTTCTGGTAGCAAAACCTTGATTTTTCAAGTTTAATTTCAGGTTTTATGGAAAAAATGTAGGAACCAAAAGTGTAGACAATGTTCTGGCGAATGTTTTTCATTCCAAACATTTTTTTGATAGCATGAATAGTTTCCGAGATATACAGGAAAGAAAATTTCTGACGCCATTTTCCAAGATGGCGACCAAAGCGCAACTTTATTTGTGGGGGACTTTGTGTATTAGTCTTACACAATCCGAATCTTCACTCGCAGAGCCAGCGTCAAATCAAATCAAATCAAATCAATTTCCTTTTATAACAAAACCTCGATTTTTAATATTTAATTTCAGCTTTTATGAAAAAATTGTGATCGTTGTTCATTTGAAACATTTTTTGATAGCGTGGATAAATTCAGATAAATGTGAAAAAGAGATAATAAATATTTTTGAGTTCAAAGGTATATTATTTCTTTTTCACGTTTATCTATGAATTTATCCACGCTTTCAAAAAAATGTTTCAAATGAAAAACGTTCACAATTTTTTTTCATAAAATCTGAAATTGAATATTAAAAATGAAGGTGTTGATGAAGGAGAAGGGGAATTGGATTTGATTTGTTGCTGGCTCTGTGAGTATTTCATCCACCTACAAAGTCCCTTACTTATAATAGTTTTATTTTAGGGCTAATAGAAAAATCTTGATCTGAAATGACTCGACTATTAGACATACGGAACCCGAATCTTTGCTTGCGGAGGTAGTGCCATCTGTTGGTCGCGAAATAATTTCAGTCATAAATTCAGAAGCTACAAAATTGACCGGTATTTGATATGTTACCACGTTGTTAATGCTCCTTAATGTATATCGATATTGATTTTTGAAGCGGGAATATATCATTAGCAAGCTAACAGATGTTTTTGCTTTCGCCGCCGATTAATCTAATTAAGCAATCGAAGTTCTTGGTGTTGTCTTACTTGATCTATCTGGAAGTCATCTACCGTCCAACATGACGTATGTGTAAACGAAGTGATTTGCCTCGTAAGATCGATGCTGGCTCTCGCTGTCAACATGCACTGCAATTAAGCCTGTATTTGCGTTCCTCCGTAATCAATGTTCTTGTACTGGTGGCAGTGAAAGGTAGAATTAAATTTGTCTTGCATGGAACGACCAAGGGGAAGTAATGTGATCCCGATCATATTTTTACATAAACAAATCCGTTAGGGTAGTAATAATAAAAGGATATGTTGCTAATAAGATAACAGTTGAAGGGAGCTGAGGGTGTTAACCAGCTAAAACAGAAGTTCGTTAACCAACTAAAACTGAAGTGTGTTAACCGGTTAAAAGTGAAAGGTGTTAACCACTTGAAAGTTGAAGGTTCTGAACCAGCTCAAACCTGAAGGTTGTTGGCCGGCTGAAAACTGAATGATGTTAACCACCCAAAAGATGAAAGGTCTTAAACGCGAAGAAACTGAACACAGAACACAATCGACTGAAAACTGAAGGGTTGACCTATTAGCCGACTGAAAACTGCACGTTTACCTGCTAAACACTGGTAAAATCTAAAAGCAACCGGCGGAAGTGTGTTAACTAGCAAATGACGTAAGGATACAAAACAGAACATTAAACAGCTGAAATCTGTAAACAAAGTTCTTCAATAATAGCAGTTATTGACACTCAGGTGCAGTGGCGGTGATTATTAGGAGCAGTTGCTCTCGTACTATGGCCTTAATACTGAGTCTTGTCTATCAAGAAAAAGTGCTTAACCACATACCGCTAATACGAGTTACGTGTGGTTAAGTTTGAGTGTAGATTACACTCATTGTTGTAAATCTGATTTGTGCACAGGCTCATCAGGACTGGGTCCATAGATTAAAAGCTTCCATCGCTTATTGAAGCAGGGACAATTTAATTACAAGATGATAGGGTTTAACATCTGTGATAGAAAAATTAAGCAAGTTACGGGAAGAAATTGCACGGAAAATGCTCTTAGCTCAAATCTTCATTTGGAATTTTCATAGACATGTTCTAACTGAAACGTAAGGTGATCGAGTAACATCCTAGTATAAGCAGAAACATGAATTTCCGGCGTAGTCTCTGTGCAAAGCACGCGTTATATCCTGAACGGTAAGCAACACGATCGACACTTGAGTAGTGCCAGGTTGCGCACGTGCAAGGCGTACTGTTATAAAATCTGCAAACACTTTTTCGTCGGCTGTACAGAGACTTCGAATCCATATCATTTCAATATCAGCTGAAGCTGTCACAATTGAGAGGAGAGGGATGTGGAGGAAGGTGTGTGCGCCGGGGGAGAGGGGGGGCTGAATTCAAACTTACAGAAGTCAATGTGAAAAAATAAAAAAATCCTGAGCCCAAGAGAGAGAAACGGCAGGTGAAGCGAGTGCTGTAAAGTGAAATTGTTCGCTGCTGCAAATACACGAGGCTTGCAGGTAGGGAGTGTTCCCACTAGACCCTCCTCCTGTCACGCTCCTCACCTGCCACCACCCACTCTCCTGTTCCTCTCTCCTAGCAGCAGGGGAAAGAAAATACCCTCTTCCGAGGAAAATTTCCCTCCCGTCTTGAAGATTACGGTGCAAGGAAAGTAAGGTCAATGAAATTTCCATCCAAGTGAGGAAATTTTCAATCGAGGCGAGAAAATTTCCATCGAGTCGAGAAAATTTCCGTCCGAGTAAGGAAAAATTCCGTCGACTTGAGAACATTTCCGTGTAATCAAGGAAATTTCCATCGACTTGAGAACATTTCCGTCCAAGTAAGAAAATTTCAATTACCAACTTAACTAACTCTCCAGCCTTCTTAAACCCGAAGGTCTATGGCTGCAGCAACACAAGCCTTCCATCTGTGCCTATCCTGGGCAAGATCAATCCAATCTTTTCCATCCTTACCGATTTCCTTTAGGTCCATCTCAGCGTTATCCCTCTATCTTCGTATTGGCTTTCCTACAGGTCTCTTACCATCAGGTTTCCCTGAAATTTCCATGCAGGTTAGAAATTTTCAATCTAAGGGAATTGGCATCCATCCAAGTATGCAAATTTTCATTCAGTTAAGGAAAATTTCCATCGAGTTGAGAACTTTTTCTTTCAAGTAAGGAAATTTCCATCGAGGCCAGAAAATTTCCGTCCAGGTGAGACAATGTTCTCGCACGATGCCAAAAAAATAAGAATAAGCAAAACACAAATTCATTCAATTTGGAGGAAGTGTAATATTTATTATTATTGTTTTGTGCTTTTGGCAAAATGTTCTGTAAATGAGGGAAATTTTTGGTGAGGGAATTTTTAAAGGGAAATTTTTGTTGACTTGAGGGATTTTTTTCGGAAGCGAACCTAACCGTAGGTGCCCCCTCCCCCTAGTCTCCCGCACTCGGCTGCCATTCTTGATGCTTGATGCAGAATAAAGGAGCAGATCGGAAGGGGAGGGGAGGGGGATCTGGGAATCTTGTTAGGCAAGAGTCGGGGAAGATGGAAAAAGATGAAGCTTTCTCCACCGTGGAGACGTTCTCGAGAGCTAAGAACCTACAGGAGAAAATTTTTAAGTTCTCTCTTCAAGGCAAGGGGGCGAGATCTCCTCCAGAACCTTGGGGGGGGGGGGGGTGGCATCCAGTGAATTAAGTTCTAATTCATTACTCCGTAAATGACGACGGTACTTGTATATTGTGCACGTCTTAATTTGAGTTTTCGTATGCAAGAAGCAATCGACTTGAAGCGATATTAGCCGAACAAGGTGCTGCCTCTAGGGTGCTTACTTATTGCACAGCGTCTTGGCTACATCTGTAATCGGGGCCACAAGTTATAGATGCCTGTCTCGTTTCCGGTCTGGAATTGCTACACAGAGAAATACGTTTGTTTCGAAGAATCAAAACAATTGTTGAAATAACCGACAAACAAATGATTGTTCATTATGAAGCAGCGGAAGTTGATGAAGTGTCATCTTTTTTCTGACATCTCGGACACGATGCCCCCTACACAATATTACACTTCGTCTAGAACCCAAAAAAGGTAATTCTAAAGTGAATTTTTGTGCCAATTTTCAGGCTGTGGGTCATTTTCCCCGATTTTCGGCATTTCCCGTCATTTTTCGCAATATTCGGTGTATTTTTTCGTCATATTTTGTCCCTTCTTTCATTTTGGTAATATTCTTGAGTCTTTTTTTCACCAAGGTGAACTATATCTCGCAGGATTGCAATTTACGAGCAAAAGAAATGCTGAACTGGTGACATTCCTTTGTTGTGTCGGTTTTTTTAAAGCAAGATTGCGTTTTGTTCAATTTTCTTTCCATGTCAATTTTTAACCTGAAACTAACAAATTTAATGGTCATTTTTTGCATTTTCACGTCATTTTCCCCATTTTTTAGGACATTTTAGGTCATCAACTTCCGCTCCCTAATGTTAAAATTGATACGTTAAGATAATTTGTAAGGGGTGACCCTTCCACGTAGTACAACCTGGGCTGCATTTTGCAGACTAACGAGGATCTGGCGTTTGGACGTACGGCCAATATAATAGTTTGTAGGGCTGTGTGTGTGTTGTCCTGTGTGCTGAATGCCCCTTAACAGCCTCAGCTTTTAACCCAGGTAAGAATATTTTAGTCGTCCGACATTACAGTTATGGTAAGGGACTGGACCCCATATAATGTGACGGGTGCAAAATAGCTTTAGTGCTATGCTCACCCAAAATTTCAAATCCAATCAATCAATATAATTTATAAGTCTATTCATAATAATATGTAAATTAATTATTATTGTTATTATTACATGAAGTTTACCAAAAAAGCTTAATTCTTTTTCAATTGAAACAAATTAGTTTTTTCTGTGCGTCAGTGTACACTGTCAGTAATTGACTGGAGAGTATCTAAAATATATTTATGGTGCATCAACATTAATTTTCTTGTCTTTTTGTCAAGATAGTGAGTGTGAAAAGAATGATAACGTGTCATACATATATGCATATGTACAGTCACGGACATTTTTGGGTTTTAACAAATCCATTGCCTTTCAACAGGGTCGTTACAACCCAGAGGTGTGCGTGACTACATAAGCGGCAATAAAAATGGTACACCTAGATATTCAAATACTGTGTAATTTAAATGATTTCTTTATAAGAGTGACGTAAGTGCATAATATTTACCCCCGGCCCCAGTACGACGCGCTCGCCACTGGATTAAAAACCACGCTCTCTACCGGTTTACGGGGATTCTTGATTTCTGAACGTTACACGATACGATTTTTTTTTCATTCCCTGTTTTTATTCTTCCTTCCCTCCTGTTCTTGTCTGTCGCGCGTTCAGATTCGCAGACGGGAACTCCATCTAGTCGCTCACGGGGAAACCGCGGAAACGGATTTCAGTGTTGCAAACCGAATTTCAGAAAAGTTACTAGATGGACATTTTGAAGGTTACCATATTTTAACGAATAATTTTACAGTGTTCAACCAGTACTCTTGACACCGAAGGTTCTATGGTGTGGCATGGTTGTTTTGGGTGTCTGTTTCTTCAGCAATTTATCCTCATCGCCGCCAGGAGCGAAACATGGCAGAAAAATCGACTTCACATAAAAAGAATGCAAATATGTCTCATGTTATTATGTTCTCACCTTGTCTATTTTCTTCATTGAAATGGCTTATGTGTCTACGTCTGTTGTGAGAACTATGTTTGACTATCCCAGTGACAGCAAAGTCAAATATTCATCTGTCTTGGCTGCTTTCATAATTATAAAGCCAAAACTGCACAAGATTTGAATAAGGAAAATATCAGACACCACAAATTTAGGGCAGTAATCACATATTTGGTCTTATTCATACTTAGCATTGAGCTAAACCCTTGCCTATATCAACACAACTCATTTTAATCTAATGGATGAAATTCTATTGAAAATTTGTTAATACATAAGCCAGCTCTTAATTGGCAACGAAAATATTAATAAGGATAACAAGCTTCCGTTTTTCGTTAATAGATGGCAGCACAATATAGTCAAATTTCTTTTGACTCAGAAATCGTGAAAGAACGTTAAGTTAATCATCATTTTATACGCTTTGACCATTGATATATATGCGTAAAACGCTTAGCAAAATACAGCGCGTGCTTAGTTTTCCAAATTACATTTTAGAGTTTAAATTTAACTCTTTATGAAGGAGTAATAACTCGACGAGTTCATAAGAAATATAACTTCAATATTGTGTACAATCGCTGTTCGAACTCTGTGTTCCCGTGGGCAGTGATTAAAGAAGTGGTGTCCTTATACTAAATTTTATAATTTGGACCAACGTGCATGATCACTAGAAAAATTAGTTTCCGAGTTGCCTATTTCAGTAAATGTTTAGCGAGCAGAAAGTAACTATTTTTTTGGATCAGTTGTTCCAAACACTTTTTTCTCTGTGTATATCCAACTGGGCTTCATTACTCCGATGCAATGTATGTTGTTGCAACACTTGCATTACAGATGTAGAAAAAAAACAGCTGTATGTTATTCTTTTGTAAGAGAGAAAGCATAGGTGTGCGCATCGGGAAGGGGGAGGGGGTAGTTGGCCTCCTTAATATTTTCACTTGGAAATTTACTGTAGTAGGAATTAATCGTCGTTATTAAACAATATTATACTCTTAAAATAAAGAGGAAGCATTTTTTAACCCATGAAAGTTCCAAGCAACAAGGGAGGGATAATATTTCTTACGTAAATGGACTAGCGTGGTGTTAAAATGCATCTCGCTGCAGAGTTAATCGCTCATACATAGTGGCGGCGATTGGGTTCCAAAATTGGGTGGGAGCAAGGTGGGGCATGGACAATTTACTTTCCCTTGGTAGATAAGATTTAGTATAGCGCGAGGTCAAAATGGAAAATCGAGGAGGGGGCAATTGATAAATCAACCAATCAATTATTTCGTATGGAAAAATGTTGATATGTGAATTAGGCTCTGAAATACAGAGGGGTTGTATTGTAGCTTTTCATTCCCTGACTTTTATCAAGGTTTATGCTCCCACCTAAATCAGGAGTTGTGCACACGACTATGAGAGTTTATAATCTAAAGAGCGTTTAAGTAGCCACCGAAACCGTGCACACAAGTCTTGCCCAGAAAGAATTCTACGAATAGCTCTCGACATATTACTGTCGATAAGCAAGCAATCGTGAACAGCAACCGTCTCTTCGTTGTGAATGAGATTCGGGCTTCTGTTGTAAACCTGTTTCGTCGAGTTTTTTCGTTATCTTCGAGTGCTTGGAATCCCGAAACCAGCGCGATGTTATCTCGGTTCTGCTATGACCCTGTATTTCCTCCTTAATTGCTTCGAAGGGCCTTATGACTCATTAGCTAAGCCAAGGTGAAATGTGGGTATTTATCTCTGGACTTTATTGCGTCCAAATACGGACAATGTCTTTTTCCGCTGTGGCTTCTTCATTCTTTCTCCTCCCCCCCCCCCTTCTTGTCCTTTTCGGTGTCGTGTAGTAACGGTGGGTTGTGTTCGAGAGTCCAGTCCTATTGCTAAACTCTGTTTTAGTTATCCCTGGAGCAAACGAACGACGCAAGTAGTCACGCGAGATGGCTCCATCAATGAACACGTTAGAGGGAACAGGATTGCGTGAAGGAAGGAAAGTGACTGCCTTCGGGTAGCGTCTATTGCTTCGCTTCTCTGACGGTATGCGCTGCCTTGCTCCACAGTTAGCTTGGACAGGGTATAGGCGATGGAAAAGAGTTTATCACGTTAGATGACGTCAGAAAACCTGCCAATTGCATAAAATGTTACACAGTTTTGAATCCATTTCACGTTACTTGTGTTCTGAAGATCGCGGGTTCGCATCTCTGTGCAAATCAGTGGTATCCTTTCCTCCAAAGCCACTCTGAGCGAATGCTGGGATGGTTCCTTTAACGCAGGTCACGGGTGCTTCGTTCCACTGATCTCGTGGTCATGGGCGGAGTTTGAGCTTTTGCTTTGGGGGGGGGGGGGCAGAGTCTTGGAGAAGCATATGATGTACCTGAGGGTTGTTGAATATCCCCTAGCTTATAAGGGGTCCGGAGACCTTCCACCGGAATTTAAAAAAAAAAACAACAACTTAAAAACACCTAGTTTTAGGCCTTTTAGATTTGAAAATGTTAAATTTCCTCTCTTAAGTAAACAAATATTAATTAGTATATTGGTTGTCAGTTTTAAAAGAAGCAAAACAGTACGATTATTGCATTTTGCATTTCATTATTTTTTTCTTGATACAATACTCGTATTACTTTAAAAAAGTTACGGTACAAAAGTAAGCTTCAGAAATTTTAGAAAAATTAAATTGAAAAGTTCTTTTGATGCCTCAGCAGTAACTGTTGACTCAACACAAAGTCATTTTACGTTTTCCTTTCTTCAAACTGTACACATCAATCAAATCGTCTAAGTCCCGCTATTGCGGCGCAATTACCGCATCATGCCAAACGTCAAGATTTGCGGTGTGGCTTCATAACAAAAATGTAGTAACTGAACTTAATCATGTGCTATTTTTTAGTCTTTTTTAAGTTGGGGGGCAGGCCCCCTCTGGCCCCTCCAGAACTCCGCCTATGCTCGTGGTGTTTACCTCTGCGACCTTGTTATGCGGGACCGCTTTTGACTCCCGGCCTCGGAGGCATTAAGTGGTCGACATATGGTCTCGTCACCCAAGGTTCAGATTTCTATTCCTGCTCTCATTCAGCCTCATAACAGAAAGGTTATGTATAACAACAATACGAGTGATTTCAACTCTGATGCACTTCTGATTGTCCCATCGGACCATGAGGCAGTTCTAAAACAACCGTTGTCGTGTGTTTCTGTTTTCATCCAAGTTTTCATCATTAATCCTCATCGTCGCGATTAACCTAATAGTGTATCAACAAGAACCGTCAAATCCCACTTCACAACGTGCGTTTATCCCCTTCTTGAGTATCTTTCTTGTTTTCGTTCCGGGGCTTCTGAGAGCAATATAAAGAGAGCAGACAAACTTGGTCAACCATAGATGGCAGGCTCTTACAAATCGACCCAAACATGAAATTCTTGTCTCTCTTTTTCTTTGGCGTCTAGTTTCAGATCTGTTTCTCTTCAGATCCGTTCACTAGTGAATTCTTGCCGTTTTTCCATATCCGCATCACACATTAATAGTAAATGCTGCTTCTTTTTTCACAAAAGCTCCAAGGTTTTTCTTAGCATAAAGGTCACTTCTTCATAGACACCTTCTGGGAAGAGTTAATAGTACTAAGTATTAGCACGGAGCTGGTACTAGTTTTATTGGCGCTGCTGTTGTTCTGTTTGTTTTATTACGTTATTTTTCTATTCATTGTTGACATCGTGATATAAAATATATTCATTCTCTATTTAGGATTTCTCAAATACGCTTATTTATAATCTGCCTCCAGATGTAGAACCTTCAATTAGAAATGGTGTCCGCAAGACTTTTACAGAGCAGTGACGTCATTAATTTGCGCAACCTGATGCAATCATTCATGTTCGAAGGGCAGGGTGAATGTCACGATAATCTGGTAGCATCTGGCAACACTGTCCGGTGTAGCACTTCGCGCCAGGTGGTGATTCATGTTGCCCATGTCGATGGTCCTCACGGCTATCTCCGTATCACGTGGTTCACAAATTCACCAACACTGCAGGCCTGCCCTCGGGCGGCAAACTCGGGAACTATAGCGGAAGAGGTCCTCGCGGTTTGTCAGAACCGTTTGTTGTTCCGTGTGTTGCCGCAGGTTACGTATGTTTGTGCTGCCACGGTGTGGAATCCTGCCAAAAGATTCGTCCGACATTCTGGAAAGCGGGGGAAAAAAGTTCGGAACGTACCACAACTTGTCCTACACTGATAGGTGTGGATTGTTTTTTGCAGTTTTGCTCTTTGATGGGGTAAAAAAAATGTAATGAAGAGCACGTGACCAAATAAGCAGGGACAAGAAAATTGGAAATCGCATACCTGTTCTTCAAACTGGAGACAAAGAAAGAAGGGGGCGTTTGTACGTTTAGAAACGAAGTCTACTTGCATTTACCTCAGGGCTCTCAACGAATCTTGAACCTGCTATTTACGCACATATTGAGTGAACATTTCTTTAAGCAGGACCTGACTGTAAAGTGCACAATACACGCTCAAAGATTAGTTAGAAGTGCACATCGAGTTTAAATTCAGTTCAGAATTACTGGCACAAGTACTAATTATTTTGGTTTTGGTGAATAATCAATTGATTGAGTTGGTGTTTTAAGTCCACTTTATGCACAGTAAGGCTAATCGGGAATGGACCTACAGTTTAAAGTGGGATCCGAATCACTATGTGCCTCCACCGGGTATCGAACCCGGGACCCCTTGCTAACAAAGCGACGACGCTACCACTGCGTCATCTGTTTGTCGCCTATTTAAATTATGAACAAAAGTGCACACCCATTTAAACTATAAATAAAGTGCCCTAGTAGCCTAGCAAAAGATTTTGGTTCTGATGAATAATCATTGCTTCTCGCCCATTTAAACTATAAAGAAAAGTGCACTATTTCCAAATGTATTTGGTTCTAGTGAATAATAATTTGTTTTTCGTCTATTTGATCTATAAAGAGATGAGCACGATTTCTGAAAGAATTTGTTTGTCGCCTAATTAAATGACATTTCGTGGCCGGAAATAATTTTTTGCGTATTCCTGACAGGTGAGGGGAGGCAGTCAGTCTCTTATTTTCTTGAGTGCTGGATTAACAAACAAGGGCGTCCGCAGGCAGGGGCAGACGAGGGGGGGGGGAATTTCCCCCTCCGTGGATTTCAAATTTTACATTCATAATGAAGTCTTGGAAGTTGATTTCCTAAAATTTCTCATCAATTCACAAATTTCGAGTTTTAAGAAACTGTAACGTTGAAAATATCTATGTGCCTGTATATTAATGGTTTGGAATTTGAAGTAAAAGTAAAAACACTCATTTGAAATCTCTATTCTCAATTCATTGCTAGAACGATGTTAATCTGAACAAAACCACATTACTTCTTCAAAATAGTTACTCACGTATGTTTGGTGTTGATTTACCCATGAACATATTGGTCGTCGTTCTACAGGTCATAATACGCGTACAAGGTCCTACAATTTCAATATGGCAACTATGTTGTGTGCTATGGCTTCATACGCGGAAGAATTCTGCACAGCTGCCATTCCAATAACCAATAGAAATTCTCAAAATTCACGTACATTTATGTAAATTGACTTTGTTTCTACAGCGGACAAATAATATTAGAAATTGCTCCAAGTTTATTATTAATAACTCATAATAATAATAATAGCTATTATTGTATACTTACTATTTATCAATGATTTTTTTTACAAACAACGCCATCTCTCTACAGAAATTTCTCATCGGAAAAGGTACATTCTGCTTTCTCTGATGAAAATTTTGTCTTGTGCCTCCTTCTAAAAATTTCCGCCAGGTGTCCCTGATTCGAATCCCGACCTGGGCATGGAAGTTCTTGTGTGTGTCCCATCAGTTTCATTGTATCATCACACATCTTCATCGTCGCGATTAATCGAGGGGTCCCGGGTTCGATAGCCAGAGGACGCACATAGTGGTTCGGATCCTACTTTAAACTGTAGGTTCAGTCCCGATTAGCCTTTCTGTGCGTAATGTGGACTCAAAAGGAAAACTCATCGTGGCGATTAACGTAGAGTATTAACAAGTAATCAACCCAATCAATCAAAATGTTTCTGCTGGGATCGAGTCCTGGCGTCTTCCTCGTCGCGATTAGCTTAAGGGAATAAAAGCAGCGTGAAATAAAAATACAAATGCATGAGTGGTAAACAAATCAAGGATTCGAACACGTGCCCGTCCAACTTTTTTCCCCCCGTTTCCAAGCATACATGGACGCACCTGTTCTTTCCCGCCACGTAGGGTCAGGCTTGTGTACACGGACCATGGCCTGGGGTATTCCTTCTTCCCCTCCCACGCCCTCCCACCTTTTTCCTTAATTACCCATAATTACCAGGAGTGGCGTCAAGGATGGAGAAACGCGAGGTGAAGGGGGGCGGTTGCTCCATGCATCATGGCCACGTCCTGGAAATCTTGTGCTGAAAGCGAACTAAAGGGGTTTACAAGGGGGCTATCAATTCAGAGAAGGATCCTAGTGATTCTGACGTACCCCTAACTTCCCCTCTCTGGAACCACTGCCACTTCTGTCCTTGCTTCCCCCCTCCCTCCTGGGGACTCGCAGCTATTGTATTCAATGTCTTTAATTACTGGCCAGTTCCCGCTTTCGCAATGCCACGAGGAAGTCTCAGTCAGTTTGGTGCAGAGTGTTGAGTGAAGAGGATGCGATTTGAATGTCCAACGGTAAGTCTTGTGATCGTGTTCTTTTCTCCAGCCGCGAAAAAAGTGCGCGTGTGGTCTAAGCAGGGCTGAAATCTTTGCACGGACATGTCTCGTCTTTTCGCTAGCTGCACATCCTTCCTTTAACACCTTCATGACTGCCCCCCTCCCCTCTTCGCTCCCTCCCCTCCGTTAAAACGCGCCAAGTCTTCGCGTTGGCTATTTATCCACCTGACGTCATAACCCTCCCCTACATTTCTGAATCGAGAATGGAGGAACTCCGGGAAGCGCGAAGGGGGAGGGGGTAAAGTAGGGGAGGGAGCAAGATTAAGTTCTAGACAAAGCTGAGGAGGAGAGGGACTTGATAGCATTAATTATTAATATGAGGGGAAGCGAGCGAGCATAGGCAGATACGATGCCTGGGTCGCGCGTCTCTTTGTAGAGTATCAGCTCAGTTGAGACGGAGCTAGGAGAGTGCTCAGTTGCCGCTTCCCGGCCTGCCAGACGAATTGATTGCAAAGTTTATGCAGCGGCATGGTAGTAAGGAGTGAGACACGCTACAGGGAAGGCTGTGTCGGAACGTGATGGACTATACACAACCAGGTACATAGTGGTGGAGCAAGTTTCGTTCTTGGAATACCTCAGTGTTTTTTTTTTTCCTCCCTCCTTGTGTGTGGTGAATGTAGTGTTTTCTTTTTTTTTCCCTTACCGTTTTTTTCTGCGTGTGAGAAGTGACAGTGTGGAGGAGGAGGGGGAAAAGTTGGCACGGGACGCCATCACATTGTAGTGACGCGCGTGTGTGTGTGAATTGGTCGTCCAGCGCGCTGTACTTACACTAGTGTGTGTGTGTGTGTGTATGTGTCAGTGTGTGTGCATGTATCTCGGAAGCGAGCGAGAGAAAAAGAGAGAGAGGTAGCATGTGTGAGCGTGAGTGTGTATGTCTGTGTATGTGTGTGTGTGTGTGCAGAATGAAGTTACGTACCCCCACGTACCTCAGTAATGTATGCTGAAATTGTGCCTTTGTTTTTTACATTTCCTTAAAAAATAGTGCCACTTACGTAATCACGAAAGGACATGTTTATACTTGCTAATGAAAAGCGCCCCCTATATGAGTTTTATTACAACTACGGAAGTGTGAAAAGTGAAGATCGCCTGTTTTTGACACGGAATATATTTGCATCTAAAGGATGTTCCGCACAATTCATTATTATTAGTGCACAATAAGGTAAGGTCCGACATTTCAGTACTTATAATTAGAAACACGAGCAGAAAAATTAACATACGGTGAGTTGATAATATGTACGCTTGGCAACGTGTTCAAAATTCTTCTCTTAATATTTCTCACGTCCTGAATTTATAGTTAAGCGTTGTGCAAGTGAGGTACATTTCTGTAAAAATATGCATTTTCGTGTTGTCGTTTATGTCCGTGGCCGAGCACAAGATATGGCGGCAGGTAACCGATTACCTCCCCGATAACTTGAAAGTTGATCTCTCCCGGTGCTGAAGGAAGGAAAGTTTGCATGCACTTCCATGTTTGCTGCTTGATTTTCATTACATATTTTTACGGGTTAGTGTTGTCATTCTCTGTTGTCCTCGTACACAAATCTTCCAGTGTGTTGTAGTAAAGTTTTATGGAAGAAATACAATAATAACGGCTCATTTGGAAGTTTAGTTTTCACGTCAATACGTGGCGGTAATGAACATTGATCATATTCGCGCCGTATAGGAATAGATATATGTGACATCGTGTATATTTTGTTCAGTATAGTTGCATTTTAACATGATTAACTATCGTAGTCTACGAACTAATTCAGAACTGTGTAATGACATATGTTTCGGGAAATTGCATATTATCACTCATTAACTTTAGCTTCGTTAAATGTTATATGGTATTAGTAATGCCTTAAAATGGATATTGATTCACGTTTTCTTCATTATTTCGTGCACCGGCATGTTTTTTTTTTTTTTTTAAACCGATTTAACTGGAAAATAAATCGTGAATATCTCAAAGAACATTGTCGAATAAATATGGCGTTCGGTAGCATAGCTGTGGTTGGGCATTCTTTTTAGCGCAGTAAATTTACGCTTTGACTGATTTTGCAAAACGTTTTGCTGCACGATGTGCTGTTTTTGGAAACACCGCGTTCCTGGTTGGGTTAGGAATTTCGGTCACAAAGCTGTAGTTGGCGAGAACCAGTAGGTTGTGGTAGTCAAGGTTTTGTGTCCTCCCCTTCACTAGTTTTGTTCCAACTTTCCGACAACCATGCAAGATGGCCTGTGGAAGAACTATAGGGGAAGGGGAGAATGGGAAAGAAAGAAGAAGAAAAAAGGAAGGCAAAGCCTTGAGTCGACTCTGGGGATGACCCTTATCTCTATATTTATCAGGAGTTTACCTGAGCTTGTAGACCACGGTTTCCGAAACTGCTTGTCCCCATACAATCCGACAGTGTTCCCCTTCCCAAGTAACCCTTGGGGGGGGGGGGGGGGAAGGACCCTTTCCAGTCCTTTTTTCTGTCTTTCACTGTCCTTGAACAGGGGATCCTGACAACAAGATATCCAGCACACAATCACGAAATCCTCACTGAAACTTTCAATTATCCATTTGTCGAAGGACAAGGAATCCAAATTAAATCCGACCTGTTTGAGAGTAGAAAGGGGGAAACTGGCCTGGCATGCATTAATGTGTTGACTCAACAAAGCAGCAATTAATTTCGCTCGAAGAGTCCGTTTCTTCTGGAATGAATTTTTCGTTTCGTGCAAATGTTGTTTAGTCTTGGCGCAAACGCATGCTCTGCTGTGTTACCCTTGCACAAGATTTGTTACAGGAGTTCTAAAAGTGCAGTAAAAAAGCGTTTCTGTACGTACACTTCATTTATGAAATTTACTCGAATTGTTAGAAATGAAACCGTTACTTCACCCGTTGCCGGTTCGACAAACATGCTTTCACAGGTTCTTGTGTTTTCTTTAATGAGACTTTTTTTCACTGTACGATCCAAATCTTTCTTTTATGTACCGTAGAGCTGTACTGAGAACACAGTAAATTGTAGATTCGCTTCATATAAATACCTGAATTAATGACATAGCTCGCCTTCATATGTAACCCAAACAACGAAACTAGGTATTAATAATATTACTTTATTGATTAAGTTCATCAACATATTGGATTACATTATACATATCCCATTATATCGTTAACCGAATTTCACATCGTAAGCCCTTGCACATTATAGCTTCACTGAAAGACAATATTTTCATCCGCTAGTAACTTCGACAGTTGTATCATTTTAATGTGCATTGTATACATGAATGCAATGTACGTAAACACTAAACTTTTCCGTACACTGTAGTCTTGTAATTTTTAACTACTCCGGCATATTATATTTCCAAATATTACAGATGAATCCGATAGTTTTTAGCAGTGCTGCATGTTTCATGTAACAAACTGAACAGAATCTTCTGTCAGTTGATACACGTTTTAAATGTAAGCTTGGGTTTCTTAAATCAGAATGCGTCTTACAGACATGACCATTGTTGTTACTAATACTTCAAATTCGTCACAGTTTATTAACAGCTAGATTGGAACGATCAACAATAAATGTTTGTGGAACGTGTGAATATTAAAACAAGACTAACGAAATGGCATTCCACGCGTCGCTCGCTTATGGAAACTCGTGAATTCTTTGCGTCGCCATTTTCTTGTGCTTCCTGGCAATTTTTCTCTCCCAGGTGAACGATATGCGTGTGTCTTGATAGGCGCCGAAATAGGGATTTGCATGCTAAAAGCTGTCACGCTCTTCAGTAGATGGAGTGGCTGCCTGATTGTGCAAGAACAGAATTCCCATTGTGTTAAACGAGTGGGAATTTTTTAAACGTAAACAGGGATATTTCCACCTTCGATTTCTTAACTTCAAACGTAAAATTATCGTGCTTCGTTATCGAGATCCAAGGAAGGACCCCAGAACGAGCATAATAATTTATTTTCGCTCGATTGAGTGGTGATGCTAGTTTTTGTACCGTTTGCTTCATCACAGTACTATGTATAAAGTAGGCTGATTACTTTGAATTGTACACCGTAAATCCTTTTGTCTGACTTGTGTAGATTTCGTCAGTGTACAAGGATCGTTGTTTTTTTTAAATGCATAATTCCACCTGATATCTGTAGTTCGGTATTAACATGTTTTCTTTGATTCCACCGTGTTGTTTGAGTCGGTGTTATGTTCGTCTATGAATATAATTGTTTATCAGAACTTACTATTCTTTCTGCTGACATTCTATACGTTAGAAAGGGAGTAGAAAACTATATGCAGCAGAATTTGCTTCGTAATTTACCTGGCGTAACTAGTCCAGAATAATTATGGATGTATACACGTGTGTGATCTCAACATTTGCAGTTATTAATAGCGATGTCGCGACACACTCACCGTTATGATATTAACATGCTTGTACTTCACTCTACAAAATCGTCAATGATAAAAAGATGCCAAGGATAATTGCTGTTTATTTTATACGTCATACATTTTGTGCCTATATGAAAGAAAGTATGACTGTGTATTATGGAATGTGAAGGAATAAGTATTCACTTTTACTGCGTTGAACAGTTCAGTGTAGAAAGATACTTTATCACACAGTTTGTTCAAGTTAATTATACGTGGGACAATTCAACGTCGAACATTTTTTAAAAAAATATTTTCATGAAGCAGAAAGGAAAGAGAAAGTGATTTCGTGTAACGTGACATTTTGAGTGTGAATAAAATTTTCCTGGTTTTATTTAATTATTTGCAAATGAGATTTGTTTCAACATTTTTGTAGGAAATGGATTGACACTTATAAGAAGGTAACTAGATGTGTGGAATGACGTTATTAATTATGAGTGAAATACTTTTTTTTACTGTCCAATAATTGAAATTTGGAATTTATCTTGCTTTTACGAATGGCGTAAAATTACCGGTAACAATTACTGATCATTTTGTTGACGAAGTTAGCATGTGTGTTTATGGAAACGCGCTACGAATGTTGGGATCGTGAACTGGAACCACGAGTATAGTGTGAATTTCACGAAAAACGGGGCTATATAGTTAAAATCCACACACTTGTTGATAAAAGAAATTATTACGTTAAATTAATACTCTTGTTAAATATTTCCCACTGGAACTTAATATTTCTGCTACTTTTATGACCATTTATTCCTTGGTATGAGGTGCCTTTCAGAATACCGCACCTGTTTCGGCACCCTCGCAGCAAAAGGGTTGGCTCGGCGAGTGATTGATTGACCAGTGGTCAGTGAGTTAGTTCCCTCCCCCACCCCCGCAGACAGAAATCCCATCCCGTAGACCACCAAATCCACCATTGACTGTTGTTGCGTGTCCCTGTGTGGAGCGAGGGGAATCTATTACGTCATGAAGCCTACTCCCAAGGGGGGGATGCGGGGGTTTCGGATCCTTGCCCATGTGTCCACCTCACGCACCCACGCCATCTCCCGAGCGTCAGGCGAACACGTGCTCGACTCAACGCACACTCTTCAGCCACGACATCAGGAAGTAGGGGGGTGCCTTATCGACTCACACATACCGAAGTATCAAGACATCGCGTTACATGTCGATATTATCCGATATATCAAGAAATCATCAACCAAATGCATTTTAAGATTTGAATGTTGAATCAGTGTAATGTGTAGTATATTGATATTTATTTATTTAGATATTTTTCGAACATAGTTCGCATTGATCTGAGAATCCCGAAACACCTGTCAGGGAACCTACCTATATCTAAGGAAGTTTTGAAAAAATCAGGAAGTTTCATAAAAAATCTTGGCAAATTCACAGAATATTAAACATAATTGTGTATGCCGTGAGTTTTTTTACATATTTCTAAATACTAATTTACTACATGTAAATGAATACTGAGTAGCGTTTAATATGGCCGAAAGAAATACTTCGAAAAACTACTACTCTCTTTTTACTCTGAGAAAGTATTGTTAATCAAGCTAAAGCGAATTATAATGCTACAATTCGACTTCAAAATTTATCGAAATACCTGAAAAATAATCAGGAAATTTGTTTTGGCACAATGGTCAGAGAATCTTGATAAAAATAGTCAGAATTTTTTAAAAAGCAGATATCTGTATTTTCGATTTATGAATTTTATTTTTGTCAGATGTTGAACAATTCTGGCAGTTCTCAGTTCATTTTATTGAGAGGTAAACTATTCGCACGTGTATGTCAAACCCAAACTATAGTTTCAGTGTATTTTTAACGGGGTATCAAAGTGGAGAATAGACAAGAGGTCATACGAAATGACCACCTTGAAATATCGTGTGAAAACCGAAAATCACCGAACCTGTCAGTTATTCCTGAAAAGTCAATGCAGTAACAAAAACGAAAGAGTAAAAATATTTGACAAGAAAAGAAGTGTCATGTGGAAAAATGATTAAGTAAAATTAGAAAATTTAAAAAAAGATCCGATTGTAGAAAATGTAATCTACATACGAAGATCTTGTAGTTTTTGTCCATGCAGTGTTATTTCCATTTATCAATACCTGCCCGTGGTAGTTACGTTTTAGGATTTTTGGGGTAACATTTGTCTCATGCTGTTATTTTTTTGTTTTGTTAATATTTTTGTTTTTAGTAGTGCGTTCTAATATTTTCCGTGCATTTTTCAGTCCACGCGTTTTGTTTGAAATATTTACGTACTTTTTTCGTTTTAGCATTTTCTTCCTTTTCGCATATTTATGTTTCGGACGATTCTCAGCATTTTGTCGTGTTCCCAAATCGAATTAATAATTTTATTTTTCTTCTGCTTGATGTTAACCATAAACATTATAACAGCGCTATTTTAATTCGCAAGAAATGTCTCTAATGTGCTCGTATGGAACCTTTGAACGAAGTGTGTTGCCAGATCTTTCTCTCGCTCGCTAGGTCTTCGAGCGTTAATTGCACAACAATCAATGCCAGTGTGAAAGGTTATTCCTGCTCATTCAAGAATGAAATTATAAGGTTATAGCGCATGTGCCATAATTACGGAAATTTCCAGGCGAAAGTAGGTAACTTTCTGAAAAAGTAACACACAGCCAAGATGGCAAACAGTTATTAGTGTGCTAATTCTTTGTAAGATTACCGACAGGGGGATAATAATTATACAAGTTGGGCATTGACTTTTTCCCGACAATTTTGCACCCATGAGTGAATTCAGAATATTGATATGAATATTGTTATTATCATTTTCTTCATTTTCACTGAATTTCCCGAATCATGTAAAAGATTGTTCGTAAATTGTGGATTTAAACAATTGTGCTTTGGTTTGTTGAACTCAAAACAATCCATAGGATGAAGTCTTTCTGCATTTCTGTTTCCAGAATTTTATCACTTGAAAAGGTGATAGAAAAGGTTCCGTTTAGTTTTGCACGGAAAAATCGTTGCTTTTAACAGCAGTCGAATTGGAATAACTGTTTCAATGTTAATCTAACACACTCCACAGCAAGTTTAATTTTAGCGTAATCTAATTGTTATCTGAAACTGATATGTTTTAAATAATTCGTGCTACTTTTTTTTTCGGGTACGCTTGGTACTTCTCTGAAGTGTAAGTGTACTGCGAGCTGGAAAGTTACATTAGATGGCTTAGATTTTTATTTGCATTTGTTCTCAAAGGTATTCCATCTCATTGTCGCAATTAGCGCAGAGAACACTATATGAGACGTAAAATATCGAAACACATGCTTAGAGTATGTCGCATTGTAATACAATCGTTGAATATTATCAAACGTTAATCTATTGTTCCTAAATAATATCATTGAAGATACTTTGTAAGCGTTGCTTGAGAGCGTTTGCTAAAATATAGTTAGTAAAGCTACGAAATTTTCCTTTCTTGTTTTTTCTATTTTTTTTACGGAATAATTTATTATATGTTTTAATATAAGTCACTATCTCAAAGCGGAACTGTGATTTGTTCAAATTTATCGTTGCAAGGTAGTGTCAACGTTGTCGACATGTAGACGAAAATGTGTTAATTAATTTTAAATGTACAAGTGCTTCTGAAGCTCAGCTATAAAGAAATTGATTCGTTTCTAGCTCACGCCAATAGTTGCGACCAGAATAGGGTTGCTTGAAGATTATTATACTACTTTTATTTCCCTACTTTAAGCCTACATAATAACTTTTGAGTGTCAAAATTTCAAACGCACTCAAAATTGTATATCATATTACACTGTATATGCAAGTTAAAATTGTACTGGTCCTTTGTGCCACCCTAAGAACGGTATGTACAGTGAAATGGACAATTATTTCTCGGCAAATTGTCCACGACTGTTTTCATTAATTTTTATCTTGCATCCTACATGTTTCGAAAGACTGGATTTCCACTTATAATTGCACAGAGGTTGTTAGCAACTCGTTCGGCTTTTTGTTCCATTGAGTAAAATAAGGGGAATACAATTTGTGATGGGCAATTTGCCTTGTAATAGTTATGCATCGCACTCTAAAAAAGTCCAAAGCTGTATTTGGGAAATTCCATTGTGACGTGTGTGACATTCGGACAAATTTACATTCATTTTTTAAATAATTTCTTAGCACCTTCAAACATGTAACTCTCATCAGTTCATGTAGTTTTATTTTCCTTGATGAAAGTTATTTAATTTCAGAATATTCCTCCCTCATCTCAGCTACAGAAAATAAGTTTTTTGTAATTGTGACGAGAATGACACTTCCGAGACATAACTTTAGGACCTTTCTCAGTCTGTGAAATATATGGGTTTACTGAAACCATTTTATTGTATTTTCACAAAGCAAATTTACTCAACATTTAGATGCTTTTAGTTTAAAAAAATATTACTACATACTTTTTTTATGAACATTTTTTGCATGTGACAAATTTTGTGACTGGTGTGACATCATACACATTAAGGAACCTGGAACAATGCAAAATCTATAAAAATTATCATCAATAGATTCTTCAAACTAAGGCTCTTTCAGAAATGAAGCAGGATACTTCAGAACTTATAATGTAGAAACAAGAAATGAGACGGTTAGAACGAAATTAGAATTAATTTAGTTTTCTTATGGTTTAATACTAAATCATAATGAAGATAAATTTAGTGGAAACACCACACATAAATTCCCACTTCTACTGTAAACTATAATTGGTTTGAAACTATATGTTGTTTAAAAGCCATTGGATTAATGTTTGTATTAATACAAATAAATTAACCTTGGTTGTCCACTTTCACATGGAATGGCTCATTTATTTGTTTATTGACACATCTCGCAAAAATCAACATTGTGTGTAGGCCTATACATTACTGACATTTTAATATTTCATCGTTCCTCTTTACATGTGAAATCTTTGGACACCGAACTCAACGCTCCTTTTCTTACACGGAAGTAACCTCAAGTATTACAATTCCAGCTTTACCAACTCGTGCACATGTGCATGTCCGCCATCTTCCTCGCATCTTGCTCACTAATTGCCGGTTACCCCTTGTTCTGCATAAGGAATATGAGTGACATCCACATTCACGGTTCGAATCCGCACATTGTTTGAGTGGTTAAGACTGCCGACATTGTCTGGGGCGTGTCTTGCAGTCGACTTGCATCAGTTGCTCTTGCCGCTTGCTCGTGGACGTTTCGTTGGTTCTTGAACTTTACAACTCTCGCTTGTAATTCGCTGCCGTACAAATTTTGACGTGACGCAAGCCACGAATAATTTGAAATTGTCAGATGTGATGCGTTCATAATAACCGGAACGCTCCCATTGTGGGGCAAGTAGTTGATATTCTTTTACGGTTGTGCCACGAGGAGAAGGTAAGGATGACGGACGTTACGTGGTTAGGCGTGATTAGCCAGACGAAACATGGCATGTCTGGTTTTGCTGAATACAGTCATCTCGTTTCCGCTGGGAATCAAATGTATTCTGCGGACGCACTGAAATTTTTGAAAGATGACATGACTTTCCTCTCTTTTGTGAAAAAAGCTTGGTTTTCCTTATAATGCATTAATGGCAATCACACAAAACTCGAATTGTATCAAAGCGAAGTTGATGCAGTTTTCGTGCAACAATTCTAGACTGTTTGGGAAAAACAAGTCAAAATGATGTAATTTTTACAGCAGACAGTTTTCTTTTAAATTGAAAACATTACTGACATGATATGTGCATGTTGATTCATCACTATTTAGAATCGTTACATGCCCAATATAAAAATATACTTATAATCGGGAGTTAAAAAATTTTAAATTTAGTTCTAACTTTTTACATATATTTCGACACTTACAGAAATTTTCATTATATTTTTTTTTAAAAATAACGACTACAGTATGTGTTTTTTAATGTTCGTGTGTGCCATCATACATTTTCGGTCATATATTAGAATATATTGCATTGCTATTCATGTTGTTACAAGTAGTGTGTTCTTTAGGAAGGTCACTCCGGCGCAATAATTAATTACGTTTAATCCAGTCATGTATTAATTAATAACTTAGATGTTTTAAGATCACTTATAACTTAGTTGGATTCATAGCTTTCATGGCCTGTATTTGCAAATAATAATAATAATAATTTACAAAGTCTGTCTTCTGAGAATATGGGAATATTGATAGTATTTTTAGCTTTTTTTACCCTGCTTATTATATTTTCTCTAATTGACTCAGTGTCGGTGTGACTTATATGAAAACAACGGAAGTAGCTGTTTGAGACTTAACGTGCGTCTTCCCGAACGAACGAACGTTTTTAAGTAACATTTTTGTTTATTTAATTTAAAAGACTGGCCATTAAATCAAATAATTATTCAACTTTGAATGTATAAAGCTGTTGCTCGTTTTAAAGACAAATACGTGTTTCTTTGTGCCACCGAGATTGTATCTTAGGAATATTTACATACCAAAGGAAGTATTTTTAAGTTTTAAGGACTGATTTGCGTTAAATAATATATTTTCCTGTTGAGGACATTACGGAAATTGTGACTGAAGCCGTATTTATTAACTACGCCGTTGACATGATACAAAATAGTACCTTTGGGCTTTAAGAATGCACTCAATGTAAACAAAACCACGTGACTTTCGAGAGAGTCTATTGGTTGATTCCGATGGCAACTCTTTCGTACGAATGTTGCGCGGAGGAATATAGTCCATATTAGAAAATCACTTCTACAACCAAGTGAGGTTGTGGGGCCTTATATGTAAATCACAAGCGTATATTCTAGGTTAGTTAGGCTCTGTGATGCCCGAAGCCCGGAGACATAAGAAAATGTGAGTTATTATTATTATTATTATTGGATTTGTAATTTCAATATTTAATCCCAAACAGGAACTAGGGATTTCAGCACATTTTTTTTTCAATTCGAACATTACAGAAGCGCGAGATATTCCACATCTTAAACTCAACATATGCCACACACACATACCATATTAGGAATTAACCAATGAGAAAGTAACTACATCCTACGAAATAT
The DNA here is from genome assembly GCF_977018435.1 of Lepisma saccharinum. Taxonomy (NCBI): domain Eukaryota; kingdom Metazoa; phylum Arthropoda; class Insecta; order Zygentoma; family Lepismatidae; genus Lepisma; species Lepisma saccharinum. Next base: position 28,805,685 of record NC_139250.1, read on the forward strand.
GTGACCTTGTTTACAATGAATTTTATTCTTGTACTGAACTTAATAGTTTTTTCTCATACTAACGTCAAATAGAATTACGGACAATAATTTTCCCGAAATGTTTTGTACGGAACGTAATTTGATTTACTAATTGTACAAGTATAAGACGTGTTTCATCACTAAACTTGTGCATTGTATAATTATTGCTTTTGTTCCACATCTAGGAAGCATCGAGATCATAAGATTTGTGCCGTGACAATGCCTGAATACTTGTTCTAAAATATTTATAATTTCTCCGGCTATCAGCAGGTGTCTAGATAATACCCTTGGCCTCATCATCTGCGTACATGTAATTGCGCATGCGTGTAAAACACTGACCGAATGGAGTGTGTAAAGAGCGCATTAAATTGCATAATTAAAGTTTTAAAAAGACGGCACACTGCCTTGTTCTAATTGCTGCTAAGAACTTCCGCTAAATTATTTCCCTTTATGCTTCATCGCTTGTGGTCAATCTTTGAAGCGAGAAAAAAATGTATCGCTATTAAACTACAACACATGGTCAGTGGCGTCCAGCCTGTAGCCAATGTCCTTTTAACAAATGGACAGAAGGGCCTGAGGCGCTGGTGCTGTTGACCATGTGTTGCTCACTTGTTTTCTTCTTCTTTTAGATATGTGGAATTCCCCCCCCTCCTTTTTCGACAGTTGGGGGATGAAGTCCGCTTAAGAATTTTGATTTCTTTCCTGTTTTATCGAATTATGGTGTTAAAACTTGTATAAATGAATTTAATTTATTTTTATTTATTTACGACTTTGTTCACATGGCGAAGTTAATGCATTAATGTCTTCTTGGTAATTGTTTTTCTTTACAATTAAAAAATGAAAAATAAAGTAATAAAAATTAAATTACAGTAATACAGTTTGCATACGAGGAGTCATACCGTGTATTAACCATTAATTACAATGGTCATTATTTTTTACTAATACAATGAAAATATAACTGAAGCGTAAAATTAAAAATAAAAGCAATACAGTTTCTATATGTGGACACGCACACACATTCACATACAAATACCTACAGAGAAAGCAAATTACATGAGCTAAAAATCTTATGCATTGTTCAATCTATGTCCAATTGTTTAACATGTGTGATTTCAATTGTCTTTCATGTTACATATTTTAAGGTGTTACATATTTTCTGTTTTTCACATACAATGCGGTATCTGCACCATTTCTCTAGTTTTTATACTAGTTTTATGCTTGCCGTCAAAATATCCCCCACACCACCCTACTGAAATGTACACGAAACTATTGTCAGTTATTTCACCAATTTTCCAGTTTCATGACACTTTACTTTCAATATAACTTTTTTAAAATATATGTTAATACATTAATCTAATTAAATTACATTTAACTTTCGGAAACTAAAAAAAAAATAGCACATATAGGAAATAAATGTCCGAAATGTGACTGTATTGGCACCAAAAGTGATGTAACACCCTAAATGGTGTAACAGAACACCACTTGGTGTGGTTTGACAAGAAATCATAGATGGTGCTAAAAGCTTAACAACGCCAATTTACTATTAACACAAAAAAGATCGTCTTGTTGCCCACTTTTGGTTGTAACTCGGTTGCATATTTTTTTAATGTGCGATTAATATATATCATATTTTTAATATACTTGCATATTTTGGCGTATTTCATTGATTCGTTTTATCGGCGTATTATTTCGCATGTTTTGGCTACATAACAAACCAGGCCTTGCTAATTATGTCTCAGAATGCTTGGTGTTTATGATTTGAAGCTGCCTAAGCATAGCTATATCTATTTTAATATTGGATATTTATCCAAATGTATCCGCTATCAGTTTAATTGTGCAAAGTAATTGAACATCAAATCGGTATAAAACTGATTAATGATTTGAAATTTACAACTTCTTTAAAAAGCAGAGTACATATGTCGGAAATGTATCATGCAACATCATGTAACAAGAATCAAACTTTTTTCTATTGTTGAAATATGTTATGAAACAGCCTCGAGTATGTTGCTTACTTGTCTACAAAACTGCTAGTAAAAATCTGGAAATATTTACGACACTTCACTCTTTCTAAACGCTTTTAGAGGAATTCTAAACGGATCTCTTTAAAAAATTCCAATATAAGTATGGTTAATTGAAACGAGAGACACTTCGAAAAATTAGTTCTTGAAAGAGACCTACACGCAAAAAAGAGAATGCATCAATTTTTTTATGCACCCCCAAATGCATCAATTAATATATCCATGTGCTGGTTCTTGGTTGACTGAATCTTCTGACCCAATGCATTTGAATACGTCAAGAGATAATGGGATGCTAAGATGAATCCAGACTGATATTGGAATGCATTTTTTGTACTTGAATAAAAATTTAATGCATTTTCTTGCATTTATGCATCATTAATATAATGACTGGTTTACTTTCCATGTATATTTTATCTGTTATTCTTATTATTTGAAATTATTCTACTTAATGCGTTGCTAAGGATCTGAAAGAGATAGTTCCGTCAAGCTGTAAATTGAAAATGACTAACATTTAATATAATTTTCAATAAATAATTTTTTTCCTAATTCCAAAAAGAAAACAATAAAGAACGGCTAAGGGTTTGTTCAGAATTTTCCATTTGGGGGTTTAAGTCCGTATTTAGGAGGAATGTAAGGATAAATTTATAGTCAAAATGACCATACATTAGGCCTTTGTTTAAAAAGAAGAAAGTGGGGCGTGTGGATATATCAGTGGTAGGTACTAATTTTATTTCAAGTCTTCAAAATTACTTACTTGCAAGTAAATTTACAAAATAGTTGTCACAATTAATTGAGTCGGGTAATATGACACAAATAATATTAAAAAAAGCAATAAAAATTAGATATATATTTATCGCGTATTCAACATCTGATCCATTTGGACAACTGCTTGAAGCTATAGCCTTTGTGCACTTTTTCGCGTTACGTTACTTTTCTCTGTGTGGCTACACCATAGACCTTTTTGGAGATTATCTTATATTCTAGCAGCAATAATAGATCTTCATGCTATGCAAAAGCATGCATTGCAGTACTAATTATAACTGAATAAGTACAATTTTTATTTAATTGTGATTTTTAACGGGATGGAACGTTATCACAATTAAGAAATTTTCAACATTGATTATGCATATAATATTCCCACACTTTAAGATAAAGTGTCCGTTTAGTGGGCGTACGTAATAGACTTAATGACCATAGGTGTAATTTCTTACATGCTTGTTTAGCTGTGAGAACTGTGACATGAATTATGTAGACGAGTATAATTTCAGTTATTCTCTAAGGTGGTGTAATCTAACACACTAATTTCGGTATTGTACGTCAATAATTTCACGATTGTCGTTCAAGTTGAAATTTTTAACTAAGTTTCCTTCATATTATGGCTCAAATAAGTTTCAAATGCAATTGCTAAAACACAGAAGTGCATTCCGATATTTGTGTAAACCAAAATATGTAAAATGGCATTTGAATATGAAAAAATAGGCAAAATAAACTAAACATTTTAAAATATTTTATTTACTGCTCATTTTCCTTCACAACGATACAAATTAACAATGAAAACAGTTTCAAATTGTTTACTTTTGATGTTGTTTACGCTATTAGCGTTAAGAGTCTACTTGTCAATTTACAAATACGGGACGCAACCGTTCTTTTTTTAAAAAAAATCAATTATGTTATCACGCAAAATGATGATAGACAATGATTATAAAATAGACAATGATTATATATTCCAGTTGAGTGCACAATAAATATAGCTACTTTAGTGACTTTACGCTGCCACTTAACTGCCATTGAAAAATGATCATGACCGTTTTAAAATATCAATGCCCAGTTAACTTATTTCATTAATTTTAATTGTTCAGTTTTTTACGTACACATAAAATAGTGAAATTTATATTTGAAAGTTTTGTCCTTGCATGTCTCAATGCCATGTTGTATGATTCATGTGCGGTCACTTCATAGAACAGAAGAAAAATAATTGAAGTCTCGTTTTTTAGAAAATACAATAACTTATAACAGTGTTGTAATACTTTAAAAAAATGTACAAAGAAGAAATTGTATAGGTGCAACCATCATCAATATGAAATTAGTTAGCTAGACGTAACAGAAACCGAACAACGTAGGTTTTTTTAACGTCTTCAGTGCATTTGTTCAGTATTTTGCTGATTAGATAATATTTTCCCCTACAAGTACATCCTTGATACGTGCATAAGAGATGCTTTCACATTAAGAGTTCTTTTTCTGTCACAATGAAGGACCTTTTGTGTGGAGAGAGATTAGAGAACTCTCTTGGAAAGAGCCAATCAAACATTAGGATTTTGTCTACTTAACAGTTTCGACATTATCGCTTTTCTTTCTTGTGGAATTTATTAGGTTTTCATTTGGAATTGACAAAAATGTCTGAAAAAGTAGAACAGTTTTCGAGGTGGAAATTTTATGCTAAGCGAAGGCAATAACGCCCTATAGTCTATTGTTTTTTCCTCACTTTTAACTTAGCTTTGATGATACTGGAAAAAGTTTTCAAACTTAATATAGTAACAAATTACACTAGTAGCATGTAATGTTCATTACATTTTGTGGCATGGTCTTACCTAGTGATAACAACATACTCGAGGTTGTTTTGTAATGTATTTCAACAATAGAATATAGGTTCATTCTTGTTACTATCAGTGTTTCCGTTATACTCTGCTTGTTAAAGAAATTATAGCTTTTAAATTTCATCATTCAGATGCTTTTACCGAATTTTAGATTCATTTAGTTTATTTTACTAAACGTGAAGATGCGGATGAGTAATCGGGACCCCTGGCGTCGTGCCGCGCTGTGCTAACCACTCCGCCACGGGGGCTGGCAACGTATTTTAGGGTATGCTGCTTCTGGAGTCTTATACCGATTTGCTGTTCAATTACTTTTTGTACCGTTAAACTGAAAGCGGAGATACTTGGATAAATATCCAATATTAAAATAGATATTGGTCAGGAAGTTTTTATGGTGTCCGAGCCAGAGTTAAAACCAGTTATGTGCAGTAGACTATACGTTTACGTCTACATGCGTTGTCTACACGTGATCTACGCGTAGATTACATTGGGTTGTAGTTTACATAGACTACGTAGACAATCTAAAGTGCATTAAAATTAATTTTCAAGGGTTTCATGAAAAGAAAGTGACATTTTCAACTATATTGGTTCCTAACGAAATGAAAAGAATCCTGTTTACAACAAAATTTATCTTCCCTTCTGTTAATTATCAACTATGGAAGAAGATAAGTAGTATGCAAAAACAACAACAGATGGCAGTCGTAAGCCAAGAGTGTTTTTTTTCTCCATAAAACACTAGAATATTTCGTATATTAGGTTTCTTCCTAGGTGAGAAATTGTTCGAATTTGGATGAAAGAGTATGAAAAGTTCTCTTCACACATCAGTAACTCATACGCAGTATAATTTTTTTTAATTCCACTGCGCCCTTTGCTAAGTTATCACCTTTCGCCATGTTGTTTACATATATTACGTAATCTACGTATATAAAATAGTCTACGTGTAGAATGTAGACTATCCTTGTTTACGCGTAGACGCATATCACTGGTTAAAACATGCAATGCAATTTTTCCCTTTTGAAAACGTGTGTGTGGGCGCAAACAAATCACTCAGAGCTGACTTTCGTTGGGACGCCGTTATTTTCTGGCTTGTGAGACGGGATCTTTGTCTCGAGCTTGATCCAAATATTTAGTAACATTATCGTTCCACTTTGTTCGTAAACAATAGAGACTGAATTCTGTTATTATAGTTGTTTGATACTATTAGTTGTTCAATCAGCTTGAAGGGTTGATATGGAAAGAAAATAATTCAAGCTTGAATCAAATTAATGGATGTCACATTCCATTGTTTTAAATTCTTCTTCCCTAGTGACAAGTAAGCAACATATTCGAGGCCGGTGTATAATGTACTTGTATTTCAACAATGTGTGAATATTGTGAATTATTTATTATTGAGACTTATTTCCTCTTTCTTTCTTTCTGTTTTTCTGTTTCCTCTTTCTTCCTGTTTTTCTGTTTCCTCTTTCTTCCTGTTTTTCTGTTTCCGCTTTCTTCCTGTTTCTCTATTTCCTCCTTCTTCCTGTTTTTCTATTTCCTCTTTCTTCCTGTTTTTCTGTTTCCTCTTTCTTCCTGTTTTTTCTATTTCCTCCTTCCTGTTTTTCTATTTCCTCTTTCTTCCTGTTTTTCTGTTTCCGCTTTCTTTCTTCCTACTTTTCTATTTCCTCTTTCATTTTTCTTGTTTTTCTATTTCCTCTTTCATTTTTCCTGTTTTTCTATTTCTTTCTTTCTTCCTGTTTTTCTGTTTCCTCATTCTTCCGGTTTTTCTGTTTCTCTTTCTTCCTGTTTTTCTATTTCCTCTTTCTTCCTGTTTTCTATTTCCTTTTTCTTCCTGTTTTCTATTTCCTCTTTCTTCCTGTTTTTCTATTTCCTCTTTCTTCCTGTTTTTCTATTTCCTCTTTCTTTCTTCCTGCTTTTCTATTTCCTCTTTCATTTTTCCTGTTTTTCTATTTCCTCTTTCATTTTTCCTGTTTTTCTATTTCCTCTTTCATTTTTCCTGTTTTTCTATTTCCTCTTTCATTTTTCCTGTTTTTCTATTTCTTTCTTTCTTCCTGTTTTTCTGTTTCCTCATTCTTCCGGTTTTTCTGTTTCCTCTTTCTTCCTGTTTTTCTATTTCCTCTTTCTTCCTGTTTTCTATTTCCTTTTTCTTCCTGTTTTCTATTTCCTCTTTCTTCCTGTTTTTCTATTTCCTCTTTCTTCCTGTTTTCTATTTCCTCTTTCTTTCTTCCTGTTTTTCTATTTGTTATTTTCTTCTTCCTCTGTTTCTCTATATTTGTCATTCTTCATTTGTTTCCCTTTTTGTTTTTTTCTGTTTCTTCCTCTTCCCTCTGTTCTTATATCCTACCTTCGTTCCTCTCTTCTATGTTTTTCATTGTTACTTTATTTCCTTATCTTTGTCTGTTTTGCTTTCATTTTTCTTCTGCTTCTCCTTTTTTATCATTTTCTTTCTTTCCATCTTCATTTTCGCCTGTTTCTGTATTTCTTTTATTTTTCTATCTCCCATTTTCTCTTTCGATTAGTGCGATCACAGCTAGTTTCCGACGTAGCCTATTTATTCCAGCCAAACTAATTTCACGGCGGGCTAGTGCCCACCGTCTCTCACCCGACTGCGACGCACCTGATTCAGTTTGGGTTGGAAATTTTGCGTTCTCGGTGTTTGCGCGTGCTTTGTGACTGCGTGCGGTTTTACAGCGGCAACAACAAAGTGCGATGCTGTAGTTACCAGTGCGATAGCCATGTCCCGGTATGTGCCAGCACTATCTTATCCTGCTGGAGAAGTCTAAGGGAGGGAAGCATGTTATGAGTTTACATTGCATTATTTACGACGCTCGAAACCACCCCCCTCCCCCCGAATCCCTTTTCTTAGCCACCCTCAAAACTCTTTCCACAACTTAATTGAATTCTTGAAGACCGCTCGCGCTTCTTTCTATTTTTTTTTTGGACCTGGATGGAGTCTCCCCATATATGCTCCCCCCTCAGCCCCCCCTTGCCTCTTTCACTTCCTACAGATCTCGCTCGCTCTCTCCCTGAAAAACTCTGAATTCATAAAATGGCGCCCAATCAAAACTGAGCATGGCGCGCGGGGGGAAGCGGGGCTGGCAGTCCAGGTAAAATTACATCAACGTCAGAGCTAGGAAGAACAATCTTGCCTCGAGGGGGGAGGGGGGGCAAGAGAAGACGAAGGGGGGGAGAAGTCATAATGATACCGCCATTTTGAGATCGGCGTGGAATATGACTATCCGGGCACAATAAAATATGCATGAACCCAAATGTGGTTAAAATGAAGTTTCGAAGGGACGGGGGCTGAGCCCGTAGGATGCTTGTTCTTACTTCCTTGTATCCCCCCCCCCCTGTCCAGGCGGCGATGGGCATAAGCACAAAGAGCAAATATAAATGAGCATAACGTGACGCGTTCTGTTCTTGCTGTCTTTCATGACGATTTTAAACACCTGTTATATCCTTTAAGAAAAAAAGCTTAAACTGTAACAACAGCTAAATGGTATGAATAGCGTACGTGCCCGAGGTCTAATTGTTGCGTTCGCGTTCTGGTCTATTCTGTTTTCGCAAGGCCAAGTACTCCAAACCGAATGACAATGAGTTATAATTGCATTGAGAGGGTAAGGGGCGTTCGATCACTGGCTGTTGACATTGTTTCATGAAGTATAACTCCTTGCCCACCTTGCTAAAGGCCATATCAGTTTTTTTTGTTCCATTTTTTGCTACACAGAAATATGTGACGCGCAAGGCATTATGTACTTACAAAGAAAATCAAAATGGGGGGGTCATGTGAAATAGATGCAGGCAAAATTGTCGTAAGGATAATAAGAAAAACACATGGCAAGCTAGTGCAGAATGGAAAACCATTTGTACCATGAAGAACAATGAGCTACGCTGCCAGGGGGGCTCGGGTTCGAGTCCCTGCCTGAGCATTTCTGAGTGTCCCTGTATTAGTTTCATCATATCATCACTAGGGAAAGGAACTTTAGGTAAATAAATGTTTTTTTCTGCGATAAGATACAGACCCTCATTTTTGCCAAAATTCTGATCATAGCCTTATATGTCAACACAGCAAATTTTATTTTACATAAAAACACATATTTTCCAGTTTTCCGTATGTAAATACATATTTTGCGTATTTTCATTTTAAATACATAAAATCGCTCATTCACTTCATCTACCTCGAAATCTTCGAAGGAAAAATGTTTATAATCTGCACCTCTTTCATATCGAGAGTGCTAGGTTTGTTTTGTCTTTGAACACCCTTGCTGCCAGACTTCTGGCACCTCGCCTACGATCCTATTGGGAGAAAATAGCTGTAAGTAGCTGGGGCTGGCTACACGTAACGATAGCAAGGCTTTTTAATGAAGCAATGCAGCTATTGTGGCCGGAAGGCATAAAATTTGACAATGTTCTTCTCCTCGTGACAGATGCTGCAGCTTACATGAAAAAAGCTGCAGTAGGCCTTGCCCTTAGCTACCCCAAAATGGTGCACGTTAAATGTGTGGCTCATGCGTTGCATAGAATATGTGAAAAGATAAGAGCTCTTTATCCCAATGTCGATAAACTGGTTTCAAATGGGAAGAAAGTTTTTATGAAGTCGCCTAGAAGAATAGACATTTTTAAACAAAAATGTTCTGAGGTTCCCCTTCCCCCTACACCTGTAGTTACGCGATGGGGCACTTGGTTGAATGCAGATGTTATGCCCAGAACTTTGAAAAAATTGCATCTGTTGTAAATGATCTCGACAAAGAAGAATTCTGCAAGAACTGTTGATGGAGCCCTCCTTAAAAGTCGAATTGGCATACATCTCAACAAAACCTGTCCATTCTCTCTAATTCCATATGAAAGCTTGAATCGTGCGCGAACACTTTGGCAGCTTCCATTGGTAAAGTCCGTATAGTAGAAACGAAACTGCAAGAACTCACTGGATCTAAATGTCTAAATGTACAGAATTTTTTGGGAAAAACCAAGGTTTTCAAACTTTGTGCCAAATTGCATGTGTTTTGGAAAGTGAAGTAGAGGAAGACGAAGCTTTGGAAAACTTAAGCGTTAGTGACATTTCGTGATTCAAATATGCAAGAATTGTTTCTTGTGACGTGGAGCGATCTTTCTCACAATATAAGATGCTTTTTAGAGATAATCGTCACAGATTTACAATGGAGAATTTGGAAAATGGAAATTTGGAGAATGGAAAAAACTATGGTGATCCACTGTAACTCTTCCAAAAAATAGCTCGCTAAGAGGTAATCATTTAGAAACTAATTTCAGGTGTTTAAAATGCATGTTATAGTTTGTTTTTGTTAACAAATGTTTTTATTTTTGTCACATATTTTCCTGTTTTTATCACATATTTTCAACATTTATGACACATAAAAAATAAATATTTCTGAGTTTTTTAGCACATAAAGTTCCGTTCCCTAATCATCACCCATCAGCATCTTCGCGATGAATCAAAGGTGGCAGGAAGGCGAAGTAAAATAAATGTAACCAATCATTTGAAGCTACCATGAAAACCCATGCTAAGTGAGACTTGTCCTACAGTTTAAAGTGGGATCCGAACAGCTCCGTGCCTCCACCGGGTATCGAACCCGGATCCTCATGACTACAAGGCGACGTCAGGGAATTAAGTTATTTTACTTTTCCTTTCTGCCTCGGAGTAATCGCGACGATGATAATGAAATATGTGCAAATGAAATGAACGATAACAAACACGTGCCTGGCTGAGTAGCTCCTTACCATATCGACTAACTACGTTGGCTGATGGCAAGCATAAGCGTGCGCACTTAGGGGCAAGAGAGGGCAATTGCCCCCGAAACATGGATTTTTTTCCACGGAGGGGCAAGCGAGGAATTTTTCCAGGGGGTAAACGAGGCATACAACCCCGATAATAGTGTTGCCCTCCTAAAAAAAAAAAACAAAAAAACCACCTGAATTTTTAATTATCGCGTTCCTGCATCTGCATTACAATAATTAGTGTAAATTATTGTGACTGAAATCAAATGATACGTCTGAAATATGTACTTGTAGGTTGACATTGTTTTTCTAAGGGCGGGGGTGGCCATATTTGTCCCCCTTTCCGACGTCCATGCTCCATATTATTATACTTTCATCTAGAAATTTAGTGGAGAGGTATCTTATCACAGTTATACTCTTAAAGAAAATGAAGTATTTGAAATTTCAAAGCAACTACGATGCGAAAGGGGAGCATTATTTTCTACGTAATTGAATCCCGCTTCGTTCTCGGACTAATTTCTTGTTATTTACATTCTCACGTGTTGCCTCTATGTTGCAGCATTTAATTTATATATATAAAATAGCGCAAACTGACACAGGTGACAGTACACGATAACAGAAGCAAAAGAGTCTCAGTAAACATGGATCTGCAAACGAGCCGTTTTCGAGATAATCGCGATTGTTTGATTACAACCGCCACTGACTTCATTGTTTGTAAACGTCGTCCTAGTTGGTAAATTATAATAATAATATATATGCTAATAATGTTTGCGAATGTGTGGTTACAAGCCGTCATTGATTGCATTTTGTAAACACCAACTGCTTTACTCATTGCGCGGTCCGAGGTTTGCTCTTTGTTTACAAAAGAGAACATTTACGAGAGGTGGCGTTGCAATCAAACAGAACATTTCAGAGAGGTGGTACGGCTTGCACATTCGCGATTTCCTCGATAACGGCTCGTTTGCAGACCCATGTTTACTGAGACTTTTTTGCTTCTATTATCGTGTACTTACACCTGTGTCATTTTGCGCTATTACTTTTGAGACACCCTGTATATATACAGAGTGGTCACAAAAGTCGCTTTTCCCAAATATTTAATTTCTTCATTTATTGGCGAAAGCGACTTTGTGCCGACCCTAACACAGAAAACTAAAACACTGAGATGGAATGAGGTTTTTCTTTCCTGACTGAACTTTCATTTAGCCTTTTGCCCCCCCCCCCCCTTAACCCCCAAGTCAGACGTTCTGCGCACGCCTATGACGGCAAGTAGCCAAAGAGGATGCATAACTGGGAGATGTTAGCTGAATTGTTTTGTTGATTTCGGTTATTTTACTTCGCATTTCTGCCACTCTTGGCTAATGATGAGGATGACGTGACAAAATTGATAAGGTTACGGCGCTCACAAAGAACACCCATACCAAGACCGGGATTCAAACCCGGAACTGTGCTAACCACTCCGCCACGGATGTTGACAAAGAAGTTAGCTAAAACCTGGCAACGCATGCAATTTAAATTTGCCCAACACGTACCTTTTACCGCCAAAACGAAGTGCTGCGTAATAGCCACTGAGAAATGACGTAGATGATATTAATTCCTCCTTCCATCCACGGCCGTGTATTGATACAACTTGGCAAGCTGTTTCTTGCCATATATTACCAGCACCGGTCTGTTGGCTTTTTTGGAGCCACCAAACAGAGAAATAGACGGACATGTTTTCAATTAATGTCCCGGTTGTAACTTGTGCAAGATTGACCAAAAATCTTGGTTCGTGCACGTAGAACCAAGACAATGGGCGATTTCTCAAATCCACTGGTGTTCCTCGCTTATTTACATATCCGGCCATTAATTACATAAGCGACAGGCGGACGACTGCATGCAATCAGTGTCGGATGGGTTGTTGTAGAAAAGAAAGGGCTACTAATGGTGGTATATTGTTTGCCGGCAGTTGTATCGTCGTGATTTTGATTGAAAAATGTGCATTTGTCTGCAGGTTCTCTCTTTTGGTACGCCGCGTTGGTGAGTTGTCTTCAAAAGGACCTGCGTGGGGGAGTCATCCAGTGTCTCTTGTGAAACTCAGCATCCACCGTTGCTATGTTGGAAGTTTTCTATTTGTAATAATCGAATTAGTTCCTTAATTGTAAACCAAAACCGTGTTTTGCCAGCTGTGGTCATGGTTAAATTTTTTCAGGAATTTTTGTCACCGTCATATTTTCTTACACGAATTGTCATGAATTTGCAATGTTTTCTATCTGCTTACGGATTGGCAAATCTATAAATTGCGATAATTGTCTAGAAATCATTGGCTTCACTACAGGGTGTACCAAAAGTCACACACACCGTGGGCAAAAATTGAATGTATTCGAGGACATAACAAGGAGTGTAAAATGGTCCTCACGCAGCCCCGACCTTACGTCACTGAATTTGTATCTGTGGGGTCGCTTAAAAATTCTGTTATATGTGGAGCAGCAGCTTTCATTTGGAGGTAGGTATGTCTGATGACAGCACTTGACATTTTTGGAGTGTAAGGGACGGCATGCACATGTTTGATTTGTTGTTTTTGAGTCCCACTTTATGCAGAGATAGGCTAATGGGGACTGGACCTGCAGTTTGAAGTGGGATCCGAATAACTGTGCCTCCACAGGGTATCAAGCCCGGGACACCTCCATTACAAGGCGACGACGGAGCATATCATGTGAACTGCTGTTTAATGATACGTTACTTTTGGAACATCCTGTTTTGAATTTAAGAGGAGGTTATGCGTTCTTTTCTCAAAAAGTAGTCTTATATTTAGGCATGGTTTTTATTCGTTCCATTTTCTGTACTTTTAAAGGGCGCGTCACTAAGTGCAGTACGTTGTCCACCGAGAATGCAAAGGTTCAGTTTGTCAATTTTTTTCCGGAAGAATGTTTACAGTTACTGCCTAATTCTGGATATTAACCAAAAAAACACCCTCAAAGTACCAACATTAATTGTACAGTAACGAACATTTTTTGGCCGTAATGAACCCACTGTTATCAGACGATAGTGCACATGGGCCGGCATCCGTGGGTAGCAGAGCGCGCTACGAAGCCACGGTTCCCGGGTTCGCATCCCTGCATGGATGTTCCTTGTGAATGTTCCTTCATCATATCATAACTCATCCTCATCGCCGCGATAAACCAAAAATGGCAGAAAAGCGACAAAAAAATGAGATATGCCAGATGTATCAAATACGAAATGACCCACGGGAAATGAAAAACTCTGGTTAGAGTGTGTTGCTAGTGGACGATTTCACACTTCCCTCGTTACAGTGTGTTGTTAGTGGACGATTTCACACTTCACCATACTTCTTGATAGCGTGAATACCTGTGTTATTCTTGTACAGACCATATTTCACGGAGAACATTTTTTAAATACTTCCGGAAAGCTACAGGTGTCCACAGTATAGCGGCGCCATCTATTATTGTGTATGTGAAAGTTCCTTACTGGTTTATACAAGAGGCTTTGGTAAGACTATATTAAGTCCCATCTGCTGGAAGCGTGTCACGTAACTTTCTCTTTTAATTGATTTACATGGATAAATACACTCGTCTCTTCCTTGCAGACAGAGGTAAAGTAGATATGGGCTCGTATGTGATGTCGCCGAGCGAACCATTAAAGCGTAGCATGCATGGGAAAAGTCGCTGACTTGCCTCATTGCGTGCTTTACGAATCGGCATAGGCGTAGCCCAATGACTGCGTGATTTACGGTGTTCGTTTGCTAATCAGTTCTTTCTCATGGGAACGAGGTGTTCTTGCCAGAAAATGCAAGAATTTTGTAATTTATTTATTGCGTTTTTTAAACAGAAGGGTTCTGTGAGAATGGTACTCAGTTTCCCAGCCTGCTGGCTAGTCCACAGCCACACAACATAGCCCCCGAAAACCTACACTGTTCGCCGTAAAACTCAACAATCTACATGTTAATGTACACTCGCCCGCAATAAAAATGGGGCACATAGATTCTACTTGCTTCCGTTGCCTAACCCTTCGGTGGTAGAAGTTGCTGTTGAAAATTTAGCTATCAAAATCCACTTATCTCCGTATAGTTATGCAACACAGAGAACGCCTTGCAGGGAAGAGAGTACTTCAGGATTTAGATGTCCCATTTTTATCGCTGGTGAGTGTACAAAAATAGGATGCTGACTCGTTCATCTTGTCAGGGTATTTATCCAGAATTTTCCAGCGGGGGGGGGGGGAGTTCGTATTTAATGGAGTGTAAGGGTAATTTTTTAGGCAAAATGTCCATCAATAAGGCTTTTATGCTTTTTTTTAGTGAGGTTGGTGGTGGGTGGATAAATCTTAACCTAACCATCTCTGCGCCGTGGATAAGATGAGAAGTACTCACATGCTTCGGAAAATGTTTCGAATTTTAAACACATACACACTTATGAATGTTATTTATACTCTAGGCACATCATTGTGACATTAGATTAACTATACAATAGCCGTTAATACTAAAAAAACTGTCATTACTATTATTTTTACTGCAATTGGATGGCAGAGAAATGTGACGGTCTTGGATCGTAATTTCTTACAGTTTAGGAGTTGGTGTGACGATTTTCGAAGCTTGGTTTTTCAAATACCGCATCAAGTATTTATATTTATGATTCACCTTTCTCTGCAGACGTCATTCCAAACTCAACATCATTCAATCAACATTGCGCTTGTCTGTAATTCAAAAAATATCCATACTTTCCTTACTGTGGAATACTGCAAGTCTCTCTTCGTACTGGAAGGTTAAAATGGATTATATTTTCCCCGCACAAACTACAAAACTTTGTCATTTCCTGTCATCTAACCAAGAGGAATAATCTCAAGATGTATCTTGAATCTTCAACCAGAGATCTTGTTCTTTTTAAGTTAACTCAGAATAAGAATTGTTGTATGCCATAAAACAAAAGCTGTGCAAATGTAACTTGTTAAATTTACCGTATTATCTAAAAGCAACTGTTAAAAACCATTGTTGCTGTTAAAAGAAACTGTTAAATGCACCTTTATTGTTGAAAAGTAACTGTTAAAATGTTTCTATTTAAAAGTAACTTAAAAATATTGTTGTTACCAAAAGATAGTGTTAAATGTACTTTTACAATTTAAAAGTAAGTGTTAAATGCACTTTTACCATTTAAAAGTAACTTAAATTTGCTATGGCTGTAGCTAAAAGTGAATGTTAAGTTCGCTACTTCTATCTAAAAGTAACTTTGGATTTACTTATTTAACATAAGATACATAAAAGTAAATGTTAAATTTGCCATTCCTATTAAAAAGTAACTATTAAATTTACCATTCCTATTTAAAAGTAACTTAAATTTACCATTCCTATTTAAAAGTAACTATTAAATTTAATGTTCCTATTTAAAAGTAACTGTTAAATTTAATAGTCCTATTTAAAAATAACTGTTAAATTTAACTATTTCTCTATTTAAAACTGTTAAAGCTACTGTTGTGACGCCATCAAAAGTAATTGTTGAAGTTATTCAAAAAAGTAAGAACGTTACTGTCAAAAACTGACTTCTTGTTACCGACACCAGCAAGAAGCGTTACATTAGTTCATTGTTGTCAGTGCTGTTGGCATCCGTGGCTTAATAATGGTGGGTGGTCAGCGGACGAAGAGAGGTGCAATGCTGGCAAACGCAAAGTGGGAAAGGAAGAGGTGAGATTGCTCAACGAGCAAGAGTGGACAGGCAGAGAAGTTCTAAGCAGGCAGAATCGAGCTGCCCTCCATAATTACATTTTCCTCTTCGTGTAGCGTCTCCTTTCATTATATCCCCCAGCCAGTCATAGGTAATCGACAGTTGCGGCTGTCTCTCGGTGGTTTTGTAATTGGTGTCTGCAGGCATTTGCTCGCGGATTAATACTACAGAACTATTTTCTCGTGTTTCTATCGTTCCGTATTATTTTTTTCCTCTTTTATTAACCTTTTCTTCCCGTCGATCTTTGCTCCTTTCCGCCATTCTGAGAAAGATGGGTTATTATCGAGAAGGTATGAATTCCTATCTTTGCAGGACCTCACGTCTGGCCCCCGTTACGAAGCACGTGATAATTATTGTATGATCTCCCAGGAAAGGTAAGGGGGGAGAGGGGAGACTGACGCTAGCCGGGGGTAATTAATAAGATTTGTGCGTGGGAACAACGCGATACTGCGTGACGGCCATGTTCCAAGATGTCGGACCGAGGGAAATCGTTCCTGAGTACAACTGTCTTTTTATTTTTCTGTTTTGAAGAAAACGTTTTTCAAGTTTTCCCCTGTGAGAATTGAGTTTTGCATTTTCCATCTTTTAATGGAAGAACTCAAGGAAGATAGTGAACAGGGATGGACTATATCGGAAATTTGATGTATCGTCAAGAAAATATGGTATTGTGATATCTGCGATATATCGTCTCCACGATATATATCGCCCAAATATCGTGACGATATATCGCCGCCACAATATATATCGCCAAAATATCGTGACGATATGTCGCCGCCACGATATTTATCGCCAAAATATCGTTAAGATATATCGCCAACACGATATATATCGCCAAAATATCGTTAAGATATATCGCCAACACGATATATATCGCCAAAATATCGTTAAGATATATCGCCAAAAATACACGACGACATATCGCCGACACTATATATATCGCCAAACTATCATGACGATATATCGCCGACACAATATATATCGCCAAAATATCGTGACTATATATCGCCGACATTATATATATCGCCAAAATATCGTAACGATATATCGTCAAAAGGTAACAATATATCGTCAAAGTGTAACGATATATCGTCAATATATCGCAACGATATATCGCCAAAATATCGTGACGATATATCGTCAAAATGTAACGATATATCGTCAAAATATCGTAACGATATATCACCGACACTATATATATCGCCAAAATATCGTGACGATATATAGCCGACACGATATTTATCGCCAAAATATCGTTAAGATATATCGCCAACACGATATATATCGCCAAAATATCGTAACGATATATCGCCAAAATATCGTAACGATATATCGCCGACACGATATATATCCTCAAAATATCGTAACGATATATCGCCTAGTTGATATCGCCCAAGACTGGTAATGAATTTTGCATCTCTCGTCGTACACCTGTTTCCACCACACGCATCCGTTGCGTCACCAAGTTCCTCTTCTCTCTTTTTTATCGTCTCGAAGCTCGAGAAGTTAAGCGAAATGTTAAGCGCCTTAATTGTCTTAATGACGTGTTTACCATTTAAGTAGTGACACGCTTTGTTAAGTCCGCATAATGCGCTCTTTTAGTTGAGGCAGTCTGCCGCACGATAAGGAAGCCTGGGCTTGAGTCTTAAAGCGCAGTAATGCATACAAAATTACACGCTCGTGTCAAATAGTGGTTGTTCGTTTGTGGGAATCTCCGGTGTGAATGTAAATTTATGTTTCACAGTATTTCACCACACGCAAAACTTCTTAATGAGTAACACACCAAGGAAGTTGTTTTTCAGTCGCGATTTACGGTGTAGATGTATGCTGGGATGGTACCTTGAAGGAATTTTTCTTCCTCATTGGAGCACTGCCGTCTCAAACATCGACATCAATTGCGTTCAGCTTGTCATGTTTTAACTGTCCGGCGTATAGTGTTCGATCTATTTTTCCATTTGGGAGACGGCAGCAGTGTTTATAATTAACAGTTTTATTTCTTGAAAAAGGACTACGTTTTCACAATGTCTTGTGCAGGTCCGTAGCCAGAATATTATTTCGGGGGGCTCATCCCTTATCAGCACGTGCGTCGCCAGAAATATTTGTAGAGGATGTCAGGTCATAGATAAAACTTGATTAGTACAAATAATAATGACAATAATAATTATTGTTATTTTACGGGTATTATAAGTTATTAAAAATATACCAATTTCAATCCAAATTTACTGTTGTTATTACATAAATGGATAGATTTTGCTACTCAATCCACCGTATCAGTGAATAAGTAACACAATTGTTGTCCATTATTTTTCTTATACCTATTTTGTACATTAGTGTACTGAAAATCATAGTTATTGCATTTTGTTATTAACTTTCACACAAACGTTCAAAAAATGCTTTAACAGTTTGTGGTAAATTTTACTCATGAAGTTTATATTCTGTGACCTCTCACAAACAAAACTATAAGTTTTGGAAGCTGTGGATCCATTTATTATTTAGATTAAATGGTAGAATATAAAAATATAATCTGGTTCCTCTATTATAAACTAAACTTTTTTCGTTTTACTGTGGTTATAACGTTATTTCTGTTATTACCAATAAAAGCAACATTTAAATTAGATATTTTGTAGGATTTTGGGGGGTTTCAGCCCCCATAGCCCTTCCTCTGGCTACGTGCCTGGTCTTGTGGATATGCTTTACTATTCCCACAGCTTTATAATATGTTTCCATACACACTCTTTGAGTTCCTTTTACATGTCTCTTTAAACCTTAGGTGTGGTTTTTAGATAACGGGATTTCCCCGAATAACATGAAGGGGGCAAATAGCCTTAAGCGCTAACGTACCCAAAAGGCTAATCGGGACTGGACCTACAGTTTACAGTGGAATCCGAAGCACTATTTGCCTACACGGGTATCGAACCAGGAACCACTTGATTACAAGGCGACGCTACCACTACACCATTAGGGAGGCACCCAAACCCGTTCTTATCGTACATGCACGATATAAACATTCACCTTCGTCTGTCAACTACTTGAAACCCCGATAATCATTTTGGGACACGGTGTATTTTTTGCTGCCTTACATATCAGTTCTATGTGTACGGTTGTCAAGCAGCCTTGCTCTGTGATTCTGAGTTTCACAAACGTGTCCAACGTTTGCGAATATTAGATTTCATTTCAACCTTGTCAGCATTTGTATATATTGTTCAAATTTCCTCCTACATTCTCGCTAATGTATATTTTCTTGTCTTTCCAGATCGAAGCCCGATCAGCTATCAGCATGTGATGGTTGAAGCGCGGCTATGGAAGCGTCCGTCGCCATGCCAACTCCAACCGGCGACTCGGGCTCGTCTGCATCGCTAGAGGATCCTTTGTGTAGTCCAGCCCGCGGCAGCCTGCTGCAGGATGAACGAAACAACAACGGGCCAACACACCTCGCATCTTCTGTGACTGACCAGTCCAATTCCTTGGGAAACCAGAGGGAGGGGATCCAGGAACACGACATGAGCCCCGAAGAGGAGGCAACGTCGTCTCCTATCATTGGGAGGGAAGAGGCACCATCGAAGGCAATGATTTTGGCAGAATCCAACTCTCCAGCGGACAACAGCGGAGAGAAATCAGAAGAGACTGCTGCTCTGCTGGTGGAAGAAGCGAAGAATCTCAGGAATATAAGGGAAGATGAGACGAAAGACCAGCAGAAGCAGGAGAATAGACCATCGTCCGTTCTTCCGGAAGTCAAAAAGACTGGAGACTTGGATTCTGCTCTCGACTCCACGAGCGACGTAGAGAAGTTCGACGGGAAGATAGTGTACAATCCGGACGGTTCTGCCTACATCATCGAAGACAGTGAGATTAGTGACGATGACGCAAGTCTGGACCTGCCTCAACTGGACGGTTGCATTGTGGATGGTCGCGGGGTCAGCCTTTCGCAGTTCCAGGTGTTTCCGCAAATAGCGAACGCGTTTTACGTGTCACGGAACCCCTCTCTCTACAGTGCCCTTTATGGTCAAGCCTATGCTAACATTTTGCAAGATAAAAAAATAGTTCCTGAAGTTCCGATTATGCATAGTTACAGGGTCTATACTGTTCGTGATAATAAAACTGGTGATAGTGAAAGGAAAGACAACAATAATGATAGTGGAAATGCGACTGTCGGTGGCAAGTCGAACGGTGGTGGCAGCGATGCTGCGAAGGACAAGACGAAATACTCCGCGTCGGACTGTTCCTCTGTTCCAATAAAACCCATCCTTATGTGTTTTATATGTAAACTTTCCTTTGGTTATGCAAAATCGTTCGTTGCCCATGCAATGGGAGATCACAATGTGGTTCTTTTGGAAGACGAGAAGGATATACTTGGACATAAGAATGCTTCAGCTATTATCCAGTGCGTGGGAAAGGATAAGGAACCGTTGGTGTCGTTTTTGGAACCACTGTCCCCACCGCCGACATCATCCAACAGGAGGGAAACCGTCTCGTCTTCGTCCGCCGCTTACAGCAGCGCGGCATCAACGTGCACCACCACGGCAATGAAGAATCTGATGGCCGCCGTCAGTTGCAGCAGCAGCTCCTTCACCCACGCCCCGATATCCTCCACCGGCATCACGGTCACCGCTCAGCTTGTTCCTAAGGACCAGAAACTTTTGTACAGTTCCGGGGTTGTCGTTGGCGGTGATGTAGGTGGACAGGATTCGCCGAGAGTACCTAGTTCGCTTGGCCATCATCGCAGCGATTCTGTTAGTGTGTCCGAGTGTGGAGGCGAAGACAAGATGAGTGATAGTGTAGCGAGGAAGGAAGTGGACAATATAGGGAATCAAGGTCGTCGAAGGTCACACGACTCCGACAGGCCTAGTGTCCAACAACTTCATTCACATGTTCCTGAGACTTCGGTCTCCCTACCTCACAATGGTAGTAATAGTAATAATAACAGCATTCACAACAATAGTTGTAGCACAAGCACAAGAGGAGTAATGGATCTGACGCGAAAAAGCCCGATAACATCCTCGGTGGGCAACGGACGCAGCAGTACCTCGCCGGGAGCCAGTGTAAGTCCGTCGAGCATGAGCACTTGTACAACGGCATCGATACTTTCCAACCACCCCTCGTATCCCACCATCACCCAGCCGCCCAATTTTCTCACCGGCACCACGATAGGAGTCTGCCCAGACCATATCGGCGGCAGGCCCAGCGGGGTGGAGTGTTCAAAGTGCGAGCTCATACTAAGTTCCTCTCGTCTCGGTGGGTTATCCGGCATGCACTCTCGCAATTCTTGCAAGACGCTGAAGTGTCCCAAGTGCAACTGGCACTACAAGTATCAGGAGACGCTGGAGATTCATATGAAGGAGAAGCACCCCGAGAACGAGACGTCTTGCATCTACTGCATAGCTGGACAACCTCACCCGAGGCTGGCCCGTGGGGAGACGTACACCTGCGGCTACAAACCTTACCGATGCGAAGTCTGCAACTATTCGACGACTACGAAAGGGAATCTTAGCATACACATGCAGTCGGATAAGCATCTAAATAACATGCAAGAGCTTCAGAACGGTGGAGTTCCTACTTCGGAGGCGGTGAGCGTTCAGCAACCGCCTCCGCCGTCCCATAAGGGTCTCGTGGCCTCCTCACTTAGCCCGAGCGCCCAACCTAATCCTAAGCCTAAACCGACGTTCCGTTGCGACGTTTGCAACTACGAGACTAACGTCGCACGCAATCTCCGTATTCACATGACTAGCGAGAAGCACACACACAACATGATGGTACTCCAGCAGAACGTGAAGCACATGCAACAGCTGAACGCCCTGCAGGCACAGACGCAGATGAGCTTCGACCCGGCGTCCATCCTCCATTTTCATCCAGGATTGACCTTACCGGGGGAGAAACCGCCCCCTCACACGGAGGCTGCCCTTGCAGACATGGCTTACAACCAGGCGTTGCTGATCCAGATGATGACGGGTGGGCAGCTACCCCCGCACATCCCGCCGGAGCTCGCCCCCCACATGGACATGGGTCTCAATCCAGAGACCATGGAACCACCTCCCGAGCCTCCAGATCCGAATCCAAGCTACCTGTTCCAGTGCTGCGTGTGCAACCTCTTCGCGTCTGACAGTCTGGAGGCGCTATCTCACCACCTGACGCAGGATCGCACCAAACTGCGAGAGCAAGAGATCTTGATGATCGTGGCGGGCAATTACATCTGCAAGCTCTGTACCTACAAGACGAACCTGAAGGCCAACTTCCAACTCCATTGCAAGACCGACAAGCACTTGCAACGTCTGCAGCACGTGAACCATATCAAGGAGGGTGGACCTCGGAACGAGTGGAAGCTAAAGTACTTGAGCGTCTCCAACCCCATCCAGGTGCGTTGCAATGCGTGCGACTACTACACCAACAGCACGCACAAACTCCAGCTCCACGCGGCCAACCAGAGGCACGAGGTCAGTTGCATCCTGTTCCGGCATCTTCAGAGCTGCGAGTCCGGGATGAGAGAAGACGCCAGGCTGTATCATTGCTCCTTGTGCAACTTCTCCACGAAGGCTAAGCTGCAACTTCTCCAGCACGTCCGCTCCATGAAGCATCTCCAGATGGAGCAACTTCACCAGCTCCAGAGGCGGAGCGAAGGGAAAGACCTCCAGACGGACATCGGGGAAGTTTTCCAGGTGATCAACCAGTCTGACTTAGAAGGCAACCAGCAGGAAAACGATGCAGGTGAGTGAGTGATTTTTTCATCTTTTCGCATAATCTTGCATATTATTCGAAAGGAAGAAGCAGCTCGTAATTATCATATACAGGGTGTATCATAATAGAGTAAACAACTTTAAGAATTTAATTCGACTAAACAGTATTTGTTATGTATTAATCGGTAACATGGCTACAAATGTTCAATGTGGCTTCCACCAGTTATACGACACACATCCCATCCAAATTCGAGTTCTTGCCACACTTTTCCCAAGAACTCGTCCATCAAAGCAAGTGCGTTTCGGTTGCACATTCCGTGGCATAGGTGGTACATAAACTTTGTCTTTCACAAAGCCCCAAATGCAGAAGTTTAGGGGTGTAAGGTCTGGGGACCTGTAAAAGTCACCATATTCTTTAACACTACACAAGACCGTGTTTACAAAAGTCTTGCGCATGAAAACAGATATTTTTTTTAACAATTAACCTGATAAGTTGTTCACTCTGATACACCCTGTAGTCATTGAATCTACAATAATGTAAAATGTGTCAAGTTTCCAATCTAATGTATTCTCAAAAAAGGTTTTTGAAGTAACCCTTGAAGAAATAGTAATCACACCCATCCCTAACTTCCATTTTGTATGTTTTAAGAATTCCGTGCCATGCTTGTAATCTTGTTCTAGATACAAGTGAAAGTTTTCCAGTGTCACAAGCACAAGTTATATGATCTTGCTTACTTTTCCTTACCATAACCCAATTTATATTCTTTAACATAATAATAGTTCACTATAAAATCCATAACCACTATGAAACAAATGTCAAGTTCATTAAAACACTGCTTTCGTGTTAAGGTGGGAGTATTGAAGTAATTACTCAATAACTAATCTAAGATTTAAATTCCATACACAGAACAAGCTTATTTGCTTTGAGAAGCTGTTGGTAAAGGTACACGAGTACATTGCAGCCTTTACTAAATTTAATTAATTTTATTAAAACTCGCATGTTTGGTAATTTTAAACAGGACGGATGTGGTCAAAATTTCTTTAAAATTACACTGACAAACAAGTCATTAGCACTGCAAACAAACGTGTTTTTTCCTCAGGGATTTCCCAGGACATACATTTGGTTGTAAAAAAAAAGACTCGTTACATCAGAATGTACGTGAGTGAAATATTCTCTCTTCACCGAGCCATGAATAAAAGTGGCATTTGACACATTTTCAAATATTAGGTTTTAATCAGTTTGTTGCTAACAAATCTAGGAATTCACGAATTTCGAACATATGACGCGGACGAGGAATAAAATAATATCTTGACATAAAAATAAAATAACACCAACCAGTTTGGAACATTTGTTTGCCTTGGAAATATATGATCCACAGTTTTCCCCGTTGTAAAACATTTGAATTACAATCAATAATGGACGTAATAAATAGACAGCCATGCTTTAATGAATTATACATACACAGATGCACAAAATAAATATTCAGAAGAATAAGTTTGAAGTTTGATGTGGCTCTAGTTCATTGATAATATTCTCTGAAAGCTAATTATAAAACTGACCGTGAATTTATTTAAGAGTACAAAATCGCATGCCTACAGCTTTGATACAAAAGTAAAAATATGGTTTGTCTTTCGTGTAATTTTTTCCCGAATATTTCGTGAAACGTAGGTAAAATAGGACGTTTAGTATATTCAAAGTTGATTGTTATTGACAGGCACGAATGGCTAAATTCTGTCAATTTATTGTTCTGAAAGAAAACAGCACATGCTGATTATAGTTTGGAATGCATTCTTTTCTGAAACGTGCAAGGGTAAAATATGCACACAATCGGCGTGCACGAATAATGTTCTTTCAACATTTCTCGAAAAATGGGCTGTCAATATGGCGACCAGAGGGTCTATATTAATGTGTCATAGTTGTGGTTAATTTTTCCTCTGCTTGCTCTTTCCGGAAAAAAATACGGAATATCATTTTCATTTTAGCAGTTTGGCATTTGATATGTTAGTTTCGTGATTGCTTTGCAAGAATATCAAATTATTCGAAGGCTATTGGAATTGTATCATCAAATTAAATGTGTATAGCTATTACCCATGTAGATATGCAGTAATGAAAAAAACTGTGTGCTTGTGTTTTGTTTTTAATTTATGTTCGATGTAAGATATAAATAAGAAACAACATATAATGGGAAACAAATTTTAAGTAGGTATATTATTAATAAATGGATGATCATAAGAGGAGGGCCAATTAGAACCGTGTCCTGGGATTTTCGAAGACGAGAATGTGACTACTTATATTTAGCTGTGTTTTGTTATACCGCATAAAATATCCCAAATTTTCAGTCGTACGCAACGTTCTTTCACATTTTGTAATGAGATACCTACGACATTGAGATTGTAGAAACACATTACCACAAATATGTGTTTTTATTAAACAGTAGTCTTGCTAGGGACACAATCTGTATTAGCCCTAGGGGTTTAAGTGGTGACCCCAAATGTCAACCACCCTTCCATGTAGTACAGCCTGGACTGCATTTTGCAAACTTATGAGGGCCTTGTAATCAAAGGGTCCCGGGTTCGATACCCGGTGGAGGCACATAGTGGTTTGGATCCTACTTTATACTGTAGGTCCAGTCCTGATTAGCCTTTCTGTGCATACAGTGAACTTAAAACTTTTTTTAAAAAATAGTAAGGCACTGGCGCCTGGACACTCAGCCTGTATAATCCTCTGTGATGCTTGTGCTTTGTCGTCCATACTTGTTGTAATACCCCTTCTTCCATTTTATCACCAATAATCCTCATCTTCGCGATTAGCCAAAAGTGGCAAAAAAGCGAAGTAAAATAAAATTAATCAATTGGCCTTATAGCGGAAGGATTTCAGAATGGAGAATTTTGGATAAGTGCTAATTGCGTACATGACTTTATGTAGTTGAGGGAACTACTGTGTTTCCAAATGATTAACGTTCCTTGAGTTCCAAAATTTCGGTATGGCCCTCAGCATTGAGAAGCTATTTGGAAAAGTAGCGACGCCTGTCTAAGACGGATAACATAAGCGATGGGACTCCCCATGGGCACGCGTCACCCCATGACAAGCCATTTGTCATTGGCCCTCAAAAGACTGGGGTTTTAAGTATATTTTTTCTGTATTGGGATTCTTTTTACTCCCCTGTACATAAAAACCATTTCTCAATTTTGTATCGTCTTTGCGAATAATTATAGTTTTTCCGTACAGCTGAATTTGGGATCGTACACCGTGTTCGGTTTCACGCTCTCTTTACACTGAAGCCCATCGCTTTTTTCTTCTTCGGTAAATCGTCTGCCATCCTGGTAATTCCATGCATTCTTCAGCAAACGTTTTAGGAATTTCATTTTGTTCCCTCAAGCAGAACATTTTTTTCCCAAGCAGCATCAGTTACGCTAAAGCACATGTCTGGTGTTTTTTCTTATCGTGATTGTTGGTATCAATGACTAGTAACTACGACCAAACGCACATGTATTAAATGTTTTTCCTCCCGTGTGTTCCTTTTGTATATTTTTTCCTCTTGTGCAAACTTAAAAGCATTAAAACTCTGATTTCTCCTGACACAAATAGCAAACAATTTCTATGGACCATATTTTTTTGACTCCAAAATTGACAAGCTATGTCAAACCAACTGCCAAAGCGAAATTGTCTTGCAATTGGTGTAAGTATAAATAATTCAATATCCACTACGAAGTAAAACCATTACCATGAGTGCTCGAAGTGAGAAAATACGGGGGTATGGGGTTTAACGGTCCAAACCCCACCCACTGCTTTAGTAAACATTTTGCATTAATTACATGATCAAATCAACAATAATTTCATTATATTACCTCGAAGAATTTTGGAAAAAAATATGGTTAATTTATAATTCATGGTCAGACATTCTTTAATAACAATAATATTTTTCTTCATTACCTAAGCATGTTTCATAATTTGTTGTGGAAAACATATACTGTTATTGGCAATAATTAATTGTATGTAGTCTCAAAATTGAAAATTTAGTCATATTTTGATATATTTTTTGAAAAAGTTGAAAATAGAAATATGTACTGGTAGAATAGACGTAGGTAATGAAGAATAATGATCTTGATAATTTAATAGTTATTACAGTCTATAACTATTACAGTTTTACTATTCGTGGGCTGCTGAAAGTTGAACCCCTTACGTTATTTCTGTATATATACGGTCATGTGCCGTATAACTGGCATCCCCCAGTTAACCCCAAGGCTCGACCAAACTTCCCCACCGCTAACATTTTCCACTTCAATCACCGATTACCACTGCCCAGCTTTGCAACAGGCTTATACTACAACTACACCGCTGAGGCAGCCATACGCAACGCACCAAGAAGTTATTGGCGAGCCAGTTCCCAAAACAATTCCTCACCTCGTTAGATCGATTGCACGAAGAGAATTGAATCTCTTGGGAATAATGGCTCCTTTCACTGTGTTTGAGAAGGCTGCGTGCCCCTAAGTGGACACGATCTGCGACCAGAAACCTTGGCGTTGAAATGTGTTAATTATTTTTCTGTGTCAAACATTGCCAACAACGAAAAGCTACTAATGGAATTTCCTAGTGAAAGTTAAAACTTTTATTTAGCCTATTGTGCACAATGTTCTGTGGTGATGTTAGGAGTGAACTTATGGGAACTTTTTCTGGGTTGCAAGAAGGATTTGACGGGGGTCATGGTGAAACAACTTGCTCGGCCAAGCTTCTGTGGCGAATTGGTTATCAAACACGCCACGAAACACGTGGTTCTAGATTCGAATCCTGAGCGAGACATGAGCGTGTTTCTTCCATAATCTGTAGGGATGGTCATAAGCGCAAAAGCCTTGATCAAAGTTCAGTCTGAGAAAGAAAAACCTCATTCCATCACAGTGCTGTACTAAACAGGGGTGTGTATATAATGTGTACTCGGATCCACTGAAAATCACTATACTAGAAGAATTCCAGCTTCCGTGGCACAAAAGTTCTCTGTTCCCCTCCCCCATTATTTTCCTTCTCTGTGATTCGGACTAATTTACATATTGACATCATTTCGTACAGCAGATTCAAAACAACTACACATAATTCTCGATCTCGTATCGAGTCTCGAAATATAAGGTATAAGCAGCATAGGGTGTCACCGCACAAACTTCCACATCATTATAAGGCGCATTGAAGCAACCAACTTTTTGTAATTCTCCTGTTTGACGGCTACTTTCGAACTTACGAGCCCTCGAGAAACAGGCTTTTATCCTGAACATCAGCACAAGTTCGCAATTGCCATAAGCAAAATATATAACTTATCTGTAACAAATCAGATAGATATGTTGTCTGAACAAGTGGTATAGTAAAGCGAATTTGTTGTAGGCCATCTCGGCCTCATCTCCGTACCATCCCTACTTATCTAATTCATCATTCACTATTATGTATACCTGCCGAAAGCCACATGCAATAAACGACGTATTAAATTATTGGAATTCCCATAACATACGGACCGGATAGGGCCTTGTTGATGGTGTAGTGGTAATTCTATCCCTGTGTAATCAACGGGTCCCAAGTTCGATCCTCGAAGGAGGCACATTACACAGTGGCTCGGATTCCAATTAACCTGACATCTATGATTTCACGTACTAAAAGTCCACTGATCTCGACACTGAAAGCTTCATGTTCGAGCTCTGGTTAGAGCAAAGGTGACATTGTGAATGTTCCTTCATCAAATCATTACCCATAATTCATCTTCATAGTCGCGATTAGCCAAAAGTGGCAGAACAGCGACATAATACGTGGGTCAAATACCATATTTTGTTTCTAACCAGTCTTTGTAGTGTGCCAGAAGTTGTAGGATCGAATCCCCTTGTAGGCTCCTTACGTGCAAAGTTATAGTAAAAGTACCAATTCGATGTTAGCAAAGTCTGTGTTCACGAGTCGTATTGAAAAGAACGGTGGATACTACCTAATATAAAGGAACGTCACACCGCTCATTACGTCATACTTTATTGTTTCTTTCCTCCAAATAGGACAAATTAATAAACTGGGACAGTGTTCGTGTCATATACACAGTGCATGCGAATGGAATTGATTTATTGTCTCTAGTCGCTCATTTTGTAGCTAAAGCAGAGCTCAAACCACTTGTTTCCGAATATAGGCTTACGTTACTAACCACAACATACAACTGTTATGTAGTGTCCTCAAAGTTCTTGACTCAGTTGTGTGCTGAGAGCTTTAATATTCTTTTGCACTCATATCATCAGTAAATTGTATGTATTGAAACACACACACACATATCTAAAGCTGCATTTCTATTTCATTTGGAAAATGAAAAGCACTGGACTTTTATTTTGAAATCGCATTAAAGTAATGCTCAGTTGTAATGGGTTCTGCTTCTAGACTTCTTAATTTGCTATATATATATATTTGATTTTGACCAATTTATTTGCACCCCTCGTGTCAATTTATCTGTTGTTTGATCTATTCCATACATATTCATGTTTCTTCGTCCATGTTCATTTGTTTCCTCTCGTCCCTTATATTATTAGCACCATAATTTTGTAATGAACAAAAATTTGATTTGTCCCGGTCGGGGATACATTGGTTCACTTATTGTAAATTCTTAGTTTGGTACGGGAAGAGGGCCTGAAGCATAATTTTTCTGTTGATTGAGATATCTTATATTCATTGACAGTTTCCTGATCTCTGTCATGTCATGGAGGGTCTAGTAACCATTCAAATTTTACATAATTTTCCTTCCAACATTTTTCATTGTCTGTTCTTTGTTTCCTCTCTCTATTTTCAATCATATCTTTTGCCTTTTCTTTTTTGCGTTTTCATTAATTGTAACCTTCCTTTCTTACTCTGTTGTATTTCTTTGGCTTTACTCACGATTTGTTTCACCTTGTTTTTCTGTCTTTTTGCTCCTCTCTTTGTCGTCTTCTCTCTCGTTGTCATATCTCTTATTTCTCTCTTCATACGTGTCTGGACTATCTTTCTCTGTCATTCTGTGTGTTTGTTTTATAGCCTTTTAGACAGTTATTTCGTTTCTCGCGTATTTTAAATAATTTATCAAGTGTTACTGGAGAAGAATTCAACTATATTCAAATGATTCTTATTGTAAAAGAGAAACATAACATTACTGCTTCTTTCCAATTATTTAATCAGTCAAATAGTGATTACATATCCAATATTCAAACTAAGAACACACGATGATATGTACTTGGGCGAACATTGGGAAGGGCGGTGGTAGGTGTAGTTTAATCATCTTGGAATACGTATGTAAAAAGTTGCTTAATTTTGATTATTTTTTTCTCATCTGTCTTTCTTTCTATATCTGGATTATCGTTTAGTTTCCTGCGTCCTAGATATATTTCAGCTTATTTTCTGTCATTGATTATTTATTTTACGAATTTATCATTTTCTGTGTCTTTAGCGTCTTTCTCTCTTGCTCACTCTATTTCTTGACTTTATTTTATTTCCTCTTTTACTTGTATCTCTCAGTTCGAGCTTCTCCCCCTCTCTCTGCTTGTATTAAGACATCTCTATTTTATCTGACCCATTATCTCCACCCTTCCCGTTCAAATTATTTTGCAGTGGCCCACGATCCGTACACTTGACCTCTTCTTTGGACGCCCATGATTATATCCATCACTTTTTCTATCTTTGTGTTACTTGATTTCGGCTTCTCCAATGCATTGGGGCTTGGTTCCACACCTAAGAGGAACATTATACAAAGCATGCTGCACTAACCCTTTATACGTGTCTTCTGTTGAGATACACATCAGGTAGATCTGTACAAAAGGAAAGGGTATTGAACGGGCGTTACCTGCTGCTAATTTTCCCCAAGATGCACGTAAACCTTCCGTAACAATCGATCCATAGTTGTAGCTGTAAACCATCACAATTCGATGCATATTTGAAAACGAGACCATAATAGTGGCCAATAAGGAAGTCTCATATTTCTCCAGACATTTAACGTGCCACGTATTGGAGAAAATCTCTCAAGAATTCGTTGGAAGTTTCGGACTTGGCCGGTTAGTAACACTTAAGAAGGATCGTGTTGTCTGGGCTATCAGACATTTTATAGCGCTTCGTGTTTGGAAGGCGTGCGGTAGCCGCCGCATGGAGATTGGCTGAGAAGCGCACGGAATGCTGGGTGATCTGGTGAGAATTTACCGAAACTCTTATGTTAATCGCTCTCTCTCTGTAGGGCATTGCCTTTTCTTTTTTTTTCCGAGATGCGAAAGATTTGCGATAAATCCTGGCAAGTGATGTGTTCGGTCCCTGACAGAGGCGTGTGGTTGTATGGCTTTTATTTATTTTTTCGCCGTGTCAGGCGAGGTTTTTCATTTACCTTTGGAAGATGAAGTTGTTATGGGTGCGACATGACAATTTCCCACTGGACTTAGTGCCCTCTTTCCCATGCGCAACATGACATCGTACATAATTCTGTTTAAGCGGCTCCGGCGTCCACCCAGCATCGTATAAAGTGGGTACCTGGAGGAAACCCCTCACCTTCGACCGCGATCAAGAAAGTGGGTGGCCCTAACTCCACACCCCCTATACGCCTTCATGGCGTGGCGGAAAGCACAGGGGGGCACTTTACTATATACGCGTACACAATTATTGGTTTCACACACACCTGTGTGGTTACCATGTCGCGCTACGACGCCAGGGTTCCGGGTTCGAATCCCGGCCTGAGCATGGGTGTTCTTTGTGAAAGTCACTTCATCAGGTTCATCATATCACTTAGGGCCTCCCCGATGGCGCAGTGGTAGCGTCGATGCCTTGTAATCAAGGGGTCCCGGGTTCGATACGCGGTGGAGGCACATAGTGGTTCGGATCCCACTTTAAACTGTAGGTCCAGTCCCGATTAGCCTTACTGTGCATAAAGTGGACTTAAAACACCAAATCAAACCAAAACCAAATCATCATATCACTCAACTTCATCGTCGCGATTAGCCAAAAGTGACTGAAAAAGCGACGCTAAAATAACAAAAATCAAACCAAATGGAACACACACACCTTCGCAATTTCGCGTATTTTAATATAGTAATATTAACAAACGGGAACGATATTATTGAGGATGCTACTGTTCTGCTGGTAACGTTTTCACTCTCGTCTCATACCAAGCAACCTAAAAGTTATTTTTTCCCCTTTTGGCGCAACAGCTCCTGATGGCCAGGGTCTACCTTGCAACCTTCGGCCTCACTCGCGCATGCCTTAGCAGAGGTGAGCAATCATCCAACCAGTTACGGAGTCAGCACGACGAACCCTCAGGTGGTGTTGTAGGTTTCCATGAGCGGGTTACGCTAGTCATTCTAGCTCCCCAGTGGTTGGTGGCCACCGGTCCAATACACAGGCCGAAATCTCAGGGGAAAAGTTGTTACGCTTCGCCCCGAACAAGCGCGCGTCCTGTAACCCGAGCCCAAAGCTTGACGCGTTAGACAGCACGGCCACGGTGCGCGACAAGAGTTAAGCTATACAAGAGAGTAATTATGGTTGGAGTTTTGCGCGGATGCGAAATGAAGTTCCTTAGAATATACAGGAACATAAGTTAACATTGTTTGAAAATAAACTCTTGAGAAAAATATGTACCTAAAAGATTCATCTCCTAATGTTAGACAGGCCATGTAGCACGCATGGGAATAGACAAGTTTAGAGAGTTCTTGGGAAACCCCATGGTAAGACACCTGTCGGAAAACCAAGACAGATAGAATGACAGTATTACGATGTACCTGAAGAAAATAGATAAGAATGGTGAAGAGTGGATTGATCTTTTCCAGTATAGGGAGAGGTTGAATACTTACGTTGCTGCGGCAATAAGCCTTCGGGTTTAGGAATGCGAATCTCATCTTTAACATAATTCATTCTCGTCTTCGCGATTATGTAACCGACGACGACGCAAAATAATAAAGAAAAATATTAACTCACTGCAGATGAGTACGACACAAACATTAAACAACAATCGTACTCACTATCTAAATTTTTCTACACTTTTTATTAAATTTTACTCCAACGTTAATAAATTTGCCGTACTATCTTCTTCAGTTTTGTTGAAAACTATAACTGAAGACAAGGAGGAGACATAATTGTTAATATCATTTTGTAATGAACAAATGCGAGATATGGCACTCTTTGAGAGACACATTACAGAAATTCAGATTATTCTTAGTTTCATGTTCTATCCCTATTTATCCATCCCCCGTTTTCTTTACCACCAACCCGGTGGGGGCGCGTAGTGGTTCGGATCCGACTTTAAACTGTAGGCCCAGTCTCGATTAGCCTTACTGAGCATAAAGTGGACTTAATACACCAAATTAATTAATCAATGAACCTTCAATGTAACTTTCAGTTGTGTAATGAAAATAATTTCTCTCTACTTTTAGCAACATAACTGCATATGAGGAATATTCTGTAACATACATTGTAAGAATATTGATTATGTATGGGATATGCAAATGCTAAAAGAGTTTACAAAATTTATGCTGATTTGCGTCTTCTAATTTCAGATCGCAAGGAACGTAAGGACATCAAAGTTGAACCTCGAGACGAGAGCATGCTGAAATTCGCATTAGAACAGCAACAGCAACAGCACCAGCAACAACAACAGCAACAGAAGCAAGATTCCTGCTACAGAGAGAATGAAGATGTTGCAAACTTAAGCAATGATCAGTCTGTGCACATGTGTCCCTACTGCAACTACACTAGTGGTTCCGAGATGAGAATCCAAGCCCATGTTTTGGCCCAGCACTCCCAAGAGCCGAAAGAGTTCCTGTGTCCGCTCTGTCAAGACAGCTTCCGGGACAAGCCCCAGCTGGAGCGCCACGTAATGCAAATTCACAGTGTTAACGCCGAAGGCTTGCAAAGGCTTTTGGTTCTGGTCGACCAGTCACATTGGTTGAATGCAGTGTCGCGTCCCCAACAGCAGCAGCAACAGCAGCAGCACGTGAACCAACAACAGCACAACTCGCAGCAGAGCCCAGCTTCACAGCAGCAGCACCAGGGCCATTTCCATCACCACCAACATAACCAGCATAGCCCTTCTTCGAGTTGTAGTAGTGGTGGCACGTCCAGCGTAAGGGAAAGCGAATCTAAAACTGCGATGAACCAGCAGCAACAGGCGGAAGTGAATTGCAACGAAGACAGAGAAGATGGCGATCTAGATGATCATTTAGATATGGACGAGTTTCGCTGCCAAACGTGCTTCAAGAGCTGCAAAAACATTGACGAGCTTTGTCTTCATCAGAATGAGTTGGGACACTTGGAGATAAAACAAACTCCTGGAGGTCCCGGCTACCTGTGTTGGAAGAAAGGTTGCAATCAATATTTCCAGTCGGCTCACAGCTTGCAGATGCATTTCCGGGAAATCCATGCGAAAAGCCATCAAATGGCTGTGTCTGAAAAACACGTCTACAAGTATCGTTGCAACCAGTGCAGTTTGGCTTTCAAAACATTGGAGAAACTCCAGCTTCATTCTCAATACCATCTGATAAGAGATGCTACTAAGTGTGTGCTCTGTGGAAGAAGCTTTCGATCTGTTCTAGCGCTACACAAACACGTTGAAACCTCGCATTCAGAACTTTCAGAAGATGAGTTGGGACAGTATAAACAAAGCTTGATGAATAATCCCTTGCTGCTCGCGGGCCTTAGTGGTCAAGTGTTAGATCCATCCACCAATGACCTTCTCAGAAAGGAGAGTTTGAAAGATGACGAATTTGATGACGAGATGAAGGACGTGGAAAGAAAAGACCAGGATGACTGCATTCTTCAAGTGGAAGGAGGAGCTGAAGGGGACGGAGAAAACAGTAACGACTCCACCTACAAAGAGCAGCAATTTTTGGAAGACTATCTCAACAGCCAAGCGATTGCAGAGGACAGTTATAATGATCCGAACAGAAAGTACAAATGCCACAGGTGCAAAGTTGCGTTTACTCGGCAGAGTTACTTAACAAGCCACAACAAGACATTGCTGCATAGAAAGGGTGAGAAATTGAGTTATCCGATGGAGAAGTATCTAGATCCAAATCGCCCTTACAAATGCGACGTATGTAAAGAGTCTTTTACTCAGAAAAATATTTTGTTGGTGCATTACAATTCTGTCAGTCACCTGCATAAACTCAAACGTGCAATGCAAGAACAACAGCAAGCACAGCATCAGCAGCACCAGCAACAAAATAATGGCGTTACTGCAGTATCGCCTCATGCTTCTTTGGCTACTAGTCTCACTCCAAAGGTAGATGATGATGATAAAAAACCATACAAATGTAACATTTGTAAAGTTGCTTACAGTCAAGGATCTACGCTGGACATTCATATGAGATCTGTTTTGCATCAAACTAGAGCGTCTAAGTTGCAAGATTTGGCTATGACAGGCCAGCTTGATCTTAGCAAGCCACTCATTGAACAACCTGAACCACACAAAGTCCAGGATCAGCACAAGAAAATGATGCAAGATATCCTCGGATCGCCAAAGCAACAGCAGCATTCACCATCGTCTTCGGCTTCTACGCAAGTGCCGTCGTTAGCTCAAAGTTTGAGCAGTAATATAGTTCCTCAATCAACAACCCCTTCAGTTCCTAGTTTATCAAATGTAAGTACAACAACAAATACGCAACCGAGTTCGTCGTCGTCTTCGTCATCGATATCGCAGGCGACAACTAACAACTCGACTGCTCAACAGCCTGTGATAGTACCACCGCCAATGTCGTCCCAGCATATGTACAATTGTCAGAGATGTAGCGCTATCTTTGTCAGTCAGGATCAATTGGTTCAACACCAACAGTTGTATTGTTTGTTCCAAAGCCCGTTGTCACTCTTTCCACCGTTACCTGCGCCTGGCGCATCAGGAATGGCTCATTCGCAACCTCGCAGTTCTCCACAGCCTTCCAGTATGCAGCAGCAGACTCAGACGCCAAGTATTCCCACAAAGCCTCCATCACCAGCTCCGACGCCTCATTTGGACGATTCCTTTTCAAAGTTCTGCATGCCTGCAAAGAAATCGTCACAGATCTATAAACATCTTTTGGAAAGCTATGGGTTTGAACTCGTGATGCAATTTAACGAATACCACCAAAAGATACAGCGAAAAGAAGATGATGTAAAACCTGAGAAGCCTGCAGACGGACCCGCGGCTTCAGAAGGAAATGAAGAGTCTGAAATTACAGAGGATGAAAGTAGAAAAGATCCACCTGAAATGGCAAAGTCAGTTTGCCAACACTGCAAGAAAGAGTTCTCAAGTATTTGGGTTTTGAAGGCCCACTGTGAAGAAATTCATCGAGACTTTGTTCCTCCAGAGTTCCTAGAAAAATACGCCCAGGAGTTTAAGTCTGAGTATGAGAAGAAGAATTCTACAACAGCACCTGTAGTCAACCCAATGACGCCTACTGCTAATACTAGTTCTCACAGTGGACACCATCTACTGGGAGCCTCGAGTTCAAATACTAGCGGTAACAGTGGCAATGGTACAACGTCTAGCACTGACGTTTCCCCAGAAAAGGATGTCGAAGACAAGGAAACGTCTAAACAATCTCAACCACCTGACGTGACCACTTCAACAGCTCCAAGTACTCCTACAGCTTCTTCGACACCTGCTTCCAGCACAGATTCAATTCCAGCTACTCTGTCAGGACCTGTTCCAGGTTCAATGCCGAATTTGTCTATGTCTTTGGCACAGCAGATGAACGAGATGCAGGCAGCGTTGAACGTGATGGCTGCATCTCAACTTCAGCAGCTGCAGTTTAACCCTATGATGATGGGAATGGCCAGTTTGGGAATGGGACTTCCGTTGGGCTTGAACATGCCAGCTTTGGCAGCGATGAATTTGCAGCCACCTCTAGTTCCTATGATGATGCCTCCACCGTTCGATCCTTTAGGTGCATTGGCACAAGCCCAGAATCCGTTATTCAGTCCTGCACTTGATCCATCTTTGTTGGCGAAACAGCAACAATTGCTGCAACAACAACAAGCTGTAACAGCTGCACAGCAGAAGAGAGCAAGGACTCGGATTACAGACGAACAGCTGAAGATATTGAGAGCGCATTTCGATATTAACAACTCACCGTCTGAGGATCAGATCAATGAAATGGCTCAGCAGAGTGGCCTGCCACCTAAAGTGATCAAACATTGGTTTCGGAATACATTGTTCAAGGAGAGGCAAAGAAATAAAGACTCGCCGTACAATTTTAACAACCCTCCATCAACGACATTGAATTTGGAAGAATACGAGAAGACGGGGGAAGCTAAAGTAATGCCCTTGGGTTCAGATGAATCGAAGGATTTTTCTTGTAGATCAGAGCACAAAAAGACAGATGTGGTGATAAAAACAGAAAATGAAAATCAAACCGCTGCACACCCTGAAAAATTTAACAGCAGCTTGGATATTGACATCAAGAAGGAGAATGATAAGATTGAAAATAGTGTAGATGAAAAAAACGCGAAAGCTCATTCCTCAAATCAGCAGCAACACCATCATCACCACCACCATCATCACCATCACAACACGAATGAGCCGCCTCGGCCTATTGTCAGTAGCACGCCAACTTTGGGCTCGAGTCCTCTGAGTTCAAGCAACAATGTGACTTCAGTTCCTTCTGTACGCAGTTCCTCCCCTGGCAGCCTTACATTGACTTCAATAATTGCCTCGCAACTTGGTTCCGAATCAACGTCATCACATTCCAACATGCTGCCGCCGAAGCTAGCACCTAACTTTGCATCTCCAAGTCAAGTTCCTACTTCAAGCATACTACCTCTTTCATCTTCCACCATCACTAGCGTCAGTCCAGGTAGAACTGACTGTTTCTCTCTCACCTCTGCATCGGTGTCGATGTCTGGCGGCGGCGGTAATGGCAATAATAGCAGTGGTTGTAGTAGTAGTTCTTCTGGCGGTTCGGGGAAAAGAGCAAACCGAACCCGTTTTACAGACTACCAGATCAAAGTTTTACAGGAGTTTTTTGAGAACAATGCCTATCCTAAGGATGACGATCTCGAATACTTGTCTAAACTGCTCAATCTAAGTCCTCGTGTAATCGTTGTCTGGTTTCAAAATGCACGGCAGAAAGCAAGAAAGGTGTATGAAAATCAACCTCCAGTCGAATCGAATGATGATGGGTCCGGCAGGTTTCAGCGCACCCCAGGTCTGAATTACCAATGCAAGAAATGCCTCCTTGTGTTTCAAAGGTACTACGAGCTTATAAGGCATCAGAAAACACACTGTTTCAAGGAAGAGGATGCCAAGAGATCTGCGCAGGCGCAAGCAGCAGCAGCACAGATTGCCGCGGTACTGTCGTCGGAAGATTCCAACTCCAGCACCATGGCAGAATCTAATTCATCCTCAGCTGTAGCTGCAGTGGTTTCTTCAGTTGTTAACAATCCTTCAACTCCAAACAATCCTGCTCTCTTTTCTCCATCTCCGAGTCCTAGCGAGAACAAGCCATGCCCATCGCCTGAAGGGACCTTCCAATGTGATAAATGCAATCTTGTGTTTCCTAGATTCGATCTGTGGCGAGAACATCAAATAGTGCACATCATGAACCCGAATCTGTTTCCAACGTATCCTCCGGATAGTCCTTTCGGTATTCTGCAGCAACATGCTCAAATGCAGCAGCAGCAACTTGGTGCAGCGGCGGCCGTAACACCAGGACTGCCCTGTTCGGAAATTTCAAACTCCGGAGCAAGCACGCCGCTGAGCGCTGGGGCCCCACCACCAAAGCGGAAGTTCGACGAATACGACGATGATCGAGACGACCAGCCGAAGGACAAACGTCTGCGAACCACCATCCTGCCCGAACAGCTTGATTATCTGTATCAGAAATATCAAATTGAGAGCAACCCCAGCAGGAAGATGTTGGAGAACATAGCACGGGAGGTTGGGCTAAAGAAGAGAGTGGTCCAAGTTTGGTTTCAGAACACGAGAGCTCGAGAACGAAAAGGCCAGTTTAGGGCTCATGCTCAGGTAATTAACAAGCGCTGTCCTTTCTGTCCAGCGCTATTCAAAGTGAAATCCGCTTTAGAGTCGCACCTAGCGACAAAGCATGCTGACCAATGTTCACGTGGAGAGATCAACATTGATGCTCTTCCAGATGAGGAACTCAGTATGGATTCCTCTATTCAGATGGGTGATAGTTCTAAAGTTCCTACTACTTTTGGTACAACTGGTACAATTGGTGCTCCTAATATGATGCCTCCTTTATTCCCTCCTTTCAGCACACATTCAGATGTTGAGAATTCTTTGAAGAAATATTATGAAGAATCTATGAAACGATATATAAACGAGCTCCAATCTCATGCCCAAAACGGAAAAGATACTCAGGGCCCGACCGACCTCAGCATGAAGATCAAGCAGGAGGTGACAGAGGGCAACGATGCCCCTCTAGATCTGAGTAAACCAGTTGATCTGAGCCGACCAGTCAAAGTATCCACAGATCACGAGCGATCTCTATTCGACGGACCACTTACAGATCTCAGCGAAAGAAGCGTCGAAGAGACAGGCGGAGGGTCTGGAAGAAGTGGAGGTGACGATGCAAGATCGGACAGCATGTCGGAAACGACGGAGAACATGGATGGTGACGAAGCTTCTCACGAGAGCAACCCCACTTCTCCAGCCTCGAGCACCCAAAGTCAGAGGCACCACGCCGGTGGCGGAAAGCGATTCAGAACCCAGATGAGCAGTGTGCAGGTGAAGGTGATGAAATCTCTGTTCTCGGACTACAAGACGCCGACGATGGCCGAGTGCGAGATGCTGGGTCGTGAGATCGGACTTCCCAAGAGGGTTGTTCAGGTGTGGTTCCAGAACGCAAGGGCGAAGGAGAAGAAGAACAAACTCGCCGTGCAGAAGGCTTTCGGGCAGGAGCCAGACTCCCCACGACCGCCGGAAGAATGCAAGCTTTGTAATTTCAAGTATTCCCACAAGTACTCCATTCAGGATCATATCTTTACAAAGAAGCATATCGACAACGTCAAGGCGCACATAGAGAATGGGAAGAACGAGGCGGACGGTTCCTTCACGGTCCCACCGGTACCAGGGTCCAGCAGCGCAGACATGTCGACTGGGCTTTCCAACTCCGGGCAGCAGCAGCAGCAGCAACAACAACAACATCACGCTCAGCATCTGCAGCAGCAGCAGCAGGCGGCACAGCAACAGCAGCAGCAGCAGCAACAACAACAACAACAGCTAGCACAGCTTCAGATGTTGCAAATGGCAGCCTCGGGTCTCGGGTTGCATAACTCCCTGTCGGCGCCTGCGATGGCGGCAGCAGCGGCGGCGGCCACCACTAAGGTGGAGCCGAAGGATACCAAAGGGTTGATGGGCAACGCAGCCACGACGCCGGTGCTTCCTGGTGCTGATGACATGGCTCTCCTTCATCAGCTGTACGGCTTGGGCCTCGCTGGCTTTCCTGGTGGGATGCAAGGCAACCTGTTTCTCCATCCTGCGATGCTCTCAGCTGCCGGTGAGTGAAAAATCTATTTTAAATTATTTTTGTAAAGTTTTCTTGATAAATGTTTTACTTGATGACCACCAAGTCGCCAGGCCTGCTTTTTCGCACCAAGTATCGTGGGGGCAATGATAGGTAACTCAGAGCTACAGCACGTAGATTGGTGAAACTTTGTCATCAACATAGAAATAAAATTCCCCGGCTCCAGAGGCCAAATAATAAAACACGAATAGAACATAGAGAGCAGTGATGTCATTTTCATTTGACATTATGTCATTATCGACAATCAACACGTAAAACACAATGGTTTAATGTATGCCTGCATATGTAATATTATCATATCAGTCAATATTCAGACACTACAAAAAATTTGCTTATTCATGTATTAAATTTTCGCAATATCTAGAACAATATTTCGCCATATACACTCACCCTTTGCGAAAGGACGGCAGTGCGTTTGTCAACTTGCTTTCA
Source organism: Lepisma saccharinum (assembly GCF_977018435.1). NCBI lineage: Eukaryota > Metazoa > Arthropoda > Insecta > Zygentoma > Lepismatidae > Lepisma > Lepisma saccharinum. The sequence goes on from NC_139250.1 coordinate 28,846,313, forward strand.
AGAAATCCTGCAACCGATTCTATCTAGGTGCACGTTTCAGTGTTTCAGATACCCCTTTAAGTATATTAAGATGATTCTCGAAGTAATGTTTGTGAATTGCCTGGCTCACACCATGTATAATATCAGCTCTTAGGTATTGAATTAAAAGGTGTGTTTGTTTAAGTTATGGGTAGTGGAATTTTCATGTGGCATAACATTCATTATTACACAGCGCTTCGTCACAACGAATATCCGACGGTTCCACCTCTGTATATTTAACTTTGGTTATGTGGTATGGGACTATTTGCAAGGCCGTTGGGACATTAGGAGCATGCAGGTGAGATAGTGTAGTAACATAACCCATTTGAGTTTTTGATGCCTAGTATAAAGAACATATTTTATGATTATAGAAGCATTATCATTGTAAAATATCATATAATTTGGAGTTGTCGATTAATCCAGAGATCTCTTTTAATTTTGGTAGGAATTCTTGTTGTTCCCTTTTGTAGAAGTGTCATTGATCTATTGGATAAAGCTCGGTTGCTGTTCGGCGGAGAAAAGAAGATAACTAGCAGATGCACCATTTTATTTTTAACCAAGGGCATTTTGTCGTTTGGATATTTCATATATTCACATCCTCGAGCTTCTCCAAGTAGAAATCGTTATTTACTCCTCTTTGTCTCTATGCGTTTGCAAAGGAAGGGAAAAAGTCCCCCAAGATCTTCCACTATTCCACAGAGCGTCTAATTATCTTTTGGGTCGCTCTAGGCCTGCTGAGTCATGTCTTTCTCCCAAATCACTTCCTATTTTCACAACTCCACATGTTGTGCAGAAATAACAACGAGGAAGCGTTTGCAAATTGGTCGCCCTAGTCAGCTTTTGCATTAAGCTTGATGCGGGGAAATTAGCCTGGCGACAAGAGAACTCCCGTTTTTTTTCTTGTTTTTCTTTTGTTTTTTTTTTGCTCGAGAAAACAATGCGAGCGATTTCTTATAATGACTTGCTCAAAATGAGCTTCTGTATGACAAGAACACGTTGGTGAAGTTATGAGCAATCGCTCTGTGTGTGTATATAAAAAAGATTGCTGTACCTTTTTTTTGTGCGGGTGAAAAGAGACGTGCTAATGTTTTTCGTCGCCTTTCACCAAGTACTGTGATGGTAGCGGAGAAACGATTTAGTAATTTCACAGTGTGATCAAAGGAATGAGTTTTTTTTAATATAAAAAAGAATTACAGTACCCTTGGAGAGCACAACTCTATCGTTCCATTGTTTGGCGCTCTCGGAAATAATTTCAATTTTTATTTTCTCTCTTTTTACCACTTGTCGTTTCCTCCATTTTGAATTTTTCACGTCTTTATGCTCCCAAGCCCCGTAATAGCAAGCCGCATTCTTCTGGTTAATTACGTATTTGTCGTCGGGAACGTTGTCCAGTGGAGCACCGATTTTTTTCTCAGCTCCAGCAATCTGACTTCAGAGAATAAAAAGGATAAGATGACCGAAAAAAAAGCGCATAGGGTTTATGAATAGAGGTGCCTGAAAGCCTTGTATTGTATTGTTGCTGGATGCTCGAGTCGCTTTATACCAGAAGAACCACCGTTTGACACTGTTGTCTCGGTGAGGCTTGATGGAGCGATTTGCTCGCCTTCTGACGTGCATTTCCCAGGCAGAATGGTTTCCTTTTCTTGGCTTAAAGCACGCCCTGCATTGTTTCGTCTGTTTGGTACCAATCAGCGCCCTTTTTTCCCCCGCCAGTTTCTTGAAGAAAAGGGTACCTTTTGCGTTCAAAGTATTTTCCTTAGCCACGGCACTCTGGAAACTTCGGAGGAATCTTTTCACATACGTCAACATCTCTCCGATGTAACGAAATTCCATAGCTGACGGCCGAACGTTGACCCATGTGCAACGTGCTTGGTGATGTGAACATTGATGGCCGTTTCTTATACTCCCCAACAATTGGATAGCGTCTTCACAGATTCATAAAAGCCACGCCAAGAACTCTGTCAAGCGTGATCGCATTGCTTTTTCTACTTCAGCAAGGTGTAGTTGAAAATTTTGCAATGTAGTTCTGCTTGCAATGCAGCCGCACATTAATGTTTGATACATTACCCTTGATGCCTTAGCGCGAACAATGAGACTTAAACGGCCTATTACAAGACCAACTCAGACATTAGGAAAACTACAGAGAATGTGATACAACACTCTAAATATCCACACTACAGTACATTGTTTCTCTCGTTCAGCTGTAAACCTTGCTACCACGAATAGTTTCATAAACACACCCTTAGAAGAAATACCGAAAAAAAGTATTTCTTCAGTTATAGTTGTCAAAATTTCACAAAACGAAATAATGCCACTAAATATCAAAATTCCCAGGTACACACAATTTTAAAAGTCCAAACACCAAACTCTCAGTAACCGTAAACCTAAAGGTTAGTCTATAACCACTGTCAAATTACAGAATTGCTTCAAAAACTAGAATTGACGTCCAGTATTGTATTTTAATCCGAACATTCTAAGTATCCAATGTCTCGGAATCTATATGTGAAGAGATTTGATATTCAATGTCTTACTTCCAAAATTTTGATCCTAAAGAACAATTTTATATTGTTTTGGGAAGTTTCATGAAGTCCATTGTTCTAGTCTTTTCTTCAAGGGGAAAAACTTTCGTAGCTTTGTCGTCTTGTGATAATTGTCGATTTCATAACTACTTATTCCTTTTCATAAATTTGTCAAAATTGTTTCCGTGCAAGTACAAATAAAGATAATATTTATAATACACAGACAGAATTCTGTACAGCATTTTCCTGTTAAATATCGGCATGGGAAAACAGTTAATTACGAGTACATTGGAGTCTATACTTTTCTGATACATCATATCACTAACAGATGTGTATACGCGTTAAGAAGTCTACTGGGTTTGAGGAATCCATCAACATGTCCCCAAATGTTTATTTGTGTATTATATGCGAGCAAAGTAATTTGGGCTCGTCTTTCTTTGTAGCATGCCTATTCCAGTGCATAACATTACATTCGTAATATGTAATAATAATGTCAACCATTTCTGTTGAGAAATCTGTTATATGACACTCAAAATGAAATTCTAAGTACAATTTATCATGTGAGTACATGCAAAATCTACCTCCAGCACAAAAATTGAGGAGTGAATATACATATTTCAATTGGACTATAGAATACACGCAGCCTTGTGTGTAACCTGCAGAGCAAAGGACAGGGGGCTGGAAATTAAAAGTCGCACGGACGTGTTTTGACATGCGTGTGCATGGGACCTGCAAACTTGTTCCGCACACCCTTCTGAGGGATCCACTATGAATGTGTGATGAGCATGCAAATGAGAGACACGTGGCATGTATAGGGTCGAGACCCGTAACTAGCCGCGTGTGCAAGACAACCTTCTCTTTACCTTTGGTAAACACTTCTGCTCTAAAGTCCCTGTGTTCAATCGCCTCCTTTTCTCCTCTTCTTTCTTCTTCTTAGCCTCTCTTTACAATTTTTTTTGTCCTGAAGTCAATGTTATTCATATGCAGACGACATTTTCTTCGGATCGGCATCATTAATAAAATGAAGGTTTCGCGGTTGCTGTTTCGCGAGGCTAGTCTAGGTGGGTTCTAAAGACTTCTTTTCTTAGCAACAAGATTAAACCCTCTGCTTTTGTGTTAATTTGAATCTTAACCCCCGTGAATATGCTTATTGAATCGTTCGGGACGCGTGGCCATGTAATTTTGCCAGTAGGAAGGGTCCTTTTTTTGTCGCCATCTGCATGTTAAATGAAAAGGTTAGTAGTCTTTGGTATGATTTGCAGAACGAGTTTGTCAGACATTTGTAACAGTTTTTTAGGAATTACTATTTTCTGAAACAGAAAATTTGTACTTTATACATTCTTTTGTCCTCTATGGAAGAAAGTAGTAGTTTAAATTTTTTTTGCACATTTTTCTTCTTGAAGATGAGGTTCGAAAATAAGTTTTGGAAGTTAGCATGTGTCGAAGGTAGGTGTCAGATAATCAAAACCTAATTATAGATAACAGTTAATGTAAATCGGTTTCTAAATTCAAATACTTAGGCAACAAGCAAGGGAGGAGAGAGAGAGAAAGAGAGAGAGAGAGAGAGAAGATAAATAGGGGTGAAATAGAAGGAGGATAGATGGAGTTTTTTTTTAAAAAAAACTGAAAAAATAAACCAAAATTTTAGCGAAAATAGAGGGGCAAACAAATATTAGGAAAAATAGAAGAAGAATAGAGAAAGTAGAAGGAGGAAATAGAAGACAGAATGGGATATGAAAATAGGAGTAGACTAAAAAGAGGAATGTAAGGTGGAGAGAGAGAGAAAGTAGAATGGGATAAAGAAATAGGAGTAGAGAGAAGTAGGAGAGACGGCAGAGAGAAGAAAAAATAATGGATGAGGTAGATAGATGGAGAGAGAGAGAGAGATTGAGATTTCTGTTCCTACATCATTTGAACCTTCAGCCTAAGATGAACCTTCCCAACATATAACCTGTTCTACACCATTCCACCAATTTACACAGAGTATACATATACTCTTCCATTGTTTCTACCATCACATTGGAGAGTGACCTTTTGTCATAACCTGTTTCAGGAGAGATAATTACAGTTACTTTTATGACATGCCCTGTTAATATATGCATGTACCCCCGCCATTTTGTCCACTGGGATGGCACGTGAAGATTTTTGCCTTACAACAATAAATTCATCATCTCGCTCAGTCCGTTCCCCTCCCTTCACTGAAACGTAAAAGAAAAATTGTATGCTGCATTGTTTATGAGGTAGTAATTGGTTCATGCATAGCTTATGGAGCAATGAGACCGGGAGATGAACCTACATGCACCAGTTCCTTCGCTCTTCCTCCAAGGATGTAGTGCGTCACTTCAAAATGGCCGCTATTCCTCCTCCTATCTTGTTACGCCTTCTTGGAAATTATGGAGTGTAAGTTGCTCTTTGTGACGGAGATAAAAAGGGACACTGCCCGCCTCCCATTTCATTACGCACTGAGTATGTCTGAGGGAAATTGTCACATATTACACACTAATAATAATAATAACAATATGCTCTGTATTGAGAAAAGTATATCACTGTGTGTTCCCACAGTGTCTGATACTGTTTTATGTTTTATGCACATACTCTTTAACATTTGGGGACAAAATTGTAAAGTCCTATCATTTCTTGCAGTGGCGGTAAACAGATTTAGCTCCAATAACAATCTTTAGTTATTTTCTTACGGGATATGAACGGCAATTCATTTTTCTTTTTAGGTAACGTGTACTGGTATTTATTATTTTTTAGGTAACATATACCGTAATTCATTTGTATTTTAGGGAACGTGTACTGGAATTCATTTGTATTTTAGGGAACATTTACCGTAATTCATTTGCATTTTAGGGAACATGTGCTGGAATTCATTTGTATTTTAGGGAACATGTGCTGGATTCATTTGTATTTTAGGGAACATGTGCTGGAATTCATTTGTACTTTAGGGAACATGTGCTGGAATTAATTTGTATTTTAGGGATCGTGCTGGAATTCATTTGTATTTTAGGGAACATTTGCTGGAATTCATTTCTCTTTTAGGGAACATGTGTTGGAATTAATTTGTATTTTAGGAAACGTGTGCTGGAATTCATTTTCATTTTAGGAAACATGCGGTGCAATTAATTGTTTTTAAAGGAACGTGTGCTGGAATTCATAAGGTTTAAGGCAACATGTCAAAATTCATCGGTAACATATATTGGAATTCATTTCTATTTTGGCGGAACATGCGAAATTAATTGCCTTTTTAGAGAACATGTACTGGAATTCATAAGCTTCAAAGGGTGTGGCTGAATTCATAGGTTTTTAAGGAACATGTGCTGGAATTCGTTGTTTTTAGGGAACATGTATTGGAATTCAGTCGCTTTTAGGGAACCTGTACTGAAACGAGAAAGGGTGGAACTGGAACTGTTTCACAAGTTCTACAGTGAGCTCGTTAAGCAAGTATCATTACCGAGTTGGTACTTGCTTTAGGTCCCGTTCTGGCGTGTTAACAGTTTGTTCTGACTTAACACTGAAAATACTCTCCACCCGTAAGGGGACGAATGTCAGAAAAGAAGGGGGGCTAATAAATCGCCAGTATGTGGAGAAATGTGTCACCGGCTGTAGTTAGGAAATGGATTGTTTCAGACGTTATTTCGTTCCTTCTTTCCGGAACCCCCTTCAACCCCACCTCCCCTCACCTATGGGTAGAAAAAAACTATTCATTTGAAGCTCGGGGCATTCGTCGATGATTTAAAATATTACCTGATGCATCAGTCAGGAGGGAAGTGGACCGTTATTTGGGTCTTTTTCTGTGCAGTTTCTTCTCTCCTTTTTTTTTTACTATATGATATTTTACCCCCCTTTTCAATCGGAATGTACGTCCGAAGGAGAGTTGGATTGCCTTTGACTGTCGGAGGTAGGGAGGGTGAGTTGAAAAGGATTGCAGATTGGGGACGGTTTCGATGCCCCCATTCACGGGGTCCTCTCTCACGGAGGGTCCCCCCGCCACGCCTTCCATACACTACATCTTCCCCTGGTGCGTAAAGATGAAACAATTGCGAATCGGCCAGGTGCGATGAGGTGATCTTAGTCACGGCATCCTGTATCGTGTGTTTGCAACAATGGGGGGAGAAGGGACCGACGTTTCTCTGTGTGTGTGTTCTGAACAGCAAGATCAAGGTGGGCTAATGAATCTTAATGGGGTAGCAGAGGTCCTGGTTTCTCGGCTTATACAAGTAAGGGACTGAACAAGACATCACCTCATTTCACGAGGAAAATTATTTCTCCTCACTTTAGCTACATGAACATAAATTACTACTTTTCTAAAGCTTGAATCCTGCTCAGAAGTGACAGTATCGCTCGAGAGATGGAGTTAAGTCTCACGTTTGAAAATACAGGGCGAGCTACCAAGACTGAATTGAATTTTCCATGAAAGTTTCTCGGTATATAAAAACTTTAAAATGAAATGAAACTATTCTTTTCAATAGGCACACTGGCGGAGCAATGAAATGAAATATGCCGCGTTAAACTTACACTTCCAAGATCTGTAACTCTAGAAAGTTTTAGATCTTCACACGTACTAGTTCCTAAGATAACAACAAATCGCTTTAGATTGTTGTTCTCACGGCTAGACACATTGATCGAGATGATTGATGTTGCCGTGAGCTGTTTTTCGGCAGGCTCGCTGACCTCCGTGGCGTAGTGGTTAGCACATTTTGGTGTCGTCGGAAAGGGAGAAAGGGGCTTGAATTCAAATGATTAAAGTAAAAAAAAAATGCAGTTAAGCAGAGATGGCCACGGAAGAGGTGATGTACCGGAAAGATACTCGTGGTAGGAAAGGATTGATTCTTTACGTATGCTTTTAAATGTCATAGTTGTACCATTGTTACCACAGGAAAGGTTGGAAGTCTTTGGACAATGTATATGCATTTCCTGTTTACGGCTGAATCGAGCATCGGATACATTTCATCAGTGTGCGAATTAACGGGGGGAATGCCGGGGATCTTTCCCACCCCAAAAAAATATTCCCGGCAAAAGAAAATTATTTTTATCCCTGCCAGGGATGGATTTAACCCCCTCAAAGAAAATTGATTTGAAAGCACATAGTATACCATTTCTTAACTACGTATGTAACAAAACAATTGAAAAAATCATCAAAGATTTCCCTGCCGAAGGACAACTGATCAACCTCACCGAGCCGAGGCAACAGCAGACTGTTTTCCACTCAAGTTTTCATGCCATAGTGCTGATATTTTGCATGCATTAAGGTATTCACAAGAAACTTGAGAGAGGTGATATGGATGTTAAATTTGAACTCGATACTAGAAAGGAAAAAAGCTTAATTCGCACAATGGATTTTATACAAGCAAAAAAAGAAAACAAAATCACGCCGTTGCTCGACTTGTGTAAAGCATTTGAAACGTTGCTACCCGCTTTATTTCGCTCCACACATCGAGAATGTAAAGTTCTCGTTGAGTTCAACTCTTGAAGCACAAACTTTCTCCGGAGCATCGCCCAGCAGATAATTTACTCCGTGTCACGGGCCAGGGCGGTTCGCCTGCAAAAGGCGTATGTTTGTTAATTGTGTGGAACGACCTTGTTAACTCCATGGCACAAACAAAGCATTATAACAACTTCCGCCGTTGCTTGCGACATAAAATTAATGCTGAGAGGGAGTGCGTGCGACAGCCGTCACAGCTTCTTGCGATTCCGGTTGGTTGGTGAACTTGTAGTTCCTTCGCAGCCAATAAGACTACGGTGCATTCATTCTCCTCCGTAAAGTTACCAGCGCAGATCTCAGTTCAAATGTAGATTGTAAGACTGTGTGTCTAACCTGTATTTTCATCATAGTATGGGGTCACGTTTCTATTTCTGCAGTACTCATAATATAGCGGAGCCGAAATAGTGCTCTCATACTTTTTATTCCAACTGATCCACTTTCCTGTATTCCATATTGTGGGTGATCTATGCTCCAGTAACCTTTCTTCTGACTGATCAACCCTTCAATACCAGCTGTTTTGGCTGATCGACCCACCTCTACTCTTTATTATGAAGAAACAATGCTCTCTTACTCTGTATTCTGGCAAAGCGACGCTCTGTTACCCTGTATTCTGACAAAGCGACAATCTGTTACCCAGTATTCTGACAATGCAACGCTCTGTTACCCTCTATTCTGACAAAGCGACGCTCTGTTACCCTGTATTCTGACAAAGCGACGCTCTGTTACCCTGTATTCTGACAAAGCGACGCTCTGTTACCCTGTATTCTGACAAAGCGACTCTCTGTTACCCTGTATTCTGACAAAGCGACTCTCTGTTACCCTGTATTCTGGCAAAACGACGATCTGTTACCCTGTCTTTTGGCAAAGCGACGCTCTCGTACCCAATATTCTGACAAAGCGACGTTATTTCCTTCTCGATATCCATTATTATTATTCTTCATTCCTTTGTTTTCTTTGCCATATGAACGTATTTACAGAAGTTCGGCTGTTGAACTAGTTTACGTTCTTCTTACTTGCATTTCTCAGTTTCTTCCTGCATTTTGCTCATGGGCCTGCCAATGTGGTTTCTTAATTTCTAGTCTTCCGTTGGTTACGGTTTGCGATGTTCCTTCAAGTCTCAGGGTATGTTATACCACCTTGCTTATAATTTAGATGTTGTTCGACTCTGTCATCTTCGTAAGAGTAATTATACAGATATGAGAATTCAAAGTTTATATCTAATATTTCATAGGATCAAAGTAGTAGCCGACCTGAAGGAGTATACGTACTCCTACAGGATTGATTGTATGTCTTAGGTCCAGAACTCCATCGTAGTGCTTCATGGAGTGAGTGCACCGTAGTGTCTTACTGCATGAGGTGCTCAAGTCTTGATGAGATTGAAAAAAGTGTTGGGGGAGAGAGGGACTGCGTGAATGACTACGTTTTTAGGGAATCTTTCCAAGTTGTGAGAAGACTCTGTCTAGTCCGTCTGCCTCGTCTGGTTTTGACACGTTCAATTCCTATGAGAGTAGTCTCTTCGTCTTTCCACCCCTCATCTTTTTCCCCCTATCTTTATTTTTTTAATGCCTGCGCCGCTAAAGGTGGTCTGAACTGTCTGTGAGCGAAGCCTTTGCTCATCCAGCCCCCCTTTTTTTATCCCCCCACCTCTCGGCTTCCGTTTCTCTAAAACAAGCGCGGGCTTTTGTAAATCGCAAACTTTCTGTCGCCTGCTGCGGATCCAGACCGTAAAGCAAATCTGCGTCCCCTCCCTGGCTGTCTTTTCCACCGTGGGTTGATTTTGGCGGGGTCTTGACAAACACTCCGAAGAATTTCGGTTTTCCGTTGCACCCTCTCGGGTAGGTGTGGGCGTACTTGCAACCCTGGTTACATCGTTGGTAACCGGGAACGCCTCGAGTGTACACCCCCAAATAAGGGTATTATCCTTCTGCGCTCGCGAAAATTTCAAATGCGCCAAATTCGCGTATGTGATTGACGAAAAGAATAAAAAAGAGAAGGAAAACGACCGGCCTTACCCCAAAACTCTCGGTATTGGACTTGATCGATCGGAGTCCAAGTAATTTCCATTTATGTATTTATCGGTGGACTGGCTTCACATTGTTGTATCGGGCTCTCTTCCAAAAGAAGAGAAACGTAGGCAAAGGGACAAAAAAGGAAAAAAGGGCCTTACGGAAAAGATATTTCCCTTCGTAAGGGTCTTTTTCCCTCTCTCTCGCACACTTTGCATTTGTCGCCCAACATTTCCCTATCTTCTCCCCCTTCCCCTCGCTTCTCTCTCTCGCTCAAAGGATACAAATTACTTGAGAGAAGAAGACAGAAGAAATCGATAGAGAGAATGGATAGGAAGAATAACGAATTCGCCTCTCTCTCCGCAGAGGAGAAAAAGGGAAGAATTATATAATCACAGACGTCGACGCAGCCCTCATGCCACAGCGGACAATAATAGCATCGTCTTGCGCTGCCATTGCGTATCGTTACCTAATCTTGTTTGCCCTTTTTGTACCTCCAGCGAAGTAACAACTGGAAGGGTTGAAGCACTGTCCCGAATTGGGGATGCTGTAAGGTCATATCTATGAAAGCAGTCGAGACAATTTTTGAAGGTTTCAGCCTCTGATTTCCAACTTTGAGCAGACATTGTTCTAATGTCCCTCGAGGAAATGGTTCATTGTATTGATGCGTTTCGAGGCAATATCCAGTCATTGTTGTGGTACGCGTGAAGTCAATGACCAATCATTGCTATGATGCGCGGAGGCAATGCCAATCGCTGTTGTGATTCGTGTCGAGGCAATGGAAATTGTTGTGATGCGCTTCGAGGCAGTGGCTATTGTTGTGATCAGCTTTGTGGCAATGCCCTATCGTCGTTGTGATGCGATTCGAGGCAATGTTCATTGTTGTGATGCACTTTGTAACAATGTTCATTGTTGTGATGCGCTTTGTGGCAATGCCCTATCGTCGTTGTGATGCGCTTTGAGGCAATGTTCATTGTTGTGATGCACTTTGTGGCAATGCCCTATCGTCGTTGTGATGCGATTCGAGGCAATGTTCATTGTTGTGATGGCCTTTGTGGCAATGCCCTATCATCGTTGTGATGCTCATCGAGGCAATGTCCAATCATTGTTATTATGCATGTCGTGGCAATGCCAGTCGTTATTGTATTAAGTGTCAAAGCAATGACTATTGTTATAATGAGCTTCGAGGCAATACGCTATTATTGTGATGCACTTCAAGGCAATGCCCAGTCATTGTGATGCGATGAAGCATTGTTGTGATCCTCGCGAATGCAATGCATTGCTATGCATTTCAAGATATAGAGCCACATTGTTACGAAGTAGTTGGAGGCAGTGACCTCCCGATGGCGTAGTTGTGACGTCGTCGCCTTGTAAGCAAGGGGTGCCGTGTTCGATATCCGGGTCAAGGCACATAGTGCTTCGGATCTCACTATGCACTGTTGGCCCAGTCGCGATTACCCGATCTGTGTATACAATGGACTTAAGACTAGCCTCTGCTTCAACTAATGAATGTTATGAAGCGCGATACTAAAATAATTGTTGTAGTGATTGTTGTAACATACTCTGAAGTGCATTCTGGTGCGATACCCATTGTTGTAAACTCTTAGAAGCGGTGCCCAGTTGTTCCTGATGTGAACTTGAAGCTATGAAGCCCTTGTCATCCTTAGCGAATCGTACTGATATTCAAAGTAGCGCCAACCACATGAGCGGAACGAGTCTTACGAACCAGTTCGCAGAGAACTGTTCTTTCCAAGAGAGGAAATACGTTCATGTGTCTTCTTCCGTGTCTCGTGTGTGTGTGTGTGTGGAAGGAGACGGCGGCGAGAGTGCCATGGTACGTGGCTGCAAAGATAACGAGGCCTGTTTCCCGGGCGCTGAAGATGGGATGGACACGTGAAGCTTGGCTGAGTTTGACGTTAATTCTTCTCGCGGGATCACACAGCTTCCTCCTATCACGAGCATCTCATCTCCAGAGACACTCCCCTCCGGTGGATGCGCCGTTTTTATAGTAGTAATACCGGCAGCCGAGGGTTGTGGGTGTTCCATCCGGACCGGCCGATGACATGAATTCTTAAAATCTTGGATTAGTAGTTTCTGAGAAAGGACGACACCTTCTCAGTTGTAATTTTTCCAACTTCTTCCTGGACGCTTTGTATGCCGCCCAAGAAGACCGCCCCCTCCCGGACACGTAATTTCTATTACGGACCCAAATTCGCTTGATTTGAATTCATATCGTAAAAATAGGTATTGTGTCCTTATTTACAGCCCCCGCGGGACCAACTTGGTAAATATGGACTCCGGACGTGAGGCAAATTTTTCTCGATTCGTGTCCGGTCGGCTTTCTTCTCCTCCCCTTAGCCGTATTGGTATTCCTTTTTCATTTTAGTTCCTTCCCCCTTTTCTTCTCTTCTTTGTCCTCTTTCTCCCTGTCTCAATGGGTTCTTCCCCAGAATATGAAGGTATCGAATCTGGAAGTTCCCTTTGCCGAACAGATCAAAATGGCGGACCTGGAGGGTTGTTGAAAATGTTTCAAAGGTGACAAATAACACATTGTTCCTGCTACTTGCTAAAGGTGCATTACTGTGATCACTGCAATATCTGCTGTCCAGAGTGTAGGACATTTAAGAATTTTATATATTTGATGGTGTGTTTACAATAATGTCTAGAACAGCGGTTCTCGGACTTTTATTTCATTGTACCCTTCGGTCGTAACAAAACGTCTACGCCTACGAATAGTGGTTTTGTGGATTTTTTGTGTGTCTGATTGGTGGGTCGTTTTTAATGTGTTGGGGGCTTGTATCTTCAATATAGCAAAACGACATGTGTATGTGGAAATATGGTAAACAAACATTGGAATTCCACGTTTACAATTTTAATGATTAGTTACAAAAATAAAAATGTGAAACATGTGTAAGAAGTATATAAAAAAACTTTAATTTTCATATATTTTTCCAGAGTTATTGAAAAAAGTAAAGAACAAAAATAAGTTTGTAAACACACTGTCAATCACATTTTTTTTAGTTTTTATTGTAAATCCTCAGAGTTTTTTGTGAGAAGGATCATGCCTGCATAGCCCGACAGTGTCTTGATGTCTGGTTGTGCACTTGAAACTTTCAAGCGGAGATTTGGCTCCAAATTTAGTCTATTATAGATTTCGAACGAGTATTTTATTTCAAAACAATTGAAACAAAGATAAGAGTGTCAGTGACAAAACCAGCCTTATTTTCCTGTTGAGTGTTAAAACTATGAAGTCTGAAACAATGAAGTCTTCTCTACACAACTGCAGCAAAAATATTGTCATGTGGGTATTCTCGACATTTCTCTTCCGAGCTGATCAAGTCGCACTGGGTACACGTACCACAGTTTAAGAACCACTGGTGTAGAAGCTAAAAATGAACCAACAGACGCGTGTTGATCAGTACTTGAAGCTAAGCTGATGTTCCCAAAATCGTCGAAATTAGCACAACCTTTATACAGCAGTTTTGGTTACCTTAAAGGACAGTCAAGGCTGAATTGCTTATCTAACCATCCGAGAGTTGCGTCGGTTTGTCATCTCAAATGAAAACGGATTGAAAACGAATGATTACTTTAACCACCTCTGATATGTTGATAGCGACCCACTGTCGAAACATACACAAGATAATTTTTCTGATTATATCAGATGATACTTCGTAGTTTCTTATGCGAATTTAAGTTTCCTGCAATTTGCGAATTCGGATTGCACACCAGTACTTCATAGAATATTCAGATGATAGTTAAAATTGTAACTTTAGTGATTGTCCATATGTCATAGAGCTATATCGAAGCTTATAGTTGGTCATCCATCATACGTGGTGTTAGTAGGTGCGAGGGGTGGTACCGAGACCTGAGTCAGCACATTCTCGTTTCGAGCTTCAAAATAATAACAGGACTAAATTAAATATAGTTGAACCTGAGTTACACGTATGTCAAGGTGAAGACAAAATAATACGTACAACTGAGAATTACTTACAAATCAGATTTAGATACCATGCCATATCATTATTAAAATACTGTAATTGTATCTATTTTGAGCAACTTTGCCGCTTTAATAGTGAACACTTTAATGCTGAAATCCTACAGTAGATGGGCTTACTATAGTTTTACTACCCAGTTTTTAAAAAAATCGTCTAAAATAGCATTTATTTTACTAATGACTGTGCAAAGTGTGGTATAAGTGATGCCTAAACTGCAGCTATTTCAGTTTTCGTTTTATGTAGATTCCCGCGTAAACTTACTTTCTGGTCAAGCGTGTAACTTTTCCCCTTTCTGTTCTCCATGGCCGACTAGTAGCAACGGAAAACTGTCACTTCTGTGACATTGTTGTCGCTTGGTTCCGTACACCGAATAACACACGTATAACACCGAATTACGTACAAATAAGGTATAATTAACACGTTTTTAAATTATATTTTGCCAGGACCTTTAGTAATTTACGTATAAAACAGAATTATGCCGAACTGAGTTACGTGTAAAGCAGTCTTAACTGTAATAATTATAATAATAATAATAAGACCAACGCATCATAGACCTCACTCCTAAAGCAATATTGAACATCATGATAAGGATTATATCACTTTAAGTAGCCATTTTGATCTCAGTAACTAGAGGAGCTACGTGAAAAGATGTTGGTGACTCCGGTGATAGAACTGGGGCATTCCATGTGAGATTCCATGGCAACCTCAATTTTTAAAATTAAATGTAATGCTTTAACCTTATCCTATCTTGTGAGTGAACAATCTAAAGTTGTCATTAGGATAAAATGTATTTTACATATTGTTCCTTTATTTTTAACTTTTTGATTTAGTTTTGTTTTGTATTGTGACCACCCGTAACACCAAAAACAATTAACTTCTCCTTTAACTGTTACATTTCTCTCTCTGTTTTAAATTATTTATTTTTCATTGTTTGAAAATTCCCAGAAATTAAAATTAATGTCTTATTAAGTAAAGAGGCAGTGTTTCGTCTGTCCCACCCGCATATTAAGTAAAGAGGCAGTGTTTCGTCTGTCCCACCCGCATATTAAGTAAAGAGGCAGTGTTTCGTCTGTCCCACCCGCATATTAAGTAAAGAGGCAGTGTTTCGTCTGTCCCACCCGCATATTAAGTAAAGAGGCAGTGTTTCGTCTGTCCCACCCGCATATTGAGTAAAGAGGCAGTGTTTCGTCTGTCCCACCCGCATATTGAGTAAAGAGGCAGTGTTTCGTCTGTCCCACCCGCATATTAAGTAAAGAGGCAGTGTTTCGTCTGTCCCACCCGCATATTAAGTAAAGAGGCAGTGTTTCGTCTGTCCCGCCCGCATATTAAGTAAAGAGGCAGTGTTTCGGCTGTCCCACCCTCGACACAAAATTGTTCACTTGCAGCCACAAATCTGAGAAAGTATTTTAAGGGTAGTTATGTTGGTACTGTTAAGTTTCAAACTGTAAGAAAAAAATGTTGATTAACTGTTAGTAAAATTCTTACTTTAATATAAAAAATGTATCCTGCGTGTTCCACCCGTGACGATGGAATGCCTCGACTCGATGGTCCACGCTTCACCCAGTGTAAAGGTGCTTGGCAGCCCTTGTCCTTCAAAGGGCTCTTGTGCTGTGGAATTAGTTTTTAATGATCGTAACGTACTTTTCATTTTACCTATGCCATGAAAAACATAATAAACATGTATTTTTTTTTCAAGATGTATGCTATTTGTATTTTGTTTATTTTTTTAAATTTTCTACTTGTTTAACGCCGACAATGAGGATGGTAATGATGACGTAATAAAACTTTATAATCACTTGATTGTTTTAATTGTTGTTTTAAGTCTGCACAGAGAGGCTAATCGGGACTGGACCTACAGTTTAAAGTGCGATCCAAGTCACCGTACCATGTGCCTCCACCGGGTATCGAACCCGGGACCCCTTGATTACAAGGCGGCGACGTTAGCACTACGTCATCGGGGAGGCACAACATTAGAAGTACAAAGCAGAAACAGCAATCACGTTCTACAAGCACTAATTACCTACAAATTGATTGGTTCATTTGCTTTATTTTACTTCGCTTCTTGTGAATGATGAAATTGATGATAACGTCCATGGCCAGGCTAGGATTCGGGCCCTTGGCGTCGTAGCGCGATGTGCTAACCACTCCGCCACGGGGGCCACTAATTACCTACAAATAGCAATAAGTATACTAGGCAATAAACGCTCGTAGAATTTTAAACAGTGTGTACAGCATCACGTTTCGGTAATATTGCAATATCCCAGTTTCTGGCTGTGCCCTATTCGTAGCTACGGAGTAGGGGAGGGAAGGTGACGGCGCACACTGCAGTAAATAACACTGGCGACGCTCTAGTTTGCATCGGTGACTGGTGATTGGAGCGAGAGAGGGACATGAGAGCCAGGACAGTGACGAGGCTCCTCCGAACGGAGCTACAAGAATCACCATTCCATCCCACTCCTCCCTCCCAAGCGTTCGTTCCCTTCCAAATGGCCAATGATAACAAAGTCCAACGAGCACATTTCTCATTACAAGCCAGATAAATGCGTTCTGCGCTCTCAAATCCGACCCATTATAGCCGCCTCGTCTGCCCCCTCCTCCCCCCCGCGAGCGCTGCCTTTCTTTTTTTTTAACGATCATTGTGATAGATAAAGCGGCACGGCCAACTCTTGTAAATTATAGAAACAGTTTGCATTAATGGCACTCCCGCGTGGGTATCGGAACTTTGCTCCCCCCCTCTGTTTTTCCCTTCTTCAAGTCACTCCCCCGTTTTATATGCAACCTCTTTTCGTTTTTGGAACTGCGTCACATGAGGAGGGGCGGAAGGAGCCGGTGGGTGGGTGAGAAATTTTCCTCCTGTATTTTAATATGTCTCCGAAGCAGTACTATAAATTTGTAAAGCGTGGAGGGATCTCGACCAGGGGAAAGTGGGGGGGGGGGGCGCTCACTGTTGGCGCAAACAAATCTTTCTCGGACTGAAGATTATTCTCATCGCAGGGAGGGTTCGCGAAGGGGGCGGCAGTGTGTGTGTGTGTGTCAGATTCGTCCAACCAGAATTCTCGTGACCCAACCCCAGAATTCCTTTCACAGTCATCCCATTGTAACCGCGCGCGAATTTTCGCATTCCCTCGACAGTACCCCCCACCCTGTCTAGTTTTTTCGCATTTTCAAGATTATTTCGTCAAATGCATTCCAGATAAGGGAATCGTAACCGTAATCTGGCCGAGGATGGATATAGAGCGTGGACCTTACTCACACCGAAGGGCGCTCCCGGAAATTGATAATTGCAGTCGGCAGCGATAAATTGCTACGGAACTTGGTGTCGAGACAGCTTAAAATAGTTCCCGCAAAGTTTTTTTCCTCCCTTTGCGCGAAATTATTTCAAATTTATGTGCAGAGCTTCGAAAGACTCCCCCACCTATTAAATGCCGCCATTTTGTTTCCCGCTCTCTCCGACATGTTTCATTCTGACTATTCATGTGTGGAATGTTGTTCTCAGCCATGGCATTTCTCTTTAGGAGACTAAACTTTTGTAATGTCAGACCGTTTCTTTTGTCCAATATCTTGAGTGGAGAATAAATAAAAGCGAATTGTTCTATTATTAGCAAACGCGTTTCTGTCAACAATGTCCACACAGCGCAGCATGGTGACAATCAAAGACTTGATTTCCAATTTCTGTTGGCGTCAGTAAGTTGAGCTAGAAAAGTCGTAACACAGGCTTTGTTACATTGTTCTCTCTGCAACATTCGTTGAAATTTAAATTGTTTTGTGAAGGTGCATGTATCCGGCACAAAGTGAAGGAGGATGAACGTCATACGAAAATATATTTGATAAAAGTTATGAACAATTATTGTACCTTGAGTTGTGAAAAAAGATGGAAATTAGGTTGGAACAGGAATGGCAATACAAACTCGATGTACAGTTATGTAAGTTAAATTTAATGTTAAACCTAATATAATTTAATCTTCTCTACAGTCTATATCCTACATTTTGCTAGTGTAGCAGAGACTACTCCAGACTACAACACAGCAATTGTAATTATTGATCAGTCATTGTGAAATATCAAGAACTGAAGTTATGTCCTAAAAACACAGATTCCCTCCCGAAGCAAGACTAAATACAAAGGAGATTGAAAGCAAACCCTTAATTTGTTTTTATTTGTTATCTAGTACATTTCTGTATGTAGGGTTACACAAGTTTGCTGCATATTAGTACAGATCTAACCATATATTTTCAAGTTTGAGTTAGTGCCTGTATACCTTAAGACGAATAAGTCTTTGAGGTGCACGTGCAGTCACTTATGAGCCACCGCGAAGGCCTTTCCACCCATCTGCCTACGAACTTTCTCCTCCATTAGTGAACTTGCTGGTGTGCTAAGCATGCACATCGAATTATCATTTGCCGAGAAATTTCTGTACGTTTTAGGCTGACAGAGGGAAAGAAACCACTCTTCTTCACTGGTGCAAGTGTTGTAGAGAAACCGCCATCTTTAAAATAACAAAAATGGCGTTTTGAAGCTCACTTGATCAGTGTTGCAGCCTTGAGGTCGTTTTGTAAATAACAGTTGATGCATCATGTCAATTTGAACTGTATACAATATGCCCTACAATTTTTATTGTACATTTAAGGCTTTAATTTGACTCTTGTAATAATATTTCAGTAATTACTTGTGTGTCATCAATGTAGTATCGAGTTAATAATCGTGGTCTTGTTTTTACTAATACATCAATTGGTGTATCTATTATAAAATTTCTTAAGTACGAAAGGGAAGTCTGAATATTAGTAAAGTCCTATCCTTAGTACTCAACTTATAACTAAATACTGTATCTTGTGAGAATAGCATTTGTATACGAATAGAAGGATGCGAGAATGTCTTTGTGAAAACTTTCTAAAGCAAGTCTAATGCAATGTTGACATCGTCTCGTGACAAACGTGACGCTGTTCCCAAACAGTGAACACAAGACGACTTTGAAGACACAGCCAAGGTAACGAATAAGGTGATGTGTCATCTTAAGTAGCTGAATTTATTCAGCGCTAAACGGTAGAATCAAAAACCATTTTAACTCGCCCATGTTGACAGTGTTTGTTATGAAATTGGGGAATGGAAAAAGTGCGTTCTGGCCAGGAAGACGTAATTAGCATGTTAGCGTCCAATTGGGTGCTAATTTTTTCGAAAGCTGGGGGCCTCCAATCGTACAATGTTTCACCCGCTCTCCTTCCAGTGTTTCCATCCCACTAGATTAATAATTGCTGGTCCGCATTTGCAATATTTATCAGTATTGTTTGAATGAAAGTATTCGAAAGTACATTTACTTCAGTTTCTGAAGCGGAACCATTCTGTATTTAAGCCCGGGATTCAATGCAGGATAATGCTTCACCTCTTGTTTCATTAGAATTAAAATATTTATCATAAATAACTCTCTTTAGACATGCTAGATATGATTTTACAACCCTTTTCTTAAAATTTCGATTTATTTGATGTTTACTGTAAACTGCGCCAACTCAACTAATTTATCATAGGATCTACAGTAGCCAGAAATAATAAAAAATAATAAACTCGCGTAATAATTATAATTGTTGATGTCTTTACGTCATTATAAGTCAAAGGCTTGTTTTAAGTTCATTTATGCTCAGGTAGGCTAATTGGGAATGTGGGATCACTGGGGATCGAAGTCGTAACCACTACGCCATCGTGGAGGTCCTTTTAATACAGAATTTTGTAATTAAAACGGTCATAGTCATTTTTTTTTTTACCTTAGATGGCAAACTTTACGATACAAAATGAACGTAAGATATCACCATATCAGATAACAGCGGATGCTAGTAACTAAATCGCCAGTTGGCAACGCTGGAAATGAGTCTGAGAAGCCAATTAGCTCGACGTTACAGCCTGCGACACTAATTGACAGGTTCCAGTTTTGTCACCCTCGAAGGTGACAACACTAAGTGCAACGTTAAACATAGGTGTACGTGGATGGCCGTGTTGAACTCCATGCGTGGCCTCTTTTCATATTCAAGATAAGGCCCAAGTGCTTATTGGACGTGAGTGGTTCTTAGCAGTTCTTTTTTATAGCCGAAGAACAAATGGCCGAGGCGGTAGCTGTGACTGTGAATTGAATGTATAATCTTCCTATTTTCTAGTGCGCTCTTTCTCCCCCACACTTTCCTCGGCATTGAGCCATAACTGCGAACTGTGGTAATGAATGAACCATATTGAGTTCCTACTAGGATCCACAAAAATACCTCCCTAATATATATATATACATGTATATGTGTTTATATACGTACATATATATGGTGCAAGCATTAGCACTTCAAAATTTTCTGTGGTAGACATTCCAATTTTGAGCCACTCTCCTTCTAGATGAAATTTCCAAGATGGCGGACATGGTTTCTCGTATATTTCAAGTACACGTAGCTATAAAAAAAAAGTTGACCGGAGACTACCGTAAAAATTACCGTGACCGTTAAAAAAACACGATGCACACAACATCTACAATTTAGTCATTATTTGTCTTAATGCAAGATGAAATCTTCAAATTCTGATTTGAAACGTTTTGTTTTCGTTATAAGAGTTTGTGTTTATGTGTATATACGTATATATACACAATATGTATGGTGTGTGTAGTTTGTCTGTGTTTAATATTCCAAACCTTTATCGACGCCATTTTAAGTTTTCATTCTAGAACAAAGAAGTCACGACATTCATGCGCCTGCGCTCACAAATAAAAGGTCACCCCCTCGTTTATGTAAATTAACTGACAGTGACAGACTACTAAATTTTGAGGGTAGAGTATTGTACACTTTACGGAAACTTTTAATAATTTAATAATTGTGTCGAAATCTGTTTTCAGGTTGATAGTTTCCAATGTCATTGTATTTTTTGTGTATAACAGATTTCCCGATAGATGTCTCTTTTTAATATTGCGAACATTGATGAACGAATGCTTAAAGTTTACGTTAGTGTTGGAATACATGTTTTAGAGTTCAATTACATTTAATTCGGATTGGATTCGTTGTAGATTTAACATGTTTGTCGATACTCACATTATCTTCAATATGGTGTTCTTTGCAGTATCTCATTAACATTTGACTGATTTAATTAATAAAATTGAATCAAGCAAACACGTTTGTTTAAGCTTCTTGATGTCCATAAACACGAAGAAAATTGTACGTTTACTTATAATTTGCTTGCCACTTGAACAAATGTTTAGTTACCAGATTTTTTTTTTTTCGAAACATTTGAAGATTCTCCAATGCTCTTAACATCGTGACAATGAGGCAGCGGGGGGATGCTTTGTGTAAATTTTCCTAACTGGGGACCTTCCTCTACACCCCCTTTACTTCGAGCATTACTCTGAGGCCAGGCAAGGCTCGCAACCGTCTGCGCAGGGACAGAACAAATATTCCTACCGGGGATAAGCCACCTTGAAAATCAAACCCGATCCTTCAGCATTGCAGTCAGACGTCATACCAACTCATTCTAATATTATTATTATTGGGCAGAGCAGTGAATTGCTGCACCGGCTTGCGCGTTAGAGACAACAAAAACTGTTCTACGAGGAACTTATAGCTCTTACTAGTCGGCACCTATGATTAGCTCGCTGATACCGATCTTACAATGTCACGTCGGCAAGAGAAGCTTATTATAATTGCACGAATCGGACTTTCCTCGTATGGTACAGCCAGCGCATGCGCAAGACGGGATAGAGTGTTAGGTTTCGCTCATCAGCCGGGCAAATCTAACACGGTTTTGACACTAATATCCCGGCCTGGGTCTGTTTCGACGAGAGCGGCATGCATTAATATCCTTATCGCCCCATTGGCATAATTACCGTTTGCTTCTCTCCCTTCATAAACAACCGCTTTCGCGTGGGACATAATTGTCATCGAGGATAGCATCTTCAAAGCGAGGAACGATGGATTTGAAGCAGGTGTTGCGATTGTAATCTGCCTACCTCTGCAACAATTAAGTATGTAGATTTCGTGATAACTTACCTCCCAATGAGCCCAGATAGTTGTAGATTTTACACACAACTTCTAACACGGGTGCTTTTTCAAAAAAGTAATCGCCGAGTCACGTTGCTAGGTGATTATGCGTCATCCATTACTGTTTCGGTATTGTCAATTGCTGTGACAATGTAGCTTCATTTCAGGTTTTTAATACGTACAGTCAATCTTTTTCTCCCCTGGAAAGGGTTGTAAGCTACTATTAAGCTACAAAAATCAAGATTTCTGCTCGGAACTTCTCACGGTATCGCTCTTAATGTCAAATTCGTCATCCAGAGTGTGGAGGTAAATTGCATGAAAACTACGGTTGCGTGTGTGTTTTAATTGCACGTTTCCTTCCACACGGAACTATACTAAAGTGCAAGCTATCTTGACAGTGACGTCAGCTGGGACCGCACTACAGGTTGATGCGAAACCATTGTATCACTCCGCGCAGAGCATGAAAGATTCTCTCTGTCACAGTTGTGTCTCAGAGTCCGCAGAGAAAGCACACAGGAGAACGGAACGTTTTTGTGTACAGCTGATCGAGGGTTGGGTCGGGTTGGAGGTGGGGGGTAGCAAGGACTGCTCGACTTCTGACACCCTGTCAATGTTGCCAAACTTACATGGACGAAAGGTCAATTGAGTTCGAGTGCGTCTGTTGTTTGTACCGAAATGAAGGGAAAAACCGTACATAGTGAGAGCCGAGAGGTGATTTCGAATGTTGTTAAATTTCTTGACAACGAAGCGAGAGAAGGATGTTACACGTTTCCGGTCAATCAAACTACAAAGCGTGCGGCGGCTGCAGTTCAAATGTCGGACACTTTCATTAAGAAAATTAGAAAGGAAGGAAATTCCGGGGGCAAATTTACGAAATTTACGTCTGCCGAAAAGCATAGAATTGTTGTAGACGACTTTGACAAGTGTTTGATTAGAAGAACTATTGGTAATTTTTATACGGTTGAACATGAAGTGCCAACAGTAAAAAAAAAGTGCTTTCGAAATTAAAGAAAGAAATTAATTTTCGGGGTAGTCGTGAAACTCTTCGCAACATTATTTGCAATGACTTAGGATTATATAGTATTATATATTATATAGTATATAATATATATAGTATTATATATTAGTTATATCAGCTAATCAAAACCAACAAAAATCCCCCGCAATATCGGGTCGACACTCTTGCAGCAGAAAACGACCACACCGTACTTCGTCTTCCACCTTATCATTGCGATCTAAACCCTATTGAGTATGTTTGGGGTATCATAAAGGGTCGTATTGCATCACAAAATGTGGATCGTAATTTGGGCAGAGTACTGGAAGTTGCAAGAGAAGAATTTCAGAACTTTCCCAAAGAAGAATGGAAAAGGTCTTGCGAAAAGTAAAGGCGAAACAAGTTAGCGCCTCTGACCTGGTACCTGCAATCGCCGCCACTGTCTCTAAGGATATAATTATAATTAATAATTAAATTGAAGATAAAATCTGTTTCTTAGATGGTAATATTTACTTTTTCGCATAGTAAGAATCACAACCATGACAATAGATTTTATTGTCATTAATTATTTAAATCGGGAATCATCACGAACGCTATCCATACTTCTTCAACCACTGACCGCGCCTTCCTGAACGTCGTGTTTTGCGGCAGGTCCGCCAGAATTTCATCTGTCAGAGAACAGCTGTGAGGCATCGTGGCAACAGCGTGCCATTTGAGAGCAGAGAAAGAGAAGATTTTTCCCCCATATTCTCGTCTGCTGCCGTTCACCGCAACAGAAACAAGTGGGGGTGGATTTTAGTTCGCATATTTTCCGAGGTTTTTTTCTTCTTTGCTGAGCAGTATATATAATTTTAACTTCGACTTGTAACAAAATAATCGTGCCGAACACTCTACATTTCAACAAGTTTTTAAGTACCTAATATTTTTAACACATTTATATGCTCTGTATACGCTGTAACGTGTTTTCATTAAGGAACTATATTTTTGTGCTCAAGCCTTGCGAACTTTCCGTTCAAAGGCGCGTTGCCATCTCGTATTCATTATCCGATTCCGTTCATTTTCTTGTATTTATACATCGTGCTCGTTTTAATTGCTCTTTATTTTACATGATTCCATTCTAAAAGAAACCTCGCATCGCGACATGTTGGACTTCCTTCCCTTGCATTTCAAACTATTGAAATTCTTTCCCTTGTTTGTCTTTTTTCTTAGTGCAGACAGTGAAAGTATCAACGATGGAAGTTTGCAATGCTGTTACTACGTCACTGTCAAGATAGGTTGCACCAGAGTATAGTGAGTCATGTGTGTGCATCGGTGTCGTGTTCAAGGGGAGGTTTGTGGATGCAGGTCTCTGAAAATAAAAGTTCGCAAGGTGTTTCAGAGACAGTCCGAAAAGCTAATTGAAAGTGGAATCTCTAGCTTGAATGTTGGATTCGAAGCACTGATGTGTGGGCTCCGCCAGGACTCGAACACGGAATTTCCTGATGCCTCCAGGGCCGAAACACCGAAACGGTTTTCGGAATGAACCGGTTCCTACGAATCGTGCGCTTCAGAGGCAGGGTCCAGTGGAGAAAATCAGCAAGTGTAAATGTTTTTTGGCCTGTAAAGAACCTTTTTATGTTTAAAGTAGGCTATTTCAATTCGGACGAGGAACCTTTCTTCCGGATCAGTTTAAATACGGTCCAGGAACATTTTTTCGGATGAATTTAAATACGGTCCAGGAACATTTTTTCGGATGAATTTAAATACGGTCCAGGAACATTTTTTACGGATGAATTTAAATACGGTCCAGGAACATTTTTTCGGATGAATTTAAATACGGTCCAGGAACATTTTTTCGGATGTATTTAAATACGGTCCAGGAACATTTTTTACGGATGAATTTAAATACGGTCCAGGAACATTTTTTCGGATGTATTTAAATACGGTCCAGGAACATTTTTTACGGATGAATTTAAATACGGTCCTGGAACATTTTTTCGGATGAATTTAAATACGGTCCAGGAACATTTTTTCGGATGAATTTAAATACGGTCCAGGAACATTTTTTCGGATGTATTTAAATACGGTCCAGGAACATTTTTTACGGATGAATTTAAATACGGTCCAGGAACATTTTTTCGGATGAATTTAAATACGGTCCAGGAACATTTTTTCGGCTGAATTTAAATACGGTCCAGGAACATTTTTTCGGATGTATTTAAATACGGTCCAGGAACATTTTTTACGGATGAATTTAAATACGGTCCAGGAACATTTTTTTCGGATGAATTTAAATACGGTCCAGGAACATTTTTTACGGATGAATTTAAATACGGTCCAGGAACATTTTTTTCGGATGAATTTAAATACGGTCCAGGAACATTTTTTACGGATGAATTTAAATACGGTCCAGGAACATTTTTTCGGATGTATTTAAATACGGTCCAGGAACATTTTTTACGGATGAATTTAAATACGGTCCAGGAACATTTTTCGGATGTATTTAAATACGGTCCAGGAACATTTTTTACGGATGAATTTAAATACGGTCCAGGAACATTTTTTCGGATGTATTTAAATACGGTCCAGGAACATTTTTTACGGATGAATTTAAATACGGTCCAGGAACATTTTTTCGGATGAATTTAAATACGGTCCAGGAACATTTTTTCGGATGAATTTAAATACGGTCCAGGAACATTTTTTCGGATGAATTTAAATACGGTCCAGGAACATTTTTTCGGATGAATTTAAATACGGTCCAGGAACATTTTTTCGGATGTATTTAAATACGGTCCAGGAACATTTTTCGGATGTATTTAAATACGGTCCAGGAACATTTTTTCGGATGAATTTAAATACGGTCCAGGAACATTTTTTCGGATGTATTTAAATACGGTCCAGGAACATTTTTTCGGATGAATTTAAATACGGTCCAGGAACATTTTTCGGATGTATTTAAATACGGTCCAGGAACATTTTTTCGGATGAATTTAAATACGGTCCAGGAACATTTTTTCGGATGTATTTAAATACGGTCCAGGAACATTTTTTCGGATGAATTTAAATAGGGTCAAAGTTCGGTATTGAAATGAAACAATACACAACTTCAACCGAAATTAAATTGTGCGAGAAGAAAAGGTTCGCATCCTGCAGCGGAACTCAATAGAACCCATTAGAATTTATGGGTTCCTGGGCCTTTAGCAACCCTGGTTCCGGGTTCGATACCCGGTAAAGCACATATTGGTTCGGATTCCAAGTCAAGTAGGTCAAGCCTCAGTTTCAGTCAGCCTATTTGTGCATTTTCTGAATTTGGTATTTTTTACATTTTTTAGTAATTATAAGCAAATTGGTCCTAGTTGTTCTAGGGTTGTAACCTAGTTATTCTAAACAAATAGGACGCGAACTGTTGAATGCAGTGAACTGGTCTGTCACGAACAGGTCGTGAAAGTGAACCGTTCGTGAAACCCTTCAAGATGGACACCTGCGTCCCTCGATCTGCTGAGACAGAGTCAGTAACGTATTTGTAGCATTCATGAATTTCCTCAGAGCAGGTTCTTTTCGGCGACCCCCCCCGGTCTTCGTTTCCCACACGAACAAAAGAGAAGTTTCCTGAGGAAGAGATGAATACACCCAGTGACGGCCATCTTTTCCAGTATTCTCACGGCCTGACATTTGAATACCACAACCACCACACCTGAAAGAAGATATTTATTTCTTTTTAAGGATTCAAACTGTGTCGAGCTCGGCAGAGGAAATTTAACGAGTGTTTTGCTGAGTGTTTAGCGTTTTCCCTCTCCCTCTACCTCCGGTGTCTTCCTCCAACCCCCTTCCAAGTGTGGCTTTTCGGAGTCATTCGAGCATTCCTCGGCATAGTAGCCATAATTCACCTTTTGTTCAGGTTGGGGAGGTCTTCACCTTGTTTATTGGATTCCGGCAGTTTGCCTGTCCGGCGACCTTAATGTGGAGGTGGGCAGGGACACATTCTTTGGGGTCTTTTGACTTATGGCCGCCCCCGGACAGATTAATGCCCCGCACTCGTTACCGGACCCATTGTTTTCGCAAATGGAAAGATTTGTATTGTCCGTACGTCGCATATAAAACCACGCTGAATACGTGCCTGGCGTGCAGTGTAGGTGAGAGGAAGCGCTCTCACTGTCTTGGAAGTAAAAAAAAAAAAAAGTGGACGCAGGTGGTTACAAACCCGCCCCTTTCGAACGGTGGAAGCGCTATGCATGCTCTAATGGGACATCTTTTGTGAAGGCAACACTAGTCGCCCAAGGCGCTGAAAATCTGCGTACCAGCACGGTGTCACACTACCACCTCGTGGTGTTTAATTACTGGGGAACGGATTTTAAGGTGCAACGCCTTTTCAAAAGCTGTTTTCGTACCGATATGTATTTTTGGACATGAAATCGAGTAAAATGAACACACTTTGTTGCATCTTTTCGTGAGATTAGCACATTTATCCTCTTTTCACTCCTTCTTTGATGCTTGAGCACCCTTTTCTTTCATGCTTTAGCCGCCCCCCGTGGCGGAGTGCTTAGCACATGGCGCTACGACTCCAGGGGTCCCGGGTCACTCATCCCCATCTTCGCAAAAAGCCAAAAGTGGCACAAAAAGTGAAGTAAAATAAAGCAAATCAATCAATGTTTCATGTTTTGTTAAAAATCGGATCATTTTCACTCTTCTTGAGCAGCTACATAAAATTCTATAGTCTCGTTTTGTAGAGCAGAACCAGAGCTATAAAATGGTGTAATATAATCATTGCAGCCCCAATAGCTCCCGAGATAATGTAGCAAAACCCGCGAGAGAAAACACAAACTTCAACCAAAGCTATTTGGCAGAACCACAGTTCTCTCTGCGGTCCGCGCGCATTATATACAGAAGGCGCAGAAAAACATGGCATTGAATAAAGGCATTTCATCAGCACCTTTTTAAACACATTTTCGGAACTTTTCCCCCCTTTCCCGAGCATAATTTTGCACCTTAAAATCCTTTCCGTATTAATTACTGTAGTCGCCTATGCTCCGTGTCTCCCATTATTATGCTTAGGCAACAGTATCTCTCTAGTCTGGCCAGGAGAGACGTAGGTGGGACTGCTCATTTATAGCGAAGTTTGCGGCCAGCGAGGCAGGGTTTCGGGATATAAATTAACCTAAGAATATAAAAGTCACTGTAGCGTTCCTTGTCTTTTTTCCTTTTCCTTCTCTGGACTGTTCTTCACGTCCCCTGCTGTACAGATCTCCAACCACTCTTTCAACAAATCTTCCATCCCACTAAGATAATGTCTTCGTCCCAGAAAAAAGAAAAATGTCATAAGTTCCTCCAGAATCAAGGACGTATTTAGAGCGGGGGGTCCGGACCCCTCGAAAAACTTACCAAATACTAAAATAAAATAATGTAAACGTACTTTTTCGCATTTGTTGTACTATAATCGATGGTTATATTTATAGGGTGCGAAATCGTGGGGGGGGGGGACGTGGGGATTTCCCCCCACCAACAATCTTGGCCTCAAAAATCCCCCCTACCAAAAATTTTCGGGGGGAGGAGCTTTTGTTACATCAAACAAAAGATAAACACTTTTAATTTCAAATATACTGTACTAAGAATAATATCCAATACATACACAAATTAGTGTACGAGAGTTGTGAATATTCAATGCTTTTTCTCTCTCAAGAGATCGTTAACAAATCTACATCAATATGCACAATAAAAGTAAAACCAGAATGCAAAACAATAATAACTATGAAATCTAATTGCTCATATTAACATAAACCAAAACTAAAGATAATTTATACATAAAAAAAAACATTTAAACTATTTCGTAATTTATTGACATCTTTAACCAGTTAGTAAAAGATGTAGTTTGCTATATAATACCTGATATATTTAAAAAGTAGCAAATTTATTAATTTATTAATAACATTATAAATATGTATATCGTATAATTTATATGTATGTTTGTGGGGAGGGGGTTGTAGATTAAGATCTTTCCCCCCCCCACCAGTCTTAAATGTTATCGCACCCTATTATTTCCTCTGAAAAGGCAAGGATTATTGATTATTATATTGTGATCATACTGCTTTGATGGACAGTAGATTGGGATCCATGAGTATTACCGTGTAAATTGTCCACCACCATGTTCGTGCACTTTATTTGACCCAATAAGAGCTTCGAGAATTAAAAAAAAACTCAAAACAAGCTGTTGACAACTTCTGCACCAGTATACATAAAAATCCATCGCTTAAAACACTCACCGTGTAAGAGAAAAATTAATGAAAATGTCATGTGTGTGACGCTGATTATGTAAACAGACCGTATGGTTTATAAGACCTTTGAAATTATCGATATGTGGGTATTAAACAGATTGTGTTTTGTCTTGTATAAATGGAGTTCGTTATAGTTTGTTAAATGGTAATTTGATGTCAATTAAATAATGTTGGATTATGTGATGCCTATCTTTTATAATCTATTCAACACCTTGAGTGCGATCTATGTGTGTTCCAATACACAACAGAAATATACTGTAGTCATGGAAAATTTGCACAGTAATACTCATGCATCTCAATGTACCTAAGAAGATTTATGCACACTACTACTTATGATATTATGCATAAATAGTAATCAGGGACTTCAGTTTTCATCAACTGGATCAAACATCCATTTTTATTATTCAATAAATATTCAATTATTTATCTATTTGACATTAATTTCTTTGTTTTTATACACATTTTTGGTAATCTTAAGTACACACAAGCTAGGTAATAAATATGTGCTGTTGTATCTTTCTTATAACATATTTTTACGTATTCACGGTTGGTTGGTTGATTTGGTGTTTTAAGTCCACTTTATGCACAGTAAGACCAATCGGGACCGGACCTACAGTTGAAAGTGAGATCCGAACCACTATGTGCCTCCACCGGGTACCGAACCCGAAACCCCTTGATTACAAGGCGACAACGTTACCATTGCGCCATCGGGGAGGGCCTTTACGTATTCATGTTATAATAAGATTGCAATATTATTAAATGTATTTTAATTTAAATATTATTATCATTATTTCTGAGGTACTTGGCTCGGACCACCCTCACCCCCGAAATATATTTGTAGCTATGTGCCTGGCCAGAATGCTCGAGTATTGTCGTGGATGTTTGGTCTTAGTAGTTCAGACGTTTCATATTCATGCAAGATTGTCTGTCACTCCAAGACTGGAATGAGGATTGAGGTTCTGCAAGTCACCGCATGGCAGGAACAACAGGCGACGCTGCTAACTCGAGAGATGCTTCTGTTTGGTGTCAACGGCAGGAAAAGAACCCTTTCCTAACGGTCTGGAGATATTTTGACAGCACGGCAAGCAACTGGGCGCATTGTCATAACATTCTTGAAGCCCCCATGGGAGCCCCTAGGTACCGTTTCTTATGGCTTCGGTGACTTTGGGGCGGGGGGGGCGACACAACTTGGAAGGACTTGTACACTGAGTTTATCTGCATTTGTACTGTGATTCGCACGAAACTGAACAAGTCGGACAAGTGCCGACGTGCGTAGCGGAGTGGTTAGCACAGCGCGCCACGACGCCAGGCATCCCGGGTTCGAATTTCGGCTTGGGCATTGTTGTTGAGTGTCCCTTCATCACTCATCCTCATCGTTGCGATTAGCCAAGTGACAGAAAATCGACGTTAAATATAAAAAAATAAATTAAATTGCAAATTTGGGACGGGGCAATATGCTAGTGTTGGCTACTGCAGTTGGACATTTAATTCAAATCACACTGTGTGTCATGATATTTTTTTAAAAAAAACATATCTATTATAGTCACAAGCAAAACCATCAGAAATACAGGGTGAGGCAAAAGTCCGGCACACCCTTTTAATTTGAAAACGACTTGACGGAGGGCGATGAAAAATTTCGGATATGAGTAATTTGGGTGGGGGCACACCAGATGGGGCTAGTGTGTATCATGACGGCCATCTTGAAAGCCACCATCTTGGAATTACATTCAGATTTTCAAATGGGAAGCTGGTCATGTAGCATATCATTTTACATGTGCGTTTTCTCAGAAATATGGGAAAAATAACTGCATATTCTTATTTCCGAGAAAACGCACATGTAAAATGATATGCTACATGACCCCCTTCCAATTTGAAAATCTGAATGTAATTCCAAGATGGCGGCTTTCAAGATGGCCGTCATGATACACACTAGCCCCATCTGGTGTGTCCCCACCCCAATTACCCATATCCGAAATTCATCGCCCTCCGTCAAGTCGTTTTCAAATTAAAAGGGTGGTGCCAGACTTTTGCCTCACCCTGTAGATATAATTTGAGTTATTAGCAGACATTTTCTGAACGTATTAGTTCTCTTCAAAATTATCCACTTGCTGAAAGGCAAGTATTTCAAGTGGCTTTCATTTCCTACAGAGCATGGCTTAAAATTAGTATGTCCCGTATTCGATTCTTGATGGTTACACTGTTTCATTAATTGGGATATCACATTAAGCTGTAGGTCCAATCCAAATATGCCAGTCTCTGCATAAGGTAGGCCTCCAGGTGCT
The DNA here is from genome assembly GCF_977018435.1 of Lepisma saccharinum. NCBI lineage: Eukaryota > Metazoa > Arthropoda > Insecta > Zygentoma > Lepismatidae > Lepisma > Lepisma saccharinum. Next base: position 28,877,849 of record NC_139250.1, read on the forward strand.
GTACTTAATATTATTCGATGTGCACTCTCGATCGACTTGTTTGTTTACTTTAAAACCGCAAATCATAGCGATAATGGAAGCCAGCAAGGGAACCTCAAGGTAGACTTCACCTATAGTATATTAAGTTTACCGGAGGAAAAATAAACCACAAGTAATTTTTAATCTATTGCCAAAGATTTCAGTTAAAAATCCTTGACCATATTTTCAATTGACACTGTCATGCCTGTTCAACCATAGGATATTAATTGCCATAAGAATATATTGATCTCAACACACTTGAGAATGAGCAACATGAAACTCTATATTTGTATACAAATGAGACACCTCTCAGGGCACGGGAAAACATTAAGATTTGCAGTAAAAGAAACAAAACTCAGGACTTACGTTTTAACATATAGATTCAGAATCGATTTATCTTGATTATGCAATTAAGAAAATTGTACATCATAACGAAACGCACTAAAAGTCACTAACAGCAGAACAAAAATTATCACATGCACTTCCATTAACTTCCAGCAACAAGATTCATATCTATCAGGCGGGATGGTGTACTTTAACAGTCTGTTCATACGTCAGGGAAGCACATGTCACAATTAATGATACAAATTCAACAAAAACGATCAAAATTACTGAGAAATGACCTAAATGAGAAAAAAGGCCGAAAATTCTATCCCCCCCCCCCCCCCAAAGCAAAATAAAGACAATGTTTTCTTGTTCTAACTGAAGGAAAATGGACTGCTATCAGGTTTCGATTTGTCCTCAAGGTGAATCTTCCTATTGAATATTGATCTTCGTCACCCTTTCGAGATGTACGTATTTGCGGGTCTCCATACCATCTCATTTTGGCCACCGCGAAAAAGTGCGAGAATGATGATTCCAGCAATGCAACGTTGGGATCGACGAGCGTGTTAGTCTTATGTGGAGATTGAAAATCGGCAGAAATAAAATGCCCCGGAAAAGAATTCCGGACATCTGACCTCTTCGAGCAACCCAAGTACGGATCCGTGTCCATGAATCAGACGCAGCACATTATGTCGTGACTCGAAGGATCAACTATACCTCGGCCATCCGAAGCACAACATGGCGGCGTTGTAAAATATCGCTCATTTTCACTTTCCATAAGGATACTTCCCCCCTCCCCTCCTTGTAACAGGAAAAGGGGCCATGATTGTATACACATACTTGCAGGATAAGCACAGGGTTTTATGCGAAGACGCGCACATAAATTACACCACGTCGTGCCATCTTCCCAAAGAAGCCTCAGTTTTTAAAAAGGAAATAACAATGTACCGCGTATATTACAGTCAACACTGCGGTGAAAGTAGATCCTCTCGAACCGACCCCTGACACTGTCCAGCAGCCTATATTGATGCAAATGAGCTACAATGAATTATACATGGCGAGACTCCGGGTCACGCTTCTCCCGAAAGAAAACACTTGGGCCTAGAAGAAGAAGCGATGGCTCTCCTCTTCTTCCTTGGGCCAATGGGATTCTTGGATTAACCATTGGCAGTAATTACCGTGTTTGCATTCTACCTTCCCGTGCGAAGGTGTACTCTTTCTCTCTCGCGTCTTGCGTGGAAGATGATGATGCTTCGAGAGTAAATATTTTCACACTTCGCCTCTGTTCTGCTTTAGAGTTAGCGGTAAGGTGACCACAGACCCTCAAAAATTCGTTCTCCCCTTTTGAAACTCTTCGCACAAACAATACAGTGTGAACAAGTGTCTTGCACAATACCCCCCGGCGAGTATCTAGAAATATATTTCGGAGGGGGTCGGAACCAATGTCTCAGATATAATGATAATAATAATAAATTATAATTAAAATTTTAATAAAGTGTTAAATTAGTACATTGTATTCATTATCTAGCTTAACTTGTATTCAAGACCATGGAAATTTGTATAAAAAGAAATCAAGGATATTAATGTCAAATAAATAAAGAATTGAATATTTATTGAATATTAAAAAAGGATGTTATATCTAGTTAACGGAAAGTAAAGCTCTGTTGCATTTAGTGCAAGCGGTCTCGGGTTCGATCCCCGGTGGGAGCTATGAAAAAGAATTCGACGTTGACACAGCATCGTAAAGACAATTGGGAAGCTGTTTGAAAGCAACAGCGCCGATGGGACTCTATGCGCTGGCTACGCGTCGTCATGCAATGAAAAGCCTTCTCGCAGCCCGCAGTGGGTTGATGCGGCACTGACTTTAGTTTATTTTGCGACTTGATATCCAGTACTGGTTGTAAGTCGCCAAGTTCCTCTCCTATGACTACGAGGTGTCATTACAAGGGAAATGATTTTAAGCTGCAAAGTCATGATCGGAAAAGGGAAATAGAAGTTCTGAAAATGCTTTTAAGAAGGTGCTAATAAAATGCCTTTATTCAGGTCTAAACAAATTACATTAACATTCTTTACTCAGTACTGTGTAGCAAATAACATAATCAGTCTAATAATAACATAAAGTAACCAGTATTTAGGAAGTAAACGTGGTATTTACTGGGTTTCAACCAACTTGTTACACTGGATTACGCTCAACATGTCTATTTTTTCGAATGTAAGTCACTGACACTTCGAGCTCAGGAGATCCTTATATGTGGAGAAACTGCATTATCTTTGGAACTAGTGGGGCTGCAATGATTATATTATACCATTTTTATAGCTCTCATTTTGCTCTACAAAATGAGAGTATGGGATTTTATATATATCTGCTCAAGAAGAGTGAAAATCATTTATTTTTCTGTCCAGTTTGTAACAAATATTCATATTAGTGAAATGATGATGGTGATTCTGGAGTTGGCAACCTGATTTCTTCTGAGTTGGCAACCTGATTTTCGGTGAGTTCGCAACCTGATTTCTTGTGAGTTGGCAACCTGATTTCCGGTGAGTTGGCAACCTGATTTCTTGTGAGTTGGCAACCTGATTTCTTGTGAGATGGCACCCTGATTTCTTATAAGTTGGCAATTTGATTTCTTAAGAGTTGGTAAAGTTATTTCTATTCATAGCCTAGGACCATGTGACATAGTGAGAAAGCCCAGACTTTGGATTCAGTATACGCCACTGGGACAAATGTGCTAAACTCACGAAAAGGTGCAACAGTGTGTGTTCATTTTACTTGATTTCATGCCCTAAAGTACATACCTCAAACGATCGATATGAAAACAGCTATATTTTTGAAAAAGTGCTGCACCTTAAAATCCCTTCCCTAGTCATTATGTTAAATTTTGTATTGTTGAGAGAGTAGGCCTTAAAGTTTGGTAACACTAATCCACAAAGTTTGGTAACACTAATCCACGAGAACAGAGTAGTTGTGTTCATTGCCGCTGTTGGAAATTACTGTATAACTTGGCTATAACAGCGCTTCATCTACGTCTTGCTGCCAAAGAGCTTAAAACATAAGTTAATACCTTGAGCATATATCCGATGATCTATCATGACGGTGCACAAGGAAGACCTATGCAAAGAGAAAAACATCAAGGAACATCAACCCGTAATTTCTGAAAGAAACGTGTGTTACATGTGTGGGCAGAATGACTCACACGATGACAACAGTGTTTCCAAACCAGAAATTCAATTTCCCTTTAGGACGTGAAAAATTCCCTTTGTTCACATAATTTACCTTGATTACAAATATTGAAATCACGGTCACAAAACTTTATTGTTGTTATTGTATATTATTATTAACAGTAGAAGAATACTTGTTTGTAGTATTTATATAATTATTGTACTATCCCTTCCACTGTCTCGTAGAAATAATTGTTTCTGACAAGTTCTAGGACTTACTACATAGAGCAGATGATAATGAAGATTATGGTTAACAAATTTTGCACGTTGTGAATAATATGGGAAATATGGCAGTTTTCACAAACATTAAGTTCATACTTGCGGCGTTATTACATTAACCTAAACTGGGAAGATATTATTTTCCCAATCCAAATTGATTACTTTAATTTTGGCTTGTTTTGGGGATCAATTACGCAACAAAAGAAAGGCAATATAAGTTGCATACTTCGATGAGCCTGACTTTCATGTGTGAGCCGGATATTTTCAAATTTTCCTGCAATTTTATAATTTTTCATGAAATTTTCATTTTCACCAAAAAATTCCGCCTGAATTTCCCTTCGGAGGGAAAGTTTTCTTTATATGGCAACACTGGACGACAATGAGCACAGGTAAACCAGTGGATGAGCATTGTTAGGTGAGGTGACACAAAAAACCGTTGTGTGCCTTTGCGGCTGTGTAACTGTTGCCAACTGGCTTCACCTTTAACTATGTTTGGTCTTAAATCACTCCGTTCATGACATAGACGTAGCATTTCGTGCTTTGGCTTTGTGCATAACGCGACGATAATTACAAGAACCGAGCAAAAATATTATATAAGTTTTGTTTACTGTGTTCCCAGCATTTTTGGATTGCTTCATGAGAATTTAAGAGCCTTATTTTGACAGTCAAAGCATTATAGTTTTTCACCCACAAAATTTCTGTGTTTTCCACACTTCACAAGCAAAATCCATTGATTCTCATCTTTTCTTCACCTGGTGAATTTCTTTTCACTTTTAGATGTTGGCGTTAATTACATATTATAAATGGCCGATAATTACAAGTAATTCTGCCGGAAATCGTTGCAGGAATTTTAAACTGAACCTGTGTTTTGGGGGTTATAAGAACCTTTATGGCGGGATACAATGCACAAGGGAGAGTTTTGCCTTTTTAAAATCTTTACAAATATGTGTATGTACTCAATACTGCCATAACTGATATTAATTTTGCTGTTGTATTATTAGTACTACATTATTATTATTAGTGTTGATAGTTTAATAATGTAATGCCCCTTTAAAAACTAAGTTTCACATGGCTGGGCTTAAGATACACACGCACATATAAATTTTTCACTTTTTATGTAGTTAATACTGTCCCTCTGGTGGAGTGGTTAGCACAACGTGCTGCGACACCAGGGGTCACGAGTACGAATCCCAGCCTGGGTGTATCTTCATCAAATTCATCATACGATCACTCATCCTCATCGTCGCGATTAACCGAAAAGTGGCAGTAAGCGCAGTAAAATAAACCACGAATAATATGTATGCAAATTAAAAATTCATATAAGTTATTGCATATAATCCACTCTATAGTAGCATTGATGTAATTATGGAAGCCCTTCGCCCACCCGAAGGGGGACATTGCCCCCCCCCATGAGATTTCCGGAAAAAGTTAGTGTAATTCGAATGGCGAAATTGTAGATATTTTATAACAAAATATTATTGTTTTCTGAGACTTACCAGGCCGTAAGTAGATTACAGTCTATTTTACACTGATTATAAAAGAAACAGCTTTTTGTCCTACATGAATTAATGTTAAGTATACAGTTATGCAAATTATACATAGGCTCTGTTCGAAAGGTACACAGTATAGACTTGAAGTATGGTCTTGGCGGAAGTGACGTCACATAGTACAGTTCGAAAGCGCCAAGAACAGAAGTACGCAAGTGCACAGCTCGCAGTACAGATAGGAGCTGACTAGTTCACGTGATTTCCGCACTCGTTGTTCATTTGTTTAAAATCACGGAGGTAGAAAGGCAGCAACGCAGGTTGAATATACGTTATGGGCCAAGAAGTTGTTTGTTAAAGTTCTTCTAATGTGTGGAAATTTATGTGTACGAACATTTGAAAATGCTATGTGATTTCTATGGTGAAAAACAAGTGTTTTAAAACGCGAGGAAAACAACGAATACTCAGTTGTATCTACTGATCGTATTTGGCGCTGCAGTCGAAGTGCAATTCGAAAGACTTTCACTTCCAGTCCACGACTTGAAGACCGCACTCCAAGACCATACTCGGAGGATGCTCGCTTCAAGTACAGTCTTGCACCTTTCGGACTTGGCCATAGATACGCAGATTATGGAAATCACAAATGTATGTAATTTAAAAAACAAAACATAAATAGTAACTAACTAACTAATTCTCTAGCCTTCTTAAACCCGAAGGTTCATGGCTGCAGCAACACAGGCCTTCCATCTGTCCCTATCTTGAGCAACATCTATATACTCTTTTCCATCCCATCTCAACGTTGTCCCTCCATCTACGTCTTGGCCTTCCTACAGGTCTCTTACCATCAGGTTTCCCAAAAAGAATCCTGTAAACTCCTCTTTCCTCTCCCATTCGTGCCACATGGCCTGCCCACCTAAGTCTTCTTGATTTAATTATTCTAATAATATCTGGACATGAATACAAATTATGTAGTTCTAAATTATGTAACCTTCTCCACTCACCTGTCTCCTCATCCCTTTTAGGTCCAGATATTTTCCTAAGGATCTTTTTTTCAAATACTCTCAATTTATGTTCCTCATTCAATGTAAGGGACCAAGTTTCACACCCATATAATAGTAGTAGTAATAATAATAATAATAATAATAAAAGTTCTGAGAAAAAACCCGCGGGCTCCCTTGCATTCTGAAGGAAATACATGTCTGGATGCAGCTTAGTCCGGAAAGCGAGATATGGACTCATTTCAGCAACGCACAGAGGGAAAACACATCCCTCTCTTCTCCGAGGAAACCCATCCTCTCCAATTCACCATCTCCATCCTACGTGCATTTACCCTCTCCCGTGTACACCTCCCCCCTTCCCCTTCCTGATTTGAATATTTACTTGCATACGCCGCCATATCGATATGCAAGGAAGTAGCGTTGCGATCGGCAGCAGCGAAGGAATTCTCCCCAGTCAGGTCATCCTCGTGACGTATGCAAATTACTTTGACCCCGTGAGAGGATCCATGTCTCACTGCGCATGCGCGGCATCTTAGCTATCCCGTGCCAGGCGGAGGAGAATCAGTAGGCGGAGACCCAATCAGAAGACATCGACCCACTCTGACACACGGGATGCCCATGGCAACCATAATTGACAGTCCCCTCTCCTCCCCCCACTTTTTCTTATTCCTCCCTTCATTATTTGTGTTCTCCTTCGTGAACGTTTCGCTGGTTTCTTGAGTTCTTTAATGAAGCACCTCCGTGGTGCATCTTTTCCTTGCAATGACGCCCCCCCCCTTTTCTCTTTTGCAGAAAAAAGATCCTTAGCTCTTGTTTGCTGAAGTTCCTACATTCAGTACCGCTCCTAAATTTCCCTTCTTCCATCTTCCTCCAAGCTCTACTCTCTTTCGTTATTTTCCCCTTTCTTGAATACATTTCAGACTGGCGGATGATGTACACTCACCGGCAATAATAATGGGACACCTACATGCTGAAATACTCTCTTCCCTGCAAGGAGATGTGTGTTGCCTAACCCTACGGCGGTGACATTGAAAATTTTGCTATTGAAATCCACTTATCCCCTCATGTTAGGCAACACGCATAACGCGTTGCAGAGAAGGCAATATTTCAGGATCTAGGTGTCACATTTTTATTGCCGCTGACTGTGCAGTCGGCATCAGAAGCGGCCTCTTGCGGTAATAATTACTAATCGCATCACTCCTCCAGCTCCATTATCGCTCGCATCCTTACAGTGTATGCGAACGTGCGTGCTCGTGGTGTAAGTTGAGTGCTAAATTACTACTCACGAGCTGCATTTAGGATCTAAATAGGATTTTTTCATGCGAACTCCTTGCATTTAGGCAACCCACATCACGCTGCTAGTTAGCGTATTACATATCGTTCTAGGAGGTCTATTGTGCTGTATAGAAACACTTGCAAGTTATTTTGGGTAACTTCAGGGTTAGCGTATTTAATATAACCTGCATGTATGTAAACCATATTTGTTATGTAGGTGTTCATGTGGAAAGAAAATGAAAAATATGGCTTCTCTTTCATGACTGCAACGTATGTTTTAACATTAGACTAAAACACTACGGAATGGTGTGGATTCTGAAAATGTCTTCTCTGATAGCGTAGTGGTCAACGTGCAACATTGCAATAAAGCGGCCTGTGTTCTATCTCCGGTGTAAGAGCATAGTGGTTCGGATCCCACTTTAAACTATAGGTCCAGTCCCAATTAGCCTTACTGTGCATAAAGTAGACTTACAACACCAACTCAATCAACCAATTGAAACAATCTTTGGTATAAGAATATCTGGAAGGACTCTCCGATAGCGTAGTGGTAACGTCATCGCTTTGTGATCAGGGGCCCCGCCGTTCCCCGTAGCGGAGTGGTAATCATCAGTTTCAAATCACTTATCCTCATCGTTGCGATTGGTCGAAAGTAGTAGAAAAGCGACTCCAAATAACAATTGGTCCTGGGTTCGATACCCGATGGAGGCATATACACTCTGTCCCATCTATCGAATGGGATTGCGAGGACGGGGAAGCGACTTCAGTTCCTAGCAGCGTGTACTGCTTCGCTCTGCCCACTCGATTTCTCCCCTTCTCTGCCGCTATGCACGGACATGCTCCAGCGATACCTGAGACAGGGTATAGTATAGAGCGACCACAAGGAAGAAAACCTTGGACGAAAAGTCCCCGTGCAGCTTTCCCTACTTCCGTTCAGCTCGGGCCATAAGGAAGCATGGTCCACTCTCCCCCTCCCCTCCTCGCGGGAGTAGTATAGTTACACTATAGTTCGGATTCCTCTTTAAACTGTACGTCCAGTGTCGATTAGCCTGACTGTACATAAACGGAAACTGAAGCTCAATATCTAGAGAACGTTGAAAAAGTAAGTCCGAAGCGGAAGGTATATACAGGGTTAGTCAAAATTATGTTAACATTAAATGGGACAAACCAATCCATTAGTGTTAACATAATTTTGACTAACCCTGTATTATTATGAGAACGTATATCGATTAATATAAAGATATATCGCCGCACGGCATTTCAATGTAATGAGAGCGTCCATAGGTTAGCGTCTGGCGCTAACAAAACTCCTATTTTTTTCTCCACGGAGAGACACATCGTAAAAGCGCAAGTGTGTGATCCAAGCCCTGGCCTTCATTTCGCACCGAGATGTATTAAGGAAGCAGCCCAATCCTGCTGATTCGGGGGTTGATGCGATGCGCCACCAAGCAGCGGAGATGAACCTGCGTCGAATATGAGAATGACCCGTGTCGCTTGAGGGAAATCATGCTTCCTGATGACAACGTTCTTGTCCGTGATTCTCCTCCGGAGTGGCGATGAGCCCCCCCCCCTCGTCTTTTTTCCATTCCGTGTCTTCTCTCCCCCACTCCTCTCTTTTTTTTCCCCAACTGCTCGGCGCGGGGTGCCGAAGCATGAAATGAAGACTCGACTCAACATTTTCTGGTGACTGACATTCTCATTTCACCCCCTATCCCCACCCCTTTGACTAACGCCGTCTCCCTTCTTCCACTTCCTATTTTCCATATCCTCCCCCTCCCTTCTTATTCTGTCCAAGATGCTAAGGAAGGTCTGCGCAGCGCTTGTCCTCTGAAGGCGTTGAATGTACGGTCTGAGACCAAAATGTGTTCGCACTGTACATCCGATTGCATACCGACGAAGGATATAACTTACTTCCATATTGAATTTGAATTTAAAACTTTGGGTGCGTCAGCACTAAGGCTATTTTGCACCCGTCACATTATACGGGGTCCAGTCCCTTATCGTTACAAATAACAACTCTATCGTTGCAGAACTAAAATCATAAAATATTAAAATGTTTAACTATCGTTAAAAGCTGAGGCTGTAAAGGGGCACTCAGCACACATAAGGACAAAAGAACAGGACAATACAAACAAAATTATACTGACCATGGGGCCAGTCGCCAGAGCCTCGTTAGTCTTCAGTCCAGGGTGTACTAACGTGGAAGTGAGGTTGACTTTTGGGCGCCTACGTGGAAGGTCACCCCTTACACCCCACTTTCATATTGCTACTAAATTCTGTTTCCATATTGGAGCCACTCATATGGCGTACTGGCTAGTACACTGTATTACGACGCCAGGGATCCCGGGTTCGATCCCAGCCTGGACGAGCTGTGTTGCCAATAGATAAGGAGCACAAGTCACCTGATTTTGTGTACATTGACGACATTCTTATCCTGGACGGAAAATAGCGAGCTGTTTGCAGACGACAGCGTGGTAAAGGATGCGCAGTGACGTGCGCACTAGTCTTCTGCGACTGCACAGAACAGCGATATCGGTGAGTGGGAGGAGCGTGGTCTCTGAGGAGGATGCGCAATGGCATGCGCTGTAGCCTACTCGTCAGTGGTGCCAACTGCCATTTCCTAACGGTTTCAGCGGTTAATAATGCTGCGTTCTTGAACGTTCTTTTGTGCACCGGAAATTAATGACCCCCGCACCGAGGAGATGCGATTTTCGGGCAAAAACACGGAGTCATTGTTGCGGAAAGAGAACAACGGGTCCGGGTTCTGTAACCGGGAGAACAGGACGGTATTGATTCGCGCCAGCAGATAATTATGCTTTCATCACTCGTGCCTGCTTTTCATACGGAAGAAACAGCAAAAGGAAACGGATAAAGATAAAGAATTCTTTTTCTCTTCTTTGCAGCTGCAAATGAATTCCTGGTCCCAATCTCCGCTCCTTTCTTTCCTTTTGTACTTAAAACTTATTTACAAGATTAAAGACAGGCCTCTGTGGTAAAGGGCGAGGTCTCTTTTGAGATTCAAAATAGAATTCGACTTATATATCTCTCTCTTCTCTCTTCGGCTTTCTTTTATTCCGAGTTTCTTCCTTTCTGTGGCCTCTACGGTGAATGGTTTGACTATCTTGCATCGTTTTCCATAACTACACGGGGGCGCTAGATACGAAGATAGGATAAGAAAATGTAAATGCATAGTACAATAAGATCAGAGAGAGATGCTGGGGAGGAGATCACTTGGTTCAGATTAATGCATGGAGAAATCATTCCCTGAGATGAAACAACCCTGGTCTATCCGCACACCCTCGCATCTCATTGTCATTCGTATTCGAGCTCCAAGACTATAATGGCGGCATTCGTTAGTTCCATCGGGGTCGATCGGAAAGGGCGGGCGGGCGGGGAATAAAGAAGGAGAGGGGTTAAAGAAGAGAAAGGCGAAGTTTAGATCTGTGACGTCATAGAATGCGTGGACATGTGTTCCCCCTCTTCCGCTCGCATCCTTCGGACTTCTTTTTTTTGTCTTGGAGGTTTCGCCAGCATCTCATAGATTTCTCTGCTCTCCGGGATGTGCCCCCCCCCCCGCGCCCCCTCCGCGCTATCAGGTCAACAGCGACTTGGGGGAGGCGGTTGGGGGAAAGGGTGAAAGCCAAATGCTGTCCTGCGATTTTCGATTAGCGGATGTAAGATTTTTTTTCGTTTGTACTTCTTACCCCGGCACTAAATCTAGCACGTGTACTTTCACTAAAGCGCTTCCGCCCTCATCCAAGGTAATTCAAGCTTTGAACAGAGGGGGGCCAGGACCCACCCTCTCAAAATGTAATTCACAAATTTCCTGACAAAAAATGAAAGTGAAGGAAATTTCCTCACAAAAAATGAAAGTGAGGAAAATTTCCTCAAAAAGTGAAAGCGAAGAAAATTTCCTCAAAAAATGAAAGCGAAGAAAATTTCTTCACAAAAAATGAAAGCGAAGAAAATTTCCTAAAAAAAATGAAAGTGAAGAAAATGTCCTCACAAAAAATTAAATTGAAGAAAATTTCCTCACAAAAAATGAAAGTGAAGAAAAATAAATATGAATATAATAGGAACACTTTTAGCCTTGTTTCCATGTTCAATAAAACACTAAAATTCTGATGACCAAGGCAAATTTTGAATTTGGTTTAGAGTCTGAAGAAAACCTTACTATAATGTATTTTTACAATAAATTTTGCCGTAGTCAGCATTTTAGTGTGTTTTTTAATATAATGGTGCATGGTAGAAGATTCGAACACTGGACCTCTGGTTTCCAAGGCGCTCTAATATTCCCTCTACCATGGAGCTGTGCACCTAAAATTTGCAATGCCAGACTTGACATTGTATAATGTGTTTTGACTATAACATTTAAACGTAAGAATGCGAATTGGGAAAATACACTATTTTTATTTGAGGATGTAGACAGGCATCTATACCTGCCGCAAAATTAGTTTGGTATTGACACTTGCGAAGCACGTGGAAAAAGCGGGTCTACGTCACTGCGGGAGGGTGGGTTGTGGCATGCGAGCCAATCAAAATCTTCCCAGTGCTTCACCCAAGCCCTGGTTACCTAGCAACAGAAAACGTTTATCTCGGTGTTGCCGCTTATCGGGCGATTCTTCCTGAGATCAGTTTTCATGTTGTTGGGTGAGAACGTGTGTGTTTGTTGCGTTGCTGTGATATTTTAACCGGTCCGTTTGTTTGGTGTTTACTGAATTTAGAGTATTCTTTGTTGTATATAGCGTGTTGTTTTAGTGTGTTATTTTTTTGTACATAATTTTCTGCTTGAGTATGTGGTGTGCTTGTGTGAAGAATGTCAAGCACAGGAGACAATACTCGAGATGACAATGTACCAAAGAGGCCATGCACTAAAAGAAAATGGAATTCCTCTCAAAGGCCAAACGCGGGAGATGGTTTGTTCTGAGCGCAAATAATTTGAGCAAGAGAAAAACAATGGGGGTCCAATCATTTCTGTAAATAAAGTTCTGGACAGGACTGCTGTTGCTGTCGGCGTGTCTAAGAACAACCATAGGGAAAGAAAAATATAATGTGGTAGAAATAAAGAAATAAATGCGAGGCTTCAAAACTGGAAACCAGGAAAGAAAAGGAATATCAGTAAATGCGTGACAAATTTAGATACCTTTCAGCAAGACTCTATTCGTCGCCATATTTACTCTTATTATAGGAGGAAAGTTCATCCCACTGTAGGGAAACTGCGCGTTTCGTTGAAAGATTCGGGACTTTTTCAAGGTGGGGAAACATCTTTAAGGACAGTCATAAAATCTCTGGGATTCTCATACAAAAAACTTAATGGACGCAAAATAAAGTAAAGTATGGAGGCATATGGGGATGTGGAGGTAGGCTCCACACATTCTCGACCTCGACCATATTATGGAGGTGATGAGGTGAAGTGGTTCACCAACCGCCTTTACCCCAGGTTTTCCCCAGGTACTCACTTGGGCTGAATCGACCCCGTAGCCACTCGGGATATTTGAGAAAGTTCCACAAACCACCGCTGGTCTCCCGCGTGAAAGTCAGACGCCTCACCAACTGGACTTCGTGCAATTCATTTGCGGTCTAATTGAAAGATGGGCAGAATTTAACGGCAACTTCGGAAAGAAATGGTTATTGCAAGTGTATATATTCAGTATTGTCAGAATGGATTGAAAAGGTCACCTGTAAACAATGCTCGTTTCGTTAATTCGTTCATGTTGTAAGGGAAATGGAAATGAAGAGGGAAAACAATAACACATTTCATCATTGTTGTTGTCATCGTTGTTATTCCGTTTTCCTCGAAAAACAATAACACATCTCATCATTGTTGTTCCTTTTCATAACACGTTTTCCTCGACACAGCGTCAGACGGCTGCCCTGCGTACCGTACTGTACCGTAGGGCACTGCATGATATGGCAACACCGTGACGCGTGTTCCTTCAGCTCTCAATACCAAACTAATTTTGCGGCAGGTATAGTGTACCCATTCTCATGAGAAGTATGGTAGGGCCTCCTCGATGGCGTAGTGGTAACGTCATCGCTTTTTATTCAACGGGTCGCGGGTTCCCTGTGGAGGCAAATAGTGGTTCCAATTTTCACTTTCAACTTTAGGTCCAGTCCTACTCTTTCTGTATAAACGAACCTAAATCTGACGTCGTCAATGTCTTTGAATGTCTATTACTAACATCTTTTATGTGGAATTCATCAGTTTCATCTAATCATCATCCATCCTCGTCGTCGCGATTATCCGAACGTGCAGGGCCTCCCCCAGGCCCGTAGACAGAATTATATTTGGGGAGGGGCTCATCTCTTACCAGCAGCTGCCGTCTAAATGTGAAAAAGTGAGGGTAGAAATCCTGAAGTGGACGTAAAGTTAATTTACACCATACACTATTTTAATTAGATATTTGAAAGTTTTCGGGTGGTGGCTTCAGCCCCTCAAGCTCTCCCCCTAGCTACGTGCCTGGCCTCCCCGATGGCGTTTTGGTAACGTTGTCGCTTTGAAATCAAAGGGTCCTAGGTTCGATACCCGGTGGACACGCATAGTGGTTCGGATTCCACTTTAAACTGTAGGTCCAGTCCCGATTGGCCTATCTGTGCATAAAGTGGACTAAAAACAAGAACTTGAACTCAAACCCAACAGTTGTAGAAAAGCGACCTAAAGTTAAGAAGGTGGGGACAGGTGAAATCTAAAATTTCCATACTACCCTGCGATAACGTACAGTCTAATGGTACTGCCTTGTAACCGATAGGTTCCGGGTTCGATTTCCGGGCTAGAGACATTACACAGTGGTCTTAAAAGCAAATTTGACTATTCCTTAAACGCCCTACCGACCAACATGTCATAAAATCCCAACGTGTCTACCTTAATACACAATTAATCACCACCTGTGAACAATATGAGTCCCCCCTTAAAATGTATACTCATTCAGGTTACTTAATTTTCATCCGCCCACTTACTTAACATGGACCTGCCGTCATGTTTGACCTCCGAAAATATGATCCGAGGGCGTGCGATAATCAGTGCCATCCTGCCTGACGTAGGGCTCCTCCCCCTCGTCCCCGCCGTGATGTACGACCTCGTGTAATTAAAACTCACGAGGAACGGTCATTATGACCCGTAATCATCTTTTCTCGATGAAACCGATATGCAAATCTAATTTGTGATGAGAATTTTAAACGGTTCAGTTCGCCTCGATACCTACCTCTCGACAAGACCGTGGAGTGTCGTAGGTGATTCTATAAGGCTGTAATTACGGGATGCGCGAAATGGGCTTTGTTTAGGCCTAATTGCCTAAGGTATCAATTAGTAAAGATGCCTGGTCTTGGAAGAATATATTGTCAGAACACTGTGCTTCTCTCATGTGGACGAATTCCGTTTTGTCACTCTTTACGTTTCGACTCCTACAGCCGAACCAGTTCGGTTTGACGGAATGGTAATATCACACCAATATACAGTGTGTTTTTAAAAAAATGATATCATTACAGATGTAAATATCTTAGTAACTACATAGTCAAGGTAAAGGAAACTACAATCCTTAGTGATGTGTACAGGGTGTCTCATAAGTAATAGCGCAAAACTGACACAGGTGAAAGTACACGATAATAGAAGCAAAAAAGTCTCAGTAAACATGGATCTGCAAACGAGCCGTTTTGCGAGATAATCGCGAATGTGTGATTACAAGCCGCTACTGACTTCATTGTTTGTAAACTTCGTCCTACTTGGTAAAATGCTAATAATGTGTGCGAATGTGTGGTTACAAGCCGTCATTGATTGCATTTTGTAAACACCGAGTGCTTTACTCCTTGCACGGTTCGAGGTTTGCTCTTTGTTTACAAAACAGAACATTTCCGAGAGGTGGCATTGCAATCAAACAGAACATTTCCGAGAGGTGGTACGGCTTGTACCCACACATTCGCACATATTATTAGCATTTTACCAACTAGGACGACGTTTACAAACAATGAAGTCAGTGGCGGCTTGTCGAAAACTGCTCGTTTGCCGACCCATGTTTACTGAGACTTTCTTGCTTCTATTATCGTGTACTTTCACCTGTGACAGTTTGCGCTATTACTTTTGAGACACCCTGCATATATATAGAATACAGGGTAATTCAAGATGAAGTGTTCAACTTTACACAGTTATTATGACGTCACTGTTTATGATAGAAAATCAGATGCTTAGCCGATGCTCAACCAGGATCGCCAGTGTCGCAAAATGACTAATGACTACTAGAAGGCGTATTGTGTGTTGGAGCTGTCGAACTGATTCAATCACAATGGTGCATAAACATTCCCGCTTGCTTTTCGGTAGAAATGCATATGTTTTACCCTTCAGAAAGATTTGCCAAAGTTACAACTGCGAATTGTTAGTGCCTTCGAAACCGTTGACATCAACTTACTGTCTCGTGCATAGCAAGTACTTCATTATTGTTTGAACCTTTTCCACGTTACACGTGGTTCCTATGTTGAATCTTTATAATGTGAGTCATGTGAGTAAAACTTCCAGGGTTTTTCTGTATATTGATGCTTTGATTTTCTATTATTTGTAAAGTTGCATCATTCATTTTGGATTACCCTGTATTCTATATATCACTAAGGATTCTAAAATATTACCATGTGCTAACATATTAGTTACGATTGTATATTGGGGATGCAAGGAGGACTTGGCTCCACATCCCCCCCAAAGTCTGCGAACATGGCTTTTGCCTTTTAAAAGCATGTGGACGCAAGTGTCTGCTGTTATCCGTACTCGCAAGGGTAATTCTGTCACAGAACGTACAGAATGTACACGCTGAATTCACTCTTACCATAAGCGTATGATTTGTCCCGTCAAGCACCGCGCACTCAAGAACTTGAGTGCCACTTGACAGGTAATATTGATTGTCCATGATAACCAAGGAGAGTCGAGTATTTTCCAATGTCTTTTTGTGATTCGAGCACTGTCAGTCAAGTGGCAGCTCATTTAACTCTCGTTATCGGAAAGAGTGCCTATGATTTAATATCGGTTCAATTGAACTAATTGGTTGCAATTCGTATAGGCAGTCTAGAATAATCACGAGTCTCACCAACCTTCATTTGGCCCAGATTTGGTACGCTCATGGGTGGTTTAGATTTGCAGGGCTCACGTTTAGCAAGTCGTAGTTTTAACAATCCCAGACTCGTGTTTCCTTGGCCATATTTGTTGATTATCTTGCATACTTAACAATAATAATTTAGGGTACTCTTATAGTATGGGGGTGACACCTATAAATCATATATTTCGCACTTTTTTACATTGCTAACGTACTATTTTGGAATGCGGAACATTTCCTAAGGTGAAATAATGCATTTCTAACTAACATGTCTATTTCTTACATTTACGAGTACTTACTGTTACTTGTTATTTCGGTTCTGTAACACATTATGGCGGGCGATAGCGTACTGGTTCAGGGCGCGTTGTACGAGTGTTTTGTCGATTTATGCAGTGTTGCAGCCTCGTTCACCGGGAAATACCTACTTTCGTGCCCGGATTTGAAATTATGCTAATACCACGAAAACCATTGACGTTAGCCCCACAAACCATTGACGTTAGCCCCACAAACCATTGACGTTAGCCCCACAAACCATTGACGTTAGCCCCAAAAAACCATTTTCCGTAAGGTTAGGTTAGGCAAGCATAGTTAAAAAAACAAAAATAATAGACACGTCATGTTGTAGTGAAAACACGGCGAGTTTGAAACACTGACTACAGGGAACTGTGCTTTCATGCAGAAAGCAAATGGCGGCAGCAGAAACAGCATGTCGGACAGAGATTTTCGCAGAAAACAACATGCATTCGCATTAAAATGGATCAAAACTACATTCACGAACTTCCACAACGCTACAGAAAATGATTTCCGTAAGTACTTTCTCCTGTAAATTTGAAGAAATCCGTCACCCCTATACTGTAATGTTACCTAATTTAGTATTAGTAACACTGTTTTGAATGTGCTAAAGACATTCAAATGGTGTTTACTACTTGACTCCCACTATAATAAGTAAACACGAATGAGAAATATTGGTTATAATAATTACAGGATTTAGATTACATGTTGAATACTTACTGTTTTTTTTTTTTTGCGCTAGGGGTTCATGGTTCGAGTCCAAGCTTTGGCATGGGTGTTCTTTGTGTCCCTTTATGAACTTCATCATATCATCACTTCATCTTCGCGATTAACCAAAAGTTACAGGAAAGCAAAGTAAAATAAACCAAACCAGTCAGTAGTATATTTGTAATGAAATGTTTTGCAACACTGTAAAAAATGTGGTGCAAAATAACGTGAAGCTTGGTGTTAAAATTGCCACACTTACTGTAACAGAACGCTCCTTGTGGTGCTGTTCGACTGTGCCAATGGTGTAACGGGACACCCCAAGACGGCACTGAACAATGTCAGATCCGCATTAACACCAAAAGAAGTGTATTGTTAAGGTCATGCTTGATGTTGCTATGCACCACAGTTTTTATGCAAAAAAAATATTTCTTGATTTCATGAAGTATTACTTGTGTGCTCAATAAGAAAGATGTTCCATGCCTAGCTATGAAGATGTTTGATGCCACATAATAGTTTCTTTTAAAATTGAAATCACAGTTTCACTTTCAAAATGCTGGTTTGTAATGGTTTGATTGGTTCATTTGTATCTTGGCCAGTTTCGAGTTTCCACTCCCTGGTGGTGCATATTCGTTTCTTTCAATTTCTGGCTTTGAGGGTAGTCGGGGTACATATTCTGGTTTCTTTTCACGCTGTTTGGTTCAACTTTCAACCGCGTTCCCTTGGAACAAGTAATTAGGGTTTGTCCTGAGGATCAACTCCGCTCTCCTTCCTCCGTTGTCCGGTCGGCGATCTGAATAGTCCAGAGGGTCATCCAAGCCTTGATCTTTGTTGAAAGTCTTTCAGGGTCCAGGTACGGTGTCCCTCTTCCTCGGGAAGTCGTGAAAAGGGAGCCAAATCAAGGCTGGGGTCATTAATAGAATTATGGTAGCCGGTGTAAATACCTTTTTTTAAACGCCGAAGTGGACAGGCAGGAGGGAACGTTGAAGAAAAGGCGAAATAGACAATGAGGCTTTCCCCAGTTGGACTTATTTTGTTCTTGTCGGAGCCATCAGTTAAGCGAGGTGTCAGTTGGGGTAGCGTGTCACAATGCAGTCTGTTCATAGTTCACTATAACCCCAGCGAGAAAAGAGACCCCATTCTTCATTTTCTCACAAAACATGTCGGAGCGGAGCAGGTTTTTCGCGTATACTTCTCTTATTTCCTAACATTCATCTCTCCCTTCAGAGAGAGAGAGAGGCCATTCTTCAGATCGGAAACTTGCAAGTCTTCTTAAAGACCTTTTTGTGAAGCGAATTTTGCTCAAATCATTAACGGGAACCAGTTTTTGGAGGAAGTGCGAAACAACGCGACCCAGAACTGGCCCTCATTGTCTGATCTCCCATTGATCCCATCAGGATATGGAATTCTGATCCTCGCTTTTCGCTCGGATGAAACACAAGTAGTCCTGAACGAGGAAGAACAGAAGAATAGGAAGCAGGAGAAATACATTTTTGTTGCTGGCTGCCTTTTCCGGAGCTAACGATCAATTGCTAGCAGTCTCCCCACCTCTCTCTCTCGCTCAAGCTGCTAAGGAATTCGTCGCCAAGCTTAGCTCCCCAACTAAATGCGCCATATCAGTAAATCATAGTTCGCCAAAGACATCGAGAGCGGAATGGGATAGGAAGACAACGTTTCGTACTGGGGCAGAAGTCGTTGATGGCCTCGGAAGAATCATAACTGGAAAGTTAGACGAAGGGACACGAATAACTTCCACTTTTTTTACCCCAAAAAATACAAAAAGAAAGTCTAGTTGATTGATGGACATGTACTAAATTTTATCCTCTCGACAAAGGCATAAGAATATTGGAAAATGAAATTTCCGTTGTGCACCTTCAGTCTTTCTTTGACTTCAAACTTTGGCTTAATCGTGCGTGTACTGTGGTAATAAAAGCCTTTTCAAAAAGAAACCTTCATGTATGCTTTAAAATCCGTAATTTTGTGTAAGAAATTGTTTCATTAGTTACTACTCCCTTAAATTCATTTGCTGAATACATGTACAGTGGGATCCATGAGTATTACCGTGCAAATTGTCCATTCCCATGTTCGTGCACTTTATTTGACCCAATAAGAGCTTCAAGATTTAAAAGAAAACTTAAAACAAGGCGTTGAGAACTTCTGCACCAGTATACATAAAAATCCATCGCTTAAGAACACACAGGATGTAAGAGAAAAATTAATGAAAATAGTCATGGACAATTTGCACGATAATACTCATGGATCCCACTGTACAGTGCTAGAATTGAACGAATATATAGAGGTTGTGAGTATTCTTGTTCCACATTTTTATTTTTTCGAAACATCACGTACCTAATGGAACTAAGTTGAAAAATTGTTACAATTTCCACTTCCCATGTCGTTCTCAATTGGCTACGATAATTAAAATTAAAACAATCACGAAACTTTATACAATAACAGTGCATCATATTCGATGTCACACTATCTATTTTTACTGAACTACGATTAAGTAATACATAATATTAAATTTTTCATCTTCGTTCTTTACAAAATTCCTGTAACTCGTACAACACACGTACATGTAATGTATACACCGGAATGTGAATATAATTTATAAAATACGAACGTAAAAGAAATTCATTATGTTAGTCGTCATAAAGGCATCTCACACAATAAAAATGATTGTAACAAAGTGTACTATTTGATGTTTACTACAGAATTACTCAGAATGTACAATTTTTCTGTAAGAGTCCACACTTTTCATTCTTTTCACAAATATTTGGCACTCCAGAGACAAGTTATCATTTTTCCATCTAATGTGGAATATTATTGCTGAATAATAAGATACAACTGTGAGAGTACAGATGTTCTCATAATGGAGGAAATTTCTTTCGCCGTTTGGTGAGGATTTTAGAAATGCACAGCTTTGATATGAAAATCCCAACTTTCCCCACACCCCAACTCCAACACTAAGTTCACCAGAAATTTAGACCACGAATGTAAAATAATTATTAATTGTTTCCAAAGTATATATTTGCGCCATTTTACATGTTTAGCTGAAAGTTTCTTTCAATTGTTTGCTAAATTACGCCTTGTAGGACTAAGAGTTTTATGACCTAAGAAATCATATGTGGAGAACCAAATATGCACTAATGGTCTAAAATTTCCAAAATTGTGCCCTAAACCACTGAAAAATACACTAACAATAAAATTACTAATTAATAAATTATTCAAAGTTTAAAAAAAAAACAGAAAACTATGAAATTTTAAAGTATGTAGGACTCTTTATTTTCTTCCAAATATCAGTACCAATTGCTGTGATATTTTTACATATTTCTTGGTAGTCACATCATGAATAATGAGTTTCAGAGTACGTTGACTACTTTGTGAAATTTTTCAAATGTCATTGAAAACATATTCTTTCTACTTCGACTAACAAAGCAAGCTAGCGTATAAAGAAAGTTATATATACCTTGAAAAGGCTAAAAATATGTTGAATATGACTGAAAATTTGTTAAAATATCTTGTCAAGTAGGAAATGGTCAAATGTTATTTTTTCATGACATGATTTTTTTAATGTTTGAAGAACATTTATACCCTTATGTGCAAAGTTATAACCTGTTCTGCGTTGTATAACGTTGTCACTCCACATTTGATTAAAAGAAGAAACTCGACAAGTGGTGGAAGATTTTACGAAGAAGAAACGAGAAAAAAGATGGCGACGGAAAAGATTGATTCCTCCAATCACCCGCTTCGAATACCATTCGAGAAGGACAGACCGAGATGCTTGATACAGAATTCAACTCCCCTTCCCCCTCCGCTGGATACGCCAGTACCGAGGTAATCGAGTACATATTTTTCGGTGGCAGTTATAACGAGAAGGTACCGCATGTGCAGCACAAATATTTGCCTTGGGAGATGAAGTTTCAAGAATAGATTGTGTGCGATGGAAAGTGGGAGTTGGGGGAGGGGGCGGGGGTGACTGAGGGAAGCGACGGGAGGCTTTCAGTTAGAGTGGAGAAAGGATGTTGAAGAGGAAGGGTGGGGAGCGAATTTTAGAGGTGGTTTCATGGGCGTCTTCTCTGCATGCTAGTCTGTTGCGATACGAGAATACCTTACGACCTGGGTTCCTCTAATTGCAAAAATTACTTCAGCAAGTGCGACAATTTCTCCTCATAACAGAGGATCAATCGGACCCGAACTCTTCCCTCACAGACCTCTCCCCGCGGCAAGATAGAGAAAGAGAGCTCTGTGCGTTGGATGGTTGCAGGAAGGGGAGAAAACCCAGCCTTATGCTTATGGGAGTATTATTTTATTTGTTCTCTTGGGAATATCAACATTCGATGGCGTAGAAAAATACATGAACGGAATGAGGACAGGTTGAAGATTTTGTTTGCGTTGGGAAAAGTTGAAACTTCCATTTGATTAGCCGTAAGTTGTTTGTCCATTACGGGATTCTGTAAATACTTATTCATCTAGCTTAATAATCAACTTTAAAAAGAAACGCCTCCACTTGCAACATGTGGAGAAATTTATACTCTCTTGTTTTGTTTTCTTCAGTAGCAGTGGACCACATATATGTTGTTTAAACGTCTTTATATGGCGCTACAAGTCTTTGTGAGTCTTGGCTAACTCAACGGTATTGTGCCACTGCTTTCTCTCCTTTGCTTGCCGTCCAGTTTTTAACTTTCATCTTATTCGCTCCAAATATCTTCCTCAAAACTGTTCTTTCAAAGATTAGGAGCTGTTTTAAAAATTGAACCATTAAAATTACATAATTAAGCTAACCGTGTAATAACTGTTTCGTCGGTCTTAGGCCCAACTTCTCTCCACTCGCAGTATAATTGAAAGCTCGAATTACATTACACAGTGTATCCTCACAAGTAAATGTTACTATAACATCATTAAGTTTATCTGAAAGAACGCCGTATGTTAGAATTTTAATGGTAAAGGGACGTCGTGTGATTATGTCTTGAAATCTAACAGGCGACATATGCCACGGACTGAACTGCGCAAGTGTACACAACCTTCGCTAAGCTTCATAACATGACATCCTATTATATCGCAAAATTGGAGGCAGCTACCATTTATTCTTTGCGACGAATGTTCGATTTTCAATAACAACCATACACTGAGCACAATAATAATTTGCTATCGTTCTTGTTTCTGCAAAAAGGAGAATTCTAAAGGGGCAATCTCCCCCTCCCCCGTCAGTGTTCCAAAGAAAATCATATTTGCTTGTATGGAAGCCCAGAATAGAATACCCCATTACAAAGGTGCAGCTTGCTGTATGTTTTTTTCCTTCTCTTTGAAGGTTGGGTTGTGGAAAATATTCGTTATAGGAAATTGTAAAGAAGTAATTTGACTTCCCGATGGCATCATGAGGATTTGAACGTGAATTAACATCAAAATGTAAGAAATTCATCGAATTTTTGAAACTTCATTCGTTTCGTATTATGAAAATGTTTAAACCGAAGTAAGATTGTGATGTTTCGTAACATTAATATGAAAGGTAAGGAAAGACTGCAAGAAACATCTTGGCAGAGTTCATGGTAATGTATGTGCGAAGCCTATGTCAAGGTGAGCTTGAAAAATATCGAAAATATGACAGATTTTTTACGGTACCTCCCAAACAAATATTTCGTTTCAGTTGTACGCTTCAGTCCATATTGATAATAATGGCCTTTATGTATGTCTTACTCCGAAATGTCATAATGTAACATCTTGCATTCTTCAACCAGTTCATAGCAAGTTACAGTTCGTGATTTACTCCACAACAATGACGTTTTGAAACGGCAGTAGTTTCCATCTAGGAGGAAGTTATTGTTAGAGCAACACAAATCATGTATGTTGTATTGACTAATCAATTGTTTTCTGATCGAAGAATCATGCCAGTTGTTATCTGTTGCCATGTGCCAGCTGTAGAAGTTAATGGAATTATACTTGTGTGAAAGTTGAAACAAGATTAGAAGAAGTGGTTTATATATGGATGCTAACTATTTATCAGCTCAGAATAAGGTAAACTAGAATCTCGTATTCAAAATTGATTTTTGTGGATATTCATTCATACCTAATCTGTGTCGACGATACACAAAACCATCCACATATCTCTGTATAAATTATTTTCAAAATTAATCCCCCTAGAGAAATTAGTAAAACGAATACACTAATAATAACCAAGACGATAAAGATGTTTAAGTTCATTACAATAACTGAATCAAGAAACTTGTAAAGCGAAAGGGTTCCTTTGTAATGTGAAAGTCGTAAATGGTAAGATGCTTGCAATGAGGCTCAGGCATGAATTCTAGCAGAAATTTACAATTGAAGAAACATTGATCCTTTATTTAATTGCAAGTAATTCACTGTTTTTGACATATATAATGTTGACAGAGGTGTGGAAATACGGCATGTTCAGAATGTACTTCGAGGTGAAAGGCAAGTTAGGTGTGTGGTCTACGGTCAACTGTTGCATCAATTGAATCAGAAGTGGAAGGCACCCTTTGAAGTGCTGGTGTGTGTAGAAAGACGGTTGCAGAACAGTACTAAATGAAATAGCTTCATTCAAAGGAAAAAAAGTTTAGATTGGAGAGAAGTGTGTGATTTTTAGGTACCGTGGAACAGAATCTTGAGTTGTACCGTCTTGTGTGCTATTCTGTGCTTGGTGCAAATAATGAGTAAGGAGGAGTTATACTCATTGTCAATAATCCCTCCGTTTTTATGACCTTTGCTGACAGACAAGCAACCAGAAGCACCGGTTCAGACTCTGCCTCCCAACACAAGTCAGTTCTACATCTCTTCTCCAACTAACTCCAACGGATAATTTGCACAATATTGATTAGGATCCATCAAACACAATCTTTGCTGACGATTGCATATAGTAGCTTGGATTCTTTACTATTTTGCAATATAAATCTCTTTTTGCCTCACCAACTTCTAAAAGCCAAACCCAAATGATCTACAAACGCAAACACAGTTCCGCTATGCTGTTCCACGTCTTGCTCTTGTACTCACTCTAATCCTTGGTGTGGGCAAAATTGCCATGTAACTCTAGTATTAAGTTCAAATAGGAGTTCGTTTGCAGCTGTATGCGTCTCTGTCCCTTCCTAAATCTACATAACTTGGCAGATCCTCCATGGTATCATCTCCTTCGAAAAGCCCTGATCAATATGGCAAATCTTGTTTACTCGGGATCTAGTGATCCTTCCACCCTCTTGCAAGGGAGACACGCCCCTCCACTTCCTCGGAAGACGCAAAATATTCTTTCCGGGAGGGATTCGTAAAGTATCTTTCTAAAAAGCACCGGAAGCGTTTCGTTTTTAATATATCCCAAATTTTCTCTCACTTCCGGTCTTTGGTTTCTCAAAAACTCCCAAAAATCTTGCTTTATCCTCTGGCTCCGTGAATTTGCATGATTTTGATGAGGAATGTCGGCATGCTTAGTGGCGTTCTGTGTAGTAATGGTACTGTTTCTTCTGTCTCTCAGGAAATTCCAAAAAGAAGTGGTAGAAGAGCACAGTATTCATGGGTGGTAGTTAATAAGCCATAATCCGTTCGAAAATTACTGTTGTCTTTATGGAATTGCTTGACACAGGCCATGTAAATGCTTGTGGTATTTTGTAAGTGAAGTATATGAAATAATCATGCGTGTTTGATCGACTGGTTATTGTTGAGCCAGATATTAGAACGGCTTGTAATGAAGCTTCTGGTATTTGCAATGGTATTTAGATAGTACTTCTTCGTATTGGGCATTAGTTCTTTCTTCACAACTTTGATCTTACAACTGTAAAGAAACCAAATTGCATAGAAACTTACAGTACTGCACACGCTTGTTTTAAGTGTATTATCATCAACATTATTGATGCATTAAAGGGGACGATGGGCCTTACGGCTACTCCAATGGAAACGTTTTGGAACTGGGAAAAAAAACATGATTGTCATTTCTAATTTCTAAAGTTGAAAACGATGTCATGAACTTAGACCGCCTTAGACATCACGGTCTTAGTACCGTATAGTGTACTCCCGAAGTTAGCGCACTTGAAACACACACAAATTGACACTAGGGAAATACTTAGGCAAAAAACAGGTAGTCAGTTTTGTTCATCTTTGGAGCCGAGATTGAGGTGCATAAAGTGCCCGAGTTTTGTGTTAGAGACCTGTTCTTGATTGATTTGGCTTATTTTACTTTGCTTTTCTGCCACACTTTTGGCTAATCGTGAAAACGAGAATGAGTGATGATTTGATGAAGGGACACTCACAAAGAACACACATGCCCCGGCAGAGATTCGAACCCAGGATCCCTGGCGTCGCAGCGCGTTGTGGTAACCACGGGGGCCGGCAACTTTACTTAATAAGAAACTTATTTTAGCAACTTTACTTAATAGGAAACTTATTTTAGCAACTTTACTTAATAAGAAACTTATTTTAGCAACTTTACTTAATAAGAAACTTATTATAATTTCTGTGAATTTTCAAATTATGAACAATTAATCATTTAAGACAGAGAAGGTAATTGACCTTTCTGTACTTAAGATTCGACACATGAGGTGTGTGGGTGTCAAAGTAAGATCTCTGAACACGAACTGTCTTCATTGAAGAAATCAGTGTAAATTCTCATGTCTTAATTGTATGAACCGAACGCGCCTTGTGCTACAGCCGTTGAAGCTTTCAAGACTAGTATTTTCTTCTTTGCCATCACCTCCACGACTGTTGTTCAATTACATCCGTTTCAACCACCATCGTTTCTTCAGAGTCGTACATAGAAGCCTGGCTCCGCTTTTGGAGCTGAGATTCCACGTCAAACCTCATCACAGGAAAATATTTTTCTCTCGCAATCAATAAAGAAGAAGAGGAAAGGAGGGATTGGGAGGGCCAAGATACCGGTCCCCAAGCCTGCGGAATCTATTAGCGCCCACCCAACCTCTCTGTCCCGAAAAATCTATTCCTGAATTCAATTTCCAGTTCTCTGTCAACTGCTCTCCGTTATAGGACCTTGGGGTGGCTGATCGGGGCTGGCATATTCCGAAGAGCTTGAGGAAAGAGGGGAAGGGTGAGATGGTTTTTGAAGAGGGGCGGGGAGAGGATGAGGGTGGGGGGCGTCTTGCCAATCACACCACGGTCCGCCATTATAAGACTGCAGCAAAACCTTCGCCCCGTAGAAAACAACAAATGAATTTGAGGTGGAAATGGTAGGTAGGGCTTGGTTGGCATTAAGGGGATGGAGACTTCGCCAGGTATTGACGCAAGAAGCTCGGATCATCTGCAAATTGATTTTTTTTTTTGTTCATGGGATCCGCGTCATCACTGCGTCATCAGTGTGCTGAAGGAGTAGTGGAACCTCCGTGAAAATTTCAATCTGCAACTCGTGCTCTTGGAAAATGCATCCCAGTTCATGCATGACTTCGAATTCTCCGAATAGTGAGATCTTTCTAATTGATAAGTTCAATTGTTAGATCGAACAACAATGGAAAGGGATTGTTGTTACAAAACGCCCAGTCTCATGGCAGTGTTCGGAACCTGATAAGCAAAATCATATATTTTCGGAGCCTTGTAGATAACGTAGAGTAGAATGGTCTTTTTATTTTCTACTATACACAGTAGTAGTCAGATCCTTTCATTTAAAAACTTATAGATTTCGTTGTTTGTTTTTTGGTTCAAATTTGAAAGCTTTCCTGTATGTTTTATTACTGTAGAATGGGATACATAAGTATTACCAAGCAAATTGTCTATCGCTATGCTTATTCACTTTGTTTTACGCAATGAGAGATTAAAAAATTGAAACAGACACTAAACAACCTGTTCTGTACCAACATACTTAAAAATACATTCATTGTAAACATATAGGATCCAAGAGAAAAATATATAGTTATGGACACGAGTAATACTTGTACATCCCACTGTACATAGGAATAGGAGAGTGTATCTGTTTTAAATATTCAAAATAAACAGTTATCGATGTTCTCATTCTAGTCACAGCACAGAGAGGTGGCGCTATAAATGCACCTACGCTCATGAAAAAAACGGTTGCGTCCCGTTTTTATATATTAACAGGCAGACTGTTAAATTTTAACGGTGAAAACTGTGAATTTTACGGTAACTTATGAGAGTGTAGTTACAAAGTCTACCGTTTCCCCCCATAAATTCTCTACACACTCATTAAAGTAGGCTATATATGTATAAAATTTACCGTGAAGACTCTTTAAGTGTCATTAAACACTTGAATATGGCCACTGGAAGGAATATTTACGATGAAAATGGAAATTTTGAAAGGCCAGGTTTGGAAGTTCTCTTCCTAAGTCACTGTGAAGTTAAATTGTCAGCAAGTATATATGCTCTGTCATTGTGTAAAAATCACGTGACAATGCACAGTGTGTTGCAGCCTACCAGGCGAAATACACGGGGCATTATATTGCCACTTAATTAACTTTTTTCGTACAGTTTCTGTCAATCAATCATGAAATTAAACACTGTTGATTAAACATTACTACCCTTAAAATACTTTCCCAGATTTATAGCTATAGGTAACTTAACAATTTTGTGTCACGGGTGGGATAAAACACTGCCTCTTAACTTTACTTAATATTGATTGATTTGCTTTATTTTACTTCGCTTTTTTATGCCACTTTTGACTAATTTGCGAAGATGGGAATGAGGGATGATATGATGAAATTGATGAATGGACACTCGCATACATCCATGCCCAGGCAAGGATTCGAACCCGGGACCCCTGGCGTCGTAGCGCGATGTGCTAACCACTCCGCCACGGGGGCCGGCAACTTTACTTAATAAGAAACTTAGTTTAGCAGCTTTACTTAATAGGAAACTTATTTTAGCAACTTTGCTTAATACGAAACTTATTTTAGCAACTTTACTTAATATTACTTATTTTAATTTTTGTGAAATTTTCAAATTATGAAAAATGAATCATTTAAGACAAAGAGAGAAGGTAATTGACCTTTGAATATTCTAGTGGAGTTAAAGGGGAAATGTAACAATTAAAGGATAAATTAATTGTTTTTTGGTGTCACGGGTCAAAAAGTTAAACTAACAATATGCAAAATACCATCTATCTTCTAACTTAATAATGTATAATACTTGAAATTTTATCCAAATGACATTTTTAGATTGTTAACTCACAAAGTTACAGCATTTTATTTAATTTTAAAAATTGAGATTCATTGGTTCTGTGACATGGAGTGCCACAGACTGATTTCAGAAACACTGTGGAGTGAATATATCGTCCTGGTTTTTCGGCACGCTTCGGCTAATGAATATATGTGTCCCTTTCTCGGCCACGGGGCCGCGCTTCGTCCCGCCAGTGGAGGTCACACACGCTTCTTTTTCCCAAACGAAAGAATGAAATATGGATCGCTTTTAAACAGCGAACCGTACCAAAATCTCCTCTCAACTTTCAACTCTCCTATCATTGTTTCAGAAAAAAGGAGATCGATTTATTTTTGTCAGTTTTTTCTTTATTATTGTATACCCGCGTGCGCATGTTTAACATTCCCCCGACCCCTCCTTTGGTTAAGTTCATTCGCCAACCCTTTTGCCAGAAGGTCATGTGTTATTCATAACCAACACAAACTTGCACCCTACTGGTTTTTTTGGTACCTTGAAGCAAACTAAACAATGTGAAATGGAACCACTGTCTCAGTTCTCACCAACCGTTGTTGGTGCCCTTAAACACAAAGGGCCCTTTCTTTTTCTTCTGGAGTGCCATGCTTAGGGCTCTATTTAGCCCCCCTCCCCCCTGCGCGGACCAAATCGCCCGCTTTCTGCAAAAGATGCAGAGGTGAATGAAAAGTCTCGTAAGATATAGAATTACACGGATTCGGGGAAGGGCATAGACTATATACCACGGTGATATGCTGCACTCCAATTCAGTTTTGGACAAAAGCCGTCCCTCTCTCCCCCTTTTCAACCAATCGTGTCCGTTCATTCCCATCATTTACACGCAGCTGAAACTTCAGATCTGCAATTCGGATTTTCCTATTGGTGGTCGCATTTCTGCCCATGCATACTTTAGTCTTCTCTCTGTAAATTATCTAGAGAATACCGTTGTTGTCCATCTATGTCTTGACCAACATTCAACCTCTGTTGCGTTTTAAGAACTCCTGTCGCGGTTTAACATGCAGTTAATATGACTTTCAATAGGGCATCACGGACTAAATGTGATAGGTTCTTGGGTTTGTGAATTGTAGCACAGTTAATATTTTACTGGACCTTGGGCGTGTTCCAGCAATCTTTTCGTTTCTGTTCTCTGAATTTGGAAACGCCAAACTCGATCGCCAAGTGAGTTGAATGATTGTCTCAGATCTCATGGTTTCCGGGTTCGAATCGCAACCTGGACATGGGTGTTCCTTTGAGAGTGTCCTTTCATCAATTTCATCGAATCATTGTTCAACCTCATCATCGCAATTAGGAAAAAAAAAAAGGCAGAAAAGCGACGAAAAATAAAATTACAAAGGATGCAAATTGGACAATCTTTTTTTTTTTTCGCCAAAGCGCTTTTGACACTAAGTGATTTGTGATTTGATTTATTTTACTTCGTCTTTGTGCCAGTTTTGGCTAATTTACGAAGATTGGGATGAGTGATGATATGATGAAATTGATGAATGGATACTCACAAATATCCATGCCCAGGCCAGAATTCGAACCCGGGACCCCTGGCGTCTTAGCGCGATGTGCTAACCACTCCGCCACAGGGGCCGGCTTTAGACACTAAGTGTTTCCCAAGTACTTGGGAGGAACACTTTCCCACAACATATCCCCAATTTATGCAACCGATACTTATAAACCTATGTGCATGCAACTAAAGTGATTTTTTTTCATGTGTTTTATTTCAAGAAAAAAGCAAATAGTGCCAGTAGTACTGTAATATTATTGAGTTGGATCTCAAACACGGCCTGAAACTAACTGGAGACAAGAAAACAGGTGGTCGTTTATATTTGTAAAGTTGTGTGAGGAGTTCAGTTAAATTGCGTTAAAAAAAATCAGGTAAAGAGCACTCTCCAACCATCTTCTCGCTCACACAACCGTGTACAACTCTTGCCTTCAGCCAATTCAGTGTTGTGCTTGCCAGTTGTCTTATTTTTTCCCCACCCCGCCTGTATTGTTTTCTTATTACTATTAATTATTATTACTGTGCTTCACACCGACCCCGGTTTCGTATCCAGGGACTTCAGGAATGCCGTGTTTCAGACCGCAACGCCCTTTTAATGTTTGCCATATTGAGTGATACATGTCCCTGCTCTGTTCCATATTCCAGTGTGCGATTCCTCTACCTCCTCCTTCGACTACGGGATTTCTTCTGCCGTCAAGGTTGGTACAGAGAATCTTTTCATGTAAATTATAAACCGGGGTCGCGTGTGTAGTAAACTTACTTTTTTTTTTGCATGAGATATGTATAGTTTTTACTTTTTTTCAGGTTCTGTTGGAGCTTGGTCTTAACTGAAACGGCAACATCTTGGTGAAATGGCTCTCGTTTCGTAGAATCACATTTATATTCTAAATACTAAAACACTACACGTGCTTAGAATTCCCTCTAGAGCATTCACGACAAGTCTTGTGAAAATGCTATCAGTTGTTGTCCAGATATTTGTAATATCCAGTTCAGTTAACAGCTTTATCTTGACTGAACGGCAACATCTTGGGAAATGACACTCGTTTTGTAGAACCACATTTATATTTTAAATTCTAATACACTACACGTGTTTAGAATTCCTTCTAAATCATTCACGACAAGTCTTGTGAAAATGCTAACAATTGTTGTGCAGATATTTGTAATATCCACAGTCATATATCATAGATTTTATAAATCTGCATCTTAATGTGTCATGTACACATATTCTACTCACAGATTAAATTGGCTTGTAGTTTGCCTAGTACTCGGACAATGTAAATGCACAAAAACTACAAGTGCTGCATTTAGTAACATTTGTTCGAATCCAGCTGAAAACAATCCTGTTCGCAACAAGAAGAAATCTCGTATTCCCTTTCAAGCACCATCGTTTGCAAAGCCAGAAAATTATAAACATAAGAGACATGACAATCTTCAGATTAAAGTAGTATGTATTTTCCATGAGTTACGAGAATATATCATATACCACGTGTGCTATACCAAAAACTTGTTCGCAATTGTAAAAAATAATAACATGCCTACTTCTCACACTTCCTCGACTGATATAGTCAACGTATGGCACTACAATACAATTACACTGCAGAATCCACACGCAGTATTCGAATTGAAGAAGATGTAGTGTTGGAATTTTTTCACGTCCTTCAGCATTCCTTGAGAATGCCGTATGACCCTTTTAATAGAAAACAATTTTAAAATTTTGACATGGCAATAACACTAGCAACACTACATTGCATTTAAGTTATATTTGTGAAATGATGCGATCATATTCAGTGAAAAAATGCATAATTATAACTACTGTGTAAGGATTTTGATTCTTTCCGCAAAGACTTGGTGTAGCACCACTAAAATTATGACGTCCTCGCCTTAAATTAACTTTTAAAATGAAAATAGTATTATTACTATTATCGAAGGGAAGGATTTTTCCATTCCACAGTTGGGAATTTAGATGTTTTTTTGGGAGGAGGTGATTTCCCTGTTTCCCCCTTCAGTTCGAACACTGTCTACATCGTGTACGGGCAAATTTGGATTGTTTGTGCGTAGACAGACAACATCCACAAGAAACTTGACACGAATGGTATTCCAAACACATGAAATGTTGCAGAATTTTTAATGTGTGTGTGGTTCCTGGAAAACGAATTAATCTTCCCCATATATAATTGCTGGTACACACCAGGATCCAACAGAACCTAAAGTAGCTTAGCACAAGATCTTCACAGATCACATCACTCCCATTGATGATAACAAGTGTCGCATTAGTGCAAGTTGTGTTTCTG
This sequence comes from Lepisma saccharinum, assembly GCF_977018435.1. Lineage (NCBI taxonomy): Eukaryota > Metazoa > Arthropoda > Insecta > Zygentoma > Lepismatidae > Lepisma > Lepisma saccharinum. Next base: position 28,910,360 of record NC_139250.1, read on the forward strand.
CACTGTACCTTGGTAATGTTCCTTAATTGATATTCTCATGTGACTCCTTCTATATGTCCATTCCCACGCAGCAAATTCTACGGCAGAGTAGGTAAATTCGTCGCTGTGTCTGTAATGCTTTTTTTTACCCAACCGAGTAACCTTAAGTGTTTTTTTTTTCTTCTGGTCATTAGCGTTTCATTCACTGCCTAACTTCTTGTGATCTTCGTTAGAAGCAAGTAAAGTTGGGGTCAGAATCTTTTGGTCATTTATACTGCTTCTGTTACTTCAGATTTTTTTTCTGACACTTATTTTAACTTATTGTAATCTAGACGCTGGCACAATTCCCATCCTTAGATCTAAGTTGCAGTTGGTTTCAAATTGCGACAAGGAAAGTAATATTTTAATACTTCAGTGTAGATTTGAAAAGTTGCCTAGAGGTTTATGTCGGACTGGATGTTTTTTAGATGAAAAAGATTGTGGATTGATTGTCAAGTGATGGAATAATAATAGACAAAAAATGTTCGGTTGTCTTATCTGGGCATCCTTTCACATTCTGTTGAGTCTCATAATCTAATGAGACGGTGTGCCAATGATTGATTGATAGAGTGATTTGGTGTTTTAAGTCCACTTTATGCACGGTATGGCTAATCGGGACTGGACCTACAGTTTAAAGTGGAATCCGAACCGCTATGTGCCTCCACTGGGGTGTGCCAATGGTGTGGTCAACTTGCAACCAATGACATCACAAGAGATCATAGCATTTACTAAAGAATATCGTTGGACTGCATTATCTCGATGGCATTGGTTGGTTCTATGACACCATAGTTTAAAAATTGATTCATTCATATTTGTTTTAGAAGCGTTCGGGCTGTATTTTTTGCTATTCGGATTTAACTGTCTGCATTAAACTGTTTCTAATTATGTTGCCTGCAGTAAACTGTTCGGATAGTAATGTCTGCTTAAACTATTCTAATTGTATTTTCTGCGTTACACCGTTACTGTCTGCATTAAACAATTTTACTCTATTGCGCGCATTAAACTGTTAGGATTTTTTTTTCTGCATTAATTTGTTCAAATTGAATTTTCTGTACAAAATTATTCCCATTGTACTGTCTGCATTAAAATATTCTGATCATATTTTCTGCATTTAACTCCTCGGATTGTACTATCTTCATTAACATATACAGATTGTATTTTCTGCACAAAATTATTAGGGTTGTACTGTCTGCATTTCAATATGCTATTGTACTGACTGCATTAAAATATTATTTTGTACTGACGGCATTAAAATATCAGGATTGTATTTTCTGAATTTAACTATTCAAATTGAATTTTCTGCATAAAATTATTCGAGTTGTACTGTCTCTATTCGAATATTATTTTGTACTGACTGCATTAAACTGTTCGAATTGTATTTTGTACATTTAACTGTTCGGATTGTATTTCCTGCATTAAGCTGTTCAAACTGAATTGTTTGCATTAAACTTTTCGGATTGTATTATCTGCATTAAGATATTCAGATTGTATTTGTAGATGCATCCTTACACGCAGGATTGTAGTTGCTATGTTTGTTTACGTGACAAGAAGTAAAATCTTCACTGGATGTTCTTAAAGGAACATTGTTGAACTGAATAAAGCGAGATTGAAAAGAGCTCGGACACTTTTGTGTAAAACTTGCTTTTTGTCTTCAGTAAGATAGAGGGGTGTAATAACGAAACAGTCCCTACTTAAGGGTGGTGATGAGGGAGACAGGGGGATGATGCCAGTAAATTGAGTAGGATGGAAAGTTTTGCCCGTCTAAGTAAGGTATTAAAAATTTTGGGGAGAGAGGAGGGGGGCGGGGTTATTTATGACTTCGGGCCGAAGTAACGCGTAGAGCTTTATATCGTTCGTAATGAACAAAAGGTTCCCATTGCATTTATCCACCCCACTCCGAATGCATATGCAAGAGTCCGCGGCTTGGAGAACTCATAAAAAATAACTAGACCTGAGGTGCGTGGAAGAAGGGCCCAAGTCGTGTCGTTCGCCCATGGGGAGAAGGCGGCTTTTCCTCTTACTGGGTATCAAGTTTGGCTGCATCGGCGAGATGGGATGTTAGAAAGAATGGGGGGAAGGGGGGGGCGGAAGCCGTGGGGTTTTCTGGGTGGGTGGTGGGGGGAGGATGAGTCACGCGTCTTTACAGGACCCACGGGAATTTAGTGTTTTTTTCTTCTTTTTCCCTTCTTTTTTATCCCCTCTCTATATATACCTTCTATGGTTTACCGGGTTCGTACTGTGAAAAACAAGCTTTGCGAGAAAACTTAGTTTTGATGCAAGCCTTAGTTTATTTTATTTAGTAACAAATACCAACAAATAATTTGCATTTGTTAATTTTAGTTTTCTGTATTGTTCGAGTAAAGTATATAAATATTTTCGTATCCTTTTTTTAAAGTTATCAAAGCACTGGCGTGGGGATACAATGGGGTAGCCTACAGCATTACTGCGGCTACGAAAAATTAATTATAGTTGCCATATTTTAATTGTTATAGGATACGTTGATTGATTGAGTTGGTGTTTTAAGTCCACTTTATGCACAATAAGGCTAATCGGGACTGGACCTACAATTTGAAGTGGGATCCGAACCACTATGTGCCTCCACCGGGTATCGAACCCGGAACCCCTTGATTACAAGGCTTTAATTGTTTTAGTTCGAGAGTTATACACAAGATTTAGCTTACCACTTCCAACTGTTAGTTTTTTGACAAAAGTACAAAGCTTATTGTTTTTGTAATCACCTCACCTAGCTGCTCCAGTTATATTTTTCTACACTCCATATTTGTGCCGGTTCCCGTGGCGGAGTGGTTAGCACATCACGCTACGACGCCAAAGGTCCCGGGTTCGAATCCTAGCCTGGGCATGGGTGTTTGTGAGTGTTCATTCATCAGTTTCATCATATCATCACTCATCCCCATCTTCGCAAATTAGCCAGAAGTGGCATGAAGAGCGAAGTAAAATAAAGCAAATCAAATCAAACCATATTTGCGGAAAGACATATTACTGAATTTCGTTTTTCTTATTGTCCACTCTTAAATAGCCATCACTCCTGGTGTAACACAGCACATAATCGTGTGTTAAAGGTATTTATACTTGGTGTTGTTTCACCTGCACTTCGTACATTAATTTATTCGGATTGTATTAAACTGTTAGTATTGTGTTTTCTGTCTTAAGCCAGCTTTAGACGAAAACATTTCCTTTAACATTTTTGCTAGCATAAATGCTACGTAAATGCTTCCAAAAATTTTATAACAGGTAGTACTTTACACGGAAGCATTTGATGGAACATTTCGGTTAGCTGTTTCAATTACAATGTATAATACATACAGCACGAAAGGCACGTCGAGTTGCACCATCTATACTGAGTGCACGGTGTTTACATTTGAAACAACTAAAATATTCTTCCATACGTGTACAGTAAACGTTGTAAAGTATGTATTTAAACAGCGCCATTGTTTTGTATCGAATAACGTTTTATACGAAACGTTATTCCTCTCGGTTGAATAGTTATCGGTTTTTAAAAATGTGAAGTGATACATTGTTTACAGCTCAGGCGGCCGCCATTACACCTGCACTCGTGACCTAGAGGTCGCTTCTGATTGGTTACGGTACGAAAAATGCTACGGAACGAGCCTATCCTTGAGAAATGCCATGAAATATGCCATGGCATCTGAAATACCATAAAATTTCTCACTTTACACGGTAGCTTTTTGGTCGTGGCATAAATGTTAAGGAAAATGCTAAGAAAAATGCTTTCGTCTAAAGCAGGCTTTAAACTGTTCGGATTGTACCGTCTTCATTAAAATGTTCGGATTGTATTTTTTGCATTAACCTGTTCCAAATTGAATTATCTGCATTAAACTGTTCGGATTATACCGTCTTCATTAAAATGTTCGGATTGTATTTTTTGCATCAACCTGTTCGAAATTGAATTATCTGCATTAAACTGTTCGGATTGTACTGTCTGCATTGAAATATTTGAATTGTATCATTTTCATTAAACTTTTCCGGTCAGATTTAATTTTAGTTGCATCCTTACACGGTGTAAAAAGACACCAGATATGGTGCTGAACAAAGCCAGTAACACCAAAAGGTGTGTTTTATTACACCAAACCAAGCTTGGTACTACTTTGTACCACACGTTTTTGTCAGGGGGTATAAAAGTGAAAATATTAATGAAATTCATTGACCCTGCATATATCTAATGATTAAGACATGGTTTAAATATTTTTAGTGTATAAATAATAATTTCGCACATTTGTAGCGTCGAAGACTTCGTGCTTTATTGTTAATTTAGCGATTTCTTCCTTAACCCGATCGGTACCATCATTTCGTGAAGGAATACGTAGACACACGGGGACAATGACTTCTGGTAAAGGTTAGCTGTGGCAGATTATGTTCCTCTCTGTCTTTCTCGCTCGCTCGCACACCGTACCGTTGAGACCAGATTTCGCTTAGACAAGAAAAAGCGCAGGAACAAGCGGACGACCAAATTCCAGGAGATTGGCAAAACACACCGTGCAAAGGGTTCAGGGGGACGAATGTGTGCGATCCTTTCAAGCGAACAAAAGAGCCAGCGAGCGAGCCTATACGGAGGGCATCAGCTGGGGGGCGCCTCGAACCCACATCCAGCCATTGAATCGTGCCATTTTAATAAAAATAGAAATTCAATTAGCTAACGCGATCTGCTCTCTCTCTCTTCCTCTTATGAAAGAAGGAAGTTTAGGGGGGGGGGTTGTCGCGGCGGGCTCATAGCAATGGTCGCGCCTTCCTCCCTTTTTAGTCATATCCGTTCTGCATCAAAACCAGTCGCCATCCCCCCACCCGTTTCTTTTTTCCTCCGCAATTTTTGTCAGCTGCGTCAAACTGCAGAAATGGCGATTGTGAGGGCTTTGCTAAATATTCTGTCCTATATTGCACAGGAAATCATTGAAAGTCGCTTTGACCCACGACTGCCGCGTAGCATTTGGTTATACCCTGTGCAGCCTAGTATTTACGATTGAATTTTGGATCTTTTGTGTATGTGTGAGTATGCAATGTGACATTAATAAAATTTCCAGTGAGAAATTCCAGCATCTACCTTTTCTTCAATTATCGGGAATGTGTGTCCGCATATACAGGGTGTTTCCGTGACCTTGTTCCAAACTTGCAGGGTGGATGAAGACTGACCCAAGTACCAATATGAGATAAGAAACCTCTCCGGAAATGCACCATTAAAAAGTTACGAGCCAATACTACTTGGGGCTTTATATAACAGTGGAATAAGACAACTGAAGGATTCGGCTTGTAGATCTAATATGGACGTTACTACAGTGTATCGTAGCACTCTACAACGAAAACGTTACAGTAGGTGTTCAAAATGGCGGTCCCCAGCGTCGAAAGAAGCTCTGTCGTATCCGCTCTGGAGTCGTTCTGACGATATAGCAAGGATTCTTGCCAACAGGTCGTCCTCATTGAAACGGTTGACGATTGGATGCTGAGCCGAGTGACACCCTTTGCATCCCCTCCTGGCAGGAGCGTATATTCTAGGCTATCGGCGAAGCCTGAAGTCTGGAGAGTAAAATACAGGAGGAAAATCGATCAGAAATTGTAAACAAAATTATTCATATCAGTGAAATGATGGTGATTCTGGAGTTGGCAACCTGATTTCTTATGAGTTGGCAACCTGATTTCCTATAAGTTGACAATCTGATTTCCTATGAGTTGGCAACCTGATTTCCTATGAGTTGGCAACGTGATTTCCTAGGAGTTGGTAAACTTATTTCGGTACTATTATCGTATGAGGGAAACACCTACGAATCATATATTTCGGACTTCTTTACATTGCTAACGTGTTGTTTTCGAATGTGGAACATTTCCTAAGTGAGATAATTCATATCAATGTCTATTTCTTAGATTTACTAGTACTTACTGTTACTTGTTGTTTCGAATCTGTAACACATTATGGCCGTGATAGCGTACTGGTTTAGGGGGCGTTCTGAGAGTGTTTTGTCGATTTATGCAGTGTTGCAACCTCGTTCACCGGAAAATATCTACTTTCGTGCCCGGATTTGAAATTATGCTAATACGTCGCAAACCATTGACGTTAGCCTCACAAACCATTGATGTTAGCCCCAAAAACCATTCACGTTAGCCCCAAGAACCATTTTCCGTAAGGTTAGGTTAAGTTAGCTTAGGCAAGCATAGTGAAAAAAAATACTCGACACGTCATGTTCTAGTGAAAACACGGCGAGGCTGAAACACTGGCTACGGGGTTGCATCATCTTAACACACGGAACATTGCACTCTCGTGCAGAAAGCAAATGGCGGCAGCAGAAACAGCGTGTCGGACAGAGATTTTCGCAGAAAACAACACACATTCACATTAAAATGGATCAAATCTACATTCAGGAACTTCCACAACGCTAAAGAAAATGATTTCCGTAAGTACTTTCTCCTGTAAATTTGAAGGAATCCGTTTCCCTCATACGATAATGTTACCCTTATTTCTATTCATAGCCTAGGACCACGTGACGTAGTGATAGCCCAGATCTTGGACTCCGTATACGCCACTGCCTCCTGCCCCTTGCTGCCTGTAATATCGTCAGAATGACCGGGGATGTTACAGCAGATGCGACAGAGCTTCTTCGACGCTTGAGGCCGCCATTTTGAACACCTACTGTAACGTTTTCGTTGTAGAGTGCTACCATACACTGTAGTAACGTCCATATTAGATCTACAAGTATAAAGCCCCAAATAGTATTGGCTCGTAACTTGTTAATGGCGCATTTCCGGACAGAGGTTCCTTATCTCATATTGGTACTTGGGTCAGTCTTCATCCACCCTGCAAGTTTGGAACAAGGTCATTGAAAAACACCCTGTATATATACACAAACACACCCCCCCACACACACACATTTATACAGGAGTGTAAGGGGGTGACCTTTGAAGACACTCAAATGACAAGCTCTTCTTCACGAAGCACCCCCCCAAAAAAAATCCCAACACCCCCTTAAAATTTTTCAAGAAGACCCAAGGTATGGTCATTTTGTCTCTAAATTGATCCTTACACCCCCTAAACACGAACTTACACCCGCAAATGGAAGATTGTGGATAAATGTACTGCACCTAGGTAACTACAGTCTTGCATGCCAACGAGATTCTGGCGTCTTGACTCACTGTGGGACTCGTGTCGTGTCCTGTCCACGTGTGTGTATGATTTCCATTTCATCAATTTGATTTCATTATTTTCATCGTAGCGATTAGCCCAATGTGGCAGAAAAGCGAAGTAAAATAAACTAAATCAATCGGTCAGTCAAATATACGTACAATTTCCTCCGCAAGTCCCAAACAGGCTGGGAGGGGAATTCCCTCTCACCTCCTCCAAATATTGCCATTATATATTCATATATGTACGTGTGTATGTATATCACATCCCCTAAATGTGCCTTAATGGCACGGTGCTATATGCACGGGGAACTTTACCTATCACGCTCAGCAGGCTACCTGAGTTTGATTTCTGGTGTAGGGGATCTCAGATGGAGTATTTTCCAGACAATGTTCTCGCACAAAGTGGCTTTGCGGTTCACTTAGCCTCTAGTTAAATGGGCACCTGGAGTGTGGTGCTGTCCTCATCACCTCCACATTAGCCAAGATCGTGAATGTATGCAGCCACGAACACACATCTGCAGTGTGGTATTTAAGAAATTTCCAATGAGGGGGAAATTCTAATGGCTGTCTAGGGACAGCATCAGATAATGATTTAAGCCATATAATATTTCCCCCCATGCATACAATTTATCAAGCGGAGGGGTGGACACAAGTACCCAGAGGGGGGAAATCCCTCCATCCCTCCTACAAATACCACCCTGCATATCTGTGAACCTCCACGAATTCTTGTAATGTGCAGGAGAAGGAAAGTAAAAAAAAAAAAAATTCAACTGTTTTTTCTCCGGAACGTTCAGTGAACATTTTGACACTGTTGGCCCTTATAAGAGCCCGTTAAATAGCCCTTATAAGAGCCCGTTAAATAAGACCACGCAGAATATAACAACCCGAGGAACGATTAGTTTCATCTGACGTTGTTGACAAATTTTAAAATCATTAATCTCTCTTCTTTGCATCGACTCTCAGAAGCTCCACCGAGCCTCAAACAGGCGAGAGCGAAAACAGGTAGCAAATTTATCCCTGTAAAGTTTTCGAACTTCTTTACACCTTGCACAGAAAGCAATGCATATTGGGAACAAGCAAGAAATAAGGTCTAGTGAACAAATGTTTGTTGACATGTGTGACTAACAAATGATAGCATATCCACATCAGTTGTTTATAATAATTGTGACAAAAGCAAGTAGCAGGTCCACAGGAGGAATCATATTGGAAACAAAAAAGCAACGTGCGTAGCCGAAAATCAGTGGCGTAGAAAGTCTAAAGGGAACAAGTAAAAGAAGGGGGGGTTTGTCTCCTCCAGCACTGTAGTGGGAGATTCAGATCGATTGGTTGAAGTTGAAATTCTTGATACGTCATCACCTCTTTCTTAAAATTGGAACAAACCAGTTTTTCTTTCTACCATGACGTTTGTTTACCCAAAGAAACCCATTTTTTAAAATTCTACACCCATGTTCATTTCATATTTGCCTTATTTTCTCTGTTCCGTTGTTTCCCGTGCTTATATTATGTTCTGTTGACTTTGTTACACATTTATTTGTATCTGTCTTGTTTGATTGATTGAATTATGTTATCTTAAGTCTGTTTTCTGCCCTTTTTGTATGTATAAAATGTTAAACAATTTAACTTTGAAATTGTACGACGCCAGTGGTCCCGGGTTCGAATCCCGGCCTGGGATGGCTGTTTATGAGTGTCCGTTTATAAATTTCATCATATCATCACTCATCCCCATCTTTGCAACTAGCCACCCACTCCCAAAGCCGGAACATAAGGGTGAATGGTCAATAACTTCCAGCCCCAAACGGTAGCCAGATGTGGACCAACCCAAATTCCACCCTTCCTCTCAGAACAAAGTATACGACAATTTTTTTTTTTAAAAAAAATCTCTGTCTTAAAATTTCCCTGAAAATTCGCTATTTTTAATCGAATTTCCCTTTTCACTTAAAACTAGCTCCAAATTTCCCTTCATGTGGCAACACTGGTCTACCCTCCTGTATCCTCCCTGGACAAAACGATATTCACGGGTTTACCTTGTTAGTACGCGTCTCAGAGCAACTTCATCTCTAAATCTGATCTTGCAACATTCTCCAGTAACAACAAAATACACAACAGCCTTAACAAGTTGTAAATTGTTTTGATTACAATTTTACGAAGCAAAACTTAAAGCATCTGAGAACTATAATCTCCATGCTATAGAGCGACACCAAGAACACGGCCACACAGATGCCAAAACCTCGTTGCAGCAACCTGAAGAAAGTATAGGAGGAAGATGCAGTAACTGTTTTTTTACTGAGGTAAACTGCAGCAACTCCTTCCTTAATTGTATCCCTTGCGCATTTAGAATTAGCCCTTGGCCCTTCTAAAAAAAAAGCAAGGGACGAAGCCTTGGGCATGTGGAGACGACAGCAGCGCAGTTTGTTCGCTTGGGAAACGGAGGCTGGACGTGTTTTTAAAGCGTCGTAAACACTTTTCCGTATGGCTCATACGATGGATTTATACCGACATAACCACCCGACTGCCTCCTCCTCTTGGTCGCATTCGAAAATAATTGTCTCTCGTCTCTTTTCTGAGGCTGTGAGGTGGGTAGCATCACGCGCCATAGTTCCTGTTCCGCATAAGTAGTATAAGTTGGGTTGCCAGTCTAGTGTACTTGAGGACGTTGGTTCGAGACCCTCTGCTTTAAATGTGCTTTGTTCCGTGTTTCTCCGCACTATGAAACAGAACAATGAATGCAATGAACCCACCGCTCCTGCTTCAAGTTCAAGAGAAGCATATATTTACGCACAATGTGAATTAAATTTCAACCAAATGAATGCGTGTAATGAAAAGGAAGAATGTTAAGTCATGACATTTGCTGATATTGCAATTGTAAGAGATATTATTGACGTTTCGATTGAGATATAAGATATATAATGAAATAATTCAGAGAGAGAGAGAGAAAGAGAGAGAGAGAGAACCTTAAGTAAGGTGAAAGAGTTGCTGATTTCTGTAAAGCAATAGAGCAAGATTGCTGGTTTCTGTAAAGCAATGAAACAAGATTGCTGGTTTCTGTAAAGCAATAGAGCAAGATTGTTGGTTTCTGTAAAGCAATAGAGCAAGATTGTTGGTTTCTGTAAAGCAATAGAGCAAGATTGTTGGTTTCTGTAAAGCAATGAAACAAGATTGCTGGTTTCTGTAAAGCAATAGAGCAAGATTGCTGATTTCTGTAAAGCAATAGAGCAAGAAACCAACAACCAACAGAAACCAACAATCTTGCTCTGTTGCTTTTCAGAAACCAACAATCTTGCTCTATTGCTTTACAGAAATCAGCAATCTTGTTTTCTTGCTTTACAGAAACCAACAATCTTGCTCTATTGCTTTACAGAAACCAACAATCTTGCTCTATTGCTTTACAGAAACCAGCAATCTTGCTCTATTGCTTTACAGAAACCAGCAATCTTGCTCTATTGCTTTACAGAAACCAACAATCTTCCTCTATTGCTTTACAGAAACCAACAATCTTGCTCTATTGCTTTACAGAAACCAGCAATCTTGCTCTATTGCTTTACAGAAACCAGCAATCTTGCTCTATTGCTTTACAGAAACCAGCAATCTTGCTCTATTGCTTTACAGAAACCAGCAATCTTGCTCTATTGCTTTACAGAAACCAACAATCTTGCTCTATTGCTTTACAGAAACCAGCAATCTTGTTTCATTGCTTTACAGAATTAAGCAATCGTGTTCTATCGCTATACAGAAATGAACAATCTCTCGTTACAAAGCGTTATATTTGATCAGAACGGAACATCTGCCTACTCCAGATATCGAACTCTCTACTTCACACGGTACCATTGTGTGATAGTACTTTGAAACGAAGCTAGACACTGTATTTTGAGATGAACTTTCCAAATTAACCTCAGTGAAGCACACGAGTCTGTGAGCTTCCATGTTGATTTTGTTTGGTGATGCTGACTTGTCTGCTCAGTTGTAATCGTTGACAAATTGGAACTCCTCTAATTAAATTGCCTGTGCCGTAGGCAACCCTTGAAGCAGCTGTGATGCGGATATACGAGGGTAGTGCTTTAGGGTAAAAATTTGCAGCATTTTCAAAACATTTGAAAGCTGCGTACTTTGTGCTCATTGGCTCATCCGTTTTAACTAATAGTTTCATGGTAGATCTCAGCTGTGTGGAGTTATGCCCCCGGACCTGTCATCATTTGACATGCAATAAGATAACGGAAGAGCATCTACCAGTTTAAGTATGTGGAACGGTAATACCTATATTTTTTTCGGATTTTAGTAGGATAGGTGTTTGTAGACATTGTTGCTTGTAGAGTAGAGTCGAATTACTTTCGGAACATCTTCAGCGGACTGGTCGAGTCTGTCTAGCGGGCCTAGTGGGCGTGTAGAACCTGAGCGAGGGGCTTAGCGGTAGGTTCTGGTTCAGATGACGTCAGCGTCTCGCTTGGTTAATTGGCCGCTTCGAGGGTTGTGACTCGTTCCGATGCTTCAAATCCATAACAGCCAAAGATGTTACAGAAATAATCTCCCTCTACAAGCCACAGGGCATAAACATAGCATTTAGGTTTGAGGTTTATGGATTCGTGGTTGTAAATCGTACAAGGGTTTTTGTATGAAACTCAGTGACGTGACCAAGGCGGGAGGGGGGTTGGTAGGGGTCACAACCCAACGCTTTGGCCCAGTGTTTCCCCTCAAAAAGAATATCAAAGATAGGAGAAAAGTTTCCAAAATGAGGACCGACTACTGAAAGAAAGTATACGACCCCCTCCCCCCCTTTCGAAAATTCTGAACACGCCATTGATGAAACTGTCTTGAACGGCCGTTTGGTAGAACAGGCCGTGTTTGGCTTGATCATCGCCAGAAATTATCGAAGTAGGGGTCTGAAACGCCTGCTTTGTTATTGACTGCAAAATAGCTGTCGCATTTTCTTCGATGTATTTGTTGGAGAAACTTCACCGCAAAGGCTCTTCTTGGGAGTAGGGTTTTGATTGATAGATTTGGTTAATTTCACTTTGCTTTCTGCCACTTTTTGGCTAATCGCGAAGATTAGGATGAGTGAACGGGACAATAGTAAAGAACATTCATGTCAAGTCATGGATTCCAACCCGGAACAGCAGTCGACGTAGCGCACTTTGCTAACCTTTTTCCACGGAGGTCCGCAGGAGAGAGCCAAAGTTCTGCAAGTGCAAGATCAAGCCAGTAAGATGCCTGCTACACCAGCGGTATGTGTTTCTCAGCCAGAAGATTGATATTCTGTCACTCTACCCTACTTGGAACATTCCACCATACACACGTGACACGCGTCGGAGACATGCCGCGACCGGTAAAGCACTGTTGCCACATCTCCCTGTAGGAGCACACCAGCGCCATTCCTGGAATTTTTGACACGCCCTCGTATATACAATATATTAACATGCATCGAAGTTGACTTTTAAATCATGTTTGCATCCATTTAACAAGTTCAGACTCAAAATCAGTTTCGTTCCCTTATCCCCTACCCCTCTCTAAAGCTCGCCACATTATTCTCGGAAAAGAAAAAAAACATATAAGCCTTGTATCTTTCTCTTTCCAGTTCGTATCCTCCTCCTTTTATTTTTCTTGCAGTTCTTCCATCCATAGCATTTCTGTGTCTCCTTTTTCTTGCCGTGGACAAAAATAATTTGATTACCCAAGAGCGGGACACACTGTGGGACGGGGCTAAGCCGTCTCATTCTCCAGTCGATATCTTTTTTTTTTTTTTTTTGTGAGGAGGAAATATCAAACTTTGTAATTGAATTATCGTGAGGGTTGCGTAGGGGGCGCATTGAACAAAAGATCAAAGACTTGGTGAAGAGGAGGCTTTCGGGGGCATTTCTTAAGGAAATCAATAGTCTTAAAGGATGTTTTTCAATATCTACGTCCTCTGCGTGTTTAATTACTTGAATTTTTGTTCAATTCTTGTCGCTTCTTGTGTGTTTAGAGGTTTAGATGCTTTATTTGCTAAATTTGGATTTTTTTCTGGTTCTGATAAGCAGAACATTCAGCAAAAAATCCAAGGTGACGGCGCTACCAATGCGCCATCGGGGAGGCCCTTCTCAGAGAATCAGATTCACATCTCATGCATTTGGGTGCATTTTTGTATGTCGTGAAAGAAACACCGAAGTGCATCATTTGACTCAACTGAGGATTTATTTCAGTGAAGATGCACTTCAATGCATCGGTTGATGCGTTTTGATGCACCAGAATGCATATTTTTTGATGTTGCACTTAAATGTTTCGTCCGAGCTGCATACACTCTGTAGCTCAGGCCAAACGTAAAAGTGCATCATCCAAAAATATGCACCCAAATGCATCAGATGTGAATCTGATTCTCTGAAGAAGCCATAAAACACACTTTAGTGCATGCATTCTGGTGCATCAATCGATATGATGCATTTAGTTTTCGGTGTGTATGTGTGTGTGATTGTCTCTTCATCAGTCAGTAACGCGTCTGACTACCATGCTCAAGGTCCCGGGTTCGATCCCCGGCCGGTTCAAATCCGGGAACTTTTCTAACGTTGGAAGCGGCCCCGGCTCCCACCCAGCGTCGAATAACATGGGTACCTGAGGGAAACCCTGGGGGGTAAAGGCGGCCAGGGGCGTGGTGCTGATCACATCACCCCCACTCACAACCGGATCAAGAAAGTGTGGGGCGTTACCCCCACACCCCCTATACGCCTTCATGGCGTGGTGCTAAGCACAGGGGAACACTTTACCTATCCATTTCAACGTATCACCATTCACCACCATCTTCGCAATTACCCAAAAGTGGAAGAAACGCGAAGTGAAATAATCAAAATCATTCATTCTTGCATAGAATAAGATTAGTCTAAAAACTCTTACATGCGTGTGTATGTATGATACATTATAAGCCTCCTGCCTCTTTTGATGTTCCTCTGCTGCCTAGTTTGCTCCGTACTTCCACCAAACCGAAGCAATTAACGATCTTTCCATGTCGTCCCGTCATTAATGGGAAAAACTTAACTTCGACACCTCCATTGAGAATTCCTTTCACCTCCTTCCGTCTTGTTTTTGAGGCGTTTTCCAATTGCCTTAAGTACAGATTTTACCATTGATTGCCCTTTTTTCCTCTTCATTCCTTCCCGCTTAATGGTTTTCTAAAAGAGGGTGTCTCTCGTGGCTTTCCATGAATGGCGCTAAACTTCCCGCAAAATTTGCAGCGGAATTTCAACCTCACCCCTTTAAAGCAAGCAAAGCCTCTCCCTCCTCATTGCGGCGTGTTAATTACTCCTCTCGTTACACCAGTTTATTAAGCCTCCGTGTTTAACCCTTCTCTTTTCGCCGACACAAATCCTCCCCCCTTCTCCTCTCTCTCTCGCCCCCATCCTCCGCTCTCTTTGCTCTTTGCCCCCCACCACTCTGTTTCAACAGGCAAGATCAATATTGAGAGAGGGAAGGGGGTAAATTTGCAGAGACTTCAACGGGTTACAGAGATATTAATTATTCACGGCCGCTCCGGCCCATTTTAATGATTGTCTCCGGAGTTTCAATGCAAATGATGGGAGGCTCTTGTTGGGAACAACGTCATGAGATTTAGCAGTGCCTCTGTGTCGCCCTATTACCCTTAATGGGGCTTAAATTAATTGTCAAATTAATCCGGCGAAGGCGAGAAGACACCAGAGCGTGGTTGCGAACAGCCAAACAATTAGCGACGGAGCGTTTAGCCAAGCAACAGGCGGTGTTTCCTCTGAATACAGGCTCCTTTGCCCTTTTTGGCTTTCCGGAAAGGAAAAAGGGTTTCATTTCTCTCTCTCTCTCTCTCTCTCTCTCTCTCTCTCTCTCTCTCTCTCTCTCTCTCTCTCTCTCTCTCTCTCTTTGTCTGAGCACACCCAATTAACACTTATTTAATATGGAAATTTAGAGACGAATTTAATCTCTGGTTTTTCTTTCTTTTCATTCTTTTTTAACTTTTTTTTTGCTTCTTCATAATTTACCACTGCATTATTCTACTTTTTCGCCTGGCTTTACACTTCCTTTTCTTTACTTCCTTCGTTCTTTCCCCTCTTTTTATATTTTTTATTGACTTTTTCGTCAACTTAATCTTTTGATACTCTTCATTGTAGTTTTCAATATTATTGTTTTCACTTGCAATTTGCTGTCTCGAATCTTGTGCCTTTAGTCCTTTGTTTGTTTGTTCATTATTAAAACTGTTATGGGTGTGCCAACTCTTAGGCTATTTACTCCTAGCCGTTCCGACGGCCCAGTGTTAACGCTGTCGCCTTGTAGTCAGGAGGTCGTGGTTCGATTCCCCATGTGAGCACAGTACTTAAGACCTCGCTTGAAATTTCATGTGGACACTATTATTCTATCTGAGCATGACGTGGCCTTAACCTTTGACTTTTTCTAATTCTAGAAGAAGACCGATAATACAGAGATATTTGTTTCGGTGTACTAATTGATTTGAAACGTTATTTCAAGTGTTCGGCATTTTCTTATTGAATATGCAGATTTCATTTTTCTCAGAGAAACTTTTAATCTTCCCAACTGTTTCATCATTCATACTGGAAGATGATGATAGTGTGTTTTAAGCTTTTTGAGAAGAGCGTGCTGTGTACATCCTGTGCTGGTCACTTTATAATCTTTCTTAAAGGGCTCTTTACATCCAAGTGCGCCCGTAGATTTTTTCTCAGGGGTGGCAGGGTCACAGAAAACTATTATTATTGCTATTATTACTGCTTTTATTGTTGCTATCTTTTGTTATAACTACTACTACTACTTATATCTTTTTTAAAAATTACATACATTTGTAATATCCATATACAATTTGCATAACTGTATACTGACATAATAAGTGTAAAATAGACTGTAAGCTTGCTGTAAATTACGGCCTATAAGTCACAGAAAACATAATTTTTTGTTATTAAATATCTCTACAATTTCAGCATTCGAATTACATTAACTCTTTCCATAAATCTCAGCGGGGGCAAGTGACACACCTGGCTCCTTCCTGAGGGCGCCCTTGTTTACATCCCTTTTTTAACGGGTTTTGTTCCTCGTAACGCATTACATTTCGGCGCACCCAAAAATTTCAACTCTTTCATTCATTCAGCAATTGTTTTGATGCATGTAAGAATGGGAGAGGAAAGAAGAGTTTACAGGATTCTTGTTGGGAAACCTGATGGTAAGAGACCTGTAGGAAGGTCACGATGGAGGGATAACATTGAGATGGACCCAAAGGAAATCGGTAAGAATGGAAAAGATTGGATTGATTTTGCCGTATAGGGCAGATGGAGGGCTTGTGTTGCTGTAGCCATAAACCTTCGGGTTTAGGAAGGGTAGAGAGTTGGTTAGTTAGTTATCATGTACGAATTTACATTACTGCGTTTAGGATTGAGTATGGAGTTGTATAATGACATGGAGTACATATGAGAATAAACCCGCCACAGGATGTAACTCCAGGGCACCAGAGCCTCGTTAACTGGTATAATATCACGCACATATGCCCACATTTTATGTTTTCTGGCCTTCATTTTGCCGTATTGTTTCAGAGACATTGATGGTTGAGATACAGAACTGATTCGTGTCATTGTCTCAGGGACTTCCGTTACCTTAGAATAAGAGCCTTAAAACGCTTTCCCTGATTATCGTGCGGGGAAAGGCAGGGGGCGCTCTTAATTGTCTTCTAAGCTGGAGGCCGCCGGAGCAGTTAATCTCCTTCTTCGACTTAATCTCTATCATTCATCAACACTCAAGTCGACATTGGACAAACACACGGAGCTCCCTTCTCCGCTGAGGAAATTCTTTAATTAATGCATTCCATTTACGTTTCAATTATATCGTCAGTAGGGGTTCAAGGGTGGGGAATCCGAAGTCAAGTTTCTGTGAAGCAAAATTTAACATTGCGTTGTTTCTTTTTTGCACTCGACCATGTTAATATTTGGCATTGTTTAACAATCTTGTCTTAATCCATTTGCTTTACGGAAATAAACAATCTTGCACTGTTGTTTTACAGAAATCGACAATCTTGCTCTGTTGCTTAACACCAAACAACAATCTTGTTCTGTTGCTTTTCAATAAAACAACAATCTTGTTCTGTTGCTTTTCAATAAAACAACAATCTTGTTCCATAACTTTACAGAAATCAACAATCTTGCTCTGTTGCTTTACGCAAAACAAAAATCTTATTCCATCGCTTTACGTAAATCGGCAATCTTAGTCTGTTGTTTTTTGGAAACCAACAATCTTGAACTGTTGCTTCACACAAAACAACAATCTTGTTCCATCGCTTTACAGAAATCCGTTCTAAATCCCTTCCTAGCTGCCTTCGGACCAACTTAAAGAAAGTCTATCACGGCCAGCAATCTACCTAACCTCGAGGAGGCCTCACCATCATGACTCCATATTTAAGAGGCGGCTATTTGTGCATTCGACATGATCAGCACCACACTCCGATCGTCTTTACTTCCCCGGGTTGCCCAGGTACAGAGCCGGTCTATACAGGAACATTGCTGGGAAAATTCCTGCCTGAAATCACCCACCTCGCGTATCGAACTTGGGTATCCCGCGTGACAATCAGACGCTCTACCGACTTGACCACGTTAAATCGTATAATAATAATATACCAATAATAATATTGTATATATATATTAATGACAATAATATAAATCAATTTTTATATCTTTTAGCTAGTGGAAATTTAACCTCTCCCAATCTTGAGCATACATACACTCAGAGAACTAAATGCATCATATCGATTGATACACCAGAATGCATCGATTGATGCACTAAAGTGTGTTTTGTAGCTTCTTCAAAGAATCAGATTCACATTTGATGCATTTTGGTGCATTTTTGTTAGTCGTGAAAGAAATACCAAAGTGCATCATTTGATTCAAGTGAGGATTTCTTTCAGTCGAGATGCACTTAAATGCATCAGCTAATGCGTTTTGATGCACCATAATGCATCTTTTTTGATGATGCACTTAAACGTTTCGTCTGTAGCTCCGACCAAACGTTTAAGTACATCATCCAAAAAGATGCAGGAAGGTGCATCAACTGATGCATTAAAGTGCATCTCGACTGAAATAAATCCTCACTTGAATCAAATGATGCACTTTGGTATTTCTTTCACGACATACTAAAATGCATCAAATGTGAATCTGATTCTTTGAAGAAGCTACAAAACACACTTAAGTACATTAATCGATATGATGCATTTAGTTTTCTGTGTGTACAGTGCATTGACCGTATGTGTAGGTGGCAACACTGGACAACATAATCAGTTCACAGATTATAATTGGCTTCTAAAAGCTTACCAACTTGCTAGATTGTTTTCTTTCTCGGATATTCAATTGTTTGTTCATCCACACCATGCAATGAGATCAGAGCCATCTGTTGTGTGTTATAATCATTACTTTACAGAACCTCTCGAATCGAAATCGACTGAAGGTCGAGATAATCGGAGAAGCCGTCGATTAGTAACCTGAAACATACAACGTGTCCATCAGCAAGAAAGGAACCTTGACTCTTCTAAAGACCCAAAAACTTGTCACCACGCGTGAAATGTTGGGCTCACAACTCTGGTAATTAGCCAATTAAAGGAACGTGATCCCCCCCCTCTCCTTTGCATCCAAGGCTAAAATTTTCCACCGTTCATTTGTTCAAGGTCGCCTAATAAAATTGCCTGTGATGCCTGCACCGAACGTGTTTGCAATCTTAAATTTAATTACGTATTTTAAGTAAGATGTAGATCCTTGTAGAGGTCACGAGTAGAGAATTAGGATTTTTAACTGTTGGGAAGGCGAAATGGGATTTCGAGACAGTGCGAAGAAAAGGCGCAGGCGACAGACAACAGTAAAAAGTCTATAAACAGTAACACTGTCTTTGTGCTCGTAAGTAATATTCTTTACCATATTGGTTGGGTGTACAACGCTGTGCAAATAAGCTTGTTCATTCTACTTCCCTGCTAACAAGTTTCGCGCGTGGAACGAAGCAGCTCGCTTCTGTGTAGGCTCCAGAGGGAGTGCACGTGTAAATTGTGCGCATTGAATTGTTGTTGGTTCGGAAGTGAGCTGTGAGGCGTCTTTGTTGCAGGCATGCTGTACTCTTTACTCCACTCCCCTCTTGAAATTTTCTCGAACGGATAAATGATTGTCGTTTTGGCTTTTAAAAAGTGTTATATTCAAAAATTGGGACAGGAAAGAAGAGTTTCTTGATGGGAAACCTGATGGTAAGAGACCTGTAGGATGGCCAAGACGAAGATGGAGGGATAACGTTGAGATGGACCTAAAGGAAATCGGGAACGATGGAAAAGATTGGATAGAATTTGCTCAGGGACAGATAGAAGGCTTGTGTTGCTGCAGCCATAAACCTTCGGGTTTAAGAAGGCTAGAGTGTTAGTTAGCTGTCCTGGTGTTATGACAGTCCAACGGTGCAACTACATTGCATTAGTTTTGTGTGAAGCCTGCGTCACGAGTCATGTGGCAAGTGAAGTGCCCACTAACGCGAAACTGCACTAGACCAGTTGTCGCACTCCCGTTTACATTTTGATTTTTTTTAGTTATATTATCTTCACTGTCGTTGATGGTCATCTTTTTTTTAAAATCCAGCTTTAAAGCACTGCGCACCACGTCATGATTTCTCGGCACCAAATTCCCCATGTTCTTTTAAATAGAACATTTGCCTGTCTCAAGCGGATATAACTGACGGCACACTTCTCAAACACCTTTCGTGGTGAACCCAGGCCTTTGTCTTATGACGTAAGGGCGGATTGCTTTCGTTGTTAGGCTGGGTATGTTAAGTTTAGTGCTATTAGCATAATCACACTTCAATGTTTGTGACGTCATGAGTCGAAGGGCTGGGCTTGACCAGGGAGATGATAGAAGTGTGCGACAATTGAGCACACGAGCACAACTATCGTGCTGCCATCTGCAATTATCTTTGCCTGAACAGCCCCATTATCGAGCATATAGTTTCACATAGTGCACGATTGACTTACTGCCATGTTACGAGCAGGGAATGGACTTACTGTGAGGTTCACTTCTTACTTCATCACGGCCTGTCTTTACTTCTAGCGTTCTGAGAAACTTCTCTACCATCTTTGCACTTGACTTCACAGTTTCTCTTGGGGAGCTTCGCTTTTCAATTTCTTTCTCCATTAAAAAACAAGAATAAAAAAAAGCAAAAAAGAAGGGGAGAGATGAGGGCACGCTCTGCGCTCGACTTATATATGGAGAAATAAAGATTTGAAATGTGTTCGTGCGAAATTAAAAAGGCCGGCTGGGTATGGTCGAGGGGAAGGGGGTGGGGGCGGTTAATAATGCCTCGACACCTCCGAAATTCTTTTCCTTTGCTCGCACCTCAAGGAAAATTTACCACCTAATTTTTAATTAAAATCTGGAGCAGCCAGAAGCATTTCGTTTCTTTCCCCTTCTCCTCATCTCGTAGTGTTGATCGTCCGCTCTCCCCCCTTGCTCGCTCGCTTCCGGAAACTGCAAAGCAAACTCAGAGACCTCTACCGGAAAAGCTCGCAACTACTTCCCCTAGTCGCGCAGCCTTAAGGAGAGAAAGAGAAGGGAATTAAGGGAGGCAATTTAATTTTTATGGAAGCGGACGGGATGAACATTTTTTAATTAGTACTCGACGAACATTATGATTAAAAGAGCTGCAATTACGATACGAGGGAAGGGATTGCATGTTGGTTAAAAATGCAAGTAGTTTGGACTCGTGCCGTTAGGAGAAAGGAATAGGCTATAACGTTGGAAATAACGCAAAACTGGCGCCAGGCGGGGGGTTTCGAGACGCATAGGGATGAAAACGAGCCCTTAGGAAAGGGGGGGAATGGAAAAATGGAAGGGAAAAGCGAGTGGGCTTTTTGGTAAGCCAAGATGCTTGTCTGAAAACATTAGCTGCAGGTTTCTATCGTGAAATTAGCCTTGACGATAAGAATTAACGAATACTGGAAAAATTAACAGTGATTTGCTCCTTGGGTGTTTACAAAAAGATTATATGACGGACTAGATAACCGTTTTCCCATTTATTTATATTGCGACTAATTCTAAGCTATACTACAACAATCATACTTTAACAAAGCAATAAGGTTTACGGAACGAAATTTATTCTGCAGCTAGAAAACTTGATTTCATTTTTGTTATTGAACGTCGCTTTGCTGATACTTCTGGCTAATCGCGACGACGAGAGATGATATGATGGACACTCACAAAGAACATCCATGCGCAGGCCTGGGTTCGAAGCCGGCGACACCTGGCGCAGTGTTGCCACAATCTGAGGGCATAATTTCCCTTTCAAAGAGGCAAAAGTTCCCTTTTTGCACTGTTTTTCCTTCACTAAAAACCTTTAAAAATAATAGTAATAAATAGTACATAATCAGTACTATTTTTAAGTTTGGTGTCCTAAAATTTCAATGGAATTTTGGTATTTTTCATCCCATTTCGTTCAAAATTTGGTTCGAATTTCCCTTCTGTGGCAACACTGACCTGGCGGCGTAGCGCGCTGTGCTAACCACTCCGACATGGGGGTCTACAGCTAGAAGACATGTAAATAAGTAATAACCCGCTGTCACCAAAAAGGAATATCTTGTATTTGTATTGTTATTTAGCGTCGCGTTCCTCACACTTTCGCTCATCGCGACGACGATGATGAGTGATGAAGGGACGATCACAAATTACGCCGAGGCCGGGATTCGAACATGCGAACTTCTCACTCAAAGGAGGAGTTGGTGGGGCTATAACCCCAAAAATCCATGAACAACATAAATACAATTTTGTTAACAAATTCGTTGCTTTTTACAAAAAATTGAACAGCAGAAGTAAGAAATTATTCTAATATCTTGTTGTGAGTCATTAAAATTGAATTTTTGTTTTACTCACGCCTGCCCCAATGCCGGAGTGGATAGCGAATCGAGCTACGACGCCAGGGGTCCCGGGTTCGAATCCCGGCCTGGGCATGGATGTTTGTGAGTGTCCATTCATCAATTTCATCATAACCTCACTCATCCCCTCTTCGCGATTAGCCAAAAGTGGCTGAAAAGCGAAGGAAAATAAACCAAATCAATCAGTCAATCAAACGACTTTATTCGCAGATTAATTGGTTCATTTTACGTCGCTTTTCTGCCACTTTTGGCTAATCGCGAAGATTAGGATGAGTGATTATATGATGAAATTGATCAAAGGACACGGTCAAGGAACACCAATACCTAGGCTAGGATCCGAACCCATAACCCCAGCCATCGAAGCGCGTTGTGCTAACCACTTCTCCACAGAGGGCGGCAACAGACGAGACTCCTGTCCCGTCCTGGTACTCTCCCTGCTTCTCTTCATTTTTGTCTTAGCTTGCGCTCTTGGTCTTTATTGGCGATTTTTTCAGCTCCCGCATCAAGGAAGGTAAACCTTTCCCTATGATTCTTTTACTTCATCTCCCCACGAGCGTGTGTGTAGTAACGAACCCCCCTGTGATCCCCCTCGCTCAGATTGTTAACATCGATTCATCGAGTACCTTCAGAGAAGATCCGAACACGAAATTAGGAGCTGGTGTCTTTTGCTTTGCACATTGAAAGTCGACCTGGGTAATGCATTTTTCCTTTTTCCCCCCCTCGCATCCCTTTATGGGATTATTGATGTATGGATGCGGAGAGGTCCCCCCATCCCCCCACTCAGTTTCGTTCCTCTCTATCTCCACCTTTTCACTTTCCAGCGCCGGAAAAGTAAAAAAAAAGGAAAGAACGTCGTGAAAGGACCTCTGGGATGAAAGAAGTTAAAGAAAAGTGAAATGAAACACGAAAATCGAAGCAAAGAACGAAGGGTCCGGCCGAAACAGCGTGATCAAGTCCTCGAACAAGTCGAAACCTTGATGGATTCAGTCATTGGCTCAAAGACGTCTGCCGAATTAATACAGTTTATGTAGGAATCGTTGTAGCCGGTTCTTGCGCTTGGGGTTGTATAAACCTGACTTGTCGTACAAGACCAGCTTATATGACAAAGAGAAGCCTATGCGTTCTCGTATCAAATATATTAGAACTATACGCACGGCCATGTAAATAGGCGGCTGGACAGAATTGCGCTGGTGCCACATGTACGAAAAGCAAAGCGAGAGCGGAACAAAAGTCGCTGGTTCCCGCGCACTGTTTGGCAACGTCGACCTGGCTGTGTTGCCTAGTTCGAGCGTTACAACGAGATCTCTCATTCTCTTAAACCTCCGAACACACGTGGTTGTGCTCCGATGTGGCAACAGCGCGAACTTCTGCCACCCGCCTAATTTCATGGCCATGTGCTTAGGTTGCCTTTATACTTAGGGCGCGAGGATGAGTGAAGATGATAGTGAAATTAATGAAGGGACACTCACAAAGAACTGATATCCAGACCGAGATTCGAACACGGGAGCACTGGCGTTGCAGGCGCTGTGCTAACCACTCTGCCACACATACTAGTAATATATATACAGGATGTATCAGAAGTCCCTTACCATCCCTTGTAAAATCCGCAGTGATGTATTTTCATGGAATTTGATATGGGCGATACATAATAGGCCTAGGGGGACACCTTGTGGAGTATGTCACGCGAACGGCCGCCATCTTGAATTCAACTTTTTTATTTAAAATCATAGGTGGGTCATGTGATACATGACCATAGGCTAGAATTTCGTCAGGATGTCAAATCTGAAATCAGATTCCATGTAACGTCATTTGGTGAAAAGTTATTGGCAACTGAATGTGAAAATACATCACTGCTGATTTTACAAGGGGTGGTAAGGGACTTCTGATACACCCTGTATATATAACTCACACCGATACCGATGCTAGAAAATTGGAACAATTAATGTTTGTGAAATATATTGTACATACCTGCTATGTAATCACAAAATACAGTTTTTTTTCACATAATATTGTTACACAATCAATTGAACTTCGAATTTTGCTTAACTTACAGGGTAATTTGTCCACTAAATGTGGCGCGCCATTTTTGCGGACACCGCGAATGTTCAAAACGACGGAAAGTAACAGCCTGTATCGTCTCGGCACTAGTGTGTGTGTGTGTGTGTGTGTGTGTGTATATATATATATATATATATATATATATATATATATATATATATATATAATATGTGTGTGTGTGTGTGTGTGTGTGTGTGGTGTGTTGTTTGCGGAGCCGCGGTGGTCGAGTCTGCAGGGCTTCTGAATACCATGTGGGAGACCCGGGTTCGATTCCCAGTGCGTGTGATTTTGGATGGGATTTTTTTCGGCAACATCCCTGCATAGAGCGAGTCTGAGGCTCAGTCAATCTCTCATATAATGGGTACCTGGTGATAACGTTGTTGGGCGGAGAGGGTTGAAGGCGACCAGAGCGTGGTGGTGGTCACGTCACCTCCATAAAATGACAGAGATTGTAAAGGTGTGTCTACCTCCATACCCCACCCCCCTTAACGGCATGTTGCAGGGTTGTGACACATCTTGCGAGATGCGGTATGGGGGTGCAAGATTAAGTCTCTTTGTGGCAACCACATTAAGTGTCCGGGTACACTTGCCACAGAGATCATAATGGCAAATTACCAACCTTTCTAGACAGATGCAAATGAACCAGCCTGCGATGTTCTTTTTTTTTCTAAACTGTTTTTGTGTCGTGGCGTTTCCTTTTGTAGCTGTTTAAGGTGCCGCTGTCCTTGACCTGCCCCCGTGACGTATATGTTTGTCTATGCGAGACAACAATATCCCATGGACATTTATTTGAAGTTGACAGATTTGTATACGTGACATGGAACTCCAAGTCGCAGCATCCTTTAGAATTCTGATGAGCTGCAGCTTATACCGTGATGACCTCGCAGATAAAAAACGGCAACGAACTTCTGTAAACTCAGGGGGATGTTCTAATCGTCGGTGGAGCGCCCCCCCCCCTTCCAGCTTCGTCCCAAATTACTATTCTCCTAAATTCTTTACTGTCCTGTCTCCACGCCCAGATGTTGTCGCCCAGTTAACATTTATATGTTTAGTTTTATGGATACAGATCTGTCGGTGTACTTCCTTGAAGCATTCTTTGCATTTGTAAATTTTTTGTACGAGGGGCGTTCGAAAAGTTCGCAACCGGACACAATTTTCCCGTCAATTTGTAATGGCCCTAGTGTCGCATGTTCAAATCAGTTGGAAGCATGCACTTCTCATATTTTCCGAGGTCGCTGCTGTAGTGTACCGTTTCAAACAGAACTTCAGCACCTTCCCGTACATTGCATCACTGTAGGCTAACGATGCTCTGGCGACTGATGATATTGCTCAACTCAGTGTGTCATTGGTTCAGATCTCGATCAGCGAATTTACTGTATAACATTGAGCGATATTCTGAACTGTTTTTCAGAACTCTTAGTGTGTCTTGAGGTCACGTGCCATCCGTCAAACTGACATGACTATGACATCCTAGGCCTCGCCATTGTATTTGCATCTTCTGCGAATTTTTTCCGGAAATCAAACCCAGGGCCTCTCATCTCGCAGCCCATTACCGTGCCGTTACACTGCTGAAAGTGGCAACTCGCTCTTCAGCACAATTTTCGCCAGATGCTATCTCTGTAACTGAGCGTGTGGAATGGTTAGCTCACGTACCACAGATTCGTGGCTCTGGAAATGGGTGTTAGTTTGTGAGTGTTCGTTCATCACAGCATCATTCATTCTCGTCGTCGCGATTAGTCAAAAGTGGATAGAAATATTACGCAAAATAACACAATACAAAATATGGTAATGGTAAATCCGAGGCGGGAGGAGAACAATTGTAACATGAGAACGAGGCAATCAATTGTAACTCGAGACCGACAACGAAAGAAGCAATTGTAACATGAGAACCAGGCAATCAATTTTAACTCGAGACGGAGCACGAAACAATCAATTGTAACTCGAGACGGAGAAGGAGACAATTATTGTAACCCGATACGGATAGAGAAACAAACAATTGTAACTCGAGACCGAGAAAGAGACAAGCAATTGTAACTCGAGAAGGAGGAGACAATTAATTGTAAATCGATACGTATAACGAAACAAACAATTGTAACTCGAGACAGAGAAAGAGACAAGCAATTGTAACTCGAGACGGAGAACGATGCAATCAATTGTAACTCGAGACAATTAATTGTAACTCGATACGGATAACGAAACAAACAATTGTAACTCGAGACCGAGAAAGAGACAAGCAATTGTAACTCGAGACGGAGAACGATGCAATCAATTGTAACTCGAGAAGGAGACAATTAATTGTAACTCGATACGGATAACGAAACAAACAATTGTAACTCGAGACCGAGAAAGAGACAAGCAATTGTAACTCGAGACGGAGAACGATGCAATCAATTGTAGCTCGAGACGGAGAAGGAGACAATTAATTGTAACTCGAGACCGAGAAAGAGACAAGCAATTGTAACTCAAGACCGAGAACGAGACAATCAATTGTAACTCGAGACCGAGAAGAAGACAAGCATTATTAACTCGAGGCTAGATCGTGTCTAGTCTCGTCTCTGCCCCATACTTGAAAAAGATAAGACGATCATTAGCACTGCACTCACTGAGCACCGTACCTTTCTCTCGTATCCATCTCGAGCCAGAGAGAACTTTCCCACGATTGCGTCAATAAGAGTTTATCGAGGCCAATCGCTCCTTTCCTCTGCGCGTTAATATTCCGCTTGTCCTTGGAGACCAACATCAACACCTTCCCCTGTTTTATTGTCTCGGAGATAGCATCATTTAATTTACATATGCGATCGCAATTCGTGCTTGACAGTAATATCACGGCAGGGTCTATTCATGGACTTCGTGATTATTGTTCGGAGTGAAATGTTCTCCGGAACATCGGAAAAACGTGAGATGTAGTTTATAAATAACAGATGGCGAAAGAGTAGCCTAAATAGGAAACGGAATAAACAATCGTTCGATGTATATGGTAATGTGCTGAATGGTTGACTCGCTTCCAATCTTTGTAAACGTGATCTCAGGATGTTTTGTTTGTTTTTCAAGTACTGTGTATGTGTATTGACTAACATGGACTGGACTGGCGTTTTTAAGTAGGATCTGAACCAGTGTTCAGTGTGCCTCCACCAGGAATCGAACCCTGGAGCAATGTTGCCATATAAGGGAAAATTTCCCTAGGCGCACAGAACTTCGAGTAAAAATTTCAAAATTGATGATATCCGGATCACTATTAAGGCCAAGGTGATTGAAGTACCTTTCTTTATCCCTTCAAAACGTACGGAAATTTTAAAATGTGTAAAAATTCAGCTTGGGAACACAATTAATACCTTCCAGTTACCATATTTTAAAATTATTTTATTAACTCAACAAATACATATTTTTATGAAAAATTGTAATATTTCGTATGATTTTCGAAAGTTTTCAATTTGCTAACTTCATCCATTCAGTAAATCCTATTGTTTCTTAGAAATAATGCTTTCTGTGAGACAGTGAGTGTTTATTAGCAGTTCTGCTACTACTGATTATAGCAACTATTAATTTCAGTTTTTAAAGATGAAGCGAAAATTAGATGAAAAGGTGGAAAATTTTGAATCCTTAAAAGCAAAATTCCTATTTCCGATTGTGACAACACTGTCCTGGACCCGTTGTTACAAGGTGACAGCGTTGGCCGCTAAGCTATCGCGGTGCCATCTCATCGAAGCTGTTGAAGACGTGTAGCTGAATTGCGTATTGCCCTCCGTTTTGTGCTAGAGGTCCTAGGTTCGGTCCTTGATGTTGGCCCCATAATTTCAGAGCTGGAGCATCGCGAGGACTACTTGAAGCGAAGAAGTAGCGCCGATGTTACCTGTCTCGGGTTCCAGTCCCAATTGGCCCATCTGAACATAAAGTAGATTTAAAACGCGCTGTCCATGGAATCGTAACAGTGATCATAAATGGTGATGAAATGTATGTACGTGCCTTAGTCAGATTTCCAACTTAGCACGCCATGGCTTTACATCATACTACGCTAACCATGTCATCAAAGAGAGTGGCAAGAGCCGAAGTAGTAACAGTATATTGATTTGAGAGTCCCAATATCCAATAACCTTCCAGGAAATTTTGTTTTGTAGCACGGAGACTGTAATTCCTATTAATTCTACGCAAAGAAACTTTGTTCCAAAACAAGGCAGTCCAAACCTACCACTTCCCTTCGTTCTCCCATGGAAATGGTCTTGGCAGGAGACCATCACGAGAACTGTCAGTTGGGCTTAAAGCAGGAAACTGGCGATTACGTTAGAATAGTTAATTGAACTTGTAATTAGCAGTAATTTGCTCCGAATGACACTTCCTCGCGACGCAACTGCGGGGAGGAGGAGGGAAGGCCTAATTAATGAAGGCAATAGGGCGCGAGAGGCCTGGCTACATGGGGGGAATTAGGCTGACGCAATTTGCACTCCAGAAGCAAAGTTATTGTCCCTACTGTGCTTCCACTCCCCATTTTTTTTCACTAAGTGTTGTGCACAGGAAGAAAAGGATCGGATGTACCATCAAGACGAACGCGGATGTGACGTCATGTTTTGATGCATTAATTACTGTTCATCGTGGTTTTTGAGGGGGAGATTTGAGCGTGACGTGAATGTTGGATGTGGTTGGCAGGTGGTGGCTAGAAGGAGTTTTGATCGTTGAACCTCCACAGATAGTGTTGTAAGTTGGAATTTCAGATGTTGAGAAGGTTTTTAATTCGCTGTATTGATGAATGTGTTCTCCCTTGTGTCGGACGACTGAAGCAACTGTTACGTTTTTGAGCTCGGTTCACTTAACACCCGTTGGAGGCACATAGTGGTTCGGATCCGACCTTAAACTGTGGGTCCAGTCCCGATTAGCCTTACTGTGCATAAAGTATAAACACCAACTCAGTCAATAAATCAATCAAATCGGTTGACTTAACATTCTCCCGTGTTCACTAAAGTACGCATTTTTTTGTGTGGGGGGGCTGGAATTGTAAAGGTGAATATTACATAGCTGTGTTCTGCTGGCAAGACACGTTAAAAAATATTTCATTAACATTTTTAATCTTCCTTTTACTTTTAAAAATTTTTCAAAGACAGGAATAGGGTAATTTTAGGGGGAGGGATGAATTTACCAATTCTGTTTTTCCAGAGTTCTTTACTGATTTCACTTGAAGATTTTGATTTTCTCCATTTTGGGAGGGGTTGTAGCCCTATTACCCCCCTACCTTGCGTACGTCAGGCCCTTGTTGATTTCACAAATAATATAGCCCTGCCAAATCCATTACAGTAGAGTATATATTTCAAATACTGCGATTCCTACACAGGTCATTAAACATAACTTGGAGGCCCAGCAACCCTAGTGGGGATGGTACCGAGAATTCGGTAATGATATTCCTGTGAGTTCTTCAAACATACATAAATCATGAATGTCTTTATAGTAAAAGCCTATCCGTTAGTATGCACACATATTGTTTTATGTCTTGAAAATGTACTGAAATCATGCACTGAGTGAACACAGTACAAGTATGCCAAATGCAGGAATGTTCAGAGTTAAATCTGGCAAACATGATGGCCAAGTAATCTGGCGAACACGATGGCCAAGTAATCTGGCGAACGTGATGGCCACGTCTTCAAGATACAAGTGGATTATCCTACTCTCTTACTTCTTAGAAACACTAATCGTAGAACTGCACTGGGTAACAAGTCATTCTGATGAATCTCGTAACATGTTTGTTCATTTGTTTTAAACTGTGAACTGTTGTGTTGTTGGCAATGGTTTTATATGTCCGTATTCTTATTTTTCGTTGCAGCAGCTGGAGGAAGAAGCGGTGTGCTTTTCGAGCCAGGATTCGGAGGTGGCGGTGGAACTCCCATTGCTCTACTCCACCTCCCCCCGTCGGCGTTGCAGGAAGTTGCAGCGAACGCGACGCTCGGGGAGCCGGGGGTCGCCACGGTGCGGGTCACGGTAGACGCCAAACAACCATCTGATGTGCTTCGGCCCAGTGACCTTCCACTCTGTCGAGAAGTGGACAAGGAGGCAGGTTTCGTATGCAAGAAGTGCCAGCTCGCATTCCCAACAGAGGCGGCCCTCTTGGGCCACCAGCGAGTGGTGTGCTACCAGGGCAAATCCGACAGCAGGGGCACCATCCGTTTGGTTCAGGTGCAGTACGAGTGCAAGACCTGCAGCGAGACGATGTTGACGCTGCTGGAGTTCAAGATGCACTGCGAAGCCGAGCATCACCCCAGGCTGACCAAGACCAACCCTAGTCCCGCTCTGCCACCCCCGCCGCCACCCCCGCAACCCCCGGCGTCGTCCGCGCCGCCACCTTCTTCCGAGTCGCCGTCGATGGGGCTGTCGGACGAGATGGAGGATGTCGTGAACCAGATAACGGCCCTCGCCAAAGCTGCAGCGGAGAATACGGACTCCAACGCCAACATTTCATCGAAGACCATCGCTAGCACCCAAAGCAACAGCCCAAAACTGGATCGTCAATGCGAGGTTGCATCACCTGCCACCACTGTCACCGGTCAATAGGCATCATGACTGAAAAAACTCTCCTATTTCTTAAAAGAATTCCTATGAACTGATTAATTAGTAGCAGAAAAAGAAAGATATTTAAAAGAATCTTGTGTTTTAATGAAAAAGATTTACATGATGTGAATTCGAATCATAGTATATTGAGTGTAGATGTGTGTATGTGTTAGTCTTGTAATTATACACAAAAAAACCGCCAGCCAAGCTAGGCATGTTGAGACTTGTGACGTCGTGCTCAGAAGATAAAACTAAGAAGCTTCCCCCTCCCCTTTCTCCCATCAGCAGCATGTGTAGTAAATTTGTTGTTATTGGAATGTGTGTGTATGCGTGCGTGTGTGTGTATACAATATCTCGGCTCGGTGATTAATATGTGCACACTCAAGTTCCGCACCGCAGCCGAATCAAATATTCCTATAAATTTCGTTTTACAATGTATAAAAGGTATGAACTTGGTAAAACTGTGCTGCTATTATTGCTACCAGATTAAGCATACACAAAATGGGAAAAAATCACGTAGTATGTCATTTTTCGTATGTTGGAGTGTCCTTTTTGATAACTAGGGCTACCTGTATATATGATTATTATTATAATTATTATTATTATTATAAAGTATAGAAGAGTGAAGAGCTGGCTGTCGAAACACCTCGCTGCTTTTCTGTAATTTTTGGCATGTAGAAAGTCATAACAGTGATTAGCTTTGTTTGTGTATATGTCCTTTTTCGCTGGTTGTAATGCCATGTTATTCCACAGAAGAGTTTTTCTGTTTAGAGCTATTGCTAGGGTCCAATATGTAAGAATGTGTGTTTTTTGAGTACGGTGCGGAGGGAAGTAAAAAAAAAGCATGGATAGGTTGCGAGGTTATATGAATTCTGCAAACCTTGACTGTACCCCTCCCAAAAGAAATAATTTTAATGTGTGCTAAACCTCGCATGGGTGGTTCCCTCCGTGACCACTCTTTATCCTAGGAGTGTCTGCCTTGTTCTTCCAAAGGGGGAAGAAAGGGAAGTCACTCCACCAGTCTGTTCTCTGCTGCTGGGACAGGAACAGGCTGTTAAAAAAATAGTACTGAAGTAAGAGCAGGTGAAGTGATGATAATCATAATGATGGCTATGAAAATCAATGGCAATGATAATGATTATCCATCATATACTGTCCAGTGTGATTGTGTGGGTTATATCTATGGTGTAGTGTTTTAAGGGAATTATACCTTAACGTGGGGGACAACTAGAATGTGAAAAAGCATGGGGTTTGGCGTGCTCAATTCGACTGCCAGGCTCCACATGCTGATGATGTGCATTGCCATTGAGAAATGTTAGTTTTTTTAAAAGAGAAGCACTGGTATGTAGCACATGTTTTGAAAGCTGTTGCAGGTACAGTGCCATCTGCTATGTTTAGATGGAATATTTCAAGGGTGGGAAAATGAACACGATAGACATTACTTCACAACATGCTGCGAAGGTACATGTCCCAGCATCCAAGGTTCCTATCTTAGCTAACATTACTAAGGTTCCTGTTTATGAATGCTTTTCTATAATAAGAAATTAATTGTATTATTAGTTAAGTGTGCCGGGTACGTTGTTGGTGTACATCTTAACAATACTGGGGTGTGTGGAGGGTGGGGGAAGGGAGAGTCCAAGCGGTGGTAGTTTTTTTCTTCTTTTGGTAAGTAAAATGGTGCAATTTGAAAGAACTTCATAATATAAATTTTTGTGATATGTTTTGGAGAAATGTTAGTTTGTTTATGCTGGGAGTTAGCCCACTTAGTAAAAAAAATTAGGTTTGGTAAGTTTGGGAGTTTCAGGTACTTAATTCACTAACATACAAGTAGGTACTAACGGCTCCCCTTCATATATAAATTTTGCACCATCACTTCTATAATTTTTAATAAATGACGATGTGAGAGAATACATTAGCTTGGATGACTCCCGAACTCTGTTCTCGGTTGGCTCACTAACCAAAGCACACATGACTATCACTACAACTGTTCCTCAATGCTATGTCCTTTCCTTTTTTCATTTTTTGAAAAAGTGTTTATATTAGAAAAGAGTTTTAAAAAGAAAAAGAGTTAAGCTTTAAAGAAAAAAAGATCTTCATGTTGGTGCCATTTTTGGTAGAAATTCTTATTGTAAAAATAAGGCTTTCTTAAAAAAATTATATATAGATAAATGTAATATATACAGCAACTGTCTTGCCCTAGAAAATGCACAAGAAAATGTTTTAAAGAAAAAAACTATAAAAGAATCCTACTGGACTTCATCCAACAAATTGGTTCCTAGCTTTGAAAAGCCGTTGTAACCAAGTGCCCATCAATACTGCTGTCAAGTATCAGATGTACCGAGTGAGTATATCATTCCTAATAGCAGTGATAGTTCTATGGAAGTGTTGTGATGACTATAGTTATTCTGCATTCTTCTGCTAGAATAAGAAAATGGAAAGCTGACAAATGCCAAGTATATATTAAAAGAATCCTTGGACTGTGGTAACAGCAAATATAATAATAATATTATTACTATATAATAATAACGTACAAATTATGAAACCTCGCCCAAGTAATATTGTAGTAGTGTACGTATGTGAATAACATTTCATTTTTTCGTTGTTCTTTTTGTAAATGAAGGTGTGAGGGTGATGATGATGCTGATAATTATGGTTCCTAGTAGATTTCATATCTTTAAAGATAACTTATTGTGCAGGGGGCACTGCCATCACCAACACTACCTCTTTATATTGCACCGCTGTTGAAAACTTGCCCATGCTATGCAGTGCATTTGTTGTCATGAAAAAATGGACAGTTAACAGAGCTGTAAATGAAGATCATATCATGGGTATTATTTGTTTTTTTGTTTTGTTTCAGAAACAAATAATTTTACATACTGAAACATTTCAATTTGAAAATATTTACATCTCATGTAGATTTCTTATAGATTTGTTACATATTTTGTCAATCAGAGTTACAAATTTCTGCTAAGTCACTTCTTGTAAGCATACTTTTCTTTGCATAAATGTTTTGGAAAAAATATAACTATCATGTTTTATTTTTCTTTTCTTTCCATTGTCCAAATCCAGTTACCAGGTAGTTTGGCCAGTGTAGGAATTTGACATTCATGAAAATAATTTGATGATCTTTAATAGTTATATTTCAAGCTGAGCTCGTACATCACATTAGTGTCACAGTTACATGGTTGAAGTAATGGGCATTTAGGTCACTACTTCCTCACAGTTTTCACATGTTATAAAAAGATGACATTAAATATAAGAGGTACAGTGCATTAAAAAAGCAAAAGCATATAGTGATTGAAATCTATTTGGCAAGAAGAATTATAGACACCGCAGGTAGAAACCCCCCCCCCCCCCTTTCTCTTCCTCTCTCAAAGTTGTTGTTGTGAGTGTTCTCCAAGGTTTTAAACTGAAAGAAAAGAAAAATAAGTATAAAATTCATGAACTGAACTTACTACAAAATACAACAGTTATTAAATAGGACTAGCATTCCCCCTTTCTTCTGTCATGTGTACTGATGCTTAATTTATTCGCAGCTTATATACTTCCGAAGTTTCGCCACTTGCTTTGCTAACTACTAACACTGTGCAGGGATATGGGAGAGCTCTTGCTTGTACTGCTTTTGGCTTACCAATTAACTTTTAACTACTCTGGCATGCAGTTATAACCAGTAGGTTTCAACTTGATGCTTGGCTGCTTATGTAGATGTCAGTGATTATTCACGCACATAACAACTGTTCTTCGTTCTTACAGCATGCATATAATTTTTCTTTTGTAGCTATATCTGCGATATATTTTACTCTAAGGTATGTAAACGTTAACACTCCTCGGGTACAGTGCAACTCAATCTGATGTACTGCTCAAATAGATGAAGATGGAGCAGTCATCAGGATGCGTTTGCTCTGATCATACACCCACTTCTACAGGACATATGCACAGGTAAAGTTCCTAAACAAGAATGATTATAAGATGGCCTTAAATATACTGACATACATACACACACGTGTTCACTGCCTTACAGGAATTGCTGCTGTTGCTGCTGCATTTTATTATTTTTTTTCACATGGTCAGTCCTGAGTGCTAAGGACCGTGAATAAACATTGATTTCCTTTATCACGAAGTCCAGCCGTATTCTGTTGTGCATAAATGCGACTACGTTGTCTTTCAAAGAAGAGCTGGACTCTCCACTTAGATCTGAGGAATACTGCATAAGAGGTGCAAAGCAATGTATTCATCCCTGTCGAAATACTTTTTGTGTATACTTTCACGTAATCTGATTTATCACTTTTTTGTACAATTTTTCATTGAACAATCGATCTGTATTTAATGTTATTTTCAAAGATTTTTTTGTTGGTATGCTCTACATCACTTTCATGGTATGCATGTATTATTTCATTATGTGTATTTTATTTATTGTGCATATTTCATAGCCAGTATACCTCAAGATAGTGATGTGACAATAGCAGAAATTAGTATCTCGAACTGCATAATAAATATTTTGAAATTGTCACCAGTTTCTGAAGACTGTATGAAGGTAAATCTGAATCATTGTACCAGTAGAATAGCTGGATGGGTGATTTTTTTTAATGTCGAACATTATTTATTTTTCCCATGATAAAACTGTTGTGATGTATATATTATTATTATTAATTATTATTATTGTGTAAAGGCCCATGACATTGAGGACATGTGAAATTCTGACCTGTGAGTATATGTGAGTGTGAGAGAATGAGCGTGTGATTTCTTGTGTATATTGTTTTTGTGTGGTTGTGTGTATGAGAGAGAGAATGTAAGAATGAGAGGGAGAACATGTGGGAGTACTTGCTGATGATTGTGATTTTGCGATAGGAAATATGTATGAATGTTTTAATGTTTGGAAGAGACTGGTACAGGTATGTTTTATCTCATAAAAAAATCTCACTGGTCAAATTAATGCCATTTTTTCATGGCTCACGTATAAAACTATTCACACACCCAAATTGTATCAGTTTGGACTCAACATTGTAAATGGTAATAAACTGCTAGTTTATCAGAAATAATGTCAGTTTTATATATATATACATACACATATATATAACATATTTATAGTATGATTAAGTTAACATGTTTGGCCAATATCTAGAGTCTTAAGCTATAATTCTGTTCACTTGTTTTCTTTCTTTCCGCTAAACTGTTTCAGTCTTTCACCCAAACACACACCCTAGAACTGAATGGAATGAAACAAGTGTCTCAAGATTTTCAAGTTATGCCAGTTTAGTTGTGGCTGTTGTTGTGCGAACAAATGCTGTGGCCCAAGCATGTTTGACTCAGTGTTTCTACCTCAACACATGAAGTTCCTAATTCATTAAATAATAATATAAAAGCTTAGGGCCCAGTTAGACATATGTTTCTTCTTGTCACATTCTTTGATTCTCTTATAAATGTATATTGTAAGTGATATAGCAAAGAGAAAAACCTGTAAAACAGGTTTTGTATAGTTAGTGTTGTAGAGACAGCAAAGAGAAATATTCAATTTCCTCAAAGACAAAGAGCAGTAATCAGTTTCTAAGAGCAGTAGCAGTATTGTATTTCAACATTCTTTATAAAAATAAAAGTGAAATGTAGTATTTAAGCATGATAATATTTTTTGTGGCTAATTGTGACCAAAGATAATCAGTACTGGCGCTAGCTCATTGTTGCCCTTTGTCTTTGTTAATGCTCAGTGTTGGTTCAGTCTTATTACTGTTTCACATTTCAATGTGAATTTTCACACTATATCTTTTCTTAGTTGT
Source organism: Lepisma saccharinum (assembly GCF_977018435.1). Lineage (NCBI taxonomy): Eukaryota > Metazoa > Arthropoda > Insecta > Zygentoma > Lepismatidae > Lepisma > Lepisma saccharinum. The sequence continues at coordinate 28,946,741 of NC_139250.1, forward strand.
TGTCCAAGTCATCTTAATCAGCACATCACAAAACTTTTACCTGAACAATAAATAAGAAGAACCACCATAACTTTATCTAGTTGTAGACATTGTTTTATATAATACATATGTGCAGTTCTATTTTTGGTATATAAGTTAAATTTAGGTTTATACTACATGCCACATGTAGTCTGCTTGATGACCAATAAAAGTATTGTGAAGGAAGCCCAGGAATACGTGTTTGGGAACAAAACAAGCTAGAATTTAAAATCCAAATTCTCTATGTACAGAATCCCTTTCCAATAATGTTTAACACAGTGGTTCCATATCGTATTACATGAGTACAGAAACAGTGAAGACATAAAACATTTTTTTTTTTCAGTGTAAAGCCATAACAGACTTGTGCAGAAAAATCCTTGAAATTTCCAACCATTTCTATTTGATCCGAAGTAAGATAGAATCATGAGTAAAACTATAAAATTGGACTAAAAATTTAACTAAAGGAATGAGCCATTTTAAATGTTTCTGTAGTATGTTCCTGTTTTTTTTTTTCTCAAATTTATTTCCATTCTAGAAGATGATGGCACATATATGTTGTTTGCGAATTACAACAAATATGCATATGCCATTCAGAAAAATTAGAATATCATCATCGCACATTGATCTAAAACAGTCATGCACAAAGATATCTGCACTCTCAAATTGTACATCATCATATTCATTCACTTTGTTTGAACAATGTGAGGTTTAGTTATTGAAACTAAACTCAACAGGAGAGCAAGGGGATGCTCTCTGAAACTCCACCAGTACATGACCATCCAGTATAAATACATAAGATTTAAAAATAAGTAGATGAAAGTTGTGATGGGAAACTTACTAGCGTGAGTTTTGTTTATCGGATACTAATAAACCTAAACTTAAAAAAGTAACATGTATACCATCACATCAACATGTTACTTCTCAGAAACGGCCAGAACCACAAAGATGAAATATGATGGATTGGTATACCTCAATGCAACTTAGTTTAATTAAATCTTTCCGTCTCTGTGTAAATTTTGTATTTCAACGTCACTTTTCTTTCACTATTGACTAATTCCAACGATGAAGAGATGAAATTGATGATCTACACAGACTGGGACACAACCTAGAACCTAGGTTGTGAGTACATCAGATGTATTGGAAAGTAATAAATTTGAAGATCTGCAAATTTTTGCAGTAGAAGACCAAATAAGACGTGTATTCTGAGCGTCCCCTGAACATGTTTTTCAATTATTATTATTATTATTGCAAAATACAGATGAGGTTTGTATCTTTTTTCCTTAGTAATATTTTGATACTTTGGCCGACTCCAGCGAAACCGTTTTCGAAAAACCGCCATGATATTTCAAGTTCTGAAAAATTACATGTGTTTAGAATTCGTGAATTTTCATGTAGCTTGCTTTCGCTGTTATATAAAATAGGCTTATAACCTGTGGCTCTAAAGCCCATAAGGGCCTTGGGCTATCCCCCGACTGCCAGTCTCCCTCCCACAATCCTACCTAGAGGTGTGTAGATCCTCAACCGGTAATGGTGTGGCTTGGGGTCAGCACGTCCTGCCACAGGTCCTCGCAGGCCGAGAACCAAGGCGGACTCGAACCCCCGCTGTCGGAGCCCAAATCCTTAGACCGCACGGCTATGGAGGAGGACATGAAATAGGTTTACGTAGCTATAAACAATTGCGAATATCTATACAACAGTTAGAGCAAGCCACATGAAAATTTACTTGAATTCTCTGGATGAAATTCTAAGCGATTTTTTTTTTCAGATTTTGGAATGTCATGTTTTTTTCGAAAAAGGGGGGCGAAATTTTGACAGTGGCTTGGCTGGCTTCGGTCAAAGGTCCACCCGAACCGTCAAATTAATGCGGTGTATTGTTTGACAGTAGATATTTGATAAGCTCCGTGACAAACAGTTCAAGATGATGGATGTTGAAGATGTGGAAATAGAGCTACACATATTGAATGATCAGCACCTGGCGTATCCTCTGCTAGGTACCCGCTGGTAAGAGGTTGGGTGAGTTCCAGAACAGCTTACATATGTTCGAGATAAAAAAAAATGAACATGGGACCATGCTTAGGTGTGTGTGTATGTGTCTATACGCTCAAGATGCTTATACTTGTTAATTAAAGATATATTTGAAATATTGGCATCTTGAACATTTACAGGGTTTTCGGAAGGTACTTTTGATTATCTGAGATGGTGATATTACGAATATTATAATTGTTTCCAAAGCCATGTGGTTATCGGTGTGAGAATGTCAATTTGGTGTATTGGTATAAAGCAACAAACACATGGAAAGGCTATGAAGGTTACAATTATTATTATCTGCTTCTAGCTAGGTGGGTTATATCGCTCAAACCTAGGCTCGCTTGTAGTCCTAGAAATTGAACTAAGTTTACCTGATAAACCCTATGCATATAACTCAAATGTGAACAACTATCTTACGTATATGTAGTGGGTGGTCATCCTAACTTTTTTTTTTTGTTGCATGGTATTTGAGCAAAGAACACCAGCTACTCTTTAACAGACGGTAACTTAACTGTTTCTAGTTTGCTACACGTAGTACAGTGGGATCCATGAGTATTTCCGTGAAAATTGTACATAACCATATCCGTGCACTTTATTTCATCCAATAAGAGCTTCAAGTAAGTAAGAGAAAACTCAAAACAAGCTGTTGACAACTTCTGCACCAGCATACATAAAAATCCATAGCTTAAAAACATAGGCTGTAAGAGAAGAATTAATGAAAATAGTCATGGACAATTTGCACGGTAATACTCATGGATCCACTGTACAATCAACGATGAAAGTAGACTTAAAAGTAGGCAAATTGTCCTTCACTTTTTTCATTCTTTTTTATTCTACATCCTGTGTTGTTTTAAGAAATTGAATTCTGTTGATTCAAAGCAGTTGTACCCCTCTGCTTATTGAGGGTTTCCTTTTCATGATCATCACATTATGGGAAACAGACTGAATGAAAATGGTAATGAATATTTCGCTTACTATTACTTTTACGATTGGATGTATAGAAGTGCAGTGTTTGTTGAATGCTGAGTGTCCTGGTGGCAGGAACGTGTAGACCCAGTGAATGGTGCTGTAGAGATTATTTCATTTGTTTAATTATGAAAATTAATCGATTGTTTTGGGGGGATTAAATATACTGGAAGAATTTGTTCGTTTTCAACGGCGTTAGTGTTGAAGTTCCAGAACCACTAGGTTTACTTACTGCGTTACGTAACTGACGTCAACGGAGAGGTAGAGTGTAACGTAATGTCTGTGGGACCATTATTGCACTCGCCAAGTTACAAATTACAAATGTGTCGTCACAAAGTCACTTTAGTGGTAGTTCCTTACTGAGAACCACACTTTCTGTTAAATACGTATATGGAATTATACAAAATTTCAGGGTCTCCAAAACCTCAAAGGTGAACCTGTAGTTCATCACTACTTTCGTGCACATTTAGACAATAGCCATGGAAATTCGTTGTACAGAAAGATACCAATGTTCTTACTTGTAACCATGACATAGCTCTGTTAAATGCTTGACTTTTGAGGCTATCGTTTGGGCTAGCCGATTCATACTAGGTTAACATGACCAAATTTCTTAAAATGACAAAACGGGACATTGTTCACATTTTCCTGAAGGAAAAACGGGACAAAATGGGATTTCAAAATGCACACATTTTACTATAAAAACTTTTTTGTCATAAATACTTATGTTTGAAAACTTATTAAATAAATAAATACTATATAAGTAACTTACATAATATGGTGATATGCACTGCACTGCAACGAAACAGTCCTTTAGAATTAGAAACGATGACTGGATCTTCTTCAGTACATCCTTCTTTTCAAACAACATTTTGAAAAAATGTACACATGTGTGATTAAAGTTCACCGCATTAAGCAGCATAGCTTTCAAAGTTTGTACTGAATGAGCTTTCTTGTCACTTGTCCACAAACAATTCATGTTCCTTCAGTGAGGGCATTCGTTCCAGGTCAACAAAGAGGAAACTCCAATTTTTTGAAAAAAATTGGAATATGGCACATTGTTGACATGGAAATGTGAAATAATTTATACCCAACATTCTATGTCGATAAGTCATTATTACAAGAAAGGGCATTTTGGCGTCCCGTTTTCCGTTCGAAAAAAATCGGGACAGACAAAAAAATAGAGAGAGAGAGACTGTCCAGGCTAATAAGAGACATCTGGTCACCTTATATTAGGTGAACTAGGTTGGGGGTACTCTGAGATATTCGATAAACATTTGAAATAGCTCTCAGGCTGATTCTGGCTTCCTTGTTACCACAATACCAATTACAAGGAAACTGCGGTGAGAGGTTATTACCACGAAGCAGCCATTGTTTACACGGCGGCCATGTTCAAACTTGAATTGAGCCTCGCACGTCTTTGAGAACCTCTCTCGTCCTGGGGGTGACAGTTGACTAACGGAAGTGGCAAATCTAAATCTATTGGAAGGAGATAAGACGCCTCGCAGGCAAGCACACACGCGCACATATCCTCCCTTATCCCCCCTTTTTTTGCCAACAGCCCCCCTCTTCCCTTCAGCTCCTCCCTGCCGTGCTGTTTTGAAAACACGACCTGGAAAAAAGATCCGCGCTGATGAAAAGCAAACAATCTGAATTTAAGCTGCAATTCCAGCCAGAGCCTCGGAAAGCGGGTCTTGTCTTCCCAACTTCCGAACGTGACGTCATACGATTTCACGCGCTCTGGCCCGAACAGGGGGTTTCGGTGGAAACGAATGAGAAAGTTACACCATCTCTCTGAACTATAATAATGGATGTGACGGATGGGGGACACATATTAACTACTTTCCCACGTGCTTCTCCATGTGAGTTTCCCCATGAGGATGCTGATCAAACCATGCTGCTTTACCCACATCATTTTATCCAGTGGCGTGCCCAAATGCGGTTGTTAACGCAGTATATTTTAATTGTTTAATGTCAAACTATTCACCCACCATTTTTAATACTTTGACAAAATGGCCTCCATTGAAGAAGACATGATTGAAAACTATGTTATAGCTCGATATTCTTGTTTATTTGATGTGAACAATTGAGCAAACTAAAATTTCCTCTCACGAGGCCCATTTATTTTATTTTTATTTTTGTAATTCACAACTACTTTTAAGATATTGAAAATTTACATAGGAAATTCGATGAAAATCTATTTAGGCATTGATAACGGTATAACGTTGTTTACATATTCAAAGTAACAAACATTTGTGACTTGTAGTATTGTGAATGTGGAAATGAGCATGTCATTCTATTTTAGACGCATAATTTGTAATAAAATTTGAAGAAATCAAAATTCACAAATTGATTTTAATTGTTCTGGCGGCTTTTGTACAATATTTAATAACTTACCCCTCCACGCACACTTTACGGCAAGCGCGGGGCAGAAATGTGTATATATAAAAAAACTATCCACGGCGTTTTTTTGCCATGACGATGCGCGTTCTCACGCCGTTGCGATTTACTTCATGAACACCATGTAGGACGGAAATTCGGCGTTCGAAGTGGGGACGGAGCTGCACGTTCATTTTACCCTCTTCGGTCCTAATGCGGCTGCATAAACGCCATTTTGTACAGAATGCCTCTGCAAAATAAGTTTCCCCCCCCCCCCCCCCTTCTTTTCTTGCTAGGAGAAGCAACGGGTCTCTAGGTCTGAAGATGATCAAAGAATCGCCGGCAGACAAAGGTTCCTGCCAGGGAATAAGTATTGGAAAGATCCAGGAATCGAGATCAAATTTTGGTGGGATGGAATCTCCGAGCGATCCATGGATAATAATGAAAAAAGGTGGGGGGCTGAAGGAGGGGAGGGGGGAAAAGTTTCCGTGCACTCAGTCCCTTGCGAACGGCGGCCGTGTCTTCCTTTGATAATCTGTCTCGACCATTGTCACCCTCTTTCTTCTCTCTCTCTCTCTCTCTCTCTTCTCCCCACTCCTTCCCTCTTTCTTTTGCACTTCACCAAATTGTCGAGTAAAAGGGAAAAGACGATGGGGGCGGAAAGAATGAATAAAACATCAAGAAAATATTGAAAATTGAAAAGTGAAGGAGAAGTGCATTCATTCTGCGAGAGAGAGTGAGAGAGAATCGAAGAAAAGAAGGGAAAGATAATACCAAAAAGGAAGCGAAAACTTTCAGGTAAAAGAAAAGTAAATGACAAGAAAGTACCATAAAACAAAGTTTAAAGTCCGCCATCTTGAAATGCGTTGACCGATTCTCAGTCAAATGCAGATCTGGTAGAAGAATCCTGTCACTGTCATTCCCCGTCGGTCCTGCTATCTTCAAATTTCCTACAATTACGATATTTTTCGTAACATTTCCCTCTTTTTCCCTTTTCACCTGAAATTCTGCTTCAATTTCCCTTCTCTGAGGGAATTTTTCATCAAATGGTAACACTGTGCCAGACGACGTACTGGCGAGGATACCGTCATTGCAGTAAGAAGGCCAAATAGTACTATGAAGCAGTTATAAGAATAAGTACGTTTGTCCTTATTTGTTATCTTCATGGCATAAATATTAAAGTCTCTCAATAGTTTTGATTGGATAATGTAACAAAATTACATTATGGAATAACAAATATACAACTGAAACTCATTTTACAATTGAGACGGTCTACAGAAATTGAGCATATAGGTACTACAGTATATGCCCTTTTTCCGGAGAACAGTTTATGTGATGTCCAGAAGTGTGAAGAAGAAATGCTGAAAATTTGAACACGATACACCTGTTTGTTTGCACGCTTGCGGAGTTGATTTTCGGTTGGAGTAGCTCGTTACTTGAGTTCCTGGCATTTGTTGGAGCACCTAGACGTTAACAACATCATGGAGTGTACAAGCGGTGGTGAAAATAGTGAATTTGCTGGTAAGAAAACATATATTCAGCGGAAAAATGAGAAAAGGGAAGAAAATTTGTTCCTGCCCAAACCTGTATCTCCAGTCCATCAGTTTACGATCATGAAGTACGTCCTAACCAAAATCAAAGCAGATGGAGCTTTGCTATGTTCTGATACATATAACCCTCTTTACAAACCATTTCGATTTTGGCGCGAAAGATCGCAGCAGATAACCCTTCGGCTAGAGAGTGCAGTGTTCCCAGAAGTCAATCGTGCTAAAGTAGACGATGTTCGATCGCTCTACAATATTTTGGTGGATGAAGACAAGCAGTGGATTGAACATTTATTTGATCGCTGTAATATCAGTGTCCGGTTTGTGTATCTCATTGTCATGCCGCTACATATACTTTCATTTCATGTCATTCATTTTCTGACAGATTTTTTTTTTCAAATCAAGGAAGAAAAAAAAATACAAGACAATAAAGCAGTATAAGGTGTTGCAACGTCCCCCGGTGTACACCAGTCGTCAGAAAGTTAGTCCGCTACTCCTTTAGTCGGGGACATGAGATTCTTTGCAAATCATCAGGGCTTGCTGGGTAGAAAAGAAACACAACACAGTATTCAAAGTTAAACGCAGTTTTATAATCACTTATATTTCCTATCGTATGTGGACTTACAAGCAAGGTACAGATTTGCTCACGTTTCTGCCTGAAGAGGAACAATTCTATAGCATATTAAATCACATCACAATCACTAAACACACTTGCATATAGAATTAACGTTGGACAAGACAAACGTAAATACACGAAAGTTTCTGTACTTAATTATTATTTCCGAGTATAGCCAGAATGAAACGAAAATAATTACCAATTACACTACTAGGGCATTCCATTAACCGTTATCACGTTTCTGTTGATTTCTCACCTTCACCTGTTTTCTAACTGAGTCTGTCGTCAGGTGAAAAACATTCAGGTGGGTTCACTTCCTCTGCTGAGATGAGAAAGTGACGTCAACACGAACAGATTATGACGTATTTATAAACATATATACAAGTTCCAAACACAACTGTATCAATCTAACTATAGTTGTCTGTGACAACTTGCACATTATTTGAAGTAACAAACATTTTTAAAATCTTAACTTCTTACAAATATAAAACCTTAAACTCTCAGGTTAATTACAGCGTATTTTCGTACATTCCAATACATATCGTTACTTCTATAGTGTTTTGGATTACTCTCACCCAGGTTTTTTTTACGTTTCATAATGTGTCTATGGAAAAAGGGCACACAACATGTTCCTTCCAGCACGTAATTGAAGACTAAAATTGATAAACGCTGTAAGTGCCACAATAATTCAAACACAGTTTTCCACGTTAAACTGTGAAATTTGCACAAACTGTTAATGCACAAAAACGGGACACGGCCTTTATTTCATGACGTCACATCCCTGTGTTGTGACACCGCTTGGAATTGGTTCATTTACTGATTTTTTTCACTTCGCATTTCTACCACTTTTGGCTAATCACACATACACGCAATTTCTTGTGATTTTGACATTTTTTATTTAGTAACTTCCTTTCCCTTTGCGCAGAAAATTCTGCCTGAATTTTCCTTCATCGTGGGAAATTTCCCTTCGTGTGGCAACACTGTTTCACATTGAGCAATTAGATATTACTGCGCCTGTAGTGAGATAATTGCCACACGTTACTGATGCCGACATGAGCTCAATGACGTGTGAAGCCTTACCTCCAGAACCCTTAAGTACCTTACACAAGAGGGAACTTTATTATTTAAAAGAATTGACAACTTTTGGTGTGACAAAATATTTATGTTTATTCACAGAAGATAAACATATTTTTCTGTATTTACGCTAGTTGAGGCGCAGTAACCTCAAAATTCTCGCGCAGTGCAAATTAAGGCATCGAAACACCCTTGCCTTCCGCCGAATTCCTTTTACCACTCCCCTTCATCAACATCAGGGCGATTATAGTAAAATATATTTTATTTATAATTCTATTTCCCATCCTCCACAACGGTAGACCTTTTACCAAGATGGCGGCGCGCTGGTGCTTACTGCCGCATTCAATTTTCTTAATGACGCGCACCCTGTCAGGTCCAGAGCTCGGCTGCGAGGCCTGAATGGTCGCAAGTCCCATCTGTTTATCAAATTCTCCTCCTTCCCGGCTTATCTCACAACATGGAGATGAAGAGCGGAGGAGGTGCTCGCAGATGCATCTCCTGAGACACCCCCTCCCTCACTTTTTCCATCTCCACCTCCCCTCTCGACCCCTCCCCTCTTCTGGAGAAAAGAGAGAGAGAGATGAGAAATACTCCGGTACGACAAAAATCTCTGAAATCACCTCTTTTCACTGTTTTTTTCTTTTCCTTAGGTCCTGCATACTTCTTCTTCTTCAATAGATTGATTTTCTTTCCCGCAAACTTCAACATCGAATTCTGTGTAATGAGTTTTGCATGACACTTTTCTCTACACATGGAAGAAAAACATTGAAATAATGGTATTGTCTTATAATTAAATCGAGAGATATAGCAGTGAGAGAAATGACAAATGAGAGAGGTGTACACATACGTACACTCAAGCACACACACACACACACACACACACACAAACAAATAAAGCAAGAAATATGAAAAGGAGAGAGAAAGCAGAGTGAGAAAGATAAAAGAGGGAGAAATAAAACAAGATATATGAAAAGTAGAGAAAGAGAACAGAGTGAGAAAGATAAAAGAAATATACACAGAGAGAAAATAGAAATAAAGCAAAGATGTAAAGAGAAGGAGAGAAAGAAAACAGAGTGAGAGAGATAAAAGAGTGACAGAGAGGGAGGAATAGAAATAGAGCAAGAAATATGAAAAGAAGGAGTGAAAGAAAAGAGAGGGGGAAAGATAATAGACAGGCATAGAGAGAGAGAGAGAGAAAGAAGGGGGAGGAAATAGAGCAATATATATGAAAAGAATGAGAGAAAGAAAACATAGTGAGAGAGATAAAAGAGTGACAGAGAGAGAGGAATAGAAATAGAGCTAGAAATATGAAAAGAAGGAGTGAAAGAAAAGAAAGTGGGAAAGATAATAGAGAGAGAGAGAAAGATAAAAGAGAAAGAAATAATACAAGATAAATATGAAAAGTAGAGAAAGAGATCAGAATGAGAAAGATAAGAGAAATATAGACAGAGAGAAAATAGAAATAAAGGAGAGATGTAAAGAGAAGGAGAGAAAGAAAACAGAGTGAGAGAGATAAAAGAGTGACAGAGAGGGAGGAATAGAAATAGAGCAAGAAATATGAAAAGAAGGAGTGAAAGAAAAGAGAGGGGGAAGATAATAGACAGGCATAGAGAGAGAGAGAGAGAAAGAAAGAAGGGGGAGGAAATAGAGCAATATATATGAAAAGAATGAGAGAAAGAAAACATAGTGAGAGAGATAAAAGAGTGACAGAGAGAGAGGAATAGAAATAGAGCTAGAAATATGAAAAGAAGGAGTGAAAGAAAAGAAAGTGGGAAAGATAATAGAGAGAGAGAGAAAGATAAAAGAGAAAGAAATAATACAAGATAAATATGAAAAGTAGAGAAAGAGATCAGAATGAGAAAGATAAGAGAAATATAGACAGAGAGAAAATAGAAATAAAGCAGAGATGTAAAGAGAAGGAGAGAAAGAAAACAGAGTGAGAGAGATAAAAGAGTGACAGAGAGGGAGGAATAGAAATAGAGCAAGAAATATGAAATGAAGGAGTGAAAGAAAAGAGATTGGGAAATATAGTAGAGAGACAGGCATAGAGAGAGAGAGAAAGAGGGGGAGGAAATAGAGCAATGTATATGAAAAGAATGAGAGAAAGAAAACATAGCGAGAGTATAAAAAGAGAGAGAGACAGAGAGGGGTAGAAATATAGCAAGAGATATGAAGAGAAGGAGAGAAAGAAAACAGAGCGAGACAGAAAAAAGAGAAACAGACAGACAGAGAGAGAAATAGAAATGAAGGATAGATATGAAGAGAAGGAGAGAAAGAAAACTGCATGGGAAACACAAAAGAGAGACAGGCAGAGGTAGAAATAAAGTGAGAGAAAGAAATCAGAACGAGATCGAATCCGGAACCCTTTACTTACAATACAATATCATTACCATAACGCCATCGGCGAGGATCTGAAGGTGTGTGTGTGTATGTATCAGCACAATTCCGGTCCATGAGAGAAAATCAGCAAGCGTAAATGGCTTCTGGACCGTAAAGAACCTTTTTATGTGTAAAGTATTTCAATTCGGTCCAGGAACCTTTTTTCCGAATCATTTTAAATAGGGTCCGAGTTCCGTATTGAAATGAAACAATACGCAACTTGGATCGAATACGGACCTGACGATAAACAATTATCCACTTGTGAGCATGAAAGACTAATCCAGGTGCTGGCTGTCTCTAGAATCTAAGGTACAAGGTAGAAATGGGCGAGACGCAAACGCTGCAGTCTCTCTCGCGCGTAGCAACACTGCCCTTCCCTGTTGTGATATCTGCTGGGAACACAGCAGCCTCACGTTACCACATCAACGGCTCTTATTGGCTGCGGTTCCTGGATCGGATGCCGGAGAAACACGTGACGGGTTTGTTTGAACTCAATGTGACGTTACAGTAAGATAGTCCATTGCGTTATGTACAGTAACTCTTCGACAAGTGACTTTTTGAACCTATACCACGAGAGATTTATTACCTGCACCACGTTTTCTACAACCGCAGTGTGACATTCCAATGTAAAACATACTCGCGGACATTTCTAGAAGGCAACTTTTAATCGGTCAACCCATTCAAGAATTGTAAATAAATTCAATCCCTGACTAGGAGAGAAAATCAGCAAACGTTCCTGGCCCGTTTTTAAATTGATCCGGAAAAAGGGTTCCTGGACCTAATTGAAATGCTTTAAATATGAAAAGGTTCTGCACTGTCTAGAACTCATTTACGTTTGCTGATTTTCTCTCCCAGTCCGGGATTGAATTTATTTACAATTCCTGGACCAGGGTTGACCGATCAAAAGTTGCCTTCTAAAAATGTCCGCGATTACGTTTACACTGGAATGACACTGCGGTTGTAGAAAACAGCGCTGGGAATAAATCAAAACGCTGTTGTTTTCTCGTGGGCCAGGTTCAAAAACTCGCTTGTCGAAGAGTTACTGTACATAACGCAATGGACTATATTACTGTGACGTCACATTGAGTTCAAACAAACCCGTCATGCCTTGATCCGGCGTCCGATCCAGGAACCGCAGCCAATAAGAGCCGTCTATGAGGTATCGTGAGGCTGCTGTGTTCCCAGCAGATATCACAACAGGGACGGGCAGGCAGTGCTGCTACAACCAAGTGAAAGAACGCGCCCGAGAGAATGGGGCTACATGGGGCAACGTGACTGCAGCTTTTGCGTTTCGCCCATTTCCACCTTGTACCTTAGATTCTAGAGACAGCCAGCACCTGGATTAGTCTTTCATGCTCACAAGTGGATAATTGTTCATCGTCAGGTCCGTATTCGATCCAAGTTGCGTATTGTTTCAATTCAATATGGAACTTGGACCCTATTTAAACTGATTCGCAAAAAAGGTTCCTGGACAGTATTTAAATTGATCGGGAAAAAAGTTCCTGGACCGAATTGAAATACTTTAAAGATATAGAGGTTCTTTACGGCCCAGAACCCATTTACGCTTGCTGATTTTCTCTCATGGACCGGAATTTATTTAAAATTCCTGGACCTTTAGCAATCCTGGTCAAAAATGATCAGGGATCATTTAAGGGGGTTCGCATTTACCTCTATGTTTTTCCCCCGAGTTCTTTACTGCTTTCATATAACTTTTTAAAACATATTTCTCAATATTTTGGAAGGGGCTGTAGCCCCATCATCTTCCCTCAGCGTACACCAGTGGTTCCGACTGAAAAATGTAATGACTGCCCCAAATAGCAAATAATTTCTTCATAACTTGTAGACTAGAACCTTTTCACTTGGCACAAACAGATGTTTACATTGCTGTACAAGTTTGAGTGTTTGTAGGTAAAGTTCGTGGTTGTGTTGATACAAATCTGAAAGATTGCGATCGTACAAGCTGCTTCTAATACATGACACTTTCTGCAAAGGGCTATAGGAAATAGGATTAAAACTAAGGAACTATTGTCGTGTTAATTGGCAAAGTCAAAGTAGTGCCATCTATTAGTGATCCAAAACATTAGGTTGAAATCATTGAGTGAGAAATACGTTGACTCATTTCAACGTATCTCCTTCCTGTCATAGGGAAGTGCTCGGTATTCGATAAACTTGTAATGGTCGTAAGAAAGAGGTTAACTCTCACAATCAACGAAAGACGTTATTCTTTTATTTTCTTGCCTCACGCTGTAGAGGTGCAGTGTTTAACGTTATTTTGTTCACGCTACTCCTGATGTTGTGCGTCAAGTTGCTGCCTGCTGCGTTGTCCTTGGCGCTAAGAAAGTGTGCACCGAGTGAATGGGGCTGCAAATGTTATTTGGATGAAGAAAAAGAACCAGTTTTCTTTGACACTGGAACTGATAAGCTTGTGCAGTGATTGACACAGAAGAAGTCCTTCATTCCAGAATTACCAGACGTTACGTGAAGTAACGAGAGATTAGTTTTGTAATATTGTGGTGCGAGTTTCGTAAGGACCTAAGTTCGAATCATTCATAAGAACTCGATATATTATTGAGTTTCTTAATCAGTTCAACGTTCCATTAAACTAGATCGGTAGAAACGTGACGTAAAATAACCAAGACTATAAATAGCTAGAAACAGTAAGACGTGGTTCGTCGGTTCACAGTGCATCCGCTCCCCCCCCCCCCAGAAAACATCTGTCGATGATTGGTTGTGGTGAGTACTCTTTTATTGTTATTACTGTACGTTTTTAAGAATAACGTTGCCTAATAGTGTAATCAGATTGGGACAAACCCAGTTTTGTTCGTTCATATTGGAATTTTGCTTACCTATTGACTATGTGGAATTTGTTGTAACATTTTAAGTTTCATTGTAATACTTACGTTCTTGATGCAATAGCATTGGCCCAGGAACATGAGGGTACAAAAAAAATTGTAATAAAAGCTGTGAAGAACTTGGGAAAACCCAATGTGTTAAATTCAAAACCCCCTTAAAATGACCCCCCAAAGCCATTTTAGAGAGTAGGAACTTTTTTTTAAAAAAGGTGGTCCGTGACAATGCACGATTGCTCATTATTTACTGACATTTTTTTACGGTGCCCCACAAATCATTCACGCATAGCCCCACAAACCATTCACGGTGAGGTTAGGTTAGGTTAGGCTAACATAGTTACAATAATGAGCAATCGTGCATTGTCGGTTGCGATCACGGATTTTTGCAAATTCAACACGTGAGCGCCAAATTTTAACTTCAGATTCGTGATTAGGAGCCCTAAATTAGTGAGTATGCGACATATGGACGAAATTGGAGAATGGTCCGGTATTGTAAAATCGCTCCAAATCCATCAATCCATATTGTACGCCTTGAAAATTTGTCTGAAAAGTGCAAATCTTTTGATATCGCACCGAAATCTCGAACGAGACCGAGAGTGCCGATCACCGTGGCGGAGTGGTTAGCACGGCGCACCCCACGACGCCAGTGCCCTGGATTCGAACCCGGATGTTCTCTGTGAGAACAATTCCATCACGTCATCACACACACGAAAGTGTTATAAAAGTGACTCGAACAAAAGTGAAATCGTCCCAATCACCGAGTCTCGGTGTTGTGCTGACAACTTTGCCACGGAGGCCCGTCGCATCTTCATCGTCGCGATTAACCTGAAACTAGAAAAGTGACTAAACCAAAGTAGAAGCAGGGCTGAAAATTCTCCCAAATCGAAACCAACGTTGTCCATTTCTTCAAATCTTTCGGTTATTGAAGTGAAGGCAGTGGCCATTCCCCAACAGGCGAGATGGAACACACCCTACGTATTTAATCCATGAGTAATTGGTCGAAACGGTCATCCATTAAAGCTCTTTAGCTTCCCAATTGCCTTTAATTGAAGAACAAAAGCGGGGGGAGCTAATAACGAAAGATTGCTCGACCTGTGGCCCACATGGGCTGTCTCCCGTTCCCATGACGCCACGTCACAGCACAGCGTTTCTGAGATTGACGGTGCCCAACCAAGCTCTCTTGCCTTTAAACTCTATCGTGCGTGTGTGGACTTTTATGAGTACTATCGAGAAGAGATTTAAAAACACCCGTCCCGCAAGGACGTATTTAGGGGGGTCATGGGGGGTCAGGATCCCCCCTAAAGATTTACTAAGTACTAAAATTAAATAATGAATATAATGAGATAATAAAATAACTAAATTAAGTAATTAATAACTAAATAAAATAAAAATAACTAAAATTAAGTAATTAAAATATACTTCTTGTTTAATCGAGGTTTGTTCATTTCCGCCGAACTAATTGGAATCATAGTCTACGACTTAGAAAGACAATACCAAAGGTGATTTATGAAAGATCTATTAATAATAATAATAGCCTCCCCAATGGGGCAGTGGTAGCGTCGTCGCCTTGTAATCAAGGGGTCCCAGGTTCGATACCCGGTGGAGGCACATGCAAAGTGGTTCGGATCCCACTTTAAACTGTAGGTCCAGTCCCGATTAGCCTTTCTGTGCATAAAGTGGACTTAAAACAACAAATCAATCAATCAATCGATAATGTATAAAACATTACCAGGAACTTTACGTACAATAAATATTCAATTCTTTTCAATACATACAATTATTACTTTACATTAATTTCCTTGCCAAAGCAGTTTTTTTTTACTTTTTTACAAATTTTGCTGACCTTATACATGCTGTTATATCACTATCCTCATAAAGTCTTTTTACCTATTCATGCAATACAAATATAATATTAATTAATTAATTTGAATATTTTAATTAATACTATTATTAATTATAATTATTTAAATTAATTTAATATGATTTTAATTATTTAAATTTAAACTTTTCTTTCTTTGAGACACTTAAGTTTCGACACCTCCCGAAATATATTTCTAGACACGTGCCTGCTGTCTCATTCTCGTACAGTAGGTTTCGGTAGTCTCTCAAAGAGTTTGGTATCGTTCTCGTCTCCATGGTTACACGAAATCCACGCGTATCATTCCTAACATTGTAATGCCCCCAGCAGCTTAACTTTAGGACCTAACTTTGAGGGAGGCAGAAAGCGAACCTAGCCTCGGGTTCGATACTCGGCAAAGGCACATAGTTCCACTTTAAACTGCCTGCCTCCGTAGCTGAATGGTTAGCAGAGCGCGCTACGACGTCAAGGTAACGGGTTCGAATCCAAGCCTGGGCTTTGTGAGTGTCCCTTCGTCAATTTCATCATATCATCACTCATCCTCATCTTCGCGATTAGCCAAAAGTGATAGATAAGCGACGCTAAATGACAAAATTAGAATCAAATCAAGGTCAATTAAAATGCAAGTCACCGACCTTCGTGGTTAGCACAGCGCGATAAGACGCCATGGGTCCCAGGTTCGAATCCTGCCATTGACATGGGTACTCTTCGCGATTTGCGAAGACAAGCAAAGTAAAATTAACCAAATCAATCAAACTGTAGGTCCAGTCTCGAGTAGCCAATGTGTGCCTAACGTGGACTTAAAATTTCAAAATATGGACCTCTGGTCTGAGAGGTTAACAAAAATACCCCTTAATTTGATTAATTTTAATATTTGGGGTTGACAAGTGCCCGTTTGCCCTTTCCCAAGTTACGCCTGTGAATATACCGACATCAATGGCAAAGGGGGCTGGTGGGGGTAAAACCCTTTGGCTCAGTATTCGTAAAGAAGAACGTCGAAAATCTTGGACACGTCACTGACCTACATATGTCTTCTCTATTTGGCTACGAACAAATAAGAAAATATGTAATTTCAAAAATATATAGTCCCTACTTGTTAATATTGTAACATATCCACAATCATCAGAATGGACTTATGTTGGTCCAGGGACGGTGACATGTTAAATCCGCCCCCTGGGTATGATGCATTTAGTGACAAGCATGTCCGTATTTAGAGGAGGCGGGGGTTCTAGGGTAGAGTTATATTGAGTTATATCCTCAAGGATATAACAATAGCAATAATGATAATAATTATTATTTTGCAATAAAATTGGTTTATTATTATGGCATTTTAATTATATAATTATTGTTATTATTTCTATTAATCAAATTTTTGGCGACCCATATGAGAACAATTATGAGTGACCCCCCCCTCCCTCCGCCGAAAACTTTTCCCGACTACGGTCATGGTGACAAGTTCCCTATGTAAACGAAGAAGCATCTTCTGGTTGACATTCCCCTCCACCACCAGGAGCGCTCGGATCGCCCGCTCATCCAGTGGACTTCATTAAGGGAAGAATCCTGCCTCGTCGATAAACAAGAAGCAGGTTGAGATCCGCGGGGGGGCATTCTCGGGCCTCATCGAAAAACACTCATTTTGGAACCTCACCGGGGGACGCGCTCTCGATTCGCTCTCCGGTGTCCCTCAATTAGACTATTCAGTCTCCTTCCTGCGGTTCATGCGCATGCGCGGAATTTCTATTGGCTACATGGGAGTTTCAAGGAAGGAAAGTGCCATTAGCAGAGTGAAGAATGTACGCTATTATAGATAGACCTTTGGACGTTTCACGATTTAAGTTCAGTGTATGCACAGATCGGTTAATTGGGAGCGGACCTACAGTTTGAAGTACGATCCGAAGCATTATGTGCCTCTATGTAATAGCAGAGATGAACATGTGAATAGGTTAGGCTGGTTAAGATTAGTTTAATTCTACTATGGCTCGACAGGGGCGGAATCAAGGGGGGTTGTCATCATGGAAATCCAGAAGGGGAGAGGGCAAGGTGCCCCACGACCCTCCCTGAAAAATGGATGTCAATCTAAAATTATATATTTCACACATGTAATTTCATTTCACAGTAGTTTACGTTATTATAAAAGCGTTGCAAGAACATGGTACTATCAAACTCATGTTTCTTTTCTATCTTCAAGAGAGCAACATTGTTAGGGGGGACATGAAAACATGCACTAACATGTCTCTTTTGCACTATCCTACCCTTGCAGGAAAAAAAACCTTGCTTGCTTCTCCCTGGAAAAAATCCTCCGGTCATGAGCCCCTTTGAACAAGCGGTTACTTTCAAATTTCCAGTCACGTCGTTGTTCTGCTAAAATCAACCAAAAAATAAGCAAGTCGATAGTATTCTACAATTTCATTGGTGGCTATATTATCATAGATGCCTACTAAAAGTTGATTGGTATTTAATTTAATGCATGTTTTCTTTATTTTCAACATCGCACGCCCTAAATTTAATTCCGCATCCCTTCAGCACCCCTAGGTGATTAATTCAAGCGCCGCCGCTGACACTCGAGTAGGTTAGGCAGATCAAGTTTAGTGCTGTTAGCATATACCTCCAAATTGCTGTAGTTATTGCTAGCGGCTCGTTTCTAACGACTTGTATTTTTGTTCATAGATGGCAGCACAGATACATGATCAAATCTTTAATCCTAAAACCACTAAAGCCAATAGAGTGATATAATATTTAGATAATTCTTTGAAAAATGTAATACAGTTATACCATTTCTGATCTAATGTAACAAATTGCATTATATTTTTGTAAGTAACAATTTACAGTTTAATTCCAATTCTCACAAGTAAATAGCTTCCCAATAAATTCATAATAGGAGTTTTCATAAATGGTTAAGACTGAACTATTCGCGGAACATGCTTCTAATTGTCTGTACCCAGTGTGACAAAGTGCTTGAAAACATGTCAGGTTAGGACATCATAATAAATATCCATACTCATTTATCTGAGTTCATTTTATTCATATCCAGCCCTACCATAATGCCTGCTTTAGGCACAATGATAAGATTATGATCCCAGTTTAGCTGTGGTAGTTGTTATCATTCCACAGGCGATAGATTCAAATCCCCATAGAGGCATAGTAGAAGTAAAATTTACTCCACAAGGTGGCAGCAGTATCAATTTCTATACGTTATGTAACTATACTTCTTGAAATGTCGATCACGAAGTGTATGTTGTTGACTCGATTGACGAACAGAGAAAATGTATAATTCATTAATAACAGAACGAACATAAACAACCTTCTTAAAACTAATTTCCTCACGTTTAAAAGAAGGAACACAGAAGGTCGTTTCTGATGGGGGAATGAAATAGTCAGTTGCTGTGAAGAATGAACAAATATAACACATTAGATGAAACTAACCAAGTCATACGTCACCACAGTGTCACTAGTCCAACAAGGACAAGAAAGTATGATGATCAAAATAGCCAACCATCTAAAGAATTATATGAGCAGAAAAATGTACGAGGTTAAAAATAAACCAAAAGAAAGCTGTCAATGAACCAGGGATATCATAGCGTAAATGAATATTTAGATTGTGAACTATAGACATTCTAGCAATGAACAATACTGCTTTGTAGCAAACGATTTCCTGGATCTCACGTATGGGGCACTTTTTTTTATTTTTAAATACGGCTCCCGTATTGACATTCTATTTCTACCGTATATTTAATTAACAACCAAGATAGGGAAATTTCAACTCACCCCGAGTTCGGAGAACCATACAAAGCTTCAAGTCGACTGCAACATCTTGAACGTTTAACCATTAGCGGGCGGAAGTGACGTAATATCTTAGTTGATGGATGCTTAGTAATGTAGCAGCAGTGGACAAATACATATGAGTTAGGATTAAGAAACATGCAAATTTGTAGATTTTTATTGTCTATTTTGATCTGTATATTACATAAAATGTAAATTTTATACAATACCTACACACGCGTAGTCCTGAACACTTCAAACACCTACGTATGCATATGTGGTCTTATGGATTAATGATTGATTGATTGAGTTAATGTTTTAAGTCCACTTTATGCACAGTAAGGCTAATCGTAAGTAAGGTTATGCACAGTAAGGCTGGGTCCCTGTGGCGCAGTGGTTAGAACATCGCGCTACGATGTTCCGGGTTCGAGTCCTGGCCTGGGCATGCATGTTTGTGAGTGTCCATTCATCAATTTCATCATATCATTACTCATCCCCATCTTCGCAAATTAGCCAAAAGTGTCACAAGAAGCGAAGTAAAATAAAGGAAATCAAATTAATCGGGGCCTCCCCGATGGCGCAGTGGTAGCGTCATCGCCTTGTAATCAAGGGGTCCTGGGTTCGATTAGCTTTTCTGTGCATAAAGTGGACTTAAAACAACAAATCAATCAATCAAATTTATCGGAACTGGACGTACAGTTTAAAGTGGGATCCGAACCACTATGTGCCTCCACCAAATTCAAAGTCAGAATTCAAAATACACAAATATTCAAATCGCTCTACTCTTGCCTGGTGTGACCTTTCAGTTTCAGACTTCCGGAACGGAACCTCATGAACTTTCACTGCTGTTATCTTCCTACGTTACTCTTCTTGCACTCATTCCCTTATTACAGTTGGACCAATTCGGCTATACAGTATTACAAAGCAACAACATGCCGTTTGAGTGGAACCAATGACCCTCAAAACAAAGACTTTCCCCTCTTCAGCAGCTAATAGCAGCACTTCCTCAAAGTCAACGCTCAAAATGAAGAAACTGTACTTCGTCCTTTGTGCAATTGTTGCTATTCAACATGGATGCCCCCTGGCGGACAAAAATCGAAGTTATTTTAATGAGTAATTAGCTCAGAATGATGCATATCGACTTTGTTACAAGGAACTCTTCGATACGGAGGGAATGTGTGAATCCGGGACCCAGAATCTCGCTGCCCATTGGCTGTCACTCGGTTCTTTGTCCACCTGGCACTGAAACAAAAGAAGAACGAATTACACGGCCGTATCCCAACAAAACCAGGAATTAAAGAAAAATGAAAGTCATAATGGACTCGGCAGAGTGAATAGGAAAATGAGGGAGAATCTGTTTACCACAGAACTACGCAAGGAGGAGAAAAAAATTAAAAAGAAGAATGCTTTCGGTAATTGCTTCAATCATTCTGGATGAGTGAAGGTGAGAAGACTTGCAGTGTAGCAAGGTCTCGTTCGGTGTTGTCTTCTAATGTGCTGTTGCAAACTTCCGAAGAATGTCACCATTATTCTAAGTGCGGACACAGGTTTGGGATGAATATGGGGGTGATAGGTTTAGAGAAGTTTACGCCCAAATCCAGTAACCATGACGTCATGGTCAGTGGTCGAGAACTTTTAAAGGCAAATTTGAAATCTCGAAATTAAAACTGATATAACTCGGTAGCCATTTATTGAACTTAAATAGTAGAAACAATAAGAGTATACTTTCACAATTATGATTATAATTATACAATAATAACTATTATGATCTAATAAAAATAAACCAAACCAATTTCAAATTATTATTATTATTATTATATCCTTGCTGGACACTTCTATCAGCAGTATCATTATCTTTTTACATGTTATACAGTTAGTGCACTGAAATGCATAGTTATTCTGTTTTGTTATTAACTTTTACATGCTTCTTCCAAGAGAAAAAAGCTTGAAAACTTAGAGCGAAAGTTTTAGCCATTACATCACGAAAAAAACTATTTTTTGGAATTTTGAATGCTATGGAATCATTTATTCTTTTGGTAAGTTCTATAATATGAAAATAATAGAGAAAAGAATATAGAAATAAGGAAGTGAAAGAGAAATGAAATCAAGCAGCGAGAGAGAGAGAGAGAGAAAGGAGATTAATTTGGTTTATTTTACTTCGCATTCCTGCCGCTTTTGGCTAATCGCGAAGATGAGGATGAATGATGATACATCAAATTGATGAAGGTACAATCACAAAGAAAACACATACCCAGGCTCGGGATTCGAACCCGGGACCCCTGGCATCGTAGCGCCCTGTGCTAACCATTCCGCTACGAGGTTTGGGAGAATGAATAGTAATAAAGATGCAAGACGGAGAGAGAACGGAATCAGAGACACTATAACGAAGAAAATAAGACAGGAAAAGGAGGAAAATCATTGAAAAAGAAATGGAGAGAGGAATTTAGTGTGAACAAAGACAAAGCAAAGTGAAAGGAAATATCGAGAGCTAGAACGAAGAAGAAGTAAACAGGAAAGAAAAAAACCACAAAAGTGACAATAAACAATAAATAGGTAATTTCTACTTATTCTGGAGGGATCTGGTTACCCCTTTTGGTCCATCCTGTGAGCACTGTTGGTACTATTTAAGAACTCGTAATGTTTCCATGGGCGTCCGGAAGGGGGGGGGTAAGGGGGGTCCGAGCCCCCCCTGGAAAATGAAAGTCAACCAAAAAATATGTATTTCACACACATAATTTCATTTTAGCCACAATAATATGTGTTAATTATTGCATGAACACCATAAATTCAAATTTAAGCAATGTTTTTTAGGGAACAACACTATTTTGGGGGAAAATTTGCCTTCGTTTGCCCCCCCTGGAAAAAATACCTTCCTTGCCCCTCCCTGGAAAAAATCCTGCGGACGTCCATGAATGTTTCTGTACCGAATGTATTACTCCATCTTGCCACAGCTAAGACTTTGTCCTTGAAGAAGAATCTCGGCTACCAAGAGACAAGCCATGTCAATTAGATTAATCACTCATAATTAGTGACTCGAAAAGTTAGAAACGAGGGGGGCTGGGGAAGGTCCCCCTTTTGCGCCGTCACTGTACTACTGTTCCACAGAATTTCCCCTCCTGTGCAGTCAGCCACGATTACTCTGGCTGACTTTATTTGCTTCGATATGAAATAATCAACCCTTAAATTTCTGACAACCAACTACTCCTACTGTGGCGGTGAGAATTAGTGCTAGATTCACTTATCATACTTTGATTTGAATATGAAGAATAGATGGCGCTGTGATATAAAAGTAGTCAGGTCAACATAATTATGACAGTTTTACAACTCATGTGAAACCAAAAAATCAAATGAATATAAAAAATTTATATTCTCTTCCAAATTAAAATACATTTTAAGGTTAGTATTTGTAAATTATCTTTAAATATCGCCAATATTAGCATAACTTGCATTGTATTTAGTTCTGCAATTGTACTAAGGAAACAGCAATGCTAAATGCGTGTGGAGAGAAAATGTGTCATTCTGCATTCTATTTAGAGTGATAGCTGTCATTTGTTTTGTTTTGATGAGTGAGCATTGGCAAATGATCATGGAAAGACTGACGCCGCAACAACGTTTACAAATTGTGGAAATATATTTCCAAAATCAATGTTCTGTTCGCCAAACGTATAGAGCACTTCGGAATTTGTATGGTGCACATAATCGTCCATTCGTCGAACTATTGATAAATTTCGAACTACATTTACTCTACTCGATGAAACACCAACAACAATACAAAGAAGTGTACGTACGGAAGAAAATATCGGTACTGTCAGTGATAGTGTTGAAGAAGATCCGAATTTGTCTATTCGTCGCCGTTCTCAACAACTTGGACTGTGTCCATCCACTACATGGAAATTTTTACGTAAAGACCTTGGTCTACACCCATACAAGATCCAATTGGTGCAAGAACTGAAGCCGCAAGACCATAAGAAGCGTCGTTTGTTTGGTGAATGGTGCCTAAATCAATTAGAAACTGATCCACTTTTTTATCGACAAATTGTGTTTAGTGACGAAGCTCATTCTCGTTAAATGGTGATGTCAACAAACACAATTGCCGTATATGGAGTAATACCAATCCTCAGGAACCACACGAGGCTCCATTGCATCCTGAAAAATGCACTGTCTGGTGTGGGTTACATGCTGGAGGCATCGTCGGTCCTTATTTCTTTAAAAATGAGGCCGGCTCGCATGTTACTGTCAATGGTTGTCGTTACAGATCAATGATCAGTGATTATTTGTTTCCAAATTTGCATGACATCGACCTGCAACAGTTTTGGTTTCAAGAAGATGGTGCTACACCTCATACTGCTACCGCAACAATCGATTTATTGAAATAATAATTTGGCGACAAAATTATTTCCAGAAATGGTCCAGTGAATTGGCCTCCAAGATCATGTGACCTAACGCCACTGCATTATTTTCTTTGGGGATATGTAAAGTCTCTGGTTTATGCTGATAAACCAGCAACAATTGACTCTTTGGAAGCCAACATAACTCGTGTCATTAACGACATACGTCCCCAATTACTTGAAAAAGTGGTTCAAAATTGGACTCATCGAATCCGGTTCATCACAGCTAGTCGTGGTGGACATATGCCGGAAATTATTTTCAAAAAGTAAATGTCAGAAAGTTATCTTTCAAATGTAAACACAATTGGCTTCAAACTTAATTTTTTATTTCAATTCAAAGTTCTATCACTCTAAAAATAAACACCCCATATATCAGGAAAATACTTTAATACAGATTATACAGACGTGATTTCATTACTGAATATATTCTTTTGACTTGCAGAGCGTAATTGTCGCACTCACATTAATACCATGTAGTATTGTGTAAAATGAACTCATATGCACTTTTGTGAAGAACAAGCGAAGTCGATATTATTGATAAACAGTGAATGAAATTCAAAAACAGTATTTTTGCTTGATATCAAGCAATCAATGCATAAATTTCTGACAACCAACTACTGTGGCGGAGAGAATTAGTGCTAGATTCACTTATCATATCTTGATTTGGATATGACAAATAGATGGCACTGTGATATTATAGTAGTCAGATCAACATGACGATGACAATTTTACAGCTCTTGCGAAACCAAAATATGAAATTAATATTTTAAGAAATACATCCTTTTCGAAATAAAGATACGTTTTAAGGTTAGTATTTGTAATTATCTTTAAATATCGCCAATATTAACATAACTTGCATTGTATTTAGTTCTGCAATGGTATTAAAAAACAGCAATACTTGATAAAGTGCACATACAAACTACGTTACAGAAATTATGTTTCATTTTTGAACTCCATTAAGCCTTGTTTCCATGATTATGAAAAACTAAATATGCTGACCAAGGCAGTAATTTATTTTATTAAAAACATAAACTAACGTAACGTTTCAACCTTCTAGCAAGGTCTTCTTCAGACTCTGTATAAAGACTTTTGTACTTGATACAGAGTCTGAAGAAGACCTTGCTAGAAGGTTGAAACGTTACGTTAGTTTATGTTTTTAATAAAATAAATTACTGCCTTGGTCAGCATATTTAGTTTTTCATTTTTGAGTATATTTTTTTCGACTTGCAGAGTGGAATTGTGGCACTGACATTAATGCCATGTAAGTACTGTGTACTACTGTGTACTATATTATTGATACACGGTGAGTGAAACTCTAAAACAGTACATTTTTACGAGAGAAGCATTCAACCACAAAAGAAAAAACAACATTAATATATTTAAACATTTTAATGCAATACTTTTCATTCTACACCTTTTATTTATCTTTCGATTATTTTGAACAATAAATATGTAAAAAAAAAAAAAAACTGTTCGTATAAAAACATATCTGGCAAAACAGCTACAAGTAAATCTACGTTTCTTGGTTTGATTGGTTCATTTTTTTTCGCTTTTCTGCTACTTTTAGCTAATCTCGAACATGAGTGATGACATGATGAAGATACATTCACAAAAAACACCCATACCCTTTTATGCATTTCTGTGTGTAATTTGATGTGCCCAAAGTACATCATTACCAGTTTTCGCACTGGAGTCAACATGCTTGCGTCAGTCATGAGCACTGTCAAAAATATTTATAGGGGTGGTAATGTCATTGATAAATTCTGAATAATAAAAATAATAACAATAATAATAGTTATTGTCATGGTGATGATTATTATTATACAATAACAACTATTAAAAAGGTAAAGTGCTCCCCTGTGCTTAGCACCACGCCATGAAGGCGTATAGGGGGTGTGGGGGTAACGCCCCACACTTTCTTGATCCGGTCGTGAGTGGGGGTGATGTGATCAGCATCACGCCCCTGACCGCCTTTACGCCCCAAGGTTTTCCCCAGGTACCCATGTCATTCGACGCTTCCGGGGCCGCTTCCAAAGTTAGAAAAGTTCCCGGATTTGAACCGGCCGGGGATCGAACCCGGGACCTTGAGCATGGTAGTCAGACGCGTTACCGACTGAGCCACCGCGGCCACTATAGCAACTATTATAATATAACAAAACAACAATTTTTTTCCAAATTATTATTATTACATTATATAATAATAATAATTATTATTATTATATCCTCGATGAGATTTTTCTACTCGATCCATCAGACGATTGAATACACAGCACAACTGTGAAATGAATTCTGTTTTGTTATTAACTTTTACAACATCGTTCAAGAAAGAGCTCTAAAAAGTTAGAGGTAGATTTTAATCACAAAGTTTATTGCGTGACCTCTCGCTCAAAATTCTTATTTTTGGAATTTTGAAAACTGTGGAACTATTTATTCTTTGAATGAAATGATAGAATATGAAAGCACATATTGGTTCTTAAATTTTACACTTAATTTTTTCGATCTAAGGAAGTTTTTACTTAGGTTTTTTTGTTCGAATACTGCCTAACTGAACTCTTGTATCTGTTATTAACAATAAAAATAACAAGTTTTCTGTTTTTTTGTAACGAAATAAACTATGCAAATTTCTGGGAGTGGGCGACCCCCCGTCCCGACGCTCATGATGTCAGTTGACACATTTTTTGTTTGGTGAGCAGCCTCATCATTGCGATTTACCAAAGGTGGCAGAAATGCGACGTCAGACAACTGAAATCCATCAATCAACGAAAGGTACTTTCTCTCAGTCCAGATTTCAAGCCTATACCCTGTCCCAGATATCTCTGGAGCCAGGTCGCGCATAGCGGCAGAGAAGGGGTGGAAATCGAGTGGGCAGAGCGAAGCAGCACACGCTGCTGGGAAGGCCCTCCATGCAATCCCGTTCCTCTCACGTGTTCATTGGTGGAGCAGTCTACTTGCGCAGAGACGTCCTTTCGTTCGCCTGCTTCACAGATATCTGGGACAGAGTGTAGAGAATGTATTTATTGAATCGGCTTATCTTACTTCGCTTTTTCTGCCACTTTTGACTAATCGCGAAGATATGATGAAGTTGATGAAGAGAGACTCTCAGAGAATACCCTTGCCCAAGCCGAACCCGGGACTCAAACCTAGAGAAGTGCAAACCTTCACCTGACAGCCACAGCCAGTGTGGAACAGGAACGATTGCCAACTCGAAATTTGAATCGGGGAGACCGGTTTCCAAGTTCGCGAATTCCCTCCCTGAGCAACAACCCCCCTCCCAGCATCCAACCCTCCGCAACCCCCATTTCTTCCGCAGAGGCCAAGAATGTTTAATTTGGCCCAACACTCGCTCCCATTGTCTGTTTCCTGGTCCTCGACCATGTCCAGTCCATCCTTTGTTTATCGATAGGCTTCCTCATCTCAACCCTCCCCCCAACCCCACCCGTCCGCCACTGGCGATGCTAATATTTGGATAAGGCGTGCCTTCTCCCCCCCCCGGTACATCCCCCCCCCGGCTACCGCCATATCCTATCGCCCTCTTTTAGTATTCAATATCGGCATTCCTTCATCCTCTGGGCTAGGATCCGTCCGATCAGCATCCAATTCAAAGTGCCAGCCCTTGTTCCTAGTTTCTCCCGTCTAGATTTCTCCCCCTCCTCGTTTCTTTAGTAGATTTCGTCAAGGGAAGAGAAAAAAGAGAAGCTAAGAAAGTAAGAATAAAACACACCCTCCGTCTTCTAAGAAAGAAAATTCTCTCTCTCTCCCCTCTTCCCCTTTCGGCTATTCATTCATCTACGTTTCATTACACTCTTCCTAGACATTCATTTTAATATGAGGTTGATTCCTTCTCCGTATTCTCTCTCTCCCTACGTTTCTTTCCTCCCACCAGAACTCCCAAGGAAAAGAGTATAAGAGAAAAGAGAAAATGGGATGAAGAAAAATACCGTTTGGCCAATTCTTCCAGACCGCTTGTGGATCCCTCATCACAAACGCAGGGTAAATACGAAAGACGTTTGGTCAGATATTAAAAAGTTCTCGGAAGAGGAATATATCCGTCCCCTCAGGTCTCTGAGTTGACCTCGCCCCGAAATGAGGAGCCGAGAAGTCAGATTCCTCCCTACCACCCTTCATCCTCCCTCCCTCTACCTCCTTCAAACACTTTCCCCTCTCTTCTGCATTTCTTGCAATCCATTGCTTTCTTCATGGGTTTAAAGTTATTCCGTTCCGCTTCAAACGGATCGGTCCTGGTGCTCGTGGTACGCATCTAGCTCCCCCCACCCCATCCAGGACAAACACAATCCCCTCATATTGCATGCACTGCCTCTCAGTCAAAAAAGATTCCCTCCTCATAGCTCTGAGACCCGTAGAATACTTTCCACAGTCAACTGTTTCTTATCTTTGCATTGAATTTAGACTAACCTCGATCTCGTATTCGTCTCGTTTGGAAGTCGAGGCTTCAATTTATATTTATAAACATTTACATTCATTTCAGTTCTTGACTATACACCGTATATACTTTTAAACGAAGTTCTTCGGTTATTTTCGGCGTTTGTCGTGAGTGGCGCCAATTCGTTCGGATGGGCTGCAGCAGAGTTTGTGCTCAAGATTAAATTCTCTGTCTTTCTCAATCTTCATAAATTTGTTCTTAAGTTTCTCAACTCCTATCTTTCATCTCTCTTTTTCTCTCTCTGCACACACACATACACCGGTTTGCGAAATTTTAAAATTTCTTTCACACTTTTGCATTTGTGCTGCCACCTGGAGTGCTTAATGGGAACTAATTCACACACTTTTCACACAATGCTTATGAAAATTGTCCACAATCTGGGAACTTTCCATAATTATCTCAAATTTGTACTGGCCATTATTTCTTAATTTCTGCTAGATTTTGAATGAATATTTTCTAAGGACCCAAGGAAAGTTCTCCAGCCGATCTGATTCCCCGGTACAAAGGTGTGTATTCTAGCGCAGTTCTTCAAAACAAGCAGTCTGTCAACACACACAGACACACACACATGTACCAGTTTATTTAGTCCTGCGTTTCCTTCTTTTTTCTTCCTTTAGTTCTCTTTTTAGCTTTCTCTCTTTCTTTCCCCTGGGTCACTGTTTCTTTCTCTTTTTGATTTTCCTGTGTGTCATTTTTTTCTTCCTTCTCTTGACCTCTTCTTCCCTTGCTTATCATTCATCTCATTAATGACCTTACTCTTCCACCATAAGTTTCTTCATGTCTCTGGCCGTCCTGCTTACTCTCTGCTGAGCTTAGAATGAGAAGTAAAGATGGAGCTAGTTGCAGCTTGGAATATTAAACACATATACGCACTCATACATGTTACATATGGTTGTATAGTTCTATATGTATAGAAAAACAATGAGGTATATAAGCAAGAAGCTTCTAAATTTAGATTAGGATATTTTGTCTTCAATTAATTGATAGATAATGATTATACATTGCAGTTGTGCGCACTGTAAATATATTTTTTAATGTATGCACTAGAGTACTGCATGGGATCACTTTCGCTAGCTCGCAGTTGTTCGCGTTTCCCACGCTCGACTTCATGTGACAGCGATTGGGTTCCAAAACTAGGGTTGCAAGGTGCCTAAACCTGGGGGGGGGGGGGTAAGGACAGTTTACTTTCCCTTGGTAGATAAGGTTTAGCATAGGGCGGGAGCAAAGCGAAAGTAGAGCAAATGCCACCCCTAATCGCCGCCACTGTCCACTTTGGTAGTTTCAGCCTACAATCATCTATTTCATTTTCATACATCACTGTGTATTGGTAAGATAGACTAAACTACATTTTAACATGGAGATAGTGACTGTATTGACTTCAGTTTAAATTTCACTGCGTCTTTCACTTCACGATCCATATTTAAGGGCACAATATCACAGACAAATTACGGTTACACGTGTACTACTGGGCTTCGAGTGTGTACCGCTCGTTTTGTCTGTTCGAGCGTTATTCGCTCGAGCGAAGAAGCTCTCAATTCCTTACGCTATCTAGCGTCGTCCGCACGAACTATTTGACGCTCGAGCGAAATCTTCTTCATGCAGCACTAATCTGATTGAATGCATGCTTCAATTCGACGCTCTCATTTGCGTAGAACGTTTGGGTGTGATTTGAAAGATGGTGCTTGTGATCCTTTCTTTGAAATGGTTCAGGTTCTTAAGTGTCTACACCAGGGTGCGAAATCATTGAAGATTGGTGGGGGAAGGGAGATCTTAAGCTACACACACACACACACACACACACACACACACACACACACACACACACACACACACACACACACACACACACATATATATATATACAAATATATAAATATTTATACGTATACTACATATTTATAATAATAAATATACAAGTAAATTAAGATTTAAAATACATTATTATTATTATTATTATTATTATTAAGTATATTCAAATACTTTTACATATATTAGATATTTAAAAAGTAGCAAACTAATTCCTATACTGACTGGTTAAGGATATCAATAAATGACAAAATAGTTTAATTATTTTTATTATCTTTTAAGTTTTTGTCTAGTTTTTTGCTTTCTATAAGTATAAATCAATTATATTTCATAGTTATATTTGCCTTGCATTGTTATTTTACCTTTATTATGAATAATGGAAAGAGGGGTAAGTTGGCGAAGCGGGTAAGATGACGAAGTCGCGAATTTGGCCCAAAAAATCATAGATGGCAGCAGCTGAGAGTCTCATGTGGTGACGTGTACAAGCATGATATACTGGAAGCCTAACCATCCCTATGGTAGTTACTGAGAGGAGGTAACAAGAGATAGTTGTTTGTGTTAGGTGCTAGTGTTAAGTTCAAGTAGGTTCTGGGGTCATCCTGTGGAGCGGTTAGGTTCACTTGCTGCTTGTATTGTTTCACTATCTTAGTGATTGTAGCGTTCGACATACGTATTGCATTATTGTTGTCGTTATGCCTTTTCACGGTGTTAAGGGGAAAATACGAGTGTTATGGTGTGGGGTAAGATGAGTGAAAGACAACGCAATATCGGAATTCGTCACTTACCCCATTGTTAAGCGAAGAAATGACAACAATGAAAGCTAAACAATAAAAGTTCCTAATGATTAGAATCGAACAGAAAGTCATAAGAAAAAGGTAATGGCGTGTCAAGTATTTAAAGTAGAATAAATTGAAACTATTACTTAAATGCCTCGTCATCTTACCCAGCGGGTGGGGTAAGTTGACGAAAACGTAACCCTTGCTTACATTTATTGTAGTCCGGACACTTTATGAGTTTACACATCGAAACTTGGTCATCTTTATGACAAGATACCATATTATGGCACTGCCAAAAATTATGCGTTTTGATGAAATAAAAGTGGTTAAAAATCAACCTTTTCCTTAACGTCGCCAACTTACCCCTCTTTACCCTATATTATATCAATATAACATTTGTTTTTGGTGTAAGATCTATAAATAGTCTCTTGACTGAGAGAGAGAGAAAGTATGCAACACTCACAAACGCATTAGTTTGTGTGTGTTTTCGCTAAAACTTAGTAAAGTATATTTGGAATAAAAAATAATTGCCCGCCTTTTGTTTTTATAACAAACACTGTCCCCCCTGAATTTTTTGGTGGGGGTAAATCCTACCTGTCTCCCCCAGGATTTTGCACCCTGGTCTACACAAGTAATAATCCGGGGGGGGGGGGGGTAGCAATCTGCAACAAACGAACGAACAATATTACCTGCGTAACATCAGTGTTGCCTCGTCTTACTTTAAAAAAAACGGTCGTGATAATATGTTACGGTAGTTGGTTGGAAGGAATTGACGGTTTTAAACCGTTATTTTCCCAGTCTACTTTCTTTAGTGGGTGTTTATTTTTTGCAGATTTCAAACCATTAATACACTGAAAACAGAATCATTCGTATATTTTTTTTATAACGCTTAGCACCCCGAATCAAGGAAAGTTTTTGAAAGTTAAGAAGGAATTTGTCACAAAATTTACGTTGAAAAAAATTCTCAAATTTAATAAATTTTATGCAAACATTCATTTTTGGATCAGGAGGGAAAACGTCAAGTTTTGTCCGAGTTTTTGCTACTCTGTCTCGGTTATATCTGGAGCAAGGCCGCGCGTAGCGGCAGAGAAGGGGAGGAAATCGAGTGGGCAGAGCGAAGCAGTGTACGCTGCTGCGAAGGCTGGTAACCGCAGTCGCTTGTCCCCCTCCACGCAATCCCATTCCCTCTCGCGTGTTCATTGTTGGAGTCGTTTCGCGTCACTACTTGCGCAGAGATTTGTTTTCGTTCGCTTCCTCCAGAGATAGTTGGGACAGAGTATACACTCTTACTTTTTTGAGAATACTCATTTCTTTCGAGCGATTATTCTGCTAGAATAGGAATTTACTGAATGTGTTTCAACTTAAAGCTTAGGTATTTTTCTGTAATAAAATAAATTATCGGTTTCTAAACCGACCGTTTAACACTCCCTGCTCTTCACCAGTGAAATTATAAGAGTACCAAAATACCAATGCATAATTGTGTGGATTCGTGAGTATAAAATGTAATTTGCTTTCCCAGTTTGGTTGTAACTTTACACACTGTAACACATATTTTGTTAAAGAAATGTAAGCACCCATTCTTTACTAATCTGAAGATGCTGAACGCGGAAATGGCATTAAAAAAGTTCCATTGGCTATCGTTTTGGTGTAACGGAAATTGGGGGCGGGGGCACATTCAAGCGACCCACTTCAACTCGAGTATATATGGTGGCAAGACTAGACTCGAATTCCAATATATCACGCCACCCTTTGCAGTTTCAGATCCCCGAAACATATTCCAGTTTACATTCAGTTTTGCAGTGTCTCAGTGTTATACACAAAAACATTCCGTGATTATAAACGACCACAAAATTTTAATTATATATATTACGAAATTTGTACCGATCCCATTCGAAAGAACAGCTCAAAGAATTTTAGCGGATGTGTAATTGTTGGCGCTAACTACAACAATAGATTACATAACAATAAAAGAATGAAAGAAAGGAAAAAGATTATCCAAAAGTAGAGAAAATTATTGAAGTGGACAATTTGCACGGTAATACTCATAGATACCACTGTACAAACATAAACATCCAGTAAACATGAACAGTAACACAACTTGCTTCTAACAACAATGCAATTTACAATTAGACATTAACAATCGAAAGGTCTTTTGGTGTGTTCTCTCTTGTCGACCATTACGTTTCTTCTTAATATTATTATTTAAAGTTTCTTTGGAACACTCATTCATAGATTGTGATCCACGAGTATTAAATTGTCCATGACTATTTTCATTAATTTTTCTCTTACATCCTAAAATGTATTTTTCTGCTACTTTTTCCTTTTTTCATTATTTCATTGTTATGCCATGTATTGTTGTAGTTAACGCCAACAATTACACATCCGCTAAAATTCTTTGAGCTGTTCTTTCGAATGGGATCGGTATAAATTTCGTAATATACATAATTAAAATGTTGTGGTCATTTATAATCACGGAATGTTTTTTGTGGACACGCTGTATTTCGTATATACAGTATATGCAGCGACGTGGCAACACTGTTGGCTCTTTGGCAACGTACCAATCCCAATATCAGCACTACATTGTGACATGCCAGCGAAGTATCTTTAAGAGAATTCTCATAAAGCACTCTAGCACTAGAATAATTTGCATAGGCGTTTAATTTACCTTTCAAGGCATTTCACGTCTACGTTTTCACCCCATAATTTCAAAATTGAAATTGTATTAAGTCTTCCCAGATATCTTTGGGAGGCAGATGCCCTCCTGCACCTCTGCGAGCGCCCTGGATATATTTCTCAAATTATGCCCACATTGTTTATGATTAATTGTTATGTAACATGAATTAGGCTTATCTTGAAAATAAGCGCGAATGGATTGCTTATGGGTAACATGAATTATGCCGTAACATCAAATTAAGAGCCAATCTTAGAAAGTGAGGTGCCTATTCGTGTTCAGGAGGTCAATTTCGGTAAGAAACAGCTGGTTTTCTTTCTGTAACAGAAAAAAACGTGAAAATCTATGTTATCATTGAATGCCTGTAACTAAAAAGTTGCATTATCATGCGACATAAGCCTGACATAAACATGTATAGTACCTTTTTTTGGTCAAGTCCCGAAAAATTACAGTGTATTTATGTTAAAAGACCAAAATCCAACAAGCCTTCTTCATCAGTGTCTAAACGCTTGCCGCCCAAGAAGGTCTTCAGATGGCGGAAGAGGTGGTAGTCGCTAGGTCTGGACTGTATGGCGGATGGTCAACACATCATCGCCTGTCAAAGTGAAAGCAAAACAGACACTTTCAAGGCGCAAGATTATGGCAACTGTGTTTTGGGACTTTTTGCCGCAAGGAACAACAATTAACTCAGCTTCCTACTGTGAGACCCTAAGGAAACTTCGTCGAGCAATCCAGAACAAACGGCGTGGAATGCTGTCAGCTGGTGTCGTGCTGATTCATGACAATGCAAGGCCACATGCTGCGGCTCAAAGTCAAGATTTCATCGAATCTTTTGGCTGTAAGGTATTCGGTTATCCGCCATACAGTTCCGACCTTGCGCCTAGCGACTACCACCTATTTCGCAATCTGAAGACCTTCCTGAGTGGCAAGCGTTTAGACACTGATGAAGAAGTGAAAACGACCGTGAGTAACTGGCTATCATCACAGGCGGCAGAGTTCTATGAGGAGGGTATCCAAAAACTCGGAATTCGTTACGATAAATGTTTAAACCGGCAAGGAAATTATGTAAAAACATAGAGAAGTGTATGTAAATTCAGAAAATAAATGTGTTTTTTTTCTGAAAAACATTTACTTAATTCGTTTTTATTGCAAAACGGACCTTACTTAAAGAATAAGCCTCGTATATCACAAGAAGTAATGGGAGTATTATATTTCAAATTTTTCAGTTATTCACAAGAAATTGATCCAACTCTTTCGGTCACAGGGGGATATGTACTTTCTTGATCGAGTATAACTTGACAAGTTTAAAAACAAGACGCTGCAAATAGCTGTTGCGCATCTCACACTCCATTCTTCGCAGCGACGTTGGTTCGCAGTGTTGCAACCTGGAGGGAGCGGAATGCTCTGTGGATTTTCAACGAAATTTGTATTCGCATTTTCCTGGGTTGTTTTCTACCTGTCGGAGTACAGAAATTCAGCTCACCTTTCGCCAACGACTCTTTTCCTTCTTTTAAAACTTTGCCTCCCCGATGGAGGAGTGGTAGCGTCGTCGCCTTGTAATCAAGGGGTCCCGAGTTCGATTCCCGGTGGAGGCACATAGTGTCTCGGATCCCACTTTAAACTGTACGTCCAGACCCGATTAGCCTTACTGTGCATAAAGTGGACTTAAAACAACAAATCAATCCAATCCAATTATTTTAAAACTTGAGAAACCATCCATTTAGATACTGCCGTGGCGGCGCTTGTGGACTCAACAACATTATACTTAAGTTTATGTAACTCCATCTGATTTCGCAAATATGTTGCAACATTGTAAACAATTTATCTGGCCTGTCCTCTAAGGGGCTTTCCAGAGCAGATTGTGGATTTCGTTGGACCCGGCATGATTTGATTTTTGCATTTCAAAAATATGCAGCCAAGAGTAAAGAGCAAGAACATTTCAGTGCTTTAAAAAAGAACACAGGCAAGCGTGTTATCAGATTGCCTTCTCGTAGCGATTGTTGTACGATAAACAAAATAACCCCCACCCCACTCGGCTTAAAAAAAACAAAACAACCAAGCCACTGCTCGATGTCGCATTCAGAAAATGAAGTCATTCGCCCAGTAGTTTCTCTTCGTTATAAACGTTAACGCGCGTGCGTAATACTACAGTTTACAATCCGCGCACCGCACGCATTTTCAAAGACCGGATTAAATCAAATGAACCACTGATAAACTGATATGAGCCAGCACCGACAATCTACACAGTAAAAATCGTTTGTCATATATGTTTTAGCTTAATTTTGCTGAGTTGGCACCACTGGTACTCTCAAGGCCAGACTAGTACGTAGAAGAGTGGTGGGGAGGATGACCTAATAGGAACTGCTCCGCAGCGATCTGCGCATATCGGGACTTAACTTGTCAGGCTAACGTTGAGAAATAAAATATGAGCCAAAACCTAACGTATAAATATAGAAAATAAAAACTGGATTTTTCTAGTCTACATGCCTTGATGTGCAAAAATAATACAAACAAAACTGATTTCAGCTTCAAGCATAAATATGTATTTACATATAAATCTGTTCCCTGCATATTACGTACAATAGAGAAAGCGTTTTAACATTTAGAAAAAATATGAAATACAGTTATTAATGATTGGAGCGGGCTATTGTATTTTATTTTATTGTCAGTGGTGGGGATTAGGGGGGCAGTTGCCCCCCACTTTTTGCCAATTTGCCCCCGGAATATGCTAAACCACATCTACGAGGGAAAATAAACTTTGCCCCCCAGTTTTGGAACCCAATCGCCGCCACTGTTTCTTGTTGATAATGCTTTTGTGAATTTTCACTTTGTAGCTACTGCTCAATACACCAAAAATGAAAAACTTGAAAAAAATACTTGTGGTAAAACAATAAATGAACAGAGAAAATTATGGTATCTAATGATAAAAGCCTTTACAGCACGATGTCAATTGTTGCGGGGAATAGAAATAAGAACATTGTTCTGTCTTTTACATGGGGCTCATTCAATACAACCTCAAGTCAAGTCAAACTTCTACAAAAATATATTTTCCTAAACTGTATGATTAACATAAATTAATTACCGCTAATTATGTTGAAGCCGTTGATACATTACAAAGGCTATCTGTCATGGTCGTGGGACAACACGCTGAAAAGATTTAAAGCGCCATCTGTAAGTAAGATGAGAGAATTGCAGTACTTACACAATGAAAATTCATATTTTTTTCTGGGCCTTGAAGACAATGCTAAATCTTATAGTACTCTGTTTCACTTCAGTTAGAATCAGAAAATTTTTTTTTTTTCAGCGTTTTCCAGCCCTTTTTTACTTTTAGGACATTTTTTTGTATTTTTTCCAGTTTTTGCTTCATTTCTTTATCATTTTTGAAGTTTCGTCTTGTTCCTTCCTCGCTGCTTCGTGAATTACATATGTATTTTCTTGCGTAATTTACATTTAAATTTTCTACTTTGGTCTTTTAGCAAGTAGACTATGCCATGAATCGAAAATATGGTCAATACAAGAGCGCAATATTATTATTAACTTTATTATTATTAATCTTTTACAATGTATTAAATAATTATAGTAAATTTATTTTTCTCCAGCAAACTTGAAAAACTGCTTGAAACCTACTTTCAGGTACCCTTGCTGGTCACAATTGTTGGCTTAAGGGCATGCGGAACAGTCTCCGCGGGGCTCTTCCAAAGTTCTTCTCCTTGGCAGTGTTGCCAGCTTAGCTCTATTTGAGTCAGATCTGGCTCTTTCGTGTACTCGTTGGACTGGGAATTGGGGCGTCTCACCCTTGCCCCACTATGATGCAATCACTGGTTCCGGCTCACATAGACCAACTTGTACCATGATTATACATTTTGCACGTTTTTTTTATAGCTCCGTGTTGACGTGAAATTGGCATAATATTGTTATTAAGGAATTCTTTATCTTCGATTTCATACGACCATGAGATGGGTGATGTCGCCGGATCTAGATGGTGAAAACTAAGAATAAATTGTCATCATTTTAAAGTTAACGGTAATAGAAGCACCCCACCCCTTGGAAATCTAGCTCCTTGAAAGTCAGTTTTAACTCCGTTTCAGCTGAAATTTAGCTCTTTTATACGCATCAGGTTTGGCAACACTGCCAGGATGGCCGTAGGAGGCAAGGAGAAATGCATTGCACTTATAGGAGTATTATTTTATTTGTTCTCTTGGGAATATCAATCTTCCGATGGCATAGAAAATGATATCAACGGAAAGAGGGCAGTTTGATGAAGCTTTTGACCAGCGGAAAAGTCGAAACTTCCATTTGATTAGCTGCAACTTGAAGTTAATTTTCTTTTTCCTCCATGGTGCGCTGAAAATTCTCACTCATCATATTTTTCAAGTATCGTGTCTAGCTTAATAATAGATATAGAAAAACGCTTCCACTTGCGACATGGAAAGAAATTAATACTCTTACGTACGCCCAGATTTTTATTTAATAGCATTGCCCGTTCCGACGACATTGAAAGAAATGCACACATGGTGGGCCACTGTCTTAGACAGTCATTTCTGCAGTGTGCAAGATATACATACGTACAAGGGATAGTGAAACGAAAACCTTCATTTGTTTTCGTTTCTTATCTAGTAGGTTTTTGCATGTAGAGTTGCACAAGCTTGTTGAATTTTAGTATGTATATCCATTTCTGATCCACATATATTTTCAAGTCTTGAATTAGTGCCTGTTTATTCTCAGGAGCATGGACGTACGCAGGATTTTTCCAGGGAGGAGCAAAGGGGGGGGGGGCAAAGGAGGCATATTTTTTCCCCCATAATAGTGATGCCTCCTCAAAAAACACTATTTCAGTCTGAAACTATCATGTTCAACGCTTTTTTTAACAATTAACATAAATTACTGTGTCTGAAATAAAATTATGTGTGAAATATATAATTTTCAGGTGGACATTCATTTTCCAGGGGATGGCCGCGGCCCGCTCTTGCCCCCCTTCCCCTTCCGGACCTCCATTCTCAGGAAGAAGAATCTTTGGGATGCGCACGCAGTGACTTTATGATCCATTGCGAAGTTCTTTATAACCCATCTGCCAGCGAACTGAGGCTATTGTCGCATTACCACTTGCTGGCGTGATAATCATGCATAAATATATTGAATTTTCATTTGCCAGAGAATTTCTATAAGTTTTAGGCTTTTCGGAGGGCAACTGGTGCAAGTGTGTGAAGGAGGCGCCATCTTGAAGACGGTGTTGTGAAACTCACTGGATCAGTGTTGCACTCTTCAGGTCGTTTTGTAAATGACAGTTGATACCTGATGTATACAGTCTGTCATATAATTTTTTATCGGATTTTTAAGGTTTTTATTTGACTCATCCTCGTATTAATTAGTTTCCACGTTTTCTATTGGTTCTGCAGTAGCCAATGTAATCCCATACAACCGCCAACCGTGGACAAACAAGCATCCCACGCGACGAGCGGCTGCTATGCATATTTCCCTCGCTATATTGCAAAGTCAGTTTCTCCCCCCGTTAAGAGAGGAGTCTTAAGTTGGCAGCTGCCGGTTGCCTAGGCAACGCTGGACCTGCGAATCGTCTGCAGCTCTCTTTCTCTCTACACACACGCGGACTCCCAGCCTTTGAATATTGATATCGTCTCTGCAAATTTCGCGACGGCATTCGTAGTTTCTTCCCGGGTATTATATGACTGCCGCCTTATTTTTTCTTATTTTTCTTCCCTTGCTTTCCCGATCTTTATTCCCTGCCTATCTTATCCATCTTTCCTTTCTTATTCTCACTCCGTACGTGTGCGTGTATGTATCTTTCTCTATATTTCTTTGGTTTATCATTTTCTTCTCTCACTTTCTCTCAGCGTTCCAATTTTCACGAAACGGAACGCTTTACTTTTCATTTCTGATACACTTGTTCTTTTTCTGATAAGAGTATCTAACTGATCTCTTAAAAATCAATAACATTGCTGCACACTAATCAACCTGACGTCATTTTCCATCAGTAAATACCCTGATCGACCAACCTGTTTGCATTTATCTTGATTATGCGCGTAGATCTGACAACATGGCACTCGGTTGTCATGACACCGGTTCTGCCATCTGTTATCAAAACTTTACCGTAAAATCATCTTTAGTACAGCCTTAACATGGAGTTGAAATATTTTGTCTCTAATCAGTACAGTGACGAGATTAACGACTAGTGCAAGGACGCGCTGTATTAAAATGAATAATATTTAATATTAAAGTATTTACATAAACATGCAATAATGTAAAATACATTGGACAAGTGTTTCAGGAATTTTTTTTTTTTTAAATTTAAATTTTAACAGACGAAATTCGTGAATGGTCCAAAAGTGGACATTTTTTGAATTAAATGCATATCCTCAATACTTTGTTTCAATAAAACTTATTAAAAAATAAATTTTCGAGCCCTGCTTTCTCTCCCTCTCTCACTATTCTTCTCACGTTTCTTCTCCATCTTATTTTCTTGTTTCTGCCTTGATCTTTCCGTCTTCCGCTTTTTTACCTTCATTATTCTATCTATTCCTTCCCTCTTTAACTCTTGTATCTTATTTTCTCTGTGTTTCATTATCATTGTCACTCTTTCATCTTTTGTTGACACTTCATCCAAATGCACTTGATTATATTTGATTCTTTGTGACACTCACTTGTTTGATTAGCTTTGTTTCAACCTCTTAGTGCAAGATTATGTGATGCTCTTTGTCTCTTTGTATCCGATACTTTGTACAATATTATCTAATTTTTGTTTCTTTGTATCCGTGATTTGGCACAAGATTATCTAATGCTCCTTGTTTCTTTGAATCTGACTGGGGCCAAGAACTCAGACTGAAAGCACACGTCCGTACGATTAGTATTTAACGGCAGAATTGCCCAGACGCAAGGACTAGAGAGATTGTGGCGCCATCTCCAATGACGTCACCATGCTTCTCATACACGTCCGTACCAAATTACATTATAAGCGAAAATCTGGGACCTAAAGCGAGTGAAACACCCTGTAGTAGTCTCTTAGTTCGATACCTCTACTATATCGCGATCGGTCACTTGGTGCTCTATTCGCAGCTCCAACATTACAATCAATTCTAAGAATCCGTACCGAGATTGAAACAAGGCTAAGTAAGACAAAGATTAAGTGTGCGGTATCCACTTAATTTTGATTGAAATTCCCGAATGCAAAGCGACCCAGTATTCGTCCTTTGGGAATTATCTTTCTTAATATACTAAATTCCTTCAGTGATGTTTAAGGGGCTCATCCTTCCTCCTCCCCTCCCTTGGCGTGCACGCTGAAAAGCAAATTACCCCTGCGTACGACGAGAAGAACGCCCCTGTTGCCTGGTCCCTCGGGAGCAGGTTCCTGGCCGATATATTCAATTACAAAACACCCCATGATGGATGTTCCCGGCCAAACAAGCAGCGCGCAGGAGAACACCACCTGTGCTTATGCCTGTGATGAATATGCGTCATAGATCCCCAATAGCGGGCAAAATCCACCGCAGCACTGTGGGGAATAGGAATAATAAAACAACATTCTCAACTCCCATTGATCATTCCTCGTCGAGGAAAGACAATGCCGGAAAGCCAAGAGGCAATGCCGTCTTCTGTTTCCTGCTTTGGATTCTCGCTGGCTTTACTTCTTTCTCTGCTAACCCATTTTCTAAACTGAGGGCAACTATCTCCTTAAAGGCGCATTAACTCTTGTTAATGCATTGCATTTTCACCACGGAGTCATATGGACTCCTATTACTGTATTACATTTTCACGTGTAAGGCACATTAACTCATGTTATTGTAATGCATTTTCACCTAGCAAGCACATGAACTCCTGTTACTGTATTGCATTTTCACCAGGGAGGCACATGAGCTCCTGTTGATTACATTTTCACCAGAGAGGCGCATGAGCTCCTGTTGTATTGACTTTTCACCTACAAAGCCTATGAACTCTGATACTGTATTGCATTTTCACCAGGGAGGCACATGAGCTCCTGTTGATTACATTTTCACCAGAGAGGCACAAGAGCTCCTGTTGTATTGACTTTTCACCTACAAAGCCTATGAACTCCTGTTACTGTATTGCATTTTCACCAGGGAGGCACATGAGCTCCTGTTGATTACATTTTCACCAGAGAGGCACATGAGCTCTTGTTGTATTGACTTTTCACCTACAAAGCCTATGAACTCCTGTTACTGTATTGCATTTTCACCAGGGAGGCACTTGAGCTCCTGTTGATTACATTTTCACCAGAGAGGCACATGAGCTCCTGTTGTATTGACTTTTCACCTACAAAGCCTATGAACTCCTGTTACTGTATTGCATTTTCACCAGGAAGGCACTTGAGCTCCTGTTGATTACATTTTCACCAGAGAGGCACATGAGCTCCTGTTGTATTGACTTTTCACCTACAAAGCCTATGAACTCCTGTTACTGTATTGCATTTTCACCAGGGAGGCACATGAGCTCCTGTTGATTACATTTTCACCAGAGAGGCACATGAGCTCCTGTTGTATTGACTTTTCACCTACAAAGCCTATGAACTCCTGTTACTGTATTGCATTTTCACCAGGGAGGAACATGAGCTCTTGTTGATTACATTTTCACCAGAGAGGCACATGAGCTCCTGTTGTATTGACTTTTCACCTACAAAGCCTATGAACTCCTGTTACTGTATTGCATTTTCACCAGGGAGGCACATGAGCTCCTGTTGATTACATTTTCACCAGAGAGGCGCATGACTTTTCACCTACAAAGCCTATGAACTCCTGTTACTGTATTGCATTTTCACCAGGGAGGCACATGAGCTCCTGTTGATTACATTTTCACCAGAGAGGCACATGAGCTCCTGTTGT
The DNA here is from genome assembly GCF_977018435.1 of Lepisma saccharinum. Classification (NCBI taxonomy): domain Eukaryota; kingdom Metazoa; phylum Arthropoda; class Insecta; order Zygentoma; family Lepismatidae; genus Lepisma; species Lepisma saccharinum. The sequence goes on from NC_139250.1 coordinate 28,989,139, forward strand.
ATTGACTTTTCACCTACAAAGCCTATGAACTCCTGTTACTGTATTGCATTTTCACCAGGGAGGCACATGAGCTCCTGTTGATTACATTTTCACCAGAGAGGCACATGAGCTCTTGTTGTATTGACTTTTCACCTACAAAGCCTATGAACTCCTGTTACTGTATTGCATTTTCACCAGGGACGCACATGAGCTCCTGTTGATTACATTTTCACCAGAGAGGCACATGAGCTCCTGTTGTATTGACTTTTCACCTACAAAGCCTATGAACTCCTGTTACTGTATTGCATTTTCACCAGGGATGCACATGAGCTCCTGTTGATTACATTTTCACCAGAGAGGCACATGAGCTCTTGTTGTATTGACTTTTAACCTACAAAGGCTATGAACTCCTGTTACTGTATTGCATTTTCACCAGGGAGGCACATGAGCTCCTGTTGATTACATTTTCACCAGAGAGGCGCATGAGCTCCTGTTGTATTGACTTTTCACCTACAAAGCCTATGAACTCCTGTTACTGTATTGCATTTTCACCAGGGAGGCACATGAGCTCCTGTTGATTACATTTTCACCAGAGAGGCACATGAGCTCTTGTTGTATTGACTTTTCACCTACAAAGCCTATGAACTCCTGTTACTGTATTGCATTTTCACCAGGGAGGCACATGAGCTCCTGTTGATTACATTTTCACCAGAGAGGCACATGAGCTCCTGTTGTATTGACTTTTCACCTAGAAAGCCTATGAAGTCCTGTTACTGTATTGCATTTTCACCAGAGAGGCACATGAGCTCCTGTTGATTACATTTTCACCAGAGAGGCACATGAGCTCTTGTTGTATTGACTTTTCACCTACAAAGCCTATGAACTCCTGTTACTGTATTGCATTTTCACCAGGGAGGCACATGAGCTCCTGTTGATTACATTTTCACCAGAGAGGCACATGAGCTCTTGTTGTATTGACTTTTCACCTACAAAGCCTATGAACTCCTGTTACTGTATTGCATTTTCACCAGGGAGGCACATGAGCTCCTGTTGATTACATTTTCACCAGAGAGGCACATGAGCTCCTGTTGTATTCACTTTTCACCTACAAAGCCTATGAACTCCTGTTACTGTATTGCATTTTCACCAGGGAGGCACATGAGCTCCTGTTGATTACATTTTCACCAGAGAAGCACATGAGCTCTTGTTGTATTGACTTTTCACCTACAAAGCCTATGAACTCCTGTTACTGTATTGCATTTTCACCAGGGAGGCACATGAGCTCCTGTTGATTACATTTTCACCAGAGAGGCACATGAGCTCCTGTTGTATTGACTTTTCACCTAGAAAGCCTATGAACTCTTGTTACTGTATTGCATTTTCACCAGGGAGGCACATGAGCTCCTGTTGATTACATTTTCACCAGAGAGGCGCATGAGCTCCTGTTGTATTGACTTTTCACCTACAAAGCCTATGAACTCCTGTTACTGTATTGCATTTTCACCAGGGAGGCACATGAGCTCCTGTTGATTACATTTTCACCAGAGAGGCGCATGAGCTCCTGTTGTATTGACTTTTCACCTACAAAGCCTATGAACTCCTGTTACTGTATTGCATTTTCACCAGGGAGGCACATGAGCTCCTGTTGATTACATTTTCACCAGAGAGGCACATGAGCTCCTGTTGTATTGACTTTTCACCTACAAAGCCTATGAACTCCTGTTACTGTATTGCATTTTCACCAGGGAGGCACATGAGCTCCTGTTGATTACATTTTCACCAGAGAGGCACATGAGCTCCTGTTGTATTGACTTTTCACCTAGAAAGCATATGAACTCCTGTTACTGTATTGCATTTTCACCAGAGAGGCACATGAGCTCCTGTTATTGACTTTTCACCTGGGAAGCACATGGCCTCCTATATTATATATATATATATATATATATATATATATATATATATATATATATATATATATACCTAGCAGGTACGCATCTAGAAATACATTTAGGGAGGGTCCAACCAAGTGTCGCAATAATAATCATAATAAATAATAATAATTAGAATACTTATATTAAATCAAATTATTAATTAAATATGTAAATTAATTGATATTGTATTGATATTATTACATAAATAGGTAAAATATAGTAAATGAATAGAGATATTACAGCACGCTTTCATTATCTAGCATTACGTGTAGTTAATATCGTCAAGATTTGCATAAAAACGAGAAACACACGAATGTCCTGTTATTTAATGTAAAATTTGCGTATTTTTTTTTACTATTCTATTCTTATAATTTTTAATTTTTTTAACATATTTTAAAACCAGATAACAATTCTGAAACATATAAAGCTCTGGACCTCGTTCTGGGTTTATTTGGATTTAACAGAACGGAAAATCAGGAGTTCGAAATATAAAAATTGCGAACAAAGATAGATTCATTTTAATGCAGGTTGAGATTAAAGGGTGATAGGAGGATCTTGAGCCACCCCAACCCAGTCATCTCCCACCCACTCGATATAGAAACCACATTATTGAATATATCATACTTAATAGAGTTCCAGTTCATTCTGTTATTAAAGTCCCATAGCTACGCATAAAAATATCTTTAAATAATTTATGACAGATGTGTACCACATCCAATGCCTTTTAGAAGCCATGTATTTGGTATTTTCTCAGACATCTATAGGGCGTGGTATTAAAAAATAAAAGAGACTGAGTTGAGATGGTTCCCGATCAACTCGTAGGAAGTCAAACTTTGAAATATTTGTGAAACATTTGACAAAGCATTTACTTGTTATGTAATTAGCTGTACATAATGGCACTCTTCAAGCACTGAAAGTACTATCATTGCATATACAAAAACGAAATTCTTCAGATCTCAGAGGAAGCAAGGAAAGCCATACGCTCAAAAGTTTTTTTTCTCTTCAATCTTTGGTGGACAATGTGAAGAAGACCGACCAAGGTTGTTTTTTTCGTTTAGCCTGTAGTGGTATTAAATGCAGATACATGCGTGTGTTTTAGAGTGACATGTCAATTTCTCGTTTATGTGAAAAGGTAAACTTTAATATAAGCAAAAGCATGGGCGCGTCACAGTTAAAGATTTTCGCATCTACAAAGAAAATCCAAAACACATTCCCACCTCGCCGGCCTCCGTGGCGGAGGGGTTAGCAAGCGCGCTATGACGCAAGAGGTCCCAGGTTCGAATCCCGGCCCTGGCATGGGTGTTATTTGTGAGTGTCCGTCAATTTCATCATATCATCACTCATCCTCATCTTCGCAATTAGCCAAAAGTGGCAGAAATGCGAAGTAAAATAAACCAAATAAATCATTCAAACATTCCCATCTCACTCAAGGACCTTGTGAATCCAATCCAAAATCTACCAACAGAACCTGCAGTGAGTCTCATTTATCTCGTGCATTCATTTGACTAATGTAATTTTCTTACAGTTTGACTTTAGAGTTTAACTTAAAATGGTGTTCACAAAAATAAAAGTTGAAATGTTGTTTATCAATCAGCGGATGCGTTCGCAGTATGCACATATTTGTATACACTTTTCAGCATATCTGTCTCAATACAGAAACAAGAAGTGACAATGATATGTTACTGCCTTAAAAAAAATAGTACACAATTTTTAACTTCGGAAAAGTGACCAAGGCAGAAATTTATTTTATTATAAAATATAAACTAAACGTAACGTTTCAACCTTCTAGCAAGGTCTTCTTCAGACTCTGCACCAAGTACAAATGTAACAAGGTACAAAACAGGACGATATATATACACAAACATTACTCCCCTCCAGACTATTAGAAAGTTGTTATGGAACATTCTAGCAGGTGGCTTTCCCTTGTCAACTGTACTTTCACCTGAAAGGCTAAAAATATTAACTTCCATATGGAATGTGGTTGGACTCTTTATCTCTTTATAGACTGGACATAAACAGAAGAAGGAAGAAAAGTGGCAGGGGAGACTTGGAAGAGAAAGAAATAGAGGAAGAGAGGAGGTTTGGAATAAGGAGTATGGGGAAGACCACAGAAAAGATATGCAAAGTGCTTAGGAAAGCGGGCATTAAAACTTACAGGAAGGGAGGGAGAAGCATCTTAAGAATAGCGAAGAATGCAAACAAGAAAAAGGAAAACAGAGAAGAGGAATAGAAAGGGATTATCTACGAAGTGAAATGTAAAGAATGTCAGAGTGTGTACGTAGGAGAAACGAAAAAGAGACTGAAAGACAGGTTGAAACAACATAGGGATGATGTTCGACTTAAGAGAGAGAGAAATGCAATATTTAAACACACGAGAGAAACAGTACATGACATAGAGTGGGATGAGGCTAAGCAGATAGGAAGGGAGAAGAGAATCCTAGTGAGAAAATGGAAGGAGGCCAAGGAAATAGAGAAGACAGGGGAAGAAGACACAATGAACTGGAATGGGGGACTGAAGATAAACAATGAATGGAAGAAGGTGTTAGAAAGAGTGGAAAGGACAAGAGAGAAAGAGGAGAGAAGAAGGAAGAAGAATGAAGGAAAAAGGGCGTAAGATAAAGAGTCCAACCACAGTTTAATGGAAGAAAATATGTTTAGCCTTTTATGTGAAAGTACAGTTGACAAGGGAAAGCCACCTGCTAGAATGTTCCATAACAACTTTCTAATAGTCTGGAGGGGAGTAATGTTTGTGTATATATATCGTCCTGTTTTGTACCTTGTTACATTTGTACTTGGTGCAGAGTCTGAAGAAGACCTTGCTAGAAGGTTGAAACGTTACGTTTAGTTTATGTTTTATAATAAAATAAATTTCTGCCTTGGTCAGCATATTGAGTTTTTCATATCATGGAAACAAGGCTTAATGGTGTTATATATATTAATTATCATTTTCACGACACAAAGTTTGTTTTTAATTTAATTTATACTCAGATGGACTAGTATCGTTAAAAATGTGCCTGCACCGGGAATAGAATTTTGGATCCTTCGATTGTAAGGGGACAGCATTACCCGCCTTACGTTATGGTATATCCCGATTACTTCCATGAGAAACAGGCTCCCTAGTCCTACATGTCTTTCGGATGTTACATACCTTTATACAGTGTTGTTTTGTGGCAAATAACATCTTTTTAGACACTTTGGTCATTGTTACGAGACTAAGCAAAATACGAAGGACTACATTTAGCATGTAGTCGTTATATTTGTAGCCTGAATCAATGCCACAATCACTGTAGCGCAATGTTTATCAACTGTTTTTACAACACGCTCTGAAACGCTGGCCGGAATCATGGCAGAGGGCGTGATTTCGCGCAATGAATTGTGGGGGAAGTTGTTCGCTAAATATCATCCATTTCATTAATGAATGCAACCCTTTGAACTAAACGACGCGACAAGCGGCACGTGTCGCTTGTCGTTCTCACTGAACCGGTTTCTCAGTACCGAATCGTGTGTCCTCGGTTTGTTGTTCGCGCATGAACGGCGGAACTTTTTCATTTAAACTCAAAGGGCCCGTGTCACTTATCGCTTCGGTCTGTAAGCTCTCTCAAATTTTCATCTCGCTTTCCGCTTGCCGCCTATCGCTTCGGTCTGAAAGCTCCCTCAATTCGCCCAGGGTCTCGCATGTACAGCTGGATTAGGGTCTTGCATACATAACTCGCTCAGGGGTTCGTGTATTTAGTTCTCTGAAGATGTTACAAATACTAAAGTAACTGTTGAAAGGACATCGAAAGCCCAAAGACCTTTTCAAATTTATACGAGGGGAAGTCATTAAATAGGTCACAATCTGATATGGGATAGCTAAAAAATAGTAGCGAGTAGTTTCTAAAGATGTCATTAGGTGGCAGCACAATCCAGCTTGATGATATTCAGTTATCAGTCACTAAATAGCAGACGCACGCAGGGGCAGCTCAGTTTAAAAATGGCGACCGTTCTCGAGGACTATACGGGTGGAGGAGATGATTCGAGCTAACAGGCGAGTGACGATAGACGTCATAGCAACTGGTGTTCTCATAGTTTAACCTACAGTATAATGCATTATCATTAGAATTTTCGGAAAGTGTGCGCACGTTGGTGGTAAACGTTTCGAGCATGATGAAGATGTTGGTGAGGTGTGACTGGGACTGGGACAGCAACCCAAAGACTTTAAGGGGCATTGATAAATCGATAGGATAAATGTATCAATGTTGGTGGAGATTATATTGAAAAATAAAAACGGTCTTCAAGTCAGTAACTCACTTAGTATTTTTTTAATAACCGTTTGTGACTTACTTACTGACTTACCTATGTATAATAACATGGAAAACTGCATTATTGCTTACAGGAGTTTCGATTTAAACGGTCCTCTCGTAAAATTGAGTTAAACTTGATTGCCATTTCCTACCTGCAACTCATGACCAGGGCAAGCATAGAAAGAAATTGCCCCGGACAACCATTTGTCTCTTGAACAAGAGACAGTGAAGTTCACCTTGAACATACAGACCCACGACTTCTCGATTCCTCACAAGATGCCGCTAGCATCGTTATAGCTCTCGCAGACGAAACGATACAATCAGCCAGTCAGCGCAAAACTTGCGATAACCTGAGTTCCTGCATCGGTTCAAGATTCTTCCAGTCCCCCTATTTTACCCTATCTTGTAATTAATTTTAACCGTTGCAAAAGACTATGCAGATAGCGGAAAATAAAAATAAGCATGCCGACACCAGATATTCGTTCCGCGTATTTATGGTCTCATTCACGTTCCTGGTCAATTAGTCTGGACATTCTCAAACGTCTTTCTCGACGTGGACAATTGCTGCTACGATCTTTGCCAGCGACATTTTTAGCCACGCAGAAGCATCTGAAGGTGTAGCGGGTTAATATATATCAGCGGAGAAACTCCACATGTACGTATCAATGACAAATTGCATTGCAATGATTTCGAATGTAGAGGCTCCTTTGCGAACGTGCGCTGCATTTATGTTGCATGATTCGCATTAGCTTTTAATTTATGGATCCGTGGCGATCTGGTAACGAGATTTCGAAATGCGTTGTGGAAGAAAGCACTAAGTGCGCAGGCGCGGACCAATTGAACAGAATAAGGCCTGCTATACATGGAAGCGTTTACTTTAACATTTTTGCTAGCATAAATACTATGCAAATGCTTCCAAAACTCTTATAGCATATAATATTTTACACGGAAGGAATTTATGTAACATTTCCGTCAACTTTTGCGAATGTATAATATGTACAGCACGAAAGGTACACCGAGTTAAACCATCTATGGTTAGTGCACGACGTGTACGATTGAAATAACTAAAATATTCTTCCATACGTGTGTTGTATACGTTATAAAGTATGTATTTAAGCAGTGCCATTGATTTGTACCTAATGTCTTTTTATCGGAAACGTTATTCCTCTCGGTTGGCTAGTTATTGGCTTTTAAAAATGTGAAGTGATACACTGTTTACATCTCATGCGGCCGCCATTACAACTGCACTCGTGACCTAGAGGTCGCTTCTGATTGGTTACGCTACGAAAAATGCTACGGACCGAGCCTATCCTTGAGAAATGCCATGAAATATGCCATGGCATCTGAAATGCCATAAGATTTTTCACTTTACACGGTAACTTTTTGGTCATGGCTATATCTCGGATTCTAGGTTTCTTACCTATTTTTTCCCTTGCAGGTATGTAAGAAATAATAAGTTATGTCAGCGTTTCGTTAAAAAAACGCAACGACTGATGAAGTTTTATAGGGCTAAAAAACTATTTTGCTTGTTAGAACTTATTTTAGGTTTTTGCTACTAAATCAAGTATTTTTTTAGTTTTTATATATTTTTAAAGGTTTTACAGGATTTTTGTGTCACACAAGAGACATTTGCTTTGTTAGGTCATGAAAAAATTCAATGACGAACGTGTTTGAAACCTACTCTCTGCCGATTTGCTTTCCTCCAAGTCCATGGTGATTTTTGAAAGCTCTAAACAAAGCAAAATGTCTGGTGTCACTGTTACCTGTACAATCCAAAGTGGTCTGATCTGTGTGGTCTTTCTCACTTTCGCGTCACTTCGGTGTTTTGTGTTTTTCACGCCTTGCAAACTAACATTACAGCATTGATGTTTGCACCACTGACTATGTTTTTGTTGAAAGATTATTTTCAGTACACAAGATGATCCTCACAGAAATAATTGCGGAGTTTGACTGTGGATAACACGAAAAATGATTGTTGCCTAACTATACCGCGAAGAGTGGATTTTAATATCAAATTTCCAAGGTAAGTTCTGCCATCGCCGTAGGGTTAGGCAACACACATAACTTTATGCAAGATAGTGCGTATTTTCATTGCCTGTGACTATACCTAATCAGCATTTTTCAGGAATTTTGAACTATTTTAAGTTTTTTGAACCTACTTCAAGATTTTTCGAGCCTAGCTGAAGATTTGTAGGACCTATTTTAGGATTTTAGGACCTAGTTTAAGATTTTTAGAGCCTATTTTAGGATTTTAGGACCTATTTTAGGATTTTAGAGCCTATTTTAGGATTTTAGGACCTATTTTAGAATTTTAGGACCTATTTTAGGATTTTAGAGCCTATTTTAGGATTTTAGGACCTATTTTAGGATTTTAGAGCCTATTTTAGGATTTTTAGGACCTATTTTAGAATTTTAGGACCTATTTTAGGATTTTTAGGACCTATTTTAGAATTTTTAGAGCATATTTTAGGATTTTTAGGACCTATTTTAGAATTTTTAGGACCTTTTTTAGGATTTTTAGAGCCTATTTTAGGAACCTAAAAGCACACTTTTTAGAACCTAGAAATCTGTCATGGCATAAATGTTAAGGAAAATGCTCTAATGTAAAGATGGAACAGTGAGAGTCGTCTTGCAATCAAGAGGTTGTATGTTGAATGACATCGTAAAATAACTATTCTCAGTCCACTGCAAAATTGAAGTTAATGTAAACAAAACAATGTGATTTCTGCGAAATAGTCTTTTTCTTATGTGTTCCGTATCTATACAGCTCATAATATAAGGTTCCACAACTTCAATATAGCAGCTACGTTGAGCGATATGGCTTTATCATACGCATGAAATCGCAGACGTGGTAACGCACGTGGTCAGAAGAGCGCCAGCTGCACAGCTCACGATGTACACAGGACGATGTTCCCTGTGCCTGTGCGTGCAGCCTTACACTGCCATCTGTTGGCGTGTTACAGCACTAGTCTCCAAACTTTTTGATACGTCCTCGTATATTCCTAAGCGCAAGATCCCTACACAGTCGGAGAACCAATAGGATTTCTCAGGAGCCACGTGCGTTTATTTACGTCGAATTCGTTCCTACAGCTGATAGAGAATAACTGTTCAATGATGATGTGGGGCCTAGCCGATAGTATAGTGTCGCCTTGAAATCAAGGGATCACCTGTTCCATTCTTGATGGAGATGCACTGCACAGTGTTTTGGATTCCATCTTACAGGTACAGCCCCGCTTAGCTATCTGAACTAAAAGTGGAATTGAAACAAAATTGACCTTTTATAAACAATAATTTACTGATCTGCATAATTCCTGGGTGAAACTTGATACAAGAATAACATTTTTTTTAAAAAAATGTCTATTGTTGTCTCCAGAAATATTCGTATACATCACGCACTAAGAGAGCCGCGGTCTTGTAGTCGGTAGGGTGTCTGACTGCCATGCGAGAGACCTGGGTTCGATTCCCGGGGTGGATGATCTAAGGTGGGAAGTGTTCCGGCTTTGTCCCTGGATAAAGTGGCTCTAGGACCTACCCAGCCTCAAATCAATGGGTACCTGGAAGCAACCCGGAGCGTGGTGTTGATCACATCACCTCCAAAATGGCCGAGATCGGGAACGTGTGGGGCCGTACCTCCACATTCCCTAAAGTGCCTTCATGGCACGGTGTTATGTGCAGGGGAACTTTAACTTTTGTCACGCATTTGATACTTCTATGCTATATTTTGATCAGTAGCGAAAACTTAATTCTTATCAGTTTAGAAGCGAAGTAGTGACGCTGAATAACAAAAACCAACAACAACAACAACAACAAAACTAGTTCAACTCCTCCGTCTTTTGGCACGATGGAGCATGGTATCACTTAAAACCAGTGTCGGCGATTGGGTTCCAAAACTGGGGAGAGGGGCAAGAACAGTTTACTTCTCCTTGTACATAAGGATTAGCATAGTGTGGGAGCAAAAGTGATAAAAAGTGGGGGGACGCCCCCCCTAATCGCCGCCACTGCTTACAACAATTCAATCCTTTCCCTGTGTCCGAAGAGCACAGAACGTGGTCATTGTTACCGAGCGCATGGAACACCCATTCTTGTGAGCGACCTTTAGGCGGAAGGTTTCAGATCGATTCTGTGCAAAGGCACTAATTGCACACCGAAACCTTCAGGCACACACTCATTAGCTTCGGCCCGTAAAATGAACATAAAAAACTCTCTCTTACTCGTAACGTGCTAATTCATTGTAACAAGTAATAGAAGAAGACCAACATAGCCGTTCTTTCCTGCAAGGGGGGGAGGCACTCATAAAAAGAAGACCCGCTTCTGCAATGCTCATCTACTATTAGAAGCATAGCCCTGCTTAGAAAAAAGCTAAAACATCCTAGAACATTGAGGTTAACTTGGGATAAAGCCTCACTTCAATTTCCTAGCAGGGAGCGTTTACACATAATCAATGCGCGGCATAGGTCCTCATAAATGAGTCCAAAGGCTTGAATGTCGTTAAAATAATTTCTATGACTGACATAAAATCCCCATCGGATGAGCTTTTGGAAAGAGAAACAGGTTGTACTTGAACACGATAAATCATATCGTAAAACGAAGCAAATTATGTAATTATAGGGTTCTGGGCGAGCAGTATCTGAAATAACATTTACACTGTGCCCGAGTTAAAATCGCCGAGTGCCAACAATGGAAATTGCTGCTTCGAGCTACATCGACTACTTTTATTGTTGCGCCATAATTTGCATACGAAATTGCATTCTCTTATTAGCGTGTTTGTGGGCCTTCGAAAATGCTTCTGCTTCCATTCTTGCGCCCTGGCTGAACCTTCTATGCTTAAAGAAGATCTGTGACTGGACGTGTATCTAATTTCAGTGAAAATGCAGCCGGATAAAACTGTTTCGTCACGATTAATCTAGGTAGCAGGAGCGTATATTCTAGGCTCGCTAGGATATCTGCGAAGCCTGAAGCCTAGAGAGTATAATGCAGAAGAAAAATCGATTAGAAACTTTGAACAAATTTACCCATTTCAATAAGAAAATAATGCCGATTCTGAAGTTTGAAACCTGAATTCTTGGGAGTTGGAAACCTGAATTCTTGAGAGTTGGCAACCTGAATTCTTGAGAGTTGGCAACCTGAATTCTTGATAGTTGGCAACCTGAATTATTAGAAGTTGGCAACCTGAATTATTAGAAGTTGGCAACCTGAATTCTTGATAGTTGGCAACCTGAATTATTAGAAGTTGGCAACCTGAATTCTTAGAAGTTGGCAACCTGATTGCCGTTGGGATGGCAACGTGGATTCCTTGAAGAAGTAAACAGCGATCAAAATTGGTGTGTAACCAGTGATGTGCAGTAGACTATAAGTTTACGTCTACATGCGTTGTCTACACGTAATCTACGCGTAGATTACATTGGGTCGTAGTTTACATAGACTACGTAGACAATCTAAAGTGCATTAAAATTAATTTTCAAGGGTTTCATGAAGGAAAAGTGACATATTCAACTAGATTAGTTCCTAACGAAATGAAAAGAATCCTATTTTCAACAAAATTTATCTTCTCTTCTATTATCAACTATGGAAGAAGATAAATAGTATGCAAAAATCAACAACAGATGGCAGTTGTGAGGCAAGAGTGGTCTTTTCACCATAAAACACTAGAATATTTCCTATATTAGGTTTCTTCCTAGGTGAGAAATTGTTCGAACTTGGAAGAAAGAGTATGAAAAGTTCTCTTCACACATCAGCCACTGATACGCAGTATAATTTTCTTTTAATTCCACGGCGCCCTTTGCTAAGTTATCACCTTTCGCCATGTTGTTTACATAGATTACGTAATCTATGTGTATAAAATAGTCTATGTGTAGAATGTAGACTACCGTTGTTTACACGTAGACGCACATCACTGTGTGTAACCACGTCTAATAATTTCGGGGGTTCATGCGAGCCTAGTCTTCTCTCTTCCTCCATAGCTTAGGACCACGTGCCATTGTGAGATAGTCGAGGTTTTGGACTAAGCATACGCCACTGCTAGGTAGGTATAAAAGTGACGTTCAATACCCAAAAATATACATTTATACAGTTGAACCTGAGTTGTACGTATGTCAAGGTGACGAATAAATAATACGTCTAACTGAGAATTATTTACAAATGAGATTGAGATACCATGTCATATCATTATTAAAATACTGTAATTGTATACATTTTGAGGAACAAGATATATGTAATATAAGGATATTTCTGTCATGAAGTGGTAAATTAACGAATCTAAAAGTTTGATTCTTAAAAAAAAAAACATTCGCCACTTTATTAGTGAACACTTTGATGCAAAAATACTACAGTACACACTATAGTTTTTTTGTTTTACCAGCCAATTTTAAAAATTGTCTTTTTCTTATGACTGTGGAAAGTGTGGTGTAAGCGATGCCTAAATCTGCAGCTATTTGAGATTTAGTTTTATGTGGATTAACGTCCACTTCACGCATAAATTTTATTTTCTGGTCAAGCGTGCAACTTTTCCTCTTCCTGTTCTCCACGGTGGATCAGTAGCAACTGAAAATATTCAATGAAGGAAGAACTGTTCTTTTATTATTATTATGGAACACGGCAAACGTCAGCTATCAGCTATTCTATTTCGTATTTGAAGCTCACCTTGTGCTTTTGTAGCGACATGCAATGTATACTTCTGTGACATTGTTGTAGCGTGGTTACGTACAATTCAACTGTATATAATGAAAATTAGTACGTGTAACACCGAATTACATATAAATGCATTACGTGCAGATAGACCCCACCAATCAGGCAGGCAAGAAAGTTTGAGAACCACTGCACCACATTATAACATTACATTTTAGACATTTTGTAAATGAAATTTTCATGAGGGATTTTGAAAATAAAACTTACGTAACCAAAGTTTACAATTTTCATGTCAATGTTTCTTGCAAAGATTGAAAGTGGATTAAATGCTTACTATTCTATGTCCATTTATAGTTCAAAATTGGAGGATTTGTATTGTAGAAAACCAATATTTTACCACCACCTAGACAGTGCCATCTATTGAGGAAATGATAAAACTACACATTTTATTGTGAAATTAAGGCAGTTTTTGCTATTTTCTGAAAAAAAAAAAAAAACTAAATGTGATGGGTAAAAATGGGTTTCATTTTTGAAATCAGTATTCTGAAATTATTCAGAGACAACAGTCATCTGCGAGACATCCAAACCCATGCATTATTATCCCTCCTTATTCTGGAATCAGCTTTTTACTAATTCTTAAGTATACTTAAATGTAGGTGATAGGCAGCGGAGGAAAAATTCACTCCCTTCAAAATATTATCGGCGAAAGGGGATTTGGCCAAACGGGAATTCCCCTTTTGCCGAAAATTTTGCTCAGATGTGAAATCTGATACAATGCGCCTCTGGGCCATTGGGCTAAAGGGAATTAGGCGAATCGGGAAGACACATGCACAGCACATAGTCTATCAACAATTATGCCATAAGGTCATGTTTTCTCTATATTTTAAAATCATCTGTCTTTTCACAATAGGAAATCTCCTATTTACTAACATTTACCAATCCAAACTTGCTACGCCCTTGTAACTTCCCGTTTCAAAACAACAATCACACCTTGTCTTAAAACCATTCTTCAAAATGCATGAATTATTAAAAAAAATCATCTCATTTAGTTTATCCCATATGTCCTCCCTTTGAGCTGATTACGAAATTATGGCGCATTATTATTCTTGACATGAGGAACAATTGACGATCGTGAATTATCATAATTGTTTCCCTATGTTTGCTACGTTGGGCAAAGTGATTAGTCAGTGAGAAAAAAAAAAATCTTTTCAAAATGCCTTTCGCCTAATGTCCCTCTAGTAATGCATATTCAATGATGGCAGATGTCACATGTTGATACGTCACAACCCTTTCGACCAATGAGATGCACGAGGAGTGTGTGACCAAGCCTTCCGGTCTGTTGACATTTCTCCTACAACTTGTCGAAATCTTCTTGTCGACGAATGCTTCTCCTATTGGCGGGCAAACATTGCACGCACCAGTACACAGAGCCCTCTTTTTTTGTTAAATGCAAGCCTCTCCCGTCAAACACATACGGTAGACAAAAGGATTGTCAAAGTGGGGAATTTTGTACAAACATCATCGACCAGCGGCGTGGACCAATCAAAGTTGAGCAGCTCCCGCCATTAACAAACCTGGCGAGCCGCCTTTCCAGCACTTATCATTACTTGCAAAGCTTTTATTCCCCTATTCCCAAAAAGGTAGACATCTTTCGATATTACTGTGCCCATTACTTTGCAATTTAAATATTATTTGTTGTTTGGACAAGCTGTGTTTGGCCTCCACTTCAGTTGGTGTCGAATGTGCTGCCATCTTTTTTTCACGTGACAACTATCCAATCACATTTGTTTGCTCTTCACGAGCGAAAAAAGTACAAAATCCATCAGCATAATAAATATTCGAAACCTCGAGGAAAAACCAATAAGAAATACATAGGATTTTTTCCCCTGTGGAAAGCCGTCATAACAAAATACAAGTGAAGAAACTCCGTGAAAATCTGTCTAATAGAGAAACTAAATTTATTGCATGTGTTGGCTCTTATATAACAAAATGTGCAACTTATTGACTTCCACAATACCTGTCAATATTGAAGCCTCTATACTTGGTATAAGGTAGCCAGCCAATGGTATAACAGAACATCATAGATGGCGCTGAATAATGTAAATTTTGCATTAACACCGCAAGAAGTGTTCTGTTACACAGAGCCTGGGTATTTGTTAGACCACGCTTGGTGTTAATTTACACCACACTTTTTACAGCAAAGCATTAATAAAGTTTCTGTACTATCACGTTTTGCACCATTGTTGTGGGGATCGCAACACAGTTCTTGAATTATAATTTAAAAATCGTTGACTGCATCAGCTACAGTATTAGAATCACAATGTTGAGAAAGGACATGTAGAGGACGAATACACTTAAAATATAAGGAGGCTCTCGGGGGCGCCGACTTGTCAAAATTATTGGGGGGGGGGCTCTGATCACTGAAATAAATTAATGAATGATTCACTCTCTCCCTTTCATAAGTTTTGGCCTCAGTGTTCGGAATCTCATAAAAGCTAGGGGTGTGCGGGATCCCGAAGTCGGGACCGGGATCGGCAAAAGAATTTCCCGTCCCGATCCAGACTTCGGGAAATGATTTCCCGACTTTTCGGGATCCCGAGCAGTCGGAAAATGCCGAATGCTCATTTAAAAATGTCGTCATTTCTCGACGTTTTCTGCATTGTCAATTTCTGGAACTTATCTTAAATTGTTAGTTTTTAATCCAGAAATCACTTAAAGTGAAAATGACGTCTAGAATTCGAGATTTTCAGAGCTTCGGGAAATTTCGAACATTTTGCGTCTCGAAAATTTCCCGACTTAGTCGGGAAATTGAAGATTTTTCCCGTCCGGATCTCGTCCCGCACACCCCTAATAAAAACCCATGAATTCCTCAAAAATATCAAATTTTTTATTCACAGTTCGAATGCAGAATATTAATTGTCCACGGATGGATATGTCGCAAGTTTCATCAACCATAATAGCAAAATATTCCCGACTTTTAATATCTGATACCACGGAGCGCAAAACAGATCTCCCTAATACAAAGGTCGTTCGAGGTTGACCGGGATTTTCGTACGTAAAAAATCGATGAATAGCGGGATCATAATGAAACGTGCGGGTGACGTAATGTATTCCTTCGCGAGTAACTAGCGCTCGGCATGACGTATTTCGCGCATGCGCAGCAGTTGCAGCGAACATGGCGGCAAGCAGTGTCTGTGGCTGTGGAGCAGCGGTGTGTAATCAAATTTCTCGTGAAGGAGAAAGTGAAAAATTAGAAAAAGTAATTGCAAATATTGAGGAAAATATGCCCGAAGTTCTTGAGTGGTATCAATCTAACATGTTGAAAGTGAACGAGTCTAAGACGCAAGTATTAATACTATCCAGTGAAAATAATAACAATACGCTAATTGACAACATTAAAATAGGAAATTTCAATATAAAACCATGTGAATCTCTAAAATATCTCGGTATGCACCTAGATAAAAGTTTATCCTTTTCACAACATGTAAAAAGAATGTGTTCACGCGCAGCACCTAAAATCAAGCAGTTTCAATTTGTCTGCAAATATGTACACCTTGCCCACAAATTAGCGTTCTACAAAGCATTTATTAGGCCGTTACTTGAATACTGTTCCTCTGTACTTTATGGGATTAATAGAAATAACACCACGAAACTAGAGAAAATGCAAATTTGGGCTATTCGTAGCATAAGAAATACAACGCACACGACCTCACGTGCAAGCAGAGAAGAACTCCAATTACCCACGCTGGAATCCAGACGAAAATATGCATTTCTACTAAAAATTCACCAGGCAATTAACAAGCACCACCACTTATTAAAGGACAAAGTAATGATATCTAGTAATATAAATTATCCCAATCTGCGATCCAACAACACCAACAGTATCCGAGTACCAAAATGTAACAAGGCAAGATACGGATCAAAATCCCTGTCATCACTGGCAAGTAAAGCGTGGAATCAACTGCCTGTAAATTGTAGAAAGGAGAGAAATTTGGCCACATTTAAACAACAGATTAGGACATTAATTTATGAATACTGACACTGTGCCTATTCTACCTCATTTCTTCCTTCATAAAACGTAGCTGCAAAAAATGTTTATTCTAGTCTATTTCTTATATTTTTCAATTATATAAATTTATAATATTCCATTGTATGTATACTTATAAACAAATAGCACAACTGTATATTAATTCATGTAGGGCAAAAAGCTGTTTTTGTTGTTCGGAATCAATGTAAAAAAAATGTAAGCTTAATTGTAACCCTACTTTAATAATAATAAATAAAACCAGCTGAGATTTTCAGACGATTGCAAGCACAGTATGGTGAACAAACGATGTCGCGGACAAGTGTACGAATGGTGTGAGCAGTTTCGCGAAGGACGGGAGCTGGTGACAAATGAAGCGCATGGACACATTCGCCCGACTGCAGTCACACCAGTGAATATCGCAAGTGTTGAGCAAATGATTCTTAAGAACCGGCGAGTAACAGTGCGGGATATTGCTGCCGAGTTGAATATCAGTGTCGGTAGTGTTAAGACAATCATTCACGACCACTTACGCTTCCGCAAAATCTGTGCAAGGTGGGTTCCCCGCTAGCTGACATTCGATCAGAAGTGGACACGCAGGACGGTCTGTGAACAGCTTCTGAATCGGTTTCGAGTAGAAGGTGATGAATTGTTGCATTTCATCATCACGTGTGATGAAACATGGTTGCACAATTCAACCCCAGAGATCAAAAGACGCAGCATGGAGTGGCGGCATGAAGGTTCCCCGCCCCCAAAGAAAAGCAAAACGCAGCCGTCCGCTGGAAAGATCATGGCAAGTGTCTTCTGGGACATGAAGGGCGTTATCCATGTGGATTTTCTGGACAAATGGAGCACGATTAATGCCCAGTATTACTCCACATTGTTGAGTGGTGCTGTACGAAAGTCCATTCGCAAGAAAAGACCTGGGATGTTGTCTGCAAATGTCATTCTTCTCCATGACAATGCCCGCCCTCACACGGCCAATGTGACAACAACAACTTTGGCCGCCATGCGCTGGGAAGTTCTGCTCCACCCCCCCCCCCCCACAGTTCGGATTTAGCCCCCAGTGATTATCATTTGTTTGCACCCCTTAAAGACCATCTGCGAGGGATGAAATTCACGACAGACGAAGAAGCACTGCGGAGCGATGTCCTCCAGTGGCTACGACAACAACCAAGTTCTTTCTACGCCAAAGAAATTCGGGAGCTGCCAGAACGATGGCAACGGTGCTTCGGCGCGCACGGAGAATACTTTGAAAAACTGACATAGTATGGTGTTTCTTCTGCTACATATTTCCTCTGCAGAAATAAAAGTCCCGGTCAACCTTGAACGACCCTTGTATATCAATGATCTCGTTCTGCATGCCATGTGAGAGCCATTTGTAGCCCGAACGTCCCATCCACTACCCTAGTTCATGCACATCTTCTTTTGAAACTCTTTTTAGTAAACATTTTAACAATACTCATAATTACATACTTAGTATACATGTGTTTTGCTGTCTCTGGTCATAGCCTCCCCAATGTTGATGGTTTAGCGGTTTCAGTCCCCCAAAGTTGATGGTCTAGAAAATGTTAAATGTTTATTTAAAGTTAAGTTCATGTGGCACAGTTCAGAGTAAACTTTACAAGAGAAGCAAAATAATACATTAGATCCTCTTAAGCAAAATTATTTGGGGGACTCTGCCCGCACATCGTTAATATTGGGGGGCTCGAGCCCCCCCCCCAAGCCCCATGGAGTCTGCGCCTATGGAGGCTCTAATATATATACGTATGTATTCATTGAGACAATATAAGACCTGTTTTTCTCAAAAATATGATAGTGTTTGACAAACACTGTTTGCCAAAACACTCTCATTTCGTTCCCAGCATGGGGGTTTATTTTGAGAAAGTGACCATTTTACGCTGAAATCATGAACAGAAGAAAAAATGATCACTCAGAATTTAACACAAAAAAGCTATTTGATATTATTTACGAACATTTAATCTGATGGAAAAGCAAAAAGCGTACCCTGAGGAGAATATGTCAACACTTGATGGGAGGTCTTTATATTGGGTGGGATGTAGAAGATGGATCCTTTTTGAATTTCTATTCTAGGGTTTTCTGGGTAAAATAGGTTTGTGTTACGTATTGTGCCGATAGGCACTTCAAAGGGGAATACCTGAAGGAGTGTGTTGCATTTTCCATGAATAGATAATTGAAATCATTCAACAAACGGCGATGATGTTATGTAAGTTTACAAAGGACAAAAGATACGGTGTTGAAAAAGTGTGCAATGAGGGAACCCTGTAACGAACTAGAGCTTAAGTGAAGGACAGAGACGATTCTATACTCTGTACCAGTTAACTCTGGAGCAGGCGAACGGAAACCGGTCTCTGCGCAAATAGTGATGCAAGACTGCTCCACCAATGAACAAGTGAGAGGGACAGAATTACATGGAGAGGGGAGAAGCGACTGCAGTTACCAGCCTTCGAGCGGCGTGCACTGCTTTGCTCTGGCCACTAGACCCCCCCCCCCTTCTCTGACGGCCTTGCTTCACACTCAGCTGGGACAGGGTATAGAGAGCTGAGTAGGACATGCCATGGACCAGACTGTGGAGAGCAGTTGTATCGCCAGAAATTTCTCTTAGGGTGGTCTGAAGGGTGGATAAAATATCTTTAGGTGTGCTCTGGTTCAGTGGTCATGGCCAGGACCGGCGCTATGAATTTTTCTAGATGGAGCGACGTTTCATGAGGCCCCCAATCAACGTTGTCCTGTACTGTATTATTCTTATTCATGCCTTAAATTCATATCTACAATTCAATTAAAAGGTAAAGGTAAAGTGGTCCCCTGTGCTTAGCACCACTCCATGAAGGCGTATAGGGGGTGTGGGGGTAACGCCCCACACTTTCTTGATTCGGTCGTGAGTGGGGGTGATGTGATCAGCATCACGCCCCTGACCGCCTTTACCCCCTCAGGGTTTCCCACAAGTACCCATGTCATTCGAGGCTGGGTGGGCGCCGGGGCCGCTTCCAACGTTAGAAAAGTTCCCGGATATGAACCGGCCGGGGATCGAACCCGGGACCTTTAACATGGTAGTCAGACGCGTTAGGACTTTTCAGGACAGACAGTTACAAACATTCATGTCCGAGCCAGGATTCGAACCCGGGACCCCTGGCGTCGTAGCGCGATGTGCTAACCACTCCTCCACATAGGCTGACAGCCTGAGCCACCGCGGCCAATTATTACAAATACAATTCAATTATTACAAATTTTTTTTGCAGTTTTTTAGTATTAGTGTGGAGGCACATAGTGGTTTGGATCCCACTTTAAACTGTAGGTCCAGTCCCGATTAGCCTTACTGTGCATAAAGTGGACTTAAAACACCAAACCAATCCAATCCAGTTTTTATTAGTGTTAAAAAATTCGGCATATAAATTTCCTGTATTTTGTAAAAAAAAAAAAAAGGAATATTATATAAATAACGAGCAATAAGCTATCATAAGTTATAGAAAAGTTTCTCTGTGCTTGTACAAGACAAACGAGGTTTGAAATCATTTTCAACTGATGACATTAAAAAAAAAATACCAAAATTCATTTAGTCATAGTTACTGGAATAGTAGGCTAAATAAAAATCTGGAATAATATTTTTTTCTTATTTTTATAGGTTTTCTCATTGTTTTTACGTGTGTTAAAAGTTTAATTTGATGTTGCTCCCAGAAGACTGCTCCCAGCGCAGTCCCTCCGCTTGCTCCACCCAAGGGCATAGGCGCCGACTCCATGGGGCTTGGGGGGCTCCAGCCCCCCCAATGTTAACGATGTGGGGGCAGAGCCCCCCAAATAATTTTGCTTAAGAGGATCTAATGTAGGTGGCCAGGAGAAGGGAATTGTAAAACTAAAAATTATACTTTTTTCTATGGTGGTACTGAAAATCATAATTTTGGAACAGGCTTTTTCATATATAATAGAATTATCTCGGCTCTTAAAACAATAGAATTTATTAATGATAGGATATCATATGCAGTTTTACAGGGTAGGTGGTGTAAAATTATTTTAATAAACATACATGCACCAACGGAAGATAAAGATGATAATACTAAAGATGATTTTTATACAGAGTTAGAACAGGTCTTTGATAAATTTTCTCAGTATGATATGAAAATTCTGTTAGGTGACTGTAATGCACAGATTGGCAAAGAAGAGACATTTAAACCCACGATTGGTAAAGAATTATGAATTAAGTAATGATAATGATATAAGATTGATTACTTTTGCAACCTCAAAGAATTTAATTGTGAAAAGTACCACTTTTAAACATAAAGATATCCATAAATATACCTGATCTTCTCCAGATGGTAAAACTCATAATCAGATAGATCATATTCATATTCTCATTGATAAGAGAAGACATACTAGTATAATTAACGTTCGTACACATAGAGGTGCTGACTGTGCCAGTGACCATTATTTAGTAATTGCTAAATTAAGAGAAAGACTCTCAGTGATAAATCACAAACAACAAAATCTAAAAGTTATAAAATTTGATACAGGAAAGTTTACTGATGAAACAATTAAGAAAGATTACCAAATTAAACTGTCAAATAGATTTGATGTTTTGCAGGATTTAAATGATGATGAAAATATAAATGAAACAGAAGTAGCCTAAATAAGAATTGGGAGCACATACGTAATGCAATAGAATCAGCAGCTAAAGAAAGTATAGGATACCATAAACCGAGAAAAAATAAGCCATGGTTTGATAATGAATGTCATAATCTAATAGAAATAAGAAATCAGGCTAGACTTAGGTGATTAAATAACTCTGATGATACAAATCTAAGCAATTATAATAGAATAAAGCGAGAAGTTAACCGCACCTTTAGAAGTAAAAAAAGAGATTACTTGAAAAGCAAAATTAACGAAATTGAAACAAACAGCAAAAACAAAAATATCAGAGATTTATATAAAGGTGTAAATGAGTTTAGAAAGGGGTGGCAACCTAAAGTAAACTTGATAAAAGATAAAGACGGTGATTTTCTAGCTGACCCAAACGATATTCTAAATAGATGGAAGAACTACTTTAATGACCTTTTAAATGTCCATGTAGGAGATAAATCAGAAGTAAATGAAGTACACACAGCAGAACCTTTAGTTCCAGAACCTAACTTGACTGAAGTTAAAGATGCTATTAAAAGGCTAAAGAATAACAAAGCACCTGGCATTGATTTAATACCAGCTGAGTTAATTAAACATGGTGGAAATTCATTAATATGTCAAATTCATAAATTGATTGGTTTAATATGGAATAAAGAAGAAATCCCTCAACAGTGGAAAGAATCCATAATTGTTCCTGTGTTTAAAAAAGGTGATAAAATGAACTGCAATAATTACCGTGGAATTTCTCTACTCTCAACAACATATAAAATATTATCTAACATTATTTTAACAAGACTAACCCCATATCCTAATGAAATTATAGGTGATTATCAATGTGGATTTAAACGTAACAGATCAACTACAGATCAAATTTTTCACATCAGACAGACACTTGAAAAAAAGTGGAAATATAATCAAAATGTCCATCAGCTATTCATTGATTTCAAAAAAGCATATGATTTGGTCAAAAGAGATAAATTATATAATATGTTAGTCTAGTTTGGAATACCTAAGAAGCTTGTTAGTATGATAAAAATATGCACCAGTGAAACAGAAAGTAAAATTCGTGTGGGTATTAATATGTCTGACAAATTTACAATTCATGATGGGTTAAAACAAGGAGATGCATTATCTCCATTGCTCTTTAATTTTGCCTTAGAATATACTGTAAGGAAGGTAAAAGAAACTAACGAAGGACTAAAATTAAATGGTGTGACTCAGTTGTTAACATATGCAGATGATGTAGACTTACTGGGGGATGATGTGAATACAATTAAGAATAATGCTAAAATATTTTTCAAAACTGCTAAAGAGATAGGTTTGGAAGTTAACAAAGAGAAAACTAAATATATGCTTACAGGCCGAAACCAAGTGTTAGGTAATAATCAAAATCTAATTATTGATAACAACTCGTTTGAACCAGTTTCCAAATTCAAATACTTAGGAGTAATATTAACAAATGAAAATTATATTAAAGAGGAAATAAAAAGTAGGCTTAATTCAGGAAATGCATGTTACTTCTCTCTTCATAAACTTTTGTCTTCTCGTTTAATATCTAAGAAACTAAAAGTTAAAATATACAAAACAGTAATTTTGCCTGTAATATTATATGGATGTGAAACTTGGTCCCTTACATTGAAAGAGGAACATAAATTAAGAGTATTTGAAAATAAGATCCTTAGAAAAATCTTTGGACCTAAAAGGGATGAGGAGACAGGCGAGTGGAGAAGGTTACATAATTTAGAACTACATAATTTGTATTCATGTCCAGATATTATTAGAATAATTAAATCAAGAAGACTTAGGTGGGCAGGCCATGTGGCACGAATGAGAGAGGAAAGAGGAGTTTACAGGATTCTTGTTGGGAAACCTGATGGTAAGAGACCTGTAGGAAGGCCAAGACGAAGATGGAGGGACAACGTTGAGATGGACCTAAGGGAAATCGGTAGGGATGGAAAAGAGTATATAGAACTTGCTCAAGATAGGGACAGATGGGAGGCCTGTGTTGCTGCAGCCATGAACCTTCGGGTTTAAGAAGGCTAGGGAGTTATTTTTTTTTTGGATCTAATGTATTATTTTGCTTCTCTTGTAAAGTTTACTCTGAATTGTGCCACATGAATTTAACTTTAAATACACATTTGAAATGTTCTAGACCATCAACTTTGGGGGGCTGAGACCGCTAAACCATCAACTTTGAGGGGGCTATGACTGGAGACAGCAAAACACATGACTTATTTCTATATACTAAGTATATAATTATTATTTACTATTATATATATATATATATATTAATCAGAGACATAATGAATTTAGCCAACGACTTGTTAAAGACTGTTTGGGAATCCCCTAAAAGAATGTAAATATTTAGGAATATTATTGATGTGAATGAGAAGACTGGCCGTACTGGACTGCGACCACTTTGCCCTCGTCGGTGGACGTTGAGAGCCTCCAGTATGCAACAGATCTTAAGGAACTATGAAAACCTTCTCAATTTTTTTGAGAAATTTTCTGAAGAAGATTCTACTGACGCAGCATCAAAATGTGCTGGATACCTGGAGACAATGCTTCACTTCAATACATTTTTCTTTCTCTCCCTCTACTGCCATGTGATGGGTCCAATAGAAGAGGTAAACTGTAAGATTCAGTTTCCACGGATTGGTGCTAAAGAAGTGGAATCAAAATTAAAATACTTGACTGACATATTTCAAGAAAAGCGAATGAGTTTTGAACAGTTGTGGCAGAAATGCACAAAGGGCAAACCCAGCCTCGTTGATGAGCCAGAATTGCCCCGGCAACGTCACGTTCCTAAGAGACGTGAAAATCCTGATGCTGCCAAAACTCACAAGTTCTACACTCCAAAATAGCATTATAAATCGATATACACTGACGTCTGTGACACAGCAAAATCATGTGTTAAACAAGGACATGAATCTACAGGACTACAAAACGTAACAGCCGTAGACAAAGAATGCATCTCAGCTGTGAACAGTTGCACAACAAACTTTCAGCAAACGCGAGAATTCTTTCGCCAAGATTTGGATGCCGATAGGCTCTCCTTACACATGTCCATGCTTGGTGATATCGCCAAACAGAAGAAAGTGGTTCTAACTACCATGCGTGACATAAGGAAGTTTCTTTTGGAAGACAGCACCCTCCAGGAGCTTCTGCCTGAAGTTGCCAAATTCATGATGGTCCTCCGCACTATGCCAGTGACGACAGCCACAGCCGAAAGGTCATTCAGTGCTATTCGCCAACTAAAGACATATTTGAGATCTACAATGGGGTAATGTAAATACATACTTTTCAATAAAAATGTTAATTATCTAAAAAAACAAATGAGCAGACACAAAAGACATAAAGAGACTTTGAAACATTTTCTAAACATTTTTCATGTTACATTTCATTTGCATGAGGAATATAATAGCTGCTTAAAAACTCCTATACGAAGACGTAATTTTTATTTTTAAAAAAAGGAGGGAATGAGTCATTCATTCATTTATTTCAGTGATCAGAGCCCACCCCAATAATTTTGACAAGTCGGCGCCCCTGCACAAGGGCAAAGTTAAAATTACGGTCAACGTTAATTTAAGAAGCACAAGAGAAGAAAACAACAATCGCAAGAATACTACAAACCGATTGACGAAAACAACTTCGGGTTTTCTTTACATGTTTATATTTCAACAAATGGAAATGGAGAATCTAGAGACGTTCTTCATTTTTGAAGTGAAACTGACTTATGTTAGCCAATTATTAAGGGCGCTTTGTGTCCTGTACACTATAATTCTTTACCAGTTTGCATATATTTATTCTATTTGGGTGGACAGAAGGGTGGGCTAGAGCCCACCCTCGTCCACCCAGTTGCGACGCCCTTGCTGGTGAGAGATATTCGTTTACTGAAGGGATCCCATTTTAAACTGTAGGTCCATTACTGGGGAAATGGATGACTTCAAGAACAAGGTGAGGGCTGAGATATCGCTAATTTCAGTTGGAAAGATAAAAATGATCTCCGAGCATAGGCGTATCTTGGCGGGGGCAAGGGGGCATCTGTTCCCCCCAAAAATTTTCAGGTTGATTAACATTTGCAAGCTGAGAAAGAAGGAAATGTAGAAATTATGTAGCAGACGCCATTTTTATGGGATGGAATTTTTTTTTAATTCTGAGTCGCAAACGTTTGGCCCCAAGCTACGTCCATGAATATTAAAATCTGCACGTTCAAGAATAATATGACATATTGCGAAAATAACGTTAATTGTAATCAGAGCTAGGTAATTTACGCACCGTTACTTTGCTTGTAAGAGTAACACGTTGCTGTTACGCATTTCAGTTCCTGAAATGGCACTGTTTTCACTGAAATTCTCAGAATTCCTGAGTTGGGAAGCCCTGAATCGGAATATATCGTATTTTTCTTGTTTGCTGTATGGGATTTCCTTCATAGGCTGAGTAAGCGCTGGGCTGATGTGGGGTGTGCGGAAAGCATACTGAATGCGGACAACAATTACAGTAAAGGGGAGATGAGTTCAATTCCCAAACCTCCAGAATGTCCACTAAAACTCAAGAACACTTTTCCTCACCCTCCAGACAGCCTACAATCTGTCCCAAGGGTCTGTGGAGCTAGGCCGCGCATAATGGTAGAGAAGGCGGAAAAGCGAGTTGGCGTGCGCGCTGTTGCAAACGACTGGTATAATAGTTGCAGTAGTGTTCCCCCTCCAAGCAATCACTTCCCCTCTCACGTGTTCATTGGTCGAACCACTTCGAACTACTTCATGGATCCCATTTGTACAAGAAGTAGTATAAAGTGGCACCAAATTAAGTTACTCTTTCTAGGGCCACCCTATATAATAATTTTTTTTTATAATTTGTAATTCACGATATGTAATAATCCTATTTGATAAAATCAAAACACATCAAGTTTGGCATACAACATTCATGTTGGGTCGATGTGGCTACCATTTGTAATGCGGCATACATCCCACATGAAGTCGATTTCATTCCAGACTTTCACCAGTAAGTCAGGCGTCACTTCTGCAGAAGCGTCGTTAATTCGAAGTCTCAACTCAGCAAGATCAGCAGGTAAAGGTGGTACAAAAACCCCATCTTTAATGACACCCCACAAGAAAAAATCTAGCGGTACAAATCTGGGGAGCGAGGAGGCCATGCAACCAGTAAATCTGGGGAGCGAGGTGGCCATGCAACCAGTCTCAACGAAGGTTTGGTGCCAAGAGTAAATTGTAGGCATACTAGGATGCGCCTTACGATACTCCGTACGAAATTTACGCTGCACAGCAGTTGCTGATTGCGTCTCGTGAAACTAAAACACACAGCGAGCACGTCCCGCACCAGTAAAAGTAGCCATTTTCAAGAACAATGCTGACAGCGCTACTGGTGGGTGAGTTCGGTACTAATGGACTACGTGAGTCAAAACTTGATGTGTTTTGCTTTTCAATTTCACCTCAACCGACTTTAAGTTATCTTAATTAAAAATTCTATATGCTTTCAAAGTTATAAAGTCCTTTTTGAATCACCATGTATTATAATTTAGTTTTGTATGTATTTGTAATAATTTCGGGTAAACGAAATGTAAATTTTTATATTGGTTTTACCATAAAAAATAGGCAGACTGCAAAACCGCCCTTGAGACATATTGATTTGCATTATATTAAATACTAAAATCCCCCCGTGTAAAGTGCATGGAACTTCTCAGATTGTAAGGGTTGGGTATTTGTTATGATTTTTTTAAATTTTAATATTAAAATATTATTAAATTTTACAAATAATAAATAAATGAAATTATTAATAAAAAAGAGAAATAACTCGGATTTCTCTCAACTTTGATAAAGTAGGTTTATCATTCAGGTCCCAATCTATTCAAACCATTTCAACTACTCATCCCACAAAAACAGACCAACATATGCAGAAAATGGGAAAGATTGAGTTCTTCTGGTCTATTGTTGTCGAAACGCTCCCTGTTCTTGCTTCGCTTTTTTTCTTTCTTATTTTTTGACTTGGTTTATGTCACACTCCGATGAAGCATCCAGAAAGATTCCCGGTATCTTATTCGGGTCGGGAGCTACCGCCATCTATGTGTACCTTCTTCATCCGCATCCCATTTGCTTCTCATCCCGGCCAACGCCGTTCCTTCGGGATTATTGAACCAGGTTTGGAACCGTGGGGGGAAGAGGAAAGACGGGGGGGAAGCATGTATGGAGCAAAGGGGATGGAAAGGGGACACTATCGACATTGGACACCCTTCGCGTCCCACATGAAAACGGAAGAAGAAGAAGACGAAAAAAACGAAAACTGGAAAGAGAATGGAAAAGGAGGACGAGAAAAGGAATCATTCCTGAGACATTAGCTCGGAGGATCCTTGGACGGGGTCTCCACTTTTCATTTCCCAGCTAAATCCGATTGTCCCACGTGCATGATCCGCGGGCTCTATGAGTTTTGAGCGGGCGGAAGGGGGGGGGGGGTTCTCCGCCTCCCTTTCGAAAGGGGGGTTGCAATCTCCCCTTTCCAACTTCGGTTCCTGGCAGCCAGGTACAATCTTGCTCCACACCTCGGCACAGATGGGCCGTGTCTTCATGTACTGCGTGTCAGCATTGCCCCCCCACCCCCACTTACCCCCTACCCTTCCAAACCTTTTCTCCAGTTCTGTTTTATGTCTCTATATCTTTTATACAACGCACGGCAGACCCTTATTGTCTCCTTTGCTTGCTATTAAGGTTTCGGAGGTTGCAGTTTCAATAATATACTAGCTGTTCAAGAAAGCAAAACCTAGATCTTACATCTAGCAGACCTAGATCAGTAATCCCAGAGATAAGAACAATGTCAGTTGTCTACGGAGCTAGACTAGATATTAGAAAGTTATAGAAATGCTTGCCATCTTAATTGATGGTCAACTGTTTTTGGCAACTTGATTGCACTGCTTGCTTCTTGCTGATACGATTATCGGCTGTACACTTGTGCAAATGATCGTATGCCTTGTCTAGGGACTCAACTCCAGCCATTAGGCGAAAGGGAAGTCGGCGTTCATTTCTCCTTACAGCTTTAAATTCTGCAAGCTCGAGATTTACCCATCAAGGACTTTTTGGTTTTATGAAGGACTTACCAACTACAAAAACAGTTTTGATATTTTTTTTAGTTTCTATGACGACATTCGCTTTTTTGCAACTATTAAACATTTCTGTGCAATGTTTGCTCAACAATTATACCACAGTGTTAGCGTATCCTTCCAAAATCGAAGATCATCATGAGAACATATTGAAGCTTTGGTAACAAGGTAGGTGAGCCAAAGGTAGCCCGTGTTCCCAAGGTGGCCCACTTTACGAGAATCGTATTAGTATTTAACAAAGCTAACAGATGGCACTATTTTAGCATACCCAGTCCCCCTCAGGTGCACCATGCAGAAAACGAGCTGTCTCGGGCTGTCAGCAGCCATTTTATTTAAATTATTGTGGACCCCTTGTCATCGTAGGGACTGTGCACACCACTCCTCCACGGAGGTCGGCTATTCGTCGTTACTGTATATAATGCATATCAATAATCAAAAGTTTGATTATAATAATCAATAATGTTCTCTAATAAGATGTAGAAACGTGAATAAACATGAATAATTATGTTTTCTTGGGCACAAGCATAATTTTCTAAGCAACTATTAGCTTTGGGCCACCCTTGGAATCCATGGACCACCTTGGTAACATACATGGGCGTAACTTGGGACCTAACTTTGGGGGGGTAGAATTAAACTGGGCCTAATTTTGAGGGGACAAAATTAAACTAGGCCTAATTTTGAGGGGGCAAAATTAAACTAGGCCTAATTTTGAGGGGGCAAAATTAAACTAGGCCTAATTTTGAGGGGAAGAATAAACGTGGGCCTAATTTTGAGGGGAAGAAATAAAAGTGAGCCCAATTTTGAGGGGGCAGAATAAAACGTGGACCTAATTTTGAGGGGAAGAATAAACGTGGGCCTAATTTTGAGGGGGCAAAATTAAACGTGGGCCTAATTTTGAGGGGGCAGAATTAAACGTGGGCCTAATTTTGAGGGGAAGAATAAATGTGGGCCTAATTTTGAGGGGAACAATTAAACGTGGGCCTGATTTTGAGGGGAAGAAATAAAAGAGCCTAATTTTGAGGGGACTGAATTAAACTATGCCTAATTTTGAGTGGGCAGAATAAAACGTGGGCCTAATTTTGAGGGGAAAAATAAACGTGCGCCTAGTTTTGAGGGGAACAATTAAACGTGGGCCTAATTTTGAGGGGAAGAAATAAAAGTGAGCCTAATTTTGAGGGGCAAAATTAAACTACGCCTAATTTTGAGGGGAAGAATAAACGTGGGCCTAATTTTGAGGGGAACAATTAAACGTGGGTTTAATTTTGAGGGGAAGAAATAAAAGAGCCTAATTTTGAGGGGGCAGAATAAAACGTGGGCCTAATTTTGAGGGGAAGAAATAAAAGTGAACCAAATTTTGAGGGGAAGAATAAACGTGGGCCTAATTTTGAGGGGAAGAATAAACGTGGGCCTAATTTTGAGGGGAAAAAATAAAAGAGCCTAATTTTGAGGGGGCAGAATAAAACGTGGGCATAATTTTGAGGGGAAGAATAAACGTGGGC
Source organism: Lepisma saccharinum (assembly GCF_977018435.1). NCBI lineage: Eukaryota > Metazoa > Arthropoda > Insecta > Zygentoma > Lepismatidae > Lepisma > Lepisma saccharinum. The sequence goes on from NC_139250.1 coordinate 29,019,219, forward strand.
CTAATTTTGAGGGGATGAATAAACGTGGGCCTAATTTTGAGGGTGCAAAATTAAACTTGGCCTAATTTTGAGGGGAAGAATAAACGTGGGCCTAATATTCAGGGGACGCAATTAAACTAGGCCTAATTTTGAGGGGGCAGATTTAAACGTGGGCCTAATTTTGAGGGGAACAATTAAACGTGGGCCTAATTTTGAGGGGAAGAAATAAAAGTGAGCCTAATTTTGAGGGGGCAAAATTAAACCTCGCCTAATTTTGAGGGGACAGATTTAAACGTGGGCCTAATTTTGAGGGAGTAGAATCAAAAGTGGGGCTTCACTTGGGGGGGAAGAGACTCTAAAAGGTTTCCATAGCATAAGAAAAGCGTCCAGGTATATTTGCTAGATAACTTTGACGTTTACCAAATTTCAAATACTAATCTATATTACTTTTATCCTCAGGTCGCTTAACTTGTAAATTTTAATAAACCCGAAAATTGGGGAGGGGAGCAAGGCCCCCATTGTCCCCGGTAAGTTACGCCTATGGTAACATATATAACGGTTTTGTAAATACTTTATTTAAAGTTAGAAGCATTGTTACAAATTATCCATTTGGTACACATAGTTATAAGAGTTATTTATTTTAATTTCAGAAATTCATCTCTCATTAGAGATTTGTAAATTACCCTACAAGCTTAACTAGGCCCACCTTTGGTTCATCTGCCTAACACCTTATTTATTTGGGATGGTGCCTATATGAAGGATGAGTCTCCAACTTCTTAACAGGCTAAGATTTTTAAGAAAAGGATAATAAATTGCCCAGAAGTAGTATGTGGTGCCCAGCTAGGATGAGAGTGGTCCACGGTGGGGTCCTGCAAAAATTTTAAGTGTGAAAGGGGTTCGAGTGATACCTAATTTGATGTCTTTTAGTTACGAACCACCTTTGCAGCAAATATTGTGTGTGGTTTCGTCAACGGTTTACGAATGGGTGGCAAAATTATTTTTCATTATTCAGGTTGTTTTAATTTTGTTCATACAATTGTAAAATCATAGACGGAAAATCATTGTGACTATACTCTATGCCGGGAATCTTTGGAGCAAGGTCGAGCATAAAGATAGAAAAGGGGAGAAAGCGAGACAATACACGCCGTTGCATACGACTGGTAGCTGCAGTCCCTTCCCCCCTCCACGCAATTCCTTCCCTCGTACGTGTTCATTGGTCAAGCGCTCTCGAGTCACTACTTACGCAGAAACTTGCTTTCGTTCGTTTGCTCCAATGATTCTCGGGATAAAGTATAGAAAACGGAAAATGTATGATAATTTATTTATTTTCCTCTGGTAACAAATAAGGATGCAAAGAAATCTGTCAGTTTTGTATAAGATGGTAACCCCCCCCCCCCCACACACAAGAATTTCCTTGAAATTAAGCTTCCTTTCTAACAACGTAACTTTCACTTAACCTCTCAGGCAAACTCGCGGGGTGCCAGGAATTTTTAAAACACCACTGGTCGACCTGTCCTTTGCGTTTTCATGGACTTTTGTTTTACGTATCAAACGAGGCACCTGGTAACTCTTTTACCTATTTACATTTTTTAAATCCCTCGGGCAATTCCCTTTAAAGGCACTTGGATACACTGGCACAACTTTTGATTTTTCAACATTAAAATCGTAAATGCTCCACTGTTCACTGGAAATAGAGTCAGATTACATTCGTAACATCCCCAGTTACTGCGCATTTACAGCTAGTGAGCCTACCAACAGCGCACAGCATGAGCAACGGGGTGAGCGATAGGTCCTTGGCTGAGATGACGTCAGCGGCTCGCTTGTTGATTGGATGTTTCAGTAAGTATGACTCGCTTCCAAGCTGTTGCACAACAGTCAGTGATGTTACGGACATAACCCTCCTCTACCATCCCCCAGGTTATTGCTGTCATGGATGAATACCGCGGGTGTATAGTATAGCCCCTGTTGCCGTGTCAGCCACTCGAAGCACCCGAAGAGAATTGATGAAAGAGCCGTTTTATTTGGCGGTCTGTTGGCGCGGCACCGACACTCGAAGCACAAACAAGTGTTTTGTAGCATTTGTCGCAGCTTGACAACTGACAGATGACCAAACAAGGAACGGAAGGAGCGAGGGATCTCCTTTTCACTGTCTGTCGACGCGGCAAGAGGAGAATTGGAGATTCCCTGCCCTACCGCACACGAAATATTGCTTTCTTCATGTCGAATCAGAATCACCAAATCTTAGTGTTGTATTTCCGGGCTGCGTAGAGATGGCGCTGCTGTTATTTCCCTACGTTCGAGTACATTTTCTACCTATTATTTCCTTTATAATTCCTCTAGTTCTTACTCATTTATTGCATATCTCTAGTTTTGTTAATATATTCTTGCACTCATTGCTTTCGCATTTTTTTATTTAGCATATATTCTACTCTCTTACTTATTTTTTCGTAGTTATTCTGTTGATACAAGTAGTCATGAGGATTGTAATATCGTGCACAGTACACCCAGGAAGAAGAAAGTAAGTGATTGAAAATTATTATCGAAGGGACGAGATAAGACATACTGTAAGTGGCAAACATAAGAAGGGGTTAAAGCAAATAAGAATAATAATGCTTAGTAGTTTAATAAAAGGACTATTAAGCATTATTATTCTTATTTGTTTTTATCACTTCTTATCTTTGCCACTTATGTCTTATGTCGTCCTTTCCATAATCATTTTCTATCATTTACTTCAGGGGCGTATACTGACTCCAAGATATGGGCTATCTCACAATGTTACGTGGTCCTAGGCTATGAATAGAAAAAAATATACCAACTTATAAGAAATCAGGTTGCCAACTCATAAAAAATCAGGTTGCCAACTCATAGGAAATCAGCATCTTCATCTCACTGATATGAATAATATTATTTACACACAGCTTGCAACAAACGCCAAAGTTAAGTCCTAAGAGCTGTTTCTACCAAGGTGACTTAGTTCTCGTCTCGCCATCCACTCCTCTATCGTCACTTGCCTCATCCTTTCTTTAGCTCTTGTTCTGGTTTCTTCTTCTGTCTCTCTTCATCTTGAGCATTGTTATCATTAGGGCTCGGATAATTATGCATTTTGCATATGCAAATGCATATTTAAGGATTTTTAACTAAAAATGCATATTTCATATGCAGGTGCATATTTGTATGAAAATAAGTTGATGTGCATATTTTTGTATCCACAACCAACACCGAGCATATACTGTATTTATTTTTCTTCTCCTCGCTTCTCTTCTCTTTAACTTTTATCTGTCATTCTTCTTTCAACAACTTGAAACAAGCATCAAAATTATAGAAGACGTTAAAGAGGTCCTCGCCCAGGTTGAACATCCTGTGTATGTACCGAAATTGGATGCAGTAGGTGAAAACGAACAGTGGGTTTGCAACAATGGTGAAGGTTGGCAAAATTCTGGGAAGTGTGTTTTCTGAATATACAGAAGGAGTTTCAAGTTCGAAAATTTGAGACATCATGTTGTTATCAAATGCAATCATGATCTGTAATGTATTGTGTTTCATTTAACGCAGAACCATATTAATTGAAACAAATCTGTGTAGCGAATGAGCATTCAGAATAATGCATAGCTATTCATTGCCCGGCATGTAATCTTTCATAGTTTATAATACAACGTATACATCATTTATAAATTAAACTGGTTTTTAAAGTGCATATTTAAGTGCATATTTTACACTTTTTAGTGCATATTTTGCGTTTTTTTAGTGCATAACTATCCGAGCTCTAGTTATCAAACAGATTCTTTCTTTGTTCTGGCGTTCTGATGTCATTTGACCTTGACCGCACATCTCCCAAATTCCTCTGTCTACCCTCAGAGCAGAGATCACCCTCTCCCGTCTAGGGTCTCAGATCCCCGTCTTTCATACCATTTAACATTATTCCTTAGTACACTATAACCATTTATTATTATTCCTTAGTACACTATAATTATTACCATTACAGTACCGGGACCATAACTTAAATCGGACCTACACTTATTGCCACTCTTCATAGCGGTTCATAAACCATAAAAACCTATTTTCAATATTATAAACATTAATTATTATCGTTTCATACATTACATACTTTGTAGTAATGAATATAAAATCATATGCATAACATTTAGTACCACTAATTACCTTCTATATACATATTTTTCATAAAATAAGTAATTATATATTCATAAAAGTTATAAATATGCAAATACATAAATGTAAATTTTTCTAATGATATGCAAATTTATTCTAAATACATGCAAATAGATTCTAATTACATGAAAATTAGTTATGAATATTAAACAGCAACATCCACTAGCGCGGATATAAGCTATTCGTTCTTTGTGAGTATCCCCTCATTAATTTAAGCTAATCATCACTCATTGTCACGATTAGCCAAAAGTGGAAGAAATGCGTCGAAAAATAACAAAAATAAAAACACATTTTTTTAAAGTTAATTTTAGTTCGTTACGTTCGTATACGCAACTACTCTCAGGCCTCCCCGATGGCATAGTGGTAACGTCTTCGCCTTGCAATCAAAGCGTCGATACCCCGGTGGAGGCACTTAACTCCATGCTCAGAGAACTAAATGCATCATATTTGATGCATCAGAATGCATCGATTGATGCACTACAGTGTGTTTTATGGCTTCTTCAAAGAATCAGATTCACATTTGATGCATTCGGGTGCATTTTTGTATGCCGTGAAAGAAACAGGATTTATTTCAGTCGGGATTCACTTCAATGCATCAGTTGGTGTTCCTTGATGCACCTTCCTGCTTGGATGATGCACTTACACGTTTGGTCTGAGCTGCAGAGTTTATGTAGCTCAGACGAAACGTTTAAGTGCATCATCAAAAAAGATGCATCCTGGTGCATTAAAACGCATCAACTGATGCATTGAAGTGCATCTCGACTGAGATAAATCCTCACTTGAATCAAATGATGCACTTTGGTGTTTCTTTCACGACACACAAAAATTCACCCAACTGCATCAAATGTGAATCTGATTCTTTGAAGAAGCCATAAAACACACTTTAGTGCATCAATCGATATGATGCATTTAGTTTTCTGTGTGTAGGTCCAGTTCCGATTAGCCTTTCCGTGCATAAGTGGACTTTAAAACTCAAACCGGTGCATCTACTATCGTTCGGATCTTTGATGGTGTAGACCAGTCATTTTAAGTGCACCTTGCAAAGAAATAACGTAAATTAGAAAATTGTTGCCGAGTTAATTAATGTACCCAAGTATTTTTGCCGCGAGTAACATATCAAAAGTCTCCAAAATTCTCATGCCTACATCAACTAAATATAGTGAGTGACTTCAACATGATGGCCATGAAAGCAAATTTTCAACCCTCGCAGGGTTGGACCAGCGGAAGAGTTCAACCCTTGCCCACCCCTCTGATTAATTTGCACCAGTGGCGTATACTGAGATCTGAGCTATCTCACTATGTCACGTGGCCCTATTCTATGAATACTGGTAGAATTAAATTTACCAACTCATAAGAAATCAGGTTGCCAACTCATAACAAATCAGGTTGCCAACCCATAAGAAAACAGGTTGCCAACTCATAAGAAATCAGGTTGCCAACCCATAAGAAATCAGGTTGCCAACCCATAAGAAATCAGGTTGCTAACCCATTGAAAATCAGATTGCCAACCCATAAGAAATCAGGTTGCCAACACATAAAAAATTAGGTTGCCAACTCATAAGAAATCAGGTTGCCAACCCATTGAAAATCAGGTTGCCAACCCATAAGAAATCAGGTTGCCAACTCATAAGACATCAGGTTGCCAACTCATAAGAAATCAGGTTGCTAACCCATTGAAAATCAGGTTGCCAACCCATAGGAAATCAAGTTGCCAACCCATAAGAAATCAGGTTGCCAACTCATAAGACATCAGGTTGAAAACCCATTAAAAATCAGGTTGCCAACCCATTGAAAATCAGGTAGCCAACCCATAAGAAATCAGGTTCCCAACCCATAAGAAATCAGGTTGCCAACTCATAAGAAATCAGGTTGCTAACCCATTGAAAATCAGGTTGCCAAACCATAAGAAATCAGGTTGCCAACACATAAGAAATTAGGTTGCCAACTCATAAGAAATCAGGTTGCCAACCCATTGAAAATCAGGTTGCCAACCCATTGAAAATCAGGTTGCCAACCCATAGGAAATCAGGTTGCCAACCCATAAGAAATCAGGTTGCCAACCCATAAGAAATCAGGTTGCCAACCCATAAGAAATCAGGTTGCTAACCCATTGAAAATCAGGTTGCCAACCCAATGAAAATCAGGTTGCCAACCCATAAGAAATCAGGTTGCCAACACATAAGAAATTAGGTTGCCAACTCATAAGAAATCAGGTTGCCAACCCATTGAAAATCAGGTTGCCAACCCATAAGAAATCAGGTTGCCAACTCATAAGACATCAGGTTGCCAACTCATAAGAAATCAGGTTGCTAATCCATTGAAAATCAGGTTGCCAACAAATAAGAAATCAGGTTGCCAACTCATAAGACATCAGGTTGCCAACTCATAAGAAATCAGGTTGCTAACCCATTGAAAATTAGGTTGCCAACCCATTGAAAATCAGGTTGCCAACCCATAGGAAATCAGGTTGCCTACTCATAAGAAATTAGGTTGCCAACTCATAAGAAATCAGGTTGCCAACCCATAGGAAATCAGGTTGCAAACCCATAAGAAATCAGGTTGCCAACTCATAAGACATCAGGTTGCCAACCCATTGAAAATCAGGTTGCTAACCCATTGAAAATCAGGTTGCCAACCCATTGAAAATCAGGTTGCCAACCCATAAGAAATCAGGTTGCCAACTCATAAGACATCAGGTTGCCAGCTCATAAGAAATCAGGTTGCTAACCCATTGAAAATCAGGTTGCCAACCAATAAGAAATCAGGTTGCCAACTCATAAGAAATTAGGTTGCCAACTCAAAAGAAATCAGGTTGCCAACCCATTGAAAATCAGGTTGCCAACTCATAAGAAATCAGGTTGCCAACTCATAAGAAATCAGGTTGCCAACTCATAAGAAATTAGGTTGCCAACCCATAAGAAATCAGGTTGCCAACTCATAAGAAATCAGGTTGCCAACCCATAAGAAATCAGGTTGCCAACTCATAAGAAATTAGGTTGCCAACCCATAAGAAATCAGGTTGCCAACTCATAAGAAATCAGGTTGCCAACCCATAAGAAATCAGGTTGCCAACTCATAAGAAATCAGGTAGCCAACTCATAAGAAATCAGGTTGCCAACTCATAAGAAATTAGGTTGCCAACTCATAAGAAATCAGGTTGCCAACCCATAGAAAATCGGGTTGCCAACCCATAAGAAATCAGTTTGGCAACTCATAAGAAATCAGGTTGCCAACTCATAAGAAATTAGGTTGCCAACTCATAAGAAATCAGGTTGCCAACCCATAGAAAATCAGGTTTGCCAACCCATAAGAAATCAGGTTGCCAACTCATAAGAAATCAGGTTGCCAACTCATAAGAAATTAGGTTGCCAACTCATAAGAAATGAGGTTGCCAACACATAGAAAATCAGGTTGCCAACCCATAGGAAATCAGGTTGCCAACTCCAGAATCAGCATCATCATTTCACTGATATGAATAAAAACATTTACAATTTCTGATTGATTTTTCTCCCGAATTTTATTCTCTAGATTTCAGGCTTCGCAGATAGCCTAGCTAGCCTAGAATATACGCTCCTGATTCACACCCTGTAAATTTTCATAGCTCTATCCCGAAGCTAGTGCGATACTGTGATCAAGGCGTATGTTGGGGGCGGGGGGGGGAGTGAATGAAATTTCGACAATACTCCCAAATTTCCCAATTTTTTTTCTCTCTTAGCATTTACAGAGATTCGCCCCCACCCCCCCGTTACCCCGCCGCTCACTAGCTTTCGGATCAGAATGACGCAAATTATTGGCCCGTGGAAGAAAGTACAAAAAAAAAGAGAGAAAAGGAGGAGACAATTTTTCACCGACCGAAGAGTAGGGCGCAATTTCTTCCGATGGCCTTCACGGTGAGAAAGGCTTTCCATAATCCAAAAAAAAAACGCCCCCCCCCCTCCACCCTCCTTTCCCTTGTAAGTTAAAAAAGGAGACAAGAAGATGAAACGGGGAAGTTTCTCAGCGCCCGAGAGATAAACGGGAAGGCGAAATCCTGGGCTGATTGTTCCTGTTTTTAACTTTCCCCAAACAGTGGCGCAGCGATCGCTTTGCAAATAAGTCATTTGCGTAAATCCTTAGGTTTTTCCCTTTTCGGGATACCCACTCCCTATCGTTCTTCCCTTGTGCTGAGTGTAAAAAGAAAAAAAAAACAGGGTGCGCCTCAATTCTCGTCTCCTCCACTCTGTCCGCAACTTCCAAATCCGTCCAATCTATCAACGTGACCCCTCTTTCTTATTGCTATACTGCAACCAAGTTGGTCGTACCATTTACGACTCCTCTGTTTCCCCCTAACAGTTCTGCTATGCAGGACTCATCCTCAGGTTCGATTACGACAGCCCTCCCATGTCGTGTTGTGTTTCTTCCGGACCTCCGCCCAGCTTTCCTTCCCCCACACTTTTACCTTTCCATATTTTCCATTCTGGAAAACACACATTCATCAATTCTTGTATTAGCATGCCAATTTTTATACGTCCCTTTCTCCCTGCCACATTCTGTGACAAAGAAAACTTATTTGTAAATTTTGGTGCTGACCTGTGTTCTTCCAATGTCCGTCCTTACTGTTCAAGTCTTGCGTTTTTGCTGATTTTTCCAAAGAGATGAGGGAGTATTGTAAAAAGAGAAAAAGGTGCCAGTTCGTTATATCGGAGACACTTTAAAATCGGATATTTTGTATGGTTCGTACTTACCAATTGTGTATTGCGGAACATATTTGAAGGTGCCATTATGGTTTTCACACGATTAGAAACAATTTTTGCATTAAAATAAGCCATTTCTCGAAGTGTTACGGAACGCACGTCATGGTGCGAGCCCCACAAACCATTCACGCATAGCCCCAAAAACCATTTGGGATCGTATAACCATCCACGAATAGCCCCAAAAACCATTTGGGATCGTATAACCATTCACGAATAGCCCCAAAAACCATTTGGGATCCTATAACCATTCACGCATAACACCAAAAACCATTTGGGATCGTATAACCATCCACGAATAGCCCCCAAAACCATTTGGGATCGTATAACCATTCACGCATAGCCCCAAAAACCATTTGGGATCGTATAACCATTCACGCATAGCCCCAAAACCATTTGGGATCGTATAACCATCCACGAATAGCACCAAAAACCATTTGGGATCGTATAACCATCCACGAATAGCACCAAAAACCATTTGGAATCGTATAACCATCCACGAATAGCCCCCAAAACCATTTGGGATCGTATAACCATCCACGAATAGCACCAAAAACCATTTGGAATCGTATAACCATCCACGAATAGCCCCCAAAACCATTTGGGATCGTATAACCATGCACGCATAACCCCAAAAACCATTTGGGATCGTATAACCATCCACGAATAGCCCCAAAAACCATTTGGGATCGTATAACCATCCACGAATAGCCCCAAAACCATTTGGGATCGTATAACCATTCACGCAGAGCCCCAAAAACCATTTGGGATCGTATAACCATTCATTAATAGCCCCCAAAACCATTTGGGATCGTATAACCATTCACGCATAGCCCCAAAAACCATTTGGGATCGTATAACCATTCACGCATAGCCCCAAAAACCATTTGGGATCGTATAACCATCCACGAATAGCCCCCAAAACCATTTGGGGTCGTATAACCATCCACGAATAGCCCCAAAAACCATTTGGAATCGTATAACCATCCACGAATAGCCCCAAAAACCATTTGGGATCCTATAACCATTCACGCATAACACCAAAAACCATTGTGGATCGTATAACCATCCACGAATAGCCCCCAAAACCATTTGGGATCGTATAACCATTCACGCATAGCCCCAAAAACCATTTGAGATCGTATAACCATTCACGCATAGCCCCAAAAACCATTTGGGATCGTATAACCATTCACGCATAGCCCCAAAAACCATTTGGGATCGTATAACCATCCACGAATAGCACCAAAAACTATTTGGAATCGTATAACCATCCACGAATAGCCCCCAAAACCATTTGGGATCGTATAACCATGCACGCATAACCCCAAAAACCATTTGGGATCGTATAACCATCCACGAATAGCCCCAAAAACCATTTGGGATCGTATAACCATCCACGAATAGCCCCAAAACCATTTGGGATCGTATAACCATTCACGCAGAGCCCCAAAAACCATTTGGGATCGTATAACCATTCATTAATAGCCCCCAAAACCATTTGGGATCGTATAACCATTCACGTATAGCCCCAAAAACCATTTGGGATCGTATAACCATCCACTAATAGCCCCAAAAACCATTTGGGATCGTATAACCATCCACGAATAGCCCCCAAAACCATTTGGAATCGTATAACCATCCACGAATAGTCCCAAAAACCATTCCCGGATAGCCCCACGGACCATTCACAGAAGGTTAGTTTAAGTTCAGTTAGGTTAGGCAAAGATAGTTAAAAAACGGCGTGGTTACGTTTTCGCTTAAATTGAAGCAACGGGAATTGATTTCCGGCTGAAAGATTGAAAGATGAAAGAAAGTACCTTGAAGAACTTCGACAATGCTACAGAAACTGGTTTCCGTAAGTAGTTTCTCCTGTAAATTTGAAGAAAAGTGTCTCCGATATAACGAACTGTAACAATGTTGGCACAGATACGTAGCTGTCCAAAGGAATCCACAGCACATTTTGGTCAACGTGTAACATCAGTGATGTTAAAATGTTTGCATTTGTAAATAGTAAATGAGTACTTTGAACATTTTTCATAAAGTTTGAGCTTCCTTTAAACCGACTTTATGCACAAATAGGCCTAAGTTTAAAGTGGGATCTGAGTCACTATGTGCTTCCACCCGATACCTCTTGGTTACAATTGGACGACGTTAACACTAGGCCATCAGGGTGGTCTCATAATGTTTGACCCGTGACTCCACACTTAATTGTACATGGTGTTTCTGTAACCGTGTTACAGACTTGCAGGGATGATGGAAGGGAACAAACGCAACAAAACGAGATAGGGAACACTGGTCCAGAAATGCCCCAGTCAAAAGTTACAAGCCAAAGCCTTCGAAGAGCAGGCAACCACGCACAACGCGGAGAGGAACCATAAAAGAAAGGGGGAAAGAATCCGCGCATGCCCTGGAGTCCGTGTCCTTTACCGCCACGATTAACTGGACCAGCGTACACTGTGTTTCTGAGAGAGATCCTCCCCGAGGTATTGGAACATGTCCCACTTCTCGTTCGTCAACGCATGTGGTTTCAGCATGATGGGGCCCCAGCCCACTTCGTAGCTGGTGCTCGTGATATTCTGACGCAAACCTTCCCACAGCGGTGGATAGGGAGAGGCTGACCTGTTTCATGGCCCGCCCGTTCTCCTGATCTGACCCCACTTGATTTTTTTTGTGATGACATGTCAAAGGTGTTATCTACGAGACACCTGTGAGTAATGTAGAGGAACTCTTGGCAAGAACGAATCCCTGCAGCCTGTGATCTGGTCCGAACGACTCCTGGGATATTAGAGCTGATGCGACAGAGCTTATTGCGATGCTGTCATGCCTGTATCGAGGCAGGGGGTCGTCACTTTGAACAACTGGTGTAATGATGGCTGCAGTTACTACTCATTAAAGCCACTACAGTGATTCTTCTGTGTGTGTTTTCCACTTCCCCAGACATCTTTTATGGTTCCCCTCCGCGTTGTGCGTGGTTGCCTACCCTTCGAAGGTTCTGGCTTGTAACTTTTGACTGAGGCATTTCCGGACCAGGGTTCCCTATCCCATTTTGTTGCGTTTCTTCCCTTCCATCATCCCTGCAAGTCTGTAACACGGTCACAGAAACACCCTGTATATAAGTACAGTCACCGCCAATAAAAATGGGACACCTATATCCTGAAATAGTAGCTTCCCTGCAAGGTGTTATGTGTGCTGCCTACCTTCCAGGGAAGCGAGTATTTCAGGATCTAAGTGTTCCATTTTTTTGCCGCTGACTGTACATAGGATATCTTATAAACTGCTACTATATAGCCTAACTACAGTAAAATTTAATATGGTACATCAACGATAAGTGCATGATGTAGTAAATACTATAGAAACCGGTATATATGTATACATATAGTTCCTTGTGGGACCTCCCCGATGGCGTAGTGGTAACGTTGTCGCCTTGTAATAAAGAGGTCCCTGGTTCGATACCCGATAGAGGGATATTGCACAGTGGTTCGGTTTCCACTTGAAACTGAAGGTCCAGTCCCGATTGCGATTTTTTTTTCGAGTCAACTTGAGTATGCGGTTTCATTTCTTGCGCTCTGATTGGCTGTTGGAAAGTTACGGTGTTGTGATTGTGAGAATGTCTTATTTCCTATTTTTCAGCGCAAATTTGCTGGTTTCTAATCTAATCTAACCTAACCTAACCTAACGTACAGCGCACAGAAGATATTCTCACAATCACAGCACCGTAACTTTCCAACAGCCAATCAGAGAGCAAGAAATGAAACCGCATTCACAAGTTGTCTGGAAAAAAAATGCGCGTCCCGATTAGCCTGTCTGTGCATAAAGTGGACTTAAAATAACAACTCAAAGTTACCTGTGTGTGTGTGTACGTATACACACGCACGCAAATTTGGCCTACACAAATACATTAGACTCACTTCATCCTTGCTGTTGTCACTGATATTGTGTTAAAATTGATTGATTGTTTTGTTATTTTAAGTCCACTTTATGCACAGTAAGGCTAATAGGGACTGGACCTACAGTTTAAAGTGGGATCCGAACCACTACTATGTGCCTCCACCAGGTATCGAACCGGTGGCCCCTTGATTACAAGGCGACGACGCTACCACTGCGCCTTCGGGGAGGCCTGATATTGTGTTAAAAAGTACTGTAGCATAATCCTGAGCAGAAACTCATATACGAGGATGAAGCCTTCCTCCCCCATATTCTCTTGACTTTCATTTCCTAGAGCAAATGGGGCAACGAACCACTCCATTTTCCCTGTTCATAATTAAATTTAAAAGAGTGTGTTTGGTAGTTAATCCCGTTCATGTTTTACAAAATTCCTGCGTTTGCACATGATCCCAGAAATGGCGGTTAAATATGTTTAAATTCTAGAGGTAACGATTCTGCTCTGACGTGACAACACATTTAGGCTTTCTTGAAAGGTGCAGAAATAAACGCCACGTAGACTTAATGTTAAAGAAGTAGTTAAGGAAGAAAGTGCACAATTTTAAAAGAATAGATATTACGAAATCCCTTTCCCCAGCCTCATGTTGAAACCACCTCATTACTCTCCTTGCAGCATGTACTTTGGTTATGTCGTGAATGATTTATGAATCTTATTCCTGCCAGGGAAGATTTTGACAAACACTATCTTTCAGGTGTTCAGGGAAAGATCTTATGTCTTTTGTTTTCTTTTTAATCCGAGTTCCGTTCGTTATTTATCAAATCCAACAACTAGGTTGATGTACACGTTTTAATAATGCACGCCATTTTGTCCCTTTGTGAATCAGCCTCGGAAGAAGAAGAAAAAACAAAAGAACAACGAAACTGTTTGCAGAATTCCCTGCTAGATGGCGCTGTCATTCGTCTTCCTCTTCTTTTTTATTTCCTGGCACTGTCAGTGAAAACAACTTTACAAAATAATACAAAAAAAGGAGTAATACAATCGATGTTTAATGAATAATGAAACGTTATCTTCGAAAAGACGTCTTTCATAATAAGATTCCGAAAAGAAACAATCTTTGAAATCGGACAATGATTGCTGTGTGATGAATACATTTTATTTCTAAGCCTACGATGTTGAATGAGAGATTATTCTTTTGTTTGCAGAGTCCCTTTGTCTTGAAATGAAGCAAATTCATTTTCCCCCCAAGTCGGCAACAACGAAACTGTTAAACAACGGAAGGCTTTCCTATCGCATATAAATAGATAAGCTGATATTGATTGTCGGGAAACGCCACTGATTGTACACAGTTTCTTTTTCTGTTCTTAACAAGGAATAACTTTTGTGTGGATATTAAGGAAACATTACATGGTGTTAGCCAATCAGATTCTGTCACGTTTTTAACTGTTAGGCGAATATGAGTGTGAGGAGGAAAGTTTAATGTCGTTGTGGTAGGGGTGTTGTTCTCTCTCGGCTCTCTCTTTCTTTCTCTCTCTTTCTTTCTCTTTTTCTCTCTCTTTCTCTTTCTCTCTCTCTCTTTCTCTCTCTCTCTTTCTCTTTATCTCTCTCTGTTTCTCTCTCTCTCTCTTTATCTCTCTCTCCTTTTCTCTCTTTCTCTCTTTATCTCTCTCTTTCTTTCTCTCTCTTTCTTTCTCTTTTTCTCTCTCTTTCTCTTTCTCTCTCTCTCTTTCTCTCTCTCTCTTTCTCTTTATCTCTCTCTGTTTCTCTCTCTCTCTTTATCTCTCTCTCCTTTTCTCTCTTTCTCTCTTTATCTCTCTCTCTCTTTCTCTCCTTCCATCTCTCCTTTCTCCATCTAACTCTTCCAACTCTCTATCATTTTATCTTCCTATTCTTGTCTTCTCTCTACTTCTCTCATTATCACTCTATTCCCTTCTCCATTTTCTCTCTTCCATTTTTTTATCTCTCACTCGCTTTTGAAACGTCGTTCGCTTGTAATCAAGAGGTCTCGGGTTTGATACTCGGTGGAGGCACAGTGCTTCGGATCCCACTTGTTTGTACAGTCCCGGTTGGCCTTTCTGTGCATAAAGTGGACTTAACAACAAACTCAAACAAATCCCGACGTACGGTCAGCACGACGAACCCCTAGTTGTTGTTGTTGTTGTAGGTTTTCTATGATCGGATCATTCTACTCATTCGGAGCTCCCGAATTTCCTCACGGTGGCCGACACAGACCGACATCTCGGAAGATAAGTGGTTAGCTTCCCCTCAGAAGAGTCGTACCAGCGCGCTTTGCGTAGTCCAAGTACAAAGCCTGACGTCTGAGACTTCTCGACCAAATGCAGGACATTTTATATTAATATATTCGCGAAATATGACAAAATATGTGTTGAGCAAAAATTAAACAGTAAATAATAAATTAAATAAATGAATATCGTTTTGGACCAGTCACATCGTGTTGCTTGGCGCTTTAATCTGGAAGTAACGTCGTCGCCTTGTTGGTCCCGGGTTCGATACCCGGTGGTTCGGATCCCACCTTAAACTGTAGGCCCAGTCCCGATTAGATTATCTGTGCATAAAGTGGACTTTCGTATTTTTACACTGGTCTGCTATCAGCGACACCAAATCCTGCCCCAAGTGTAGTCATGCAAGGTATCCCAAGGCAGAATTCGCATTATAGCCACGAACACAAAAGCAATTAATTTGATTGGCCCGAAATTAACAGGAAACTTCAATGCTCGAACTCTCCAGCCAATTAGGTCAACCGGAAATAGAAACCAAGACCAGAATTTCCACGACTCTCCTCCATGGAATCAAAATTAGTTCGTCCCGTTACTGTACAGTCTTGTTCCCCAGCTTTATTCCCGACAAAAATCACCTGTAATGGGAGAACTTTGGGCCATGAGAAATGAAGGAAAGACAGACAAAGACCTTTCTGCACGATCGTGCGAGGGCCCACAGCGAGGGCCGACTCGGCTAGCTTACAATTACCTGTGATTACCGCCGACTATGTTGCTTAGTAGTAATTACCAAGAGAGCAGGTAGAAATATGATCGTCGGTGCCTCATGATTACTCCCTAATTAAAGCTTTAATACTTGGCCAACTTGAATGCAGACTGCGATGATGCTCTGTTTTCGCCGACCCGGTCGTAGCCTTGTACGAGAAACATTGGAGAGCTGGGTTTCTTGGTTGTCCTTCTAGGTTGGCTTCAACTCTTGTGGTTTTTGCAGGCAAGACTGTTGTTGTGTTTTAGCGTATGTTTGTGTTTATCTTATTTTTACAGGGACTGTCCCAGCCGACCTCCGTGGCGTAGTAGTTAGAACAAGTACCAAGGGTCCCGGATCATCACTCATCATCACTCATAGTCGCGATTAGCCAAAAGTGGCAGGAAAGGCACTTAAAATAACCTAACTCAATCAGTACACACAGAAAACTACATCCATCGATATGCATCGATTGATACACTAAAGTGTGTTTTATGGCTTCTTCAAAGAGTCCGATTCACATTTGATGCATTTGGATTCATTTTTGTATGTCGTGAGAGAAACACCAAAGTGCTGATTCAACTGAGGATTCCTTTCAGTCGAGCCGGACCCTGTGGCCGAGTGGTTAGCACATCGCGCTGCGACGCCAAGGTCAATTTCATCATTTCATCACTCATCCCCATCTTCGCAAATTTGCCAAGAGGCACAAAACGCGAAGTAAAATAAACTAAATCAATCAATCAATCAATCCTTTCAGTCGAGATGCACTTCAATGCATCAGTTGATGTTCCTTGATGCACCTTCCTGTATCTTTTTGGATGATGATGCACTTAAATGTTTGGCCTGAGCTACAGAGTGTATATAGCTCAGACGAAACGTTTAAGTGCATCATCAAAAAAGATGAATTCTGCTGCATCAAAACGCATCAACTGATGCATTGAAGTGCATCTCGACTGAAATAAATCCTCACTTGAACCAAATGATGTACTTTGGTGTTTCTTTCACGACATACAAAAATGCACCCAAATGTATCAAATGTGAGTCTGATTCTTTGAAGAAGCCATAAAACACACTTTAGTGCATCAATCGATGCATTCTGGTGCATCAATCGATATGATGAATTTAGTTCTCTGAGTGCATGTGGTGTCTACACTCTGAAAAGACCAAAAGTTGTGTAACACCGTAATTGGTGTATCAAAACACCGTATTTGGTGTGGCGCAACACCTAATCAGGCGTTAAAGGCCTCCATACTTGGTGTGGTGAGGAGGACCACAAAAATGGTGTTAAACTACGCCAATTCAGCATTAACACAATTTTGGTGTCCTCCACACCACACCAAGTATGGAGGCCTTTAAACTCTTGTTTACCACCTATTTTTTAAAAGATAGGTTCCTGTAACCCCCGGGATACCACTATATTTTAAAAGATTCCTTGTCATGTTCGTTGTTCTTACGTCATAATGTCGCTATTTTTTGCTGGAATTTATATTAATATAATTAATTTACTTAATTTATATTATTGTTAACACATATACTGCACCGTAAAGACTCTTGCATGTCTTGTTCTTCCATAAAAAGGGGGGAAAATGGCGGCTTCCTTTGAAACTGAGTCAGTGGCGCATAGACATGTCTCTTGGGGGTACAAGTCGTGTTTTATTGCTCGTATAATAATATTGCAATTATTTTCTTGTTCCAAATATGCCTGCGATCATTTCCATGTGTATTTTGACAATGTTCTGCACTTTGTTGTCCAGGGGCGGAGGGGAGAAGGGGCATTTCTCTTCAGAGATTTTGGAATTTTCGGGTTCCTCCCCTCCCCCCGCATCCATATATACACTCAATGTGTGTATGTAGTCTGAATCTATGGTTCATTCCGAGTAGAACGATATATCATTCGTCTGTCTAGGGTAATTAGTCTCCGATCTACAGTCATCTAAATGAAACTCTGCATTTTGCTAAAAAAATGACCCGGTACTGGAGAGCTTACATGGCAAAATGGGCTTGGTAATGAAAAGGAGTGTTTTGTGAACACCACATTTGATGGCAATGGCAATTCAGTTGCATATTTTTTAGAGTGTAGCTTCTCCGCCATGGCAATGCTCCTTTGGACACTTTTTCTTCAAAACGGTATTTCACAATTCTTTTGTCTGCAGTTTTCACTGTCTGTGTAGGATATGTAAACTGTGCAGAGATTACGTGTACACATATACAGGGTGACCTGTAATTAGATGTATTCCCTGAAATGGGTTAAAGTAGAGGCAATTTGCAATAAATTTGACCATAGTAGTTTTCGAGATAATCGAATTTCTATTTTTTTCCCTTAAATAACAATTTTCTACATAAAAGTACGAATTGAGAAAAAACAGCTCATTGTATGGCACATATTTCAGCGTTTTGTTATAGCTATCAAATAAGTGGTTTGTTAAAAAAATGTTTGTCCCAAATAACAATCACATGTAAGTAACGGGTGGATCTAAACTTACAAGTGGTGATAAAAAAATCCAATCTTAGTTTACTTGGCAACATATTAATAACAAAAATGGTATGACACGATACGTACAAATTACTTAAATTACTTCCTTGTGTCATCAGCTATCCAACAAGGTACAAATGTTGGTAACATTCACATTTGTGTACAAGAAATAATACTTCATTCATCTTCATGTGAATGGAATAAATGAACAATACAATTAAAGAACATTGCACGTCTTGCTCAAAGTGGGCACCTCCCGTTACGAATGCAGGCACCCAGATTTTTACGGACATTCGTTCTCTTAACTCGTGATGTGATGGTGTCTTTGATGTGTTGACCAGCTGTTAAGATCCTCTCCCTGAGCTCTTCTTGCGAGTTTACCGGTGTCTTGTAAACTAAGTCTTTCATGTGGCTCCGAAGAAAAGCAGAATGCAAGGATTTAAATGTGGCTAGAAGTCAAGAAGAGAACTTCCCGAAGAAGAGGCAGTCAACCACTGATGAAATTCTGTTTCCTGCTGACTTTGTACTGTACTGTATAGTGTATTTAGGCCTATGCCCTTTAAATACACCATAATAAACGTGTTTTGTTGCTATAAACGGAGTTTTAATGCACTTTCCACTGTTCTTTTAGGTTATTTCAGTTAATCCGGAGTTACGTTAAACCGGTCAACTTATCTCCTCATTAGTATGGATTAACGAGGTTTTACTGTACGTGTAAATGTCGATGACTTCACAAGCACCTCACAACCATTCCACATCAAACTGTTGACTGACTAACCGCTAAAATAGCTGCAACAATTGAAATTCGTTACAACAATGGAAGCTTACATTGCACCAGCCTGACCGTGTCCACCACGTGTCCATCATTGAGCTTCGTTTGGTTTGATGTTTTAAGTCCACTTTATGCACAGTAAGGCTAATCGGGACTGGACCTACAGTATAAAGTGGAATCTGAACCACTATGTGCCTCCACCTGGTATCGACCCTACAATGGCGCCATTGCGGAGGCGCTAACAGTTATTAAAACGGGCGATTATTTTAATTCGTTCATTATTTTGACTTTTACTAATGAAGAGGACTGAATCGGTTCTTATTATTACAAAGAAGCCAGAAAAAGTACGCCTTCCGGCACTCGCACTGTTGTAAAAACTACAACAATGTATAATTTTTAAAAGTAAAATGAAATGCTTGGGCACCAACAATGGATTCCACCAACGTATTCGTTTGTTGGACCTTCCTCATAGTTACTGCTAAATATGTAGTTCTTTTAGTCACTCGTTTAGTTGCAACAGAAGAATGAAGCAGTGAATGTGTCTCTGTTGTACTCTTGTGTTCTTTTTTCAATTCCATCCCCATATTTTGTTTCACCTTTTAATTCAATGATTACTAGTATTCATGATTGATAGAATTAGTGTATAAAGCATTAATAGGCTTAAATATTAAGAAAAAAACACTTTATTGAAGAATTACAATTGTATGACTGAAAATTGTGAGTGTTGTAAAAAATACAAGGCGCGAGTACTCATGTGACAGAAATAAGCGCGAGCGCCGGAAAGTTAAAGTGAATGAATGAGAACCTAAGTGAACATGTTTGCCAAATTTGTCAGCTATTATCCGAATGCTCTGACAGGTTATTGAAATTTTCGGGGCCCTGGGCCGCGCATTTTCTTTTTCCAGTCAACTTGTGAATGCGGTTTCATTTCTTGCTCTCTGATTGGCTGTTGGAAAGTTACGGTGCTGTGATTGTGAGAATACCTTGTTTGCGCTGTAGGTTAGGTTAGGTTAGGTAAGGTTTGATTAGATTAGAAAGCAGCAAATTTGCGCTAAAAATAGGAAATAAGACATTCTCACAATCACAGCACCGTAACTTTCCAACAGCCAATCATAGAGCAAGAAATGAATCCGCATTCACAAGTTGACTGGAAAAATGAAAATTCGCCCCTGGGCCACCCTTGAATTTATCACTGATCGTAAATATACGAGGGTGAAGCGAAACTTGCAGTTACCTCACCAGACGGCGCATGCGCTGCGACTCCGCATTCACTTTCCGTCAACAAAAGAAGGCGTTGTTTCCACTTTAATCCGCTCTAAGCCTTATTCAACGCTCGTTGGCTCGCATCACTTGTGTCTTCTCGGCGTCGAACGGGTTTGGATTCACGATCTCAGCATCAAAAGTTTCGGATTCAAGTCCAAGTTGTTTTCAGTGTGTCACGTGATCAATTCAATTAATCACTCTCCTTTATAGGGGAAGGGGCAGAAAAACAACTTAAAGAAAAAGCAAAAAATCCACTTTTACTTCTGAGTGTACATCCTCAGCGACGAATTTGTATGGTACAGCTGAAGATACTGATGGGTAAGGGACTTTATTGGCTGGGGAAACAGTCTTCAGAAAACTTTTAGTTCACTGAATCGAATAATGAGGAGTTAATCTGAGAAGATGACACAGTTCGGTGAACAGTTCCTCCTGATTTCTTCAAAACTTACACAATGTACAAACATAAGAACGGAGTGACGTTTCCCTGTTCAAGTATTCAGTCTTGTTACCATGTTTTTAGCTACATGTTGCATTCTGCTGCCAAAAAATACCATTTGGAATTTGGGGACTGCAATATTCATCGCAAAATAACCTGTAGGGTCCACTTGGTATGGCATCTCAAAAATACGCTTCGAGACCCGTTCTCTATACTTGGAGTGAGTGAACTGAAGTGAAATTATTCCGATAATACACCCGCATAGCGCAACTCTGGGTTCCACCCAGCCTCTATCTATATGATGACCAAGTATGTGAAATAGCTACTGAGTAAAAACAATACGTTATCAAGGAAAAATAATACGACGAGAATAATTTTGAAAATAATATTCCCAGATATTTTAATATTGTAAATCAAACATGCTCACGAAGTTTATTTCATCGACTTGTCGGTAGACTTTCACTCAAGAAGTAAGATTATATAAATGAGGTACAAATTATAGAAATTCACATTTGTCTATAACTGCTTGCACGGTAGTGACAACGTCAAAATATGATAAGTGAGCAAAATTGACTCTCAACAATGGTCACGAGACCGATAAGACATTGGAAACTGTCAGCAACTGGCCTGAGGCATCTGTAAGCGTGCCTGAACCATTGTCAGTAACGGACCTGACACAGATTGTAAAGTGTATGAACCAGGAGCCTATATTCTAGGCTAGCTAGGCTACGTGCGAAGCCTGGAGTCTAGAGAATAAAATACAGGAGAAAAATCGATCAGAAATTGTAAATAATATTATTCATATCAGTGAGATGATGCTGATTCTGGAGTTGGCAACCTGATTTCCTATGAGTTGGCAACCTGATTTCCTATGAGTTGGCAACCTGATTTCCTATGAGTTGGCAACCTGATTTCCTATGAGTTGGCAACCTGATTTCCTATGATTTGGCAACCCGATTTCTTATGAGTTGGCAACGTGATTTCCTATGAGTTGGCAACCCGATTTCTTATGAGTTGGCAACCCGATTTCTTATGAGTTGGCAACCCGATTTCCTATGAGTTGGCAACCTGATTTCCTATGAGTTGGCAACCTGATTTCCTATGAGTTGGCAACCTGATTTCCTATGAGTTTGCAACCTGATTTCCTATGAGTTGGCAACCTGATTTCTTATGAGTTGGCAACCTCATTTCTTATGAGTTGGCAACCTCATTTCTTATGAGTTGGCAACCTGATTTCTTATGAGTTGGCAACCTGATATCTTATGAGTTGGCAACCTGATTTCTATTCATACCCTAGGACCACATGACATTGTGAGATAGCCCAGATCTTGGACCCAGTATACGCCACTGGTATGAACCCTTGTCAGTGACTGAACTAAGTGCGCATGAACTGTTGACAGCAACTGGCCTTGCACAGATCGGTAAATGTACATTAACCCTTGTTACTGACTATTTTGTCACATGACTGTGTACATGAACCATTGTCAGCGACTGGCCTGATGCATATAGCAGAGATTCTCAAACCTTTTTCTCATTGCACCCTTTAGTCGTTACGCCTAATGTACACCCACCAAAGGTTTTCTCTGAATAGTGGGTTTTGGGGAACTTTTTTGGCTGCCACATTGGTGAGGCGTTTTCAATATGTTGGAGGCGTGTATCTGCAATAGACCAAAATGACATTGGACTGCATGTGGAAAGATGCCAAACAAATAAACATTAAAATCCTACGTTTATTATAAGATTGAGTGTTCCTTCGTTTACAATCTTCATGATTAGTTACAAAAATAAAAATGTGAAACACATGTATGCTAAGATGTATGTAAAAAAACTTTAATTTTCATGTTTCTTCCAGAGTTATGAAAAAAAAGTAAAGAACAAAAATAAGTTTGTAAACAAGCTGTCAAGCACGATTTTGGAGTTTTGTAAATCCTCAGAATTTCTAGTGAGAAGGATGTCCCTGCATAGCCTGACACACTTCTTGAGTTCTAGTTAAGCTGAGATTCGGTTCCAAATTCGGCAAAAATGTTGTCGTGTGGATATTCTCGACATTTTTCTTCCGAGCTGATCGCGTACCCCCTTCAAGTCGTTCATGTACCCCTGGGGTTACGCGTACCACCGTTTGAGAACCACTGGCATATAGCATATCGGTAAGTGTGTATGATGTGTACATGAAACCTTGGCAGTCACTGGCCTACACAGACAACAGATTGGTGAGTATGCGTTAATCCTTTACCGCTACTGGCCTGACACAGGTAAGTGACTAGTAAGAGTGTACGAGCCTTGACAGCAACTGGCTTGACACAGATAACATATCTGTAAGTATGCATGAACTCTTGTCAGTGACTATTTTGACTAAGCGCGCATGAACAGTTACCGCAACTGGCCTGGCAAATCGGTGAGTATGCATGAACCTTGACAGCAACTGCCCTAATAAATATAACACGTCGGTAAGTGTGCAGAAACCATTTCCGCCACTAACCTTACACAGATACTGTTGGTGAACCTTTGACAGCGACCGGTCTAATACCGATAACAGATCAGTGAACGTGCAGCCTTGGTCAGTGAGTGTTATGGCACTGATAACATATCGTAAGCGTGCATGAACCATTGCCATTAACTGGTTGGTCGGATAGCCATGGCAGATCGGTAACTGTGGATGAACCCTTGACAGCAACTGACAGACACAGATAACAGATCGGTAAGTGCGGATAAGTCATTGCCAGCCACTGGCCTGGCACTGATAGTGTGTATGAACCGTTGACATCAACTAGCCTGACACTGATAATTTGGATGAACCTTTGACATCACCTGGCCTGACACTGATAGTGTGGATGAACCTTTGACATCAACTGGTGTGACACTGATAATTTGGATGAACCTTTAACATCAACTTGCCTGACACCGATTGTGTGTATGAACCTTTGGCATTAACTGGCCTGACATTGATAGTGTGGATGAACCTTTGACATCAACTGACCTGACACTGATAGTTTGGAAGAACCTTTAACATCAACTGACCTGACACTGATAGTGTGGATGAACCTTTGACATCAACTGACCTGACACTGATAGTGTGGATGAACCTTTGACATCACCTGGTCTGACACTGATAGTGTGGATGAACCTTTGACATCAGCTGACCTGACACTGATAATGTGGATGAACATTTGACATCAACTGGCCTGACACTGATAGTGTGGACGAACCTTTGACAACTGGTCTGACACCAATAACAGATCAGTAAGTGTGGATGAACACTTGTCAGTAACGCGGAAGGTGTGCAGGAACTGAAAAGAACAACTGAAGGGGAAAATTAACTTTTTTTCTAACAACGATGACTCTTTGTAAGTACGAATGCAAAACGAAGAGGTGAATTAAGTACTGATAGCGAAATGTGGCGTGGGTAACTAGCTCATAATCGGTGTATCCTTTGTAGAAGGTTCATAACTGTGTCCGTCAGAGTATTGTAACGGAATACGAACCTCCGAAGGAAGTAACTGGCGAACAGCAACGGAATATATAAAGGTGCGTTTGTTGGGCGAAGTAATTACGAGAGTTCATCGAAGGCTTTCATTAACTCGCACAAACAACAAGCACGGAAACAATCGCAACACGATGCAAAGGAAACCGCTACTTGCTGGAAGCTCTCTTGTGGCAGACGAACAAAGCCGAAAAATGTATTGAGTAATTCTGCCATTTCACAACCGTAAAGGTGAGTGATCGTGAAGATACATCTGCAGTACCCTCCCCCGCGTCCTCCTCCGTGGAACATCTTGCAGCGGTCTTTTATCCGCCATTGCTACGAGGCCATCATTGTCTGGCGGGACCGAGGTTATGGGGGGAGGTAATTGTACAAAATTACCCATCAAAAGGAATAATAATTACAATGTTATAATTATAGTTCTTCCATGTCTCAATAGAGGGAGAAATCGTGGAGCCCGAGGATGTTCCTCGATATCTGCCGTCATCTGAGGGGGGGGGGATGAGGGGGCACGAAGGAGAAGTATAATTAGGCTCTCCGTAAGGGTGTCTGCCCCGTAAACAAACATAATTGCTGGATAAGAGCAGGGAAATCAAATAACACAACGGCCCGAACTCTATCAGAGGTGAAGATGCCGCCTCGGCAATAAATGTTGGTGCGAGAGAGAGAGAGGGAGAGAGAGAGGCAAGGTGTGGTGGGAGGGCCTCGGAGGTTCTTCTTCTCCCATCTCGTCGGCACGTCTCATATCTTGTGGCGGATGTGGGCTCATGGCGTTGGATGGCCTTATTGCACGGGAACACTCTGTGGGTCCCTGAACCCTGAAACAGGACACCGTGGATAATTGCTGGGCGAACGGGATGCTGCGCTGGCGACATCTATTGACATTCTTTTCCGAGGACGAACAAACCTCTTTCTCCTTTTCAGCTTTCCTGTTTTTACTTTACGATTGTCTACCAAAAATATTGTCCTCCACCCTTTCACACCCTGTAATTAATTTCTCAGTTTATATGTTTGTGTGTGTGTTCGTCTTGATTGATTGATTGATTTGATCATTGGTGTCCACTTTATGCACAGTAAGTCTAATCGGGACTGGACCTACAGTTTAAAGTGGGTTCCGAACCACTATGTGCCTCCACAGGGACCCCTTGATTACAAGGCGACGACGCTACCACTGTGCCATCGAGGAGGCCCCCTTTATTTATGACCTCGGAAGTTGAGGAAAAGTCTTTTTTTCCCCTAGTGTCCGAAGACTAGGACCAACATAATATATGTTCATTTTGGGTCATTGTGGGCCAGAAAAAGTTGGGTTTTATTTGTCCTTTTTTTTCCCTTTTTCGGCGTTTTTTGGCTTATTGGTTCTTTATTAGCCTTTTTTTAAGGTCTTAACGGCTTTTTTTTGCAACTTCACTTTCTTTCGACTACGTTTTTATGCCCATGCTCAATTCGAATCATCATCACTTCATCACCTCTTAAACATCCTTTCTGTACTAAATAAATAAATACATTTTTGGGTGACTGAAGCAGGTACGGTACAAGGTCCTTAAACCTAAGTTGTCTGGAAGTGGCAACTTTCTCTTGTTTTGAAGCTTTCAGTTTTTTCGTACTGTGTGTTCCATACCACCAGAATTTTTTTTATTTTCTTATTCATTAAATATGTAATTAAAACTGAAGTTTTAATTAATTTGGATCACATTCATACGTCCTTTTTTAGGTCCTTTTTTTATATTGTTAGGTCTTTTTAAAGGTCTTCAACTTCCGAGCTCTATTTATGACAGTGACTTATCGCCATAGAATTACTGCAACAATACACCTTCTCTACTATTACCATGAACTGTGGCATTATTGGGTTGAAATTATTTCTCATGTCAATGTCAACAATGTGCCATATTCAAATTATCTTAAAACATTGGAGTTTTCTCTTTCTTCAACCCCACTGAAGTGCTTTCGTACATTTCGTGAATGGTTTGTGGGCAAGTGTCAAGAACGCTCTTTCAGTGCAAACTTTGAAAGCTATGTTGATTAATAAGGTGAACTTTAGTCACACGTGTGTAAACTTTTACAAAATGTTATTTGAAAAGAAGGATGGACTGAAGAAGATCTGGTCATCGACAAAATGAATGACTCCTAATTCTAAAGGACTGTTTAGTTGCAGTGCAGTGCATATCACCATATTATGAAAGTTAACTAACTAACCCTTTAGCCTTCTTAAACCAGAAGGTTCATGGCTGCAGCAACACAGGCCTTACATCTGTCCCTATCCTGAGCATGATATATATACTCTTTTACATCCCTACCGATTTCCTTTAGGTCCATCTCAACATTATCCCTCCATCTTCGTCTTGGTCTTCCTACTGGTCTCTTACCATCAGGTTTCCCAAAAAGAATCCTGTAAACTCCTCTTTCCTCTCCCATTCGTGCCACATGGCCTGCCCACCTAAGTCTTGTTGATTTAATTATTCTAATAATATCTGAACATGAATACAAATTATGTAGTTCTAAATTATGTAACCTTCTCCACTCACCTGTCTCCTCATCCCTTTTAGGTTCAAATATTTTTCTAAGGATCTTATTTATTATTTATTTATTATGAAAGTTACAGTATTTATTTAATTAGTTTTTCAAACATAAGTAATTATGACGAACTTGTATTAAAATGTGTACATTTTGCCGTCCCATTTTCCTTCAAGAAAATAAGGAAAATGTCCCGTTTTATTACTTAAAAAATCTTATCTATTTTCCGTACATTATTACGTAGAACCTACCGTCAATTTTACAATATTATACCGTTAAAATTTAACAGTCTGCCTGTTAATTTACAAAAGAACGGAACGGAACCGTTCTTCTAATTAAAATTGAATATACAGTCAATGGAAAAGTACAATATTAGCTGAAATGTTTGGCAATGCATTAAATAATTTATCGTGGTAAATTTATTTTTCCTCCAGAAAATTATTGAAGCAAAGGGATAAAAGCAATTAAGTGCTAATGAAGTTTTCTTTGTTTTTACTTCAATGTTACATAAAATACACCACAAGGTTTTTCTGTGTAAGTCATTCATGTAACATGATGATGAACGTAAACACGAGGAAAGTTGAAATGAAAGATGAATTGTGTATATTTACAGAATGCAATATATTTATAAAAATATACATAACGGTAATATAATATCCAATAGCCTTAGGATAGGTTATCTTATGTTTAGTCATATTGGTCAATAGTTTAGTCATGCATGTACAGGGTGTACACAAATGAAGTAGACAACTTCAGACTAAAGAAATAAAATTGAAATACAAATTGTCTGTGATGAGAAATAAGTTGTTAAATGTGGAAGTTTCTTTATAGACTGGCAATATTGCGCTAGTTCAAAAATATGGCGAGTGGCGGCGCAAATTGTAACAGAAATGATGTCTACAAAAAAATATCAACGTGTGTCTTCTTTGTAGGGAAAAGAGAATAATCGAAATATTACTTCGATGATGTTCGATATTAATTTTTTATATTTTATATAAACAGAAACAGGCTTCGTATGGGGCAATTTGTATGATGAAAATGTTGCTCTTTATGGAAACTTTCGCCATTTTTTTTAAAAAATGTGGGTCTTTAAAAACACAAAATTACCTATTGTTAGAACAATGATTCCTAAGGTGGTATTTGAAAGGTGGAATTTTACCCTCTGTTCGCTACTATATGGCTCTTTGGGACCCCCCCCCCCTCACACACACATATTTGGAAGTTCCCCGTACACTGCTTAGGAATAAACACTCGACCTGTCACCATTTATGCACATGGATGAGTTGCAAGAAGGTTCTTGTCATTTCCATCTTAAGAATAATGATTTGAAACTATCCTAGCAGTTTTCATAAACCGGATAGCATCTGTAAAAAAATCGAGTGTAAATACAACATTGTAGGTTACCAATGCATGCATCATAATTCTAAAACTTCACCAATTAACATGATCCTTGTATCCTCAACGATGGCCTCAAAATTAACACCTTTCACAATATCTCAAACGTGGCGCCATCTCCCCTCAACTTTTATAATCAACGAACAATTGAACTTTCTCCTTGCCTCGGGCTCCAATGAAAAGGAAGACCCACAAAAACCGTGAGAAACTCAAGAAACTATGCACACAATGATTAAATTGCTGTTTAATCGTAGACGAAAGCAGCAACGGATCACACGAGGGAAAAGAGTGCCGTTTAATTGGTGGAGCCTTGGTTCCGATTGTGGTTTTAGTCTCGTCTCAGCGTGACGTAAGGTGTGTTTCTGCGTGCGCAAGTTATCATCAGAAGGAATGATGTACAGCCTTCACGTTCATATAACGGCAGTAAATTTCGTCTGTACCTGCAGTTTCTGGTGGCGAATCGCCGTGCAACAATTTCGCAGTTTTTCCAAGATTGATGAAAAGAGAAATTATAGAGAGCACTGGCGTCGTAAGTTGAGAAGACAAGGAGTCGCGTTTACTCAGTAATGTAGAAAGTTTGAAGGGGCACTGATGTATTTACGTTATTTTGGGAGAAGCTATTTTAGTGTATTTTCCAAATACGAGGGTGAGTCAGTAGTTAAACGCAATGTGGTTATATTTGAGTCATTGCGGACAACAATGTTGTTTTTCCACTTACATTACCAGGCGTGGTTTCATGTCCGTGTGTTGAAGGTGTGTCATAAGCCGAAATCCATCAAAAACCTTTAGCACAGTACGGGAACGTTGATTTGTTGCAATGGAGTGCCTACGAAGGAATTGAAAGATTCAGAACTGGTTGCAGAAATGTTGACAAGTGAGCATCGGACTCCATCTTCATTATTCGTTTTCTCTCATCAACATTTGCTCTAACGGATGTTTCTACCCTAAGGGACAACGAAAAACATTATGGCTTCACCAGCATAAGGGTTAATTTTATTTTGAAATCACAATTTTATGTGTAACCAACGTGTTTCTTCGCGAAATTCTAGCCCATTTTTCTAGTCTCTCCATTTAAGAAATGAAGTTGAAGCCGCCATCTTGAATCAAGATGCATGACTTGTATTTTTCCATCTGCGTTTATCTTAAACAGACGTTTACACACTTATAGAACACGTAGACTGTGTAAACTGCAAGGTAATTCAATATAAGCACAGATTGACATGGCATGTTTTGAAGGAGTTAAATGATTTCAGCCATGTATTCATGGAAATACAAAGTCAATGGGAACATGGTTTCCAAGTTTTACGAAGTTTACCCAGTGAAAATTTCGGACTAGCACTGATTAAAAGTTACCGTAGAATTTACATTCTATCATTAAAATTTAAGTCTGACCTTTGATTTACAAAACAGTTGTTTTTTTTTTGTAAACGCAGACTTTCATGTCGTCACTTCTCAGTGCTCTGCTTAAAATAAGAAGTAGAGATGGCGTTGATTAGCGTTAAACCTAAACACATATTCAATAAATGTTATGTATAAATATAGGAATGTAGTATGCATTGAACATATAAGAAAAATAATTTTCAATATTAAATTTGAATGTTCTATCTTTTCTGAATGTGGATAATGATTATAGATTGTAGTTTTGCCCATCTCAAATATAACTCCATTAAGCCTTGTTTCCATGATTATGAAAAACTAAATATGCTGATCAAGGCAGTAATTTATTTTATTAAAAACATAAACTAACGTAACGTTTCAACCTTCTAGCAAGGTCTTCATCAGACTCTGTATCAAGTACAAAAGTAACCAGATACAACGTTAGTTTATGTTTTTATAAAATAAATTACTGCCTTGGTCAGCATATTTAGTATCTCAAATATATATATTTACAAAATCGAATTAATAAAGTTACATTTATTAGGCTAAATTAATCACTAATAAATCTAATGAGTCGTCGTCTCTGTTAGACAAAAATGGAAGAAAAGTGACTCTAAATAATAAAAGTACAATTCAAATACACAGGGGGAGATTTATAAAATTTGGGTCTCTAAGCTATTCTTTGTTTTGGGCCCTGACAACATCATTGGCCTACTATTATTATTATTTACAGTCTTGTTACCATGCTCTGTGTTATTAATGCTTGTATACTTTAAAATACAGTCACATATGATTAACAATTATTAGAATTATGATGTAAGAAGTTATTAAAATGCTAGAAACTCCATTCTACCTTCATTCATGAAATATGCAAGCAACAGGACTTGACATGTGATTTTATTTTGTCATTATCATAATTTTAATAGTCGATGGTCTTTGTAACATCTGCCCCTTCAGCTTCTCATGACAAATCCCCCCTGCATACAAATCAGAGTGCATAAAAATCGTGACTTGTATTTTAAAAAATCATTTTTTATGATATTGTTTATTTAAATTGGATTTTTTAAAAATTTAAATCGATCATTTAAAATTTTTCTTAAAATTGCTGGTATGGTATTTGGCACCATACATATAGATATGTTCTTTTTATAGATGGGCTTTTTCTAGTAAACAACGGCCCTGTAAAATATTTGAACAGTTTGATTAAAGCAAATGAAAAAAATATTTGTAAATATACATTTCTTTGTATCTGATATTGTGTATATGAACATCTATCGAAATGTTTGTTGAGTGTGTTAATGAAACTATAATACATAATTGCAGTAACTTTTCTTCCAGTGAAAATAAAGCATTCTGGCTGTACTCTATAATTGAACTTAAAATACTTTTTTATCATCTTTGAAGCCTAATTTTGGCAATTTTTTAAATGATGGTTTGCAAAATATCAGCAATCATGTTTATTTATAGTTTAATGATAATGACACTATTTAACATGATTAGTAGAGGTAGGATTTTCATGACTTAGCATATTTATTTTGGCAAGGGTGATGTGTTCCCTAAATATGTATAAATTCATATTATAAAGAAACTACTTAACTTAAGGCACTTTTTAAGGGCATATTTTGACATATTTGGCCATTTTTGCATATTTTGGTGGATTTTCGGTCATATTCATCATATTTTTGCATTTTCAAGAAATATACAGTCATTTTCCAAGTGGATTCGTTGTTATTCCCATGTTTACTTGAGAGTTTTTCTTTCTTTCCACTGTAGCAATTTTTTTTAATTTCTACTTGAAAATTTAGGGAAAGTATTCATTGTGCATTTTAACTCAGGGCCCGTAAAGTGAAATAAAAATAGTACGAATCTGAAAATATTTCAGCATAAGTTAGATATTGATGTTTGGAACAGTCCAGTTATAAGGGCATATTTTTCAAATTATAGTGCATATTTTGTAAAATTTTAGGTCATAAGAGCATATTTTATTTTGCATATTTTGGTGGTTTTTAGGTCGTAAATATCCTATCCCTACTTATTACTATTTTTTATATTTTTTTACACAAAATGTTTGCTATTTTTGCTTATAAAAATTATTGAATTTTAAATCAAGAATTTGAGTGTGTTTGCAGTTTACATATCACAGTTTCTTTCGTATGAGCTTTACCCCATCAGTACACATATTTTGTTTCCTTCCTTTCCTTTCTTAGAGCCTAATAAACACTATTAAATGATTACGAGATTAATGTACATTCACCAAAAGTGATTGTGATATCTACAAAATCCTTATACACATTATTCTATAAATTACTTATTTAAAGTAATTTAAATCGGCGAATTTTTTAAAAAAATCGTGTGATTTAAATCTCGCTTTAATTAAATCCACCTTGATACAAATAGATGTATATACGTAGAGAGGCTGTTGCATATCTGAAGGTTTTGGTCCTACAGTAACAAATAATGTAAAGGAAAACAAAAGCGATGATTTATTGTCTGTGAACTTTACCATGTTGTCGAAGAAGCATTACCATTTGTTGCGCTGGTGATATATATATATTAGTAAATATATCAACTTTATAACTGTTAAACTTCTCGAGACAAGTAATAGTCCCATAAAATGCCCGGAATAGACGTTTCGAAAGATTAATTCTCTCCATAATTTCGCTTAGATTGAAATTTCACATTTGAGCATGACTCTTCGTCTATCAATCTTATAATTTTTCCCTTCGGTATATCCGAGTGCAGGGAAATGAACATTTTATAGCTAATTTAAGAAACTGGGGGGGGGGGTTGTTAGAGTTGGATTGGATATTGAGGATGGAGAGTTATTCCGTGCAAGGTTCTTCGATCCAGGTTGAGCAATTAAAAGAAAGCTTGCAGCTGACTCGCTTCTCTTTATAAATTTTTAATTGAAATTGAATTAGGGCTGTTAATCATGACGGGCTGGGAAGTGACCAGGTGTACCGTCCGTCACAGAATGTCAAAAAATACAGATGTTTGTTCTTTACTCGGGACCGTACAAGGTTTTAGATGTTGAAAAGAAAATAGCATAATCTTATTTGACATGTGCAATTATATCTAAACCGGGAAACTGGTTTTGAAAAGAAAATTATATCTATGGAAATATCTAGCACACGCACAAGAATTTGTACATGCACAGCATAGGATTTCGAGATCGCGTGCAATAATGGTTCGAAGTAAACACTCAGAACTGGGAAAACGAGATCTGGCGAGGCTCTGGCGACTGGGGCAATAGCCATTATGTTCCTTGCGTTATGTCCCATACTGAAGTTTCAAATGCGGATGGAGGGCCTTCCCGATGGCGCTGTGGTAGCGACGTTGACTTGTAAACAAGTGGTCCTGGGTTCGATACCCGGTGGAGGCACTTTAAACTGTAGGCCTAGTACCGATTACCCTTACTGTGCATGAAGTGGACATAAAACACCAACTCAATACAATCCAGAATTGCGGATGGACTTCAACAATCCCTCGAATTTCATGTGAGGGTCGCATGTTCAAATCTAGAGGCTAGCCATCTCGATATTTTGATGTGGTCTGCAGTAAACGTCCTTCTGTTTATATCAGTGTATGTGTACGTGAAACTCGCAATGCGTTTCTCTAACCGTTATACCACTGAGACATGTGTGTTTTCGTAACCGTTTCTTAGAGATTTTAGCACAGACTGTTGTGAACCCATGTTTAATTGATTTTTCTCAGTATTTTAAGGTAAGAGTTTTCGAAAATGTTTCTCTTGGCATTTCGTATTGTGTGCTTGTGTGGGGTGGGTAACACTCCACTCAAAAGAGGAGTAGCGGCAGCTACGAAACACCCACCCACCCTTTTACAATGCAAAATAAAACATTCCGGGTGGCCCCATTTAAAGTTGTCAGAGCTCTCTGGAGGCCGTTCGAAGCAACGGATTGTGGTGAAACTTGGTATAGAGGCTATGGAGACCATGGGGAAGCGAATGCTGACGAAAAAAAAATAGTTGAAATTTTCACCACCAGGTGGAAATGTGGCGCTTAGAACTAAATTCCCCTTACTCAGAGCCCGTTCGAAGCAACGGATTGTGGTGAAACTTGGTATAGAGGCTATAGAGACCATGGAGAAGCGAATACTAACGAAAAAAGTTGAAATTTTCACCACCAGGTGGAAATGTGGCGCTTAGAACTAAATTTCCCTTACTCGGAGCCCGTTCCAAGCAACGGATTGTGGTGAAACTTGGTATAAAGGCTATAGAGACCATGGGGAAGCGAATGCTGACGAAAAAATTAGTTGAAATTTTCACCACCAGGTGGAAATGTGGCGCTTGAAACTAAATTTCCCCTACTCGGAGCCCGTTCCAAACAACGGATTGTGGTGAAACTTGGTATAGAGGAAGTGAATGCTGGTGAAAGAAAAGTTTAAATTTTCACCACTGCTGCGCCGTCGGAGAGGCCCATTACTCCCTTCCCCTCTATTCTTTCTCTTTCTGATCATTTCCATTTTACCATACTATCATTTGTTTCTCCCTCATTTATCCTCTTGTTTTCGCATTGTTAGTCTTTTCCATTCTTTTTCTCTTCTCGCCTCTCTTCTACCGTGCGCTCTTCACTTCTCTCATCTTAATTTTCCTTCTCCTCCCTTTCTCCTCTTATCTTCTATAATCTTCCATCCTTTCTGTTCGTTTTCCTTGCGTTGCATTCTGTCTCTTCGTACAGACTCACGTAACTTACATGAACCTCGTTCAATTCACTTTCTTCTCCGTTTCTTCTCTTTTCTTCTTCTCGTTTATTTTCCTTTGGTTTTTGTCTTCTTTGCTTATCCTTTCATTCTGATCAGCTCTATTTTATCATGCTGTTTTATCTTTTTCTTACTTTTCTTTAAAATTTTCTGTTGTATTCTATTTTCTAGCCTTTTCTTGTCTCTTCTTACCCTCATCTCTTTGCTTGCTCTGCTTGCATTCTCTCTTCGCGCCTTTCTCCTATATCGTATGCTCTTCTCTCCTCTTCTTTCACCTCCTTTTCTCCTCTTGTATCTTCGATACTCTTCCATCTCTCTGTTCATTTTGCTTGCATCGTATTTTCTCCCTTGGTTCTACTCAACCTCTACGAACTTCCTTCAATTCACTCCTCCAATAATATCCATCAATATCTAAAGAGGTCCTTCAAATTCTCATCCCTGCTTCTGTCGCAATACTTGGCCCAGAAATCCAACACATCAGAACCGACTGTCCTGTCCCAATCTTCATCTCTTCCCTTCCTCTGCATCCTCGAGATCTTATATTTTGCCATTCCCCTTTTCGCTGAGTGTGTGTCTTCTTTTCCCTCTCATCATATCCGCAATCTATCTCCTTCCTTCTTCGTCCCATTCCACCACCTTAACTTCATTCCATTTCTATTTACTGATTATCTAGTCCCTTCCTCTTCATGTACGTCCCTCCCCCCTTGCTCCCCCTCCTCAATCTTGGATCCCATCTCCAGATTTCCAGATAAATGAGGCGATTTCTACGCAGCTCCGGAACGAATTCTTGTCCACAAAGGCACGTCAATATAAAGTAGCGTGGTTTAATGGAGGATTCCATTAGTTCCGAAAAAAACAACCATTGTTTCTCTACGCATTTGGCGCTATGATCGTTGTGTTGGGCCGCGGTCGCTGTTATGTAAATGAAGCTTCAAGATGAGGCGAAACAGGAGCGGAGAGGAGGGTTGGAATGCAGAACTCTGTACAGATGAAGAGTGTAGAATTTGGGAGCCGTTTTGAGGATAACTTCATGCGGAGAGGAAGGGGGAAGGGGGTGGGGGAGGAAGTGTTGGGAGCTATCACATAGTTGATGTACGCCACATGCATGCAATTAAACCGTTTGCAGCAGTTTTGCGGGTAGAGTTGGGCGACTCTTGAACCGCCAGGGTTCTTGTGCTGGTGAATAAGTTAAATGAACGTCATACGTGCACAATGAATGGAGCGTTTACGTGCCTCGTAATGTGGTTATTTTATCTTACGCTATGGAGAGGCACCGAGACGTGGCTTAGACCTGCTTTAGACAGAAGCATTTCCTTTAACATTTTTGCTAGCATAAATGCTACGTAAATGCTTACAAAAATCTTATAGCAGATGGTACTTTTACACGGAAGCACAATGTATAATATACACAGCACGAATGGCACGTCGAGTTACGCCATCTGTGGGGAGTTCACGATGTTTACAATTGAAACAATTGAAATATTCTTCCATACGTGTACAATAAACATTGTAAAGCATGTATTTAAGCAGTGCCATTGCTTTTGTACCTAATACCCTTTAATAGGAAACCATATTCCTCACGGTTGAATAGTTATCGGCTTTTAAAAACGTGAAGTGATACGTTATTTACATCTCACTCGGGCGCCATTACATATTCACACGTGACCTAGAAGTCGCTTCTGATTGGCTATGCTACGGAAATAGGACCGATCCTATTCTTGAGAAATGCCATAACATTTCTCATTTTACACGGTAACATTGTGGTCATGGCGAAAATGTTAAGAAACATGCTAAGGAAAATGCTTTCGTCTAATGCGGGCTTTAGACCATGCCACTCATTTGAAGATCGAGACTGGTTATTCTTTTTCAATTTTGGTTACTTTACGTTGCTTTTCAACTACTTCTTGTGTTAATCGCGACGATGAGAGTGAACGGTGGTCAAGTGGTGAAGGGATAACCCAATTCCTGACAAGTTTCGAACTTGGAACCTCTGGCTTCCAGGAGCGCATATTCCAGGCTAGCTAGGCTATCTGCGAAGCCTGAAGCCTAGAAAGTAAAATACTGAAGATAAATATCTTAGGAACTGTGTGAATTAAGCTGATTTGGAAAATTAGATAATGGCGATTCTGAAGTTGGCAACCTGAATTCTTAGGAGTTGGCAACCTGAATTCTTAGGAGTTGGCAACGTGGATTCTTAAGAGTTGGCAACCTGGATTCTTAGGAGTTGGCAACCTGAATTCTTAGGAGCTGGCAACCTGGATTCTTATGAGTTGGCAACTGGATTCTTAGGAGTTGGCAACCTGGATTCTTAGGAGTTGGCAACCTGAATGTTTCTAAGTTTGCAACGTGAATTCTTAGGAGTTTAGCAACCTGAATATTTATAAGTTTTCAACCTGACTACCGTTGGGATGGCAACGTGGCTTCCTTGAATACGTCAAGAATGAGTCTAGTCTTCTCCCTTCCTCCTTAGCCTAGGACCAGGTGTCATAGTGAGACAGCCCAGGTCTTAGACTCAGCATACGCCATTGGAGTTGGCAACCTGGATTCTTAGGAGTTGGCAACCTGAATTCTCAGAAGTTGGCAACCTGGATTCTCAGGAGTTGGCAACCTGGAGTCTTAGGAGTTGGCAACCTTCCTAAAAATCGTGACTGTAAAATTTACCTACATGGCCTTTAATAAATGAAACGACGCCATGCGATCGTATATATATTATCCCAGTTGACCCTTTTGACACTTAATTTCCAAAATAACCATTTCTTACGACTACAACATGTACATTATTGCTTCACAAAATCATATCAACGAAGTCACAGAATATAAACCTGTTAGTTCAAATCTGACTTCGCCTCTTACAATATTTAGCTATCTATAAAACAGGGTCTCCGCGATGGCGCAGTGGTAGCGTCGTTGCCTTGTAGTCAAGGTGTCCCGGGTTCGATACCCGGTGGAGGCACATGGTAGGTCGGATCCCACTTTAAACTGCAGTTCCAGTCCCGATTAGCCTTACTGTGCATAAAGTGGACTCAAAACACCAAATCAATCAATCAAATCAATCACATCATCCATACATCTTTGTAACTAAAGCTGGCAATATGTAATCTGTTGCAGTAAAAAATAATAAAATACTAAATTAGTTCTACAAATGGTGACGCTCAAACTCTGTATCCCGTTTTACTGATATAGATAGACCGCGAGTGAGATTGAAACGAAAATGAGTGCTACACACACACACAAACAAACACAAACACAACACAGAATGGTCTGGAATCAATGGCGCTATTGTTTCGTGATTGCAGGTGAGTCATTACACTAACAGAAGACAACCGAGTGGAGATAAGTCTTTGTCCCAGAAATGTCCACGACGGTCGCCTGGCCTCAACCCCATTGACTTGGCCACATGAGCGATTTTGAAATCTGAGCTGTATGCTGTGAAAATCCTATAAATCATCTCCGGGAAAGAATAATCACTCTCAATCTTCGCATTTTGAAAAGAATTCAAGAAAATATGTTGAAACGTTTGAGGAAGTGTGTTGAAACTAGTGGCGGAGCTCGATTTGCATTAAGGAAATGTGTTGCTCATCAGTTCTCCCATTGGTACCCGACTTTATAGACACCCTGTACGTAAGAAAAAGATAGGAACAAAAAAGCCAGAAGGAAAAAGAAGCCTGATCTTACCCTAATTTAAAAAAATCAACACTGTTGGTCTAAAGTTGGGTTAATCTACGAACTGTCTCTTAGCCATGACCTGTATAAGCATACACAGACACAACTTGTTGAGACCCATTCGTGTACTTCTCACATGGATACGTGTGGCACAATCAACGCGAACGACATATTGAATAACCCGTCTGGCAGAGGGAATATATGCACGACACCTTTCCAAAGTGGTAGGAAAACCTGAATGTTTGTGGCTTGCCTCGCGGCTTTCGACGAAGTAAATTACGAACCAACACAGCAATGAAAGAAGGCATTAAAGGATATCTCCTGAATTATATCAAACGAACAAAAGGATATATAGAATTACTGATAACCCTTGAAACAGGTTTGTGGAGCTCAGGGAAGTTGCATGCCCTAATTTGGCTCCTACACCAGTTTTCTTTTATGGCTTCTCAATTATTCACTAAGCGCCATATTGGAACAGAGAAGTGACGTCACGGCTCAGCCAGTAATTGACTCCGCCATTAAGTGTTCGCCTCGGTCTTGTCCCCGTGTTAATACTTGTCACGTACCAGTTATTGTTCCACGAATATATGCCCCTTCTCTGTCCTGAGCACACATACACTAGCTCCATCTCTCGTGGAAGTTTGGAGTTATTCAATTATGCGAATGCCGACAACAGTGTGAGCAGACGTTGCGTCCATATTAACGCATGGCCGTTGAGAGCCAATTAACAGAACAAGCTTTTTCAGGAGACTTGTCATATTCCTTTCCTTCAGAGTTGCCAGATGTTAATCTTGCACTCACAAAGGTCTCTAGGTTGTTACAAACGTTGCTGCATACCTTCGAACACCTTGGGATACAAGCAGTGATGTGCCGTAGACTATAAGTTTACGTCTACATGTGTTGTTTACACGTAATCTACGCGTAGATTACATTGGGTTGTAGTTTACATAAACTACGTAGACAATCTAAAGTGCATTTTCAAGGGTTTCAAGAACGGAAAGTGACATTTTCAACTATATTGGTTAATAACGAAATGAAAAGAATCCTATTTACAACAAAATTTATCTTCTCTTCTATCATCAACATAAATAGTATGCAAAAAACAACAACATGTGGCAGTCGTGAGGCAAGAGTGGTCTTTTTCCCATAAAACACTAAAATATTTCCTATCTTAGGTTTCTTCCTAAGTGAGAAATTGTTCGAATTTGGAAGGGAGCGTATGAAAAGTTCTCCTCACACATCAGCAACTGATACGCAGTATAATTCTGTTTTACTTCCACGGCGCCCTTTGCTAAGTAATCATCTTTTGCCATGTTGTTTACATAGATTACGTCATCTACGTGTATAAAATAGTCTACGTGTAGAATGCAGACTAGTTGTTTACGCGTAGACGCACATCACTGGTTACAAGACAAAAGAAAGTTTTGAAGTTACATTTTACCAAAGACCTCGTGAAAAACAGACTAATAGGTGGCAATGATTATTCTTAATATCTTAAACAACCTGAACTATCTTGAACGTAAAAACACAGACTATTGCCCCGGAGAAGTAACTAGAGTGAAAAAGTATACGTTGAATTGTCCTGGACCATGTAAGGCTCTTATTTTAACTCACAAAAGGTATTGAGTCTGTGTACGCTCGCGAGTGTGTGTGTACTGAAAATTATCAACACTTCTCAAAAAAAAAAACTTCCATTTTGGGAAACCAGCTGTTTTGGATCATATGTAACAGTGTAATTTTTCCACAATTCCTACAACATGATCTCTCTACTTCCTAATATTATATCCATCACAAAGGACTATGAGCATTTTTCTCTAGGTAAACCTATTTTCCCCTCATCTCAGCATAAAATCAAGGAAATGTAATTAAGGTCGTTTAGTCGAAAGGGTGTCTAACTGACCTGCGGGAAACCTAGGTTCGACCACTCTCTCCGACTTTCCTGATAAACCCTCTGCATTCCTCTCTATATCCACACACTCACAAACCTCTACATTTTTCTGACGTTCTTGTCCCTCCTTCCATACTCTCTATTTCCTAACATACCACAATTTTATTATTATTTTAGATCCACCATTCTGTATCTCTATCTACATTTTAACCTTTCTTTCTTAGTGACACTTTCTACTTCCTAATTCACTTCCTTGTTCATAGTCTTTTCTTCTATCTCTCTCCATTTCTGTTTGTCACTTCTTCCTTAGGATTTTCTTTTGCATCCTCGTGAAGCGTCAGTATCTTTAATATCATTCAAGGTATTCTGTAAACTTTCATCCCTTAAGTTTGTCTAATCAAATTCATTTTACTATAGGTTATATATTACACTACCTTTTTCTTAATTCATTTTAGCACCCTCATCCCTTTGTTACACTACCTATACATACAATTTTCAACTTCCTTATCGGTAACTACATCTCAAAAAATCCAATCTACCCTTATCTCTGCTCAAAGTCCATGTCTCAGATCCATGTCACATCTCAAAACCCTCCAACGTTTTCTTATCTCCACTCTCAAAGTCCATGTCTCAGATCCATGCCACATCTAAAAAAGCTCCAACGTTTTCTTATCTCCACTCTCAAAGTCCATGTCTCAGATCCATGCCACATCTAAAAAACCTCCAAAGTTTTCTTATCTCCACTCTCAAAGTCCATGTCTCAGATCCATGTCACATCTAATAAACCTCCAACGTTTTCTTATCTCCACTCTCAAAGTCCATGTCTCAGATCCATGCCACATCTAAAAAAGCTCCAAAGTTTTCTTATCTCCACCCTCAAAGTCCATGTCTCAGATCCATGCCACATCTAAAAAACCTCCAAAGTTTTCTTATCTCCACTCTCAAAGACCATGTCTCAGATCCATGCCACATCTAAAAAAGCTCCAAAGTTTTCTTATCTCCACTCTCAAAGTCCATGTCTCAGATCCATGCCACATCTAAAAAAGCTCCAAAGTTTTCTTATCTCCACTCTCAAAGACCATGTCTCAGATCCATGCCACATCTATAAAAGCTCCAACGTTTTCTTATCTCCACTCTCAAAGTCCATGTCTCAGATCCATGCCACATCTAAAAAAGCTCCAAAGTTTTATCATCTCCACTCTCAAAGTCCATGTCTCAGATCCATGTCACATCTCAAAAACCTCCAACGTTTTCTTAACTCCACTCTCAAAGTCCATGTCTCAGATCCATGCCACATCTAAAAAAGCTCCAAAGTTTTCTTATCTCCATTCTCAAAGTCCATGTCTCAGATCCATGCCACATCTAAAAAAGCTCCAAAGTTTTCTTATCTCCACTCTCAAAGTCCATGTTTCAGATCCGTGCCACATCTCAAAAGTCTCCAATATTTGAGGACTAAAAGTGGTAAACGTTGTAAGTGCCAAAAGCGAAAGTTTTGGGAAACCGCATCAGCCCGTCAGAACGTGCACACTAGTGACCTCTTTACACGCCCTTTGAACAACTTAGAGGGTTACCAGCCACATTTCACGTTTACCACGTTATAAAGCATGGCACATTTCACAGTTTAACGTGGAAAACGGTGTTTGAATTATTGTGGCACTTACAGCGTTTACCAATTTTAGTCTTCATTTCATATCCCTCACCATCAATATCAATGTTTAATGTGACATTGCATATCTTGTACATATTGAAACTAAGGCTGCATTAATTTCAATTTTGTATACTTCAGGTATAATTTTGTGTCTTGCTATATATGCTTATTTTAAATCATGTAGTATTCGTAATATTATTACCTACTGTTAAAAAAAAGTGTTTCCTTGTGTTTCCTTTCGTTCAATCATGGTGGTCAAACAACTGGTAGAAATGCTCAACGTCAAATAACGAAATAATCAGAAATTGGTAACAAGATGTTAACAATGTGTACATTTGTAATATTTGTGTCAGCTTCAGCTTTTTTGTGGAAAGAAATGCGTCAGATCGGAATGCGTAAACATGCGACAAAATTCACTGTTTAAGGTTTTAGCTCAGCGTTCCACTTATTTACTTCTGACAGTGGAGCCAAGTCCTCGAAAAAATGCAGCAAAGCGGCTTCGTAGAACACATTAAAACAAAGAATAAAAAAGGTAGAATGTTCACTGCATTTGTTTCGGCGCTGATAGTCGTTTATTTTACACGCTGT
The DNA here is from genome assembly GCF_977018435.1 of Lepisma saccharinum. Lineage (NCBI taxonomy): Eukaryota > Metazoa > Arthropoda > Insecta > Zygentoma > Lepismatidae > Lepisma > Lepisma saccharinum. The sequence continues at coordinate 29,061,174 of NC_139250.1, forward strand.
CTCCTCAACGACGTTTCCCACATCCTATTTGTAGAGCTGGTTCCCTAATTATTATGCCGGAAAGAAGAAGAAGAAGAAAAACAGACCTACCTGTTCTAATTAATTCTGGAGAAGTTGATCAATTAAATAAATTCAAGGTCAGCTTCGGTGAGCTTTCTTTCTAACACTAATTTCTTTAATTAGGATCAGAAATCGGTTCCTGGCTATGGAGAAATAACTCGATTTTTCTGTGACGTGTCCTTGCCTAACTGGAGGAAAGTTGAGTTCTTGGATGCAAAAAGTCGGACTCATATTATGAGTCAAGTTATGTCCGCGAAAACCTATCTTGAGTTGTGAGTTGTTGAGTCCACTTTATGCATAGCTAGGATAATCGGGACTGCACGTGAAGTTAAAAATATGATCGGATCCACGAAACAGAGAAAAGTTCCAGGGTTCGAATCCCGGTCTTGGCATAGGTGTTTTTTGTGTCATCATATCATCACTCACCTTCATCTTCGCGATTAGCCAAAAGTGGCAGAAAAGCGAAGTGAACTAAACTTTATCAACAAAATTAAGTGTATCAGTTGAACCAAAAGAAATACTTTTAACGTCAGTCGCTCAGACCAAACGTCGCTCACACATTCAAAATCTCGGCCATTTCTGGACGTGTTGTGATCAGCAGCACGCTCCAGTTCGCATTTATTCGAAGCTGGGTGAACCCTAGAGTCACACTACACCAGGGCCGTTGCTGGAGAAATTGCATTTTTCTTATTGACTGTCCATTATTATTGCTGAAACGTTTCAAATATGTCTCCTTCCTTGATTGCCGTAAAAATTAGTCCGCCTTTTTCTTATATATATAATTGGGATATATTTTAACTATAAGGTAAGGACTAAAATTCAAAGATGGCGTCTGTAAACTAGTTATGTACATTTTCAATTTCGGCTACGTCGGAAACATTGTCGATGGTGAAGTTGTAATCAATTTTTCGTAACTATTGTATTTTTCAAGAATGTTTGTTTATTTGGCATCTTTAAACAATCGACAGGACTTTGAGTTCGGAGCATAGATTCCGGTCAGATTAAGTTTGCTATGGCAAGTTGGATGCAAGTTCGATGTAATCTGTACTCAGCAAGTGAGGCTACATCTAGTTATAGCAAGCTTGATGCAGCTTGCCTTGTCAAGTTTGCTGTAATTTCAACTTACAGTAACTGGATATCTGGGTGGAAGCTTGCATCAAGGTTACAGCTTACCATGGAGAGCTTGATGCAAGCTTCTTACTTGGCATGGTAAACTTGCTGCAGGCTTGCAGCAAGTTTTCTGTGCTATGTGGGGTCACTTATAGTCTATATTTGCCAAAAATGTGGCAGAAAAGGAACGCTAAAGAGCAAAATTACAACAGTGACGACCATAGTCATGACAAAAGCTCGCTACTTTTTTCAGCTAAGTTCTCAATTGTTCTCCTCCAGGGCTACAATTATAGGGTAGTGGGTAACTTTGTCCTGAGTTCGATTCCCTATAGAGGCACAATGGATTTTAATTATGGTGTAGACCCAGACCAATTCTGAGCTTATCATTTCTTTGCCGTGATAGGTCAACATAGGCTTTCTGAGGTTCTCACCGGAGAGCGAACTCGGGATGGCTAGTACAGTCATGGTCATTGCTGGGTTGTAACGATTCCATTGTAAGTCATACAACCCAGAAGTGTCCGTACCAAAAGCCAATCATACATGAGAATCGTATTGATGTAAATTATAATAAATATTTGACGTTCGAAAATGTTTTCAACTTCGTCGTTTGGTAAGTATTTGTAATTTATTTCTTCTCTACCTTTAGTCGTGACGATAGTATGAGTGATGATAACGCGAGACGGATGAAAGAAGAAACACATTCCTGTGCTAGCGGGGAGAATCGAACCAAGGGCTGCTCAAGATAAAATTTTCACCCGGGCGATATGGAATTTTGGCGCCCTACTGTTCAACCTCTTACTCCCCAACGTTCTACCATGAATCCCGTACTTTCCACCTTCTTCCAATAAAAAAAGACATGACCATATACAGGGTCATTCAAAAATAACTCTCTGGTTTCTTGGTTTTATTGTGCGAAACGTATGGAACATATCGTGTGTGCCTTGTATCCACAAGTTTCTATTCGAAACAGTAATCTTAAATTGCTTTATCAATTTACTATAAACTAATTTCTGCGTGACGACGCAGAAGTAACTTCAAATAATTCTTGTCTCCACACATCCAACTTTTTTTTTTAAAAAAAACAAATAAATAGCCACGCTTATGTAATCAGAAATAAGGTCTTGGTGCTACGGAAGGGGACCATCTCGATTTGGCGCCCCTAAGAGCGGCGCCCGTCTCTCGAGCGGCCCCTAAATCGAACCCAGAAACTTCTGAGTGATATTGTGGATCGAGAACTCAACGCCACTTTCCCCCGGGGGATTATCAATTACACTGGGGAACAAAAAAAAGATTTTATTTTGTGGCATAAAGTTTAATACCAGTTTCAGGACACAAAACAGCTGTGATTGCCAATTGTATGATTGATTCAGTTGAATTGACTCCAGTTATAAAAATAAACACACCATGGAAAATGTAGGAGGTAAAATTACTCCACGCTTTTCTCGGTAATATCAAAATTTGATAATGGGCTGAAATTCCCATTAAGAAACTTATTTATTTATTTGTAAATTGTTGCTAGGCAACTTATGAAGCGTTGCTAGGCAATATATCTCTTAATGTTGAATTTTGTAGTATAACTAAGCGAAATGCGTTTAATGTGAATACATTGAAAATATGAGTTTCTCACGTAGTAAGTGTTTCAATAACCCAACACCGATGAAGTGAGAGATTTGTATGAGGCTTATTTTGCCAAAAATTTGGAACAACAGAATAAAAAATGGGTCCCACACATAGTTTGCAAAACTTGTTTGGAATCACTTCGTTATTGGGGCCAAGGCGGACGAAAGGGACTCAAATTTGGAGTGCCTATGACATGGAGTAAACCAAAAAATTATGTTAATGATTGCTATTTTTGTGCTGTGAATGTTAAAGGCATGAATATATTCAAAAACCGTAATTGGATGTACCCTAATGTAGATTCAGCAAAGCCGCCAATACTGCACAGTGAAAATTTACCTTTACCAGTATGTACCTTTTCGCCAAATATCGACGATGACGTTGAGATATCAGATGAAAGTGCTAGTGCAATACAGCAGGAAAACGATCACATAGTTTTTTTACTTCATTGTGTACATATTTTCTTAATTATTACAATCATAGGCCTATATTATATTATTTTTATAATAAAAAGAAATATTAAATTGTTGTTGGAAGTTCATTTATGTGTACAGTATGTCTTATGTTTCCGCCATTTTGGTTTAGTTGCATTTATTTCATAAATTAGAGCCAATTCAGGAAATATATTATTATATCATTATTCAGCAGCATGAAATCGCCCTAAATTAGCTCTCAAACACTGTGCCGCAATTTCACTGTTCCCCAGTGTTATCAAATATCAATGGGAGAATGTCATAGACACCAAATAATAATACTAATAAAATCAATACTAATATTTTAAAATTGTCCCGTACCTCTCATATGTAATTAAATAAAATTAAGTGTAGATTTCCATAAGACTGCACTAGTACGTCACCGCCATTCCACAGCAAATTGTTTACTGACTAACCGTTAAAATAGCTGCAATATGTTGAAATTTGTTACAACAATAGAAGCTTACATTTCAACAGCACCGCCGCTCTATACGTGTCCATTGTTGAGTTTGAATGAAATGGGATTTTATTATGTTAGCATTTATCAAAACGGAAGATATTTGAATTCAAAATTTTGACTTTTTATTATAAATAAAACATTATCAGTGCTATCACGGAAACGCCAGATGAAGTACGTTCTGTGTAAAAATAAAGTGATTGAAAGAAAGCTAAAGAGAACATGGGACTATTCCATTTCCGGAGGGGGGGGAACTGCTCAACGCATTGTTTGGACAGTGTATAGCTATATAAAAATAAGCCACAACAACGAAAGCTCCCCCCCCCCTCGTTCATACGTGAAATAAACCTCTGGTTTGTACTTTATATACTTCAACAATGAATAATCCGACATCAAGACAGTCTACATAGATGGAGGTTGATGGACTGGCCGCAGATTTATTGTCACGTTGCAAGGAAACCATTGAAGACAAGGCAGGCATAAAAACCTCTTTTCATCTCAACATTTACTGCGCCCTTGATATTTTTATCCGTCTTTTTCATCGCCGTTTCTTCTTGAACCCGTTTAAAAGACGATTCTGCCCGTTAATTGTCATTAAGATTCACCGTGAAGGGCAAAGAACAAGAAGCCACGAAGCCGGATTTGTCACACGCCGAGAGAAAAAAAAGGATGTTGCTGGAAGAAATAGAGCTGGCCCGTAGAAATGTGTTATCTTTTTTTTTGTCTCCGTGTTTGTTTGTTTGTTAATGCCTGTCCCGAACAATGCTGCGGACGCTTTTGAAGATCTACGCTGAGCCAAACGAGATTTCAGCTATGCTAATGGTTGCAATTAAGGGTTTTTCAGAGGGACAAAATACAACACCATCTGCCGGGAAGGTTTGTAATTAAAACTGAAAGAAGAGCGGAGAGGAACGAAAAGAAGGAAGAAAAATCAGCGGCAGTTCTACTTCCAGAAGGCAATACGTCGCATGTTGGGGGAAAAGTTGCACCTGCTTATCGCGAAACCAATCCTAAGCGTTGAGTTTTGCTCTGTCTTTAAGGGAACTGTCTGCTCGTGGATATTTTGCGGGAAGGGACTGGGGTAACATTCGCATATTTCCGGACTAAAAATTGCATTCCAGCAAGCTCGAAAGGATTGTGCGATTGTGATCTGTATGCAGTGGCGCAGGAACAGGGGGATACAGGGGTACATTGCCAAACCATCAGTCCACGTGGTGCAAATTGTCCACAACTAATTTCATTAATTTTATCTTGCATTCTGAGTGTTTTTAATGACTGAATGTTGTGCAAGTTGTCAGCAGCTTATTTGACGCAATGTTTCAATTCTTAAATCTCTCATTATGTAAAACAAATTAATAAACATACTGATGGACAGTGGCGGCGATTAGGGAATCGAGAGGGCAGTTGCCCCCACTTTTCGCCACATTTGCCCCCGCACAATGCTAAACCTTATATACAAAGAAAAATATACTATCTCTGTCCCCCTAGTTTTGGAACCCAATCCCCGCCACTGCTGATGGACAATTTATTTGGTACTACTTATGCATCCTACTGTACTCCCTGGCATTTGTCTTGCAAATGCAAATAATTACGATTGGTACGAGTATATTTTAGTAATATAAACAATGTTTTTTTGTCAATATCATCTCCAATAGCATGCAATTTTCACCAAGAAATAGTCACACCAAGTAAAATTCTGAAATATTTTGAGTATAGTGATTTTCGTGCAAGAAGTTCCAATACATATTAACATTTTCGAAACGTGTGATGCTAGAGAATATGTTCTGAGCTCATTCAAATAAACCGAGAACATTGTTCAATTTGTTGCGGGGTTGTACCACTAGTTTGAAAAGTAGCAATTCCCAAACTTTGCATTGTGTTTTGATTGTAGAAACATACAGATTTCCAAATTCTAAATTTTATTTGTAAAATACGAAGGAGGAGGGGCCGATTGAAGAAGACCAATCTTGTGCTGATTCTGCATCCTCACTGTCACTCACTCACTCACTCACTCACTCATGCTCTCTCTCTCTCTCTCTCTCTCTCTCTCTCTCTCTCTCTCTCTCTCTCACACACACACACACACACACACACGACATTCTTTATGCCGATTTTGTAACTCCTCAAATCAAAAACATTCATTCTCCATTGCATCTATGCACACATATTTTGCGTTTCTAGAAATATTTGTTCATTTCTTTAAAAAATGTGAAACACCTTATGCCCGAAATATTTCAGGAACACGATATTCCTTAAGAACAAGACGGTCTGCGTAGCAGAGTTACGTGAATGGTACGAAGTAATATGCATAGATCGGTTTGAATTGTTGAATGGTTAGTGACGTAGCGCTGTTAATATTGTGGACCCCCGAAAATAAAATATGTGGGGCTCTTAGTGAGAAAAATCACTGAGGGCACGATTACGGATATAAGCATTGAACCGCCTTATGGCACCCCTTTCCACCACAACAACCGACAAGAAATTAACTTGTGTCCCAAACAGACTCAGCCTTGCCTATTCTTGCTGGAATTCAGAACACAAACGAATTATCGAAAGCTATTCTGGTGATTTCACACCTGATACTGCACAATATCGCAGTTAAGCCAAAATACGTAAATGCATGTTTTTTATTGAACCGGCATCTATTTAAAAAAAAAATGTTTTCGTTCTTGACAAAAGTGCACATTTTAAAGGTTCTGTTTCCATTTTCGAAATTTCGTCTTCTTTGGAGAAACCACTGTGATATTCCAAAATCTGAAACATTATATCTTCTCCGCGATATATATCGCCAACTGACACGATATATATACACAACGGCTTGTAGCCACACATTCGCACACATTATTAGCATTTTACCAACTAGGACGACGTTTACAAACAATGAAGTCAGTGGTGGCTTGTAATCACACATTCGCGATTATCTCGAAAACGGCTCGTTTGCAGACCCATGTTTACTGAGGCTTTTTTGCTTCTATTCTCGTGTACATTCACCTGTGTCAGTTTGCGCTATTACTTTTGAGACACCCTGTATATACCCACATTTGTTGGCAGCATTCATATACAGTGGAAGTAGCTTCTCAAATGTATTCAGAATGACATGAATATCCCCTTAAGTAAATTAGGAAATGAAATTTGGAGAACTTATCTTTCGCTTCATTGCAAATGACTTTAACCTTTGCCTACTAATACTAAAAAAAATAAAGTAAACACATTTCATTGCAGGTCGGGCGGTCGGCCCTTTGAACTTTTCGTTTCCTGAGACTGAGCTCATCTAGGGTAAGGCTAAGGTAAGTTTTCCCTATTTATTAGCATACATTCAGACGTGTTTTTCTTTATAATATCCTATTATTAAATTAACTATAATGTTAATTATCGTTGTAAATCAGTTAAAAATTTTAATAGATCAACCGGATATACCGGGTGTCCCAGAAGTCTTTCTCTGATTACAAACTTTATTCATATCCGCTATATGTAAGGTAGAGATGTGAAAGTGGTGCCAAAATGTTGGAAAACTAACCAAGTTTTTTTGTTCCAGGTTTCATTAACCTGGCTGTAGTGTAGCAGTGTCAGTGCCCAGGAAACCGGAAATGTTCACAAATCAGGAAAAAGCCCCTGGTATCATTAGGCAACAAAGCTTGTACAATTTGCACTTTGTGTGCACGAAACAATAAAGGTTTGTGTAAGATATCGTAAAGATATCTTTTTGGCTGATGTTTTACGTTGTTTGAAATCGCTGAGGTTGATGGTTCGGCCACTTCTCGGTAAGTCAGCAACAGATTCTGTGGTCATACCACGACTTAATGCTCTCGACATCGGGCGGCATCTTTCCATAAGTTGTTTGAAACTTCCTCTGCACTGTTATTGGTGACCGGGTCACGTGACACACTGAGATTTTACCTGATTTGTGAACATTTCGGTTTCCTGGGCACTGACACTGCTACACTACAGCCAGGTTACTGAAACCTGAAACAAAAAACAAGTTGGTTAGTTTTCCAACATTTTGGCACCACTTTCACATCTCTACATTGCATATAGCGGATATCAATAAAGTTTGTAATCAGGGAAATACTTCTGGGACACCCGGTATTTAAAAGATTAATCGACTGTATAATCGATTTTAACCAGTGTTTAAAACTTGGAGCAAAATCCACTATTATTTTTAATTCTATTTATTCATAAATAATATGCAGCAGTTCTTCTTGTAATAATTCCACACACTATGAAGAACAGCTCACATACTTTGCCCATTCTCAGAATCTACAAAGAATAGATAAAGCTAATTCGATTCATCTTTTAAATTCAGAAAATAACAAACAATTAAGTAACAACAGTTCCCCTTACAAGTCACTCTGGGTCAAAACGTTCACAAAATAGGCTACTGTCACAAAAGTGTGATTTTTAATATCTATGAGATTTATCTAAATTACAACTTTTCATATTCATCATTATGTGCCCAATTCGATATACTTTCCTCATTGTGTACTGTACACAAATGCATGTACTGAAAATGTAATACAATTTTATCTGATACATTTTTGGCAGATATATCTTTGATACTATACGCAGTCTATTGTAATTTTACTTTGAATAATGAAAACATCAATTGTGAGAGTCAACATGAACGCCATCTGTCATCAGGTACTTCTCAAAATTTTCACCGATTTTTTCTATATTTTTGTCAAAAGGTGTTTGGAAATCTACACTTATATCTACTATATAGGCCTGTGGAAATTTGGTAAAATTAAATATGATGACGAGTCAAGAGAAATCTTGCTTTTTGCTCAAACTTCAAACAAACGTCTGCACAATCAAAATGACACGAGCCTTCGTGCGAGTCACTCGGTCTCGTTCAACTCTTGTTCATGAGAAGAGTTTACTTTACTATGCGACTTATTTCGACATATCAAACAGAAACTACCTGATTGTTACAGATGAGTCATTAAGGTCACCGTAATTACAAAGTCAAACCATTACTGGCAATTGTGAACGTGTGATGCGAGATTGCTTATATTCATGATAAGATTCCGTTTTACGAGTGTTTGTAGCGTCGAAGCGACTTCTATACGCTACCAAAGTTTGGCACCACTGTTCCCTTGTAATCATAAAGTTCCATGTTCAATCCCTGTTAGAAGCGCACTGCTTCAGGTTCCATTTTAAACTACAAGTCGAGTCCCGATTGGTCCATCTTGGCATAAAATAAGCTTTTACAAACTAGACCAGAAGGAGTCTGACATTTACCAATCGACACGGTGTCAAACGTTTTCTACAAATCTCAATTTTCAAATCGAGATGAGAATGAGATAGCTAACGTGGATTAGGATAATAAACGTAACTATTCTAATAATAGTTCAATAATCGTTATTGAGAAAAGTTTTGAACGTGTCATTGATAATGTCAATAACGATTATTGAACTATTATTAGAATAATTAAATCAAGAAGACTTAGGTGGGCAGGCCATGTGGCACGAATGGGAGAAGAAAGAAGAGTTTACAGGATTCTTGTTGGGAAACCTGATGGTAAGGAAGGCCAAGACGAAGATGGAGAGATAACGTTGAGATGGACCTAAAGGAAATCGGTAGGGATGGAAAAGAGTATATAGATCTTGCTCTAGATAAGGACAGATGGAAGGCCTGTATTGCTGCAGCCATGAAGCTTCGGGTTTAAGAAGGCTAGAGAGTTAGTTTCGAGCAGGCCTCATCTCCAGGAAGCTATCAACTCGGGCAAGTCCCAGCACCTAGCGACCTGTTGGGTAGGATGAATCAAGATAAATGGATAATAAACCTTTCCCTACTTCTACAAAAATAGGCAATATTTAGGCTGGAGAGTTGAATTGAACTAACCGATCTCTAAACCAATAGCTAACGTGGATCTACGTAAACAACATGGCGAAAAGTGATAACTTTGCAAAGGGCGGTGTAAAAGTAAAACAAAATTATACTGCGTATCAGTTGCTAATGTATGAGAAGAACCATTCATACTATTCCTTGCAATTTTGAAGAATTTCTTACCTAGGAAATGAGACTAACATAGGAAATATTCTAGTGTTTTGTGGGAAAAGGGCTGTTTTTGCCTCACGACTGCCATCTGTTGTGTTTTTTTTTGCATACGATTTATCTTCTTTCGAAGTTGATGATAGAAGAGAAGAGAGAAATTTTGTTGTAAATAGAATTCTTGTCAGTTCATTAGGAGCAAATATTGTTGAAAATGTCACTTTCCTTTCACGAAAGCCTTGAAAATCAATTTTAGATTGTACTTAGATTGTCTACGTAGTCTATGTAAACCACAGCCCAATGTAATCTACGCGTAGATTACGTGTAGACAACGCATGCAGACGTAAACTTTTAGTGTACGACACATCACTGATTAGCATATACTGCATAGAGTTCGCAAGCATCCCACGCACTTTTGTTCAGATATGAAACAGAACGAATTAAAATCACCACTAATAACCAATGCAGGGCGCACTACATTTATTAAAATGAACTCCACAATTCCCTTCTCCTCCTACAAAGAAGGGGAGTGATGATACTCTATATAACATGAAGACAAAGCAGAGAAGAGGAGGGGGGAGGAATCTCTTGATCATTCTCCCTACAAATCTTCATTCGAGATTTTATACTTATTGAAATCTGAAATTAATAACCTTGTTTTTCCATTACTTGAAACAGGAGATGAGAAATGGTCTTTTCTTTTTCCAGTGCAGACATATTAATTGAAAATTAATTGAAAAGCTTCAACATTCAAATAGGAAGAAATTTAATCTTTTGCAAGCAGCTCCCTCTAGCGAGCGAGCTTTGGGTTTCTGGAAATGGGTTTAGGTGGAGTAAGTAACCTTGATATAATGAATTAATGTTCCGTAACCCCCTGTTCTATGTAGGAACGAGGGCATGAAAATGTGCATTTGAAGAGAACTTGTAATTTTACGTTTATACAGCGCTCGGTTTTAAATTACGTATTTTAAAAAAGACATATGGGCTATAATATTTCATGTTTTGGTAAGTTACGTTAAGTTGCTTCCAAAAACAACTTGGATTTTACACATGTTCAATCATTGAGACAGCTAAACATAAGGATCACGTCCAGATTAATCTTACTGTGCCTAAAATGAAGCTGTTCTACTGCAGCACAAGGCACACACACGAGTGCAGATGTAATGGCGGCGAGTGAGATGTAAACAACGTATCACTTCACATTTTTAGAAGCCGATAACTATTCAACAGAGAGGAATAACGTTTCATATAAAACAATATTAGGTACAAAACAATGGTACTGCTTAAATACATAGAGTAGGTTCCTATAAGAGTAAGCGGTCTTGAAAGAGTACGCAGTGCCACATTTCCATTGTGGGATGGTAGCTTCTAGACGTTATCAAGCAGCAGTACGGAAGGTTGTGTATAAGCATGAAGGAAGTAACAAGCGGCTGGCAGAGACTGAGTAATTAGCAGTTAAGTACTTTAACGCCATTTCATTGTAATATTACGCTTGTAGAATATAACGTCTGCGCAATAACGCTAAAACGGGAAGACAATGACCTGTATAGTAAATATCTGTGCACGCCTTGAGAATACATAGGTGTGGATTTCACATGTCTAGTCTGATTGATTCTGCCATCTGGTGACCAAACATTAAATGTGGCGTTGTCCTCAAAGAGTACGCATTGAACAGGACCCAAAGAGTTCGCATGCGTACTCTTCAGCGACAGGGCAGTTTCTACGTAGTAAAATTACTTGCATCTGTGATATCTTTTAAAAGATGTCTGACGTCACAATTTCTCAATAATTTTCTGTAAAATTAGAAAAATTTACATAGATTGAATCACAAATAAAATGAAAGTACAGTATCCTATGTGCATAAATTCATACATAAAAGACAAACTTTGTGACAATAGTTATTATTTCATCTACAGGAAAGATGTCAGGCTACAAAAGGAAAACAAACCGTAACTTGGTGTTCACGGAGGAAGTATTGAATGACTGCTACAGGCGATTACAACTGGGAGAAAGCAAGAGGAAAATTGCCGCATCGCTGGGAGTAAATGAGTGCACACTCCGGAAAAGAATGAAGGCTGTAAGTACATTTTCCTACAAAAATTTCATTTTTTAAAAAAATCTTTGGCATGTTACAAAAAATTAACTAGCCTGTTCCTTTCCAATCATGGAGGCATAATGACAACATCACCATATCGAGCAACATTGGAGTGTGCATCATCCCAAAGTACGGAGCCAAGTAAAGGAAGAAAGCGTTGCTTGAAATTTGATGCTGCTGTACCTTCCACATCTACAGACCTTCAAAAAGTTGTCAACTGCCCAGTTTGCGACGAAATCTACAGGGAACCAATTACAGAAGACTGGATTCAATGTGGAGGTTGCGAGCAATGGTGGCATGAGGCTTGCTCTTCATATGAATGACAGGGTGCCTTTCAGTATTGCACGACACTTTCAAGTGCGTACTTTTAGAGGACGTGTTGCGTTCTCTTTAAGGACTAGTCCCCTAAGAGTAATATTTTGCATCCATTTGAAAATATAATTGCATATCCTGTATTTTGTTTCCATCCATTTTATTTTTAGTTCCATACGAAAGTAAAGATACTACTTAAGAAGTATGTGCAGTTGTTTTGTGTTTCTCTTTGTTTACGTTCCCGTAACATGACTTTAAACATTAAGTGCGTACTCTTATAGGAACCTACCCTACTTTATAGCTTATACAGCACACATATGGAAGAATAAATTAGTTGTTTCAATTCTAAACACCGAGCACTGGTTCATCTCGTATGCCTCTCGTGCTGTAAATATTATCTAACGTTCTCTGTACACTTCGCATCGTAATCGCAAATGCTAACCGGAATGTTACAGGCAAAAATGCTACAAGATTTTTGGAAGCATTTATGCTAGCAAAATTGCTAAGGAAACTGCTGTCGTCTAAAACGGTCCGTAGTCATGTAACAAAATGTCCAAAAAATAACGCTTTACTAACGCAAGTAACGAGAAAATAAGACGTTAAAAGTACGTTAAACCCTCCCCCTCCTTTCGTAAAGACGCCACTGGGCTGCAGCAATGTTTGAAATAGTACGCACGCTTGGAACACAGGCTTCAACAAATTGTGTCTCGGAATTACAAACACCTTCACGCTCTCTGAATGGCTAGAAGACATCACGTGACTCTCCCCTCCTGGCGATATGCATATTCGCAGGGCAAAGTTAATTAAGTACACCTTTTCCAGACGTATACCTTTCCCTCATTAATTTCAAGCAAAGTAGAAAATTGTTTACGTCCATCACTTTGGAGGGGGGGCATCTTTCACCCTTTTTTAATCAGGGGGAATCATAAACAGGGCGCCAGCCCTTCATTTCTTATGCCATTTTGTTACCGGAATTCCTGCGTGGAGACTTTTTAAAAATTGATTTCGGAATAAGGGACCCCTAAACCCCGCTGACTTAATGCATATCTCGACCACTCCCTCTCTTCTCGTCGCTTTTATTAAGTTAAGCCTGGAAGTGCAAGGAAGGTGTGTTCAGGTAATTAGTGTCGTGACTTCCTGTCTCGAATCTCATTGGTCTAATCTTTTCTTTAGCCAATAACCACGGGTTCGCGTAAAGGAAGTGTTAAATTCTTAAATTCTCTAGGTAACTGAACCAACCTGGATGAAAATTACTGAAAATTAATTCTACATAAGCAAACCCACGACGTGGTCGTAGTTCAAAGAAAGTGAACACATTCCTATTGTGGAAGTTTAAGGCCAAGTACAGTAACATTTTCTAATAATAAATTATGTACAAGGGAAAGTCAGTAAATAAGGTTCCCTAATTAATATCTAATGTTCTGTTCACTAGTGTCCTAGCCATTTTGAATATGTATTTTTCAAGATTCAAGTGTAACAGACATTCGAAACTGCTGCCATCTACCAATCAAAATTTAAGTTTCATCTCAGCCAAGAAGCTGCTCGACTGCAATAGAACATTATTGGAATTAAATGCATGGCCATGGAAATAGGCGGCTGGGCAGAATTGTGCTGGTGCCACATATGGGAAAGCAAAGCGAGAGCGGGACAAAAGTAGCTGGTTCCCGTGTACTGTATAACAACGTCAACCATGCGTTGCCTAGTTCGAGCGTCAGATCTACCTCTCTCCGGGTCATACAGTTGTCATCCCTGACCTGTCGAGCAAATACTGCCAGTTTGTATCATACAGATTACAAAGACCAACTCTACAAAGAGATCTTTCATTCTCTTGAACCTCCGAACAACTCCGGTTGTGCTTCGTCCTGTGGTCTTGTTCACTTTCGCGTCACTTCGGTTCTTCGTGGCATTCATGCCTTGCAAACTAACAATTCAACATTGAAGTTTGCACCACTGACTATGTTTTTGTTGAAAGATTATTTTCTGCATATAAGATGATCCTCACAGACATAATTGCGGAGTTTGACTGTGGATAACATGAAAAAAGATTGTTGCCTAACCATACGACGAAGAGTGAATTTTAATATCAAATTTCCAATGGTAAGTTCTGCCATCGCCGTAGGGTTAGGCAACAAGCATAACGTTATGCAAAATAGTGTGTATTTCAGGATATAGGTGTCCCATTCTCATTGCTGGTGACTATACCTAATCAGCATTTTTCATGAGTTTTGAACTATTTAAGTTTTTTTTAAAATATATTTCAGGATTTTTCGAGTCCAACTTTTTATTTTTAGGAACTATTTTAGGATTTTTAGAATTTATTTTAGAGTTTTTAGAACCAGTTTTAGGATTTTTAGAGCCTATTTTACGAACCTAAAAGCACACTTTTTAGAACCTAAAAATCCAAATGTGTTTGGTCAACGTGAGAATTGACTTTTCAAATATGCTGATTGCACAAAACGTAACCCTCCTAACCAAATTACATGCATTATACGCATTTAATAGAATGGTTTGTTTCTTTTGTACGAGGAATAATCATATTGAACAAAAATATTAGGTTTGCCTTTTAAAAAATGAGAACCTTCATATGATCTTGAAAATGTCCCCCTTTGGAGCGACCGCAAACAAAATTGCCATCGTCCTGAACTCTTCGAGCATCTTCCCTCACGCTCCTCACGCTCACCTATGGTTGAAAAATTCGACGACAGTGCTATATGGATTTTCTTACATTGGTTAAGCTGTAGTGCTTGGAGAACATTTTGGTTCTTACGGAAAAACCTTACATCCCATATGTAACTATGTGTTACGTAGTCTCCCTAAACGTCGTGGAAGAACCAGAGAAACGTAACTCTAAAAATGCAGTTTTCACTTCTCTTGAAATAATCTTCTATGATTTGGAGTCAAATCGACGTATCTCCATTAATAATCCTTAGCAGTGAGGCGGAGTCTCGTATCTCTGCAATTTACTGGCTTTTTGAGAGTCCGACATCCTACTTAGACCCGGGTTAGAGGAAAGCATTTTCCGTATCAATTTTGCTAGCTTAAATGCTTCCAAAAATGTTATAGCATTTTTTATAGCAGACAATACTTTATACGGAAGAATTTCCTGTAATATTTCGGTTAGCATTTGCGATCGCCTTGCGAAGCGTGCAGAGAACGTTAGACAATATATACAGCACGAAAGGTATACAAGATTAACCAGTGCCGGTGTTTACTAAAACACTAATTTATTCTTCCTTGCATGGGCGTCCGGAAGGGGGGGAGCAAGGGGGGCCGTGGCCCCCTCTGGAAAATGAAAGTCAACCAAAAAATATGTATTTGACACATATAATTTCATTTTTTCCACACTAATTATTGCATAAATTCAAATTTAAGCAATGTTTTTTAGGAAACAACACTATTTTGGGGGAAAATTTGCCTTCGTTTGCCCCCCCCCTGGAAAAAAATATCTTCCTTGCCCCTCCCTGGAAAAAAATCCTGCGGACGTCCATTCATACATGTACTGAATGCACTATAAACTCTGTATTTATGCAGCGCCATTGATTTGTACCTAAAACCATTTAAAAGGAAACGATATTCCTCTTGGTTGATTAGTTATCGTTTTTTAAAAAAGTGAAGTGATTGTTTACATCTCGCGCTGCCGCAATTACATCTGCACTCGTGACCAAGATGTCGCTTCTGATTGGGCTACGAAAAATGCTACGTAAATAGAACCAATGCCATGGTATCTGAAATGCCATAAAAATTTTCACTTTACACGGTTGCGTTTTGGTCATCAGTAAATTTGATAAAATTTAGTTCTGTCCTGGTTCCCACACAGGTAATATTGTTCGTTTTTTGAATGGACACCGCGGTCTCCAGATCTAACTTCCCTGAATTCGCACGCGAGTGCTTACTTATCGCGAAAGTAGGAGAGCGGAATTAAGCGCTCAATTCGCGATAAAGCATCCGATTCGTGATATTGCAGAGCCGTGTGCAAGATTTCCAAGCTTATATTGCTTTCCGCATCCACATAGAAATTGTCAGTTTTCTTTCGATAGGCTGCAATCTGCCGTCAACCACCGGTCGTGAATATAAAAAAATAATAGACACATCTCAACGATCTACTACTATGTAATGGGCATTTTCAATTCTGTCACTCTTTGATGCGAGCGAGTCGAGCATTTCCGAGAAGATGATTTATGAGTTTACTTTTCGCTAACATATGCAAGCGATTTCCTGATTCGTTTCGTCGTCTCCACCATAGGCCCACTCGGGAGTTATCTTTCTAAGGTGTCGCTTGACAAATGAACGCCTTTTCACTTCACGTCTGACATGATTTGCAAAACAGATTTGTCATACCCGCCTATATGTGCGTGGAGGGAAGTTGTGGAAGGGGGGAAGCGCCCCCATTCCCCCCTGCAAGTTTCATTGCCTTTCCGAAGCACAATGGGAATCCGGCATTGCTTTGTCTTCGCTGCGTTTTGCCTCTTTGCTTGCCGGGTGAGAAGAGGTGGGGGTTGCGAAGGGGGGATTTAATCTTGTGATTGCATTGGGGTTAGGCCACCTGTGGAATCTGCAAGACCTGTCTAATTGATGGCGTTATGACGCGATTGAAGTGTGCAGTGTATGTTCGGGTAATGTGGAACAGTTTGATAATATGGAACACTTTAATAGTCTATCACTTCTAGGGCAAGTGTTAGTGTATACTGTGTTTCATCTGGTAATGTGGAACAGTGTGGTAATATGGAACATGCTAATGATCTGCTAAATCTATTACACTCACTGTATACAGTGCATGTGCGGGTACTATGGAACAGTCTGGTAATATTGAACACTTAAATGGTCTGCTGCATCCAGAGGAGGCCTCATACATTTCGACAGTCTACATTGGCAGTGACGTAGACACTGACTTTTGTCAAAATTAACGCATCAATCACAGGACCGAATTTAAAATACCCCCCCCCCCCCAGGCTAATGTAAAAATGTCTCCCCTTCGACAATTCTTTCTGCGAAGAAGAGCATCTTGCCCTCCTTACCCGCAATTACTATCAGATGTAAATGAACTCTGTTCACATCAAATGTTTTGTCTCGCTTGTTCGAGTTGGCATTCTGTATTTTGAGTTTTTGTTATTTTATGTTGTTTTTTGATACTTTTATCACATCGCCACGATCAGTGATGATTAAATTATATATGCCCGGGCCGGGACTCGAACCCAGGAACTTCGATGGCGAGTTTGAAAGTTGACCAGTTAAAGCCCTTTACACTGTGTCCGCAAAATTTGCATTGTGCTTTTCGAGTAATTTTCATACTGGCTTCCACTTAATTGTATCTAATCCCGCTTATCCCCTTCACACAATATCTCATTTGGAAGAAATACATGTAATGCTTCCTGCCCATTAAAAACTTTCACTCAAAACAGATAACAATATTTTCCCTGTGTTGGAGCGTTCAACGAACTTAGGAAAACGCAGACGTCTAAATTCCTATTGTTAAAAAAATCATATATTTTCTTGTACTGTTGAAATGACATTTCTGAATTTGTGTACCAGACGTCTCGGATTTTAAGGAACAGTCTCTTATTAAAGTAATAAGAGACTGTTCCTTGACAATCTTTTCCGGGACATCAATTGTTTCGTATTTAAGTCTAAATTGCTGATAAGTGAATGAAAAAAAAAAAAAACGAAATGGAAAAAAAAATGTCTGGATTAGGGTAATTTTGTCACCCCAAATTCGTGCTCACTCACCCTGGGAATCTCACTTCGTAGTCGTAATTATGATTGGATCTTCGGTGAAAACGCACAAATCCCCATTCGATAACACATGGCGCTTGATTACATTTGCACATTCAATATTGTTAGGCGTTATTCTAAATGCAAGTTCATAAACAGAAAGTCCTATCCGACTTGCTCGATTGGGAGCCTTTTATTACAAAAGGGCCGAAATTCCTTCCCGAAAAGAAAGATGAATAATCGAACACCATGTACAGACACCAGAACAGAAATTAATCCCTAAATCTTGAAATACTCGCTTCCTTGTTCACTTTTGTGTAAACTGTAAATCGTTAAGATCAGAAGTGAATTATTTTTAGTAGTGTAAATAATTACACACATACATTCAAACACCATGGTTTACGAGATTTTAAAATCGGGGAGCCTAATAGTGTACCTCATTTCGAGGACTCTCTACTTTGCGATCCAAGTGGGTCATTTATGGGTTCCAGTACATTTATTAATGAGCTGGGTTTGCACACTTCTGGCAGATCTTACACACTTTTGCATTTGTGCTGCCGCCTGGAATTCTTGATGAGAACTAATTCACACACACGTTTATGAAAATTTCAACCATTCGAGGAACTTTCCAAAATTAGCTCAAAATTATACCAGACATTATTTCATAATTCTTTGATGGATTTTGCATGACTTTCCCCAGGCAGCCAAGTTAAAGGTGTCTATTCTAACTCAGATCCTCGAACGCACACACGCACACACACACTGAAAGAGAGAGAGAGAGAGAGAGAGAGAGAGAGAGAAGTAAGTGATAGAAAAACAAAGAAAGAGAGATAGGGATAGAGAAGAAGAAGCTAAGAGAAAGAGAGATGAAAGGATAACGAGAGATAGATAGAGAGAGGAATACAGAAACAAGGGAAATAGGCGGAAATATAGATAAAGATGAAGGATGAAATAGGCAGAAGAGAGAAATGTAGAAAGAAAATAGAAATAGAGAATTGAAGAGAAACAGTGACAGACTTGGAAGCAAAGCTTGATAACCAAGCAAGGAGACATGAAATATTTCTTCCAGCCTTGATCCAACCCGAATGAAAGAAATAACATGACGTCATCACTGGAGTAAATGAAGAATACAAAGAATAGTAAAAAAAATGATTTCGAAAGCGAGCACTTCGTTACAATCTAGCTTGTAAGCGAGTCTTTATCCAACTAATGATTCGAGAACTAGCACGCGGTTATTAGAAAATCTATAATATTGTGTATCAGGTAGTGTTTCTCCCAACCATGATCTATCCTGTGTCAGTGAATCACATGACTAACAAAATTGTTCACACCATTTCATGAGGTCAAGGAACATCGGAGCTTCTTTGTCAACTTGAATCACCAGTGCCCTATAAATTAGACGTCGGATTTTAACCTATGTTTCCTTTGCAGGTAAATAAGAAACAAGTTATATCAACGTTACATTAAAAAACGAGAGAACTGGAGAAGTTTTATAACTAACTAACTCTCTAGCCTTCTTAAACCCGAATGTTCATGGCTACAGCAATACAGGCCTTCCATCTGTCCCTATCCTGAGCAAGATCTATATATTCTTTTCCATCCATACCAATTTCCTTTAGGTCCATCTTCGTCTTGGTCTTCCTACTGGTCTCTTACCATCAGGTTTCCCAACAATAATCCCTTAAGCTCTTCTTTCCTCTCCCATTCGTGTCACATGGCCTGCCCACCTAAGTCTTCTTGATTTAATCATTCTAATAATATCTGGACATGAATACAATATTCCGGAGAAGTTTTATAGTGCCTAAAATAACCTATTTTGCCTGTTATGTGCGTAAATTAAACCTTTTTTAGGTTTTACTGGATTTTTATTTCTCACAGAAGTATTTACTAAGTTTGGTGGCGAAATAATTCAACTGGCGTGTTTGAAACATGTTTTCTGTCGATTTCCATCCCTCCAAGTATATGATGTTCATCAAAGCTTTAAACAATACAAAAATGTCTGACGTCACTGTTACCTGCAGACAGTGGCGGCGAAAGGGGACAATTACCCCCTACTTTTTACCCTGCACTATAGACTCTTAATGCTAAGCCTTGCCTACTAAGATAAAGTAAACTATCCCCCCCTCCTCCCCATTCTCAGTTTTGGCACCCAATCGTCTCTACTGCCTGCACAGTCCCAAGTGCAAACTTCTGATATGTGTGGCCTTGCTCACTTTCGCGTCAGTTTGGTCCTTTTTGGCATTCACGCCTTGCGAAGTAATATTTCAGCATTCAAATTAGCACTACTGACTATGTTTCTGTTGAAAGATAATTTTGAGCACATGAAATGATCCTCACAGACAAAAGGCGGGATTTGATTGTGGATAACGCAAAAAGATTCACGGTGGTCACTAGGACCATGATAAGATTCAAGTATAATTCCTGGTTTTCAAGGCGAACTATCCAAATATTCAAGGATACAAGCAGATGTATTCTCTATTCCAACCTTACGTATTACCGACCCTCACCCTCCATTCCACACACAGAAATATTAACAACGTAAAGGGTTTTTATGATTCCAATGTAACAAAAAATTTACCTAATCAACTTCAAGATATATTATTTTGTAATAATCTTCCGTCTGTCAGATATATTATTCTGAAAAATACACTAACAAAGTAAACGGATTGAGAAAATTTTATGTTATTTTCTGTGTAGCTTTCTTTTCCATCCTAAAAAATAAAAACTAAACACTTATAAATTTAATGGAATTTGAATTAATAAAATTTTCCATGTTTCACGTCAACGGAGAAAAAATTGGATCCGCTTGTACCTTATTTCATGTTTCATGTTTTACCTTTTTCATGAACTTGTTAGTGACAGAGGAAATAAAACACCCAAAACATGTTGAATTCACAGAATCTATTAATGAAACAGAATGCAGTACAATATCAAACATAAAATCAATTTTTAGGACATTACTGTACAGTCAAAAAGTTATATGTGTGTCACAATCCCCCCCCCCACAATGTTCCAGCCCCCTTCCATTTCAGTCGCTCTGTGTGCTACCAAAACAAAAAAGAACAGGCAGGAGAACAGTCTCTTCAAGTTATTAGAATAATATTAGTCTTAAAGTACAAAATGATGTTCATGGATATTTCATTTGTTATTTACACTAAAGCCGAAGTTACGTGTTTAGTATAAACAAAATTTGGAACGGGGCTTGACAACTACAGCCCCACTATTGACACAACCCAAAGATGACAATAGTTTCATTTTTTAGCAAACCGTAATTTTGGTTTTTACCGTTGAAATGCCCAAAAAAATAATGGAGTTTCAGTTACTCACGTAGGCTTCGAAACGGTGGGTGCTTTGTGTAATTTATAAAGTGACAATAACAGTGGCGTACGCAAGGGGGGTGTTACGGGGTTTAAACCCCCCCCTTGAGCTTGTGAAATATGAAAAATGCTGTGGAAAAAAATGAAATAGCCAATTTTTCAGTCAAGGATCTGGGACAATAATATTACTATTACTACTTCTACTACTACTACTAATTATAATAATAATAATAATAATTTGAATTATTATATCCATGCAGCATGGAGAAAAGCACAGCATTCCAAACACACGCGTCTTTCAAAGTTGTTTTCTATCTCAGTTGCAACAATGTTCAATACACTGTCGTACGCAGGATTTTTTTTTTTCGGGAGGGACTGGAATAGTAAATGTGGATAGCACATGGCTTCGTTTTGGAGGGCAGGATGCAGAATAAAATATTTCGTATTTTTGGAGCTTTTCAGTCTATTAAAATTGTATTCAAAGACAAGAATGGTAATCGGGATTCACTTTAAAAGAGGTTTCGCATTTACACATTTTGATTTTTTAAAGTTCATAACGGATTTTTATTTGAAAATTCTGCTTTTCTCAAAATTTCGGTAGGAGCTGGAACACCATCGGCCACCCCTCTACGTACGCCAGTGTTCAACGAACATGTATTTATTTTTGTGTGTGAACAATGAGAATTAACTAAATAAAGTTATTGGTACGTTGTAAGAGGCTAATGTATAAACAAAGGCTAGGCGGGCAAGAATACAGTCACCAATTTGCCTTCCCATTGTATTGTTTACCGCAGCACGTTGGAATGTCTCTCTTTAAAATGTGTCACCTTGTTGACTAGACAATCATTCAAACGACAATAAGCTTAACTATTGTAAAATGTTTTATTGGTAAGAACGGGGAGACAATCCAGATGTGAATTATTGGGGACATTTATGCGGGGAAGAAGCCGGAAAAATTCCAACCAATTTCGGGAATCGAATCCGGATCTCCGCGTGATTGTCACTTGTCAGACGCTCTACCGACCAGATCACCGCAGCTCCTTGGATGAGTTCCATACTTTGATTATTTCAATTTATTTTAATATATTTTCTTGTACGTATTTATGAATCTTCTTCACCCTTGAAATGCCTCACCTCGTTGACCAGACAATTATTTCGTAACAAAGAAACAAAAAAATGCTCCGAGGATTTGATAAAGATCGAATGACTAGAAAGTAATTTCGTTTTAATGTTTTCATAAATACTATATTTATGTAGATCTCTACTACTTAAAAGTAGTAGTAGTGGTATTAGTAGTATTATTAGTATTAATTTAGCTAATTAATTAATTATAAGTATTATTAATGAATTGGGCGTTACCCCCACACCCCCTATACGCCTTCATGGCGTGGTGCTATGCACAGGGGAGCACTTTACTTTTTTTATTAATGAATTGTGATTATTATTATTATTTAATTAAATTATAATAAAACAATGGTAATGTGAATTTGGAAAAAAAGTTTTAGAAATAACACCCCCCTTGATGAAATCCTGCGTACGCTACTGGACAATAATAGTGGTTTAATAACTGTCCTAATTATGAGAAGTTGTTTTTGTCAAGGAACGTAAAGGAATATATGTTTTGACGATTTATCTTACATTGAACTATTGACTTTTCAACTTGATAATAATAGGCTACAATGTAAAAATTGATATATTCTAGCCACTGTTGGTGGTATTGTGATTGATTTTGTGTTTTATGTCCACTTTATGCACAGAAAGGCTAATCGGGACTGGATCTACAGTTTAAAATGGGATCCGAACCACCGGGTATCGAACTCGGGACCCTATGATTACAAGGCGACGACGCTACCACTTCTCCATCGGGGAGGCACTCAGTGGAAGTTTGATTGTCGACATTATTGTAACAGGTCGTTTCAATAGTGTATAGTATTTAAATAACAGTAGATTTATCAAAGCTTTACATTGAACTGCGTAGATATAGTCTTCCATTACATCTCCGCATATCAGTACTGTCCAACACGGTTTTCTTCCTGGTAGCTCTTGCTTGACTAATCTTTCAGTTCTCCTTTCACATGCCACAAGGGCTATTTCCAAAAATTCCCAGCTAGATGTGATATACTTGGATATTTCAAAAGCCTTTGACAAAATAAACCATGCTCTCCTTATTCACAAATTACGAACTAGATTTAACATACATGGCAAATTTCTCTCCTTAATCCAGGATTATTTACACTCACGTACACAGCGTGTCACTCTTTCAGGCGTCTCTTCTGATTTTCTTCCTGTCTTGTCTGGGGTGCCACAAGGGAGCGTCTTGGGCCCTCTCTTGTTCATCCTATACATGGACGATCTCCCTCAAAGACTTTCCTCATTTTTTGCCAATATACTCATGTTTGCTGACGATTGTAAACTTTTCAAAGAAATCTCAACCACGCAAGATCCTGTGATTCTCCAGAATGCCCTTTCCGAACTTGTCACATGGTGTAAGCAGTGGAATCTACAACTTAACCCGCAGAAATGTTCCTTTCTCACAGTCTCTTTAAAAAAGAACAAAATACATTCTCATTATGTTCTTGAAAACAATTATATTACTTCAGTTGCGACTCAAAAAGATCTAGGTGTTATCATAGATGAAAAACTGAACTTTAAGGAACACATCGCAGCTACAACTAAAAGTGCAATGCGCCTCTTAGGCCTCCTCTACAGATTCACTGAAATTGTAACTCCAACTTCTCTTAGCCTGTTTTTCAAGTCATTCATTTCTCCGATTCTCGAATACTGCTCTCCAGTCTGGGCCATGGCTTCCAATAGAAATCTTTCTAGCATGGATTCCGTCCTCAGCTTCTTTACAGCCATTGTTCGTCATAGAATTCCTTCTCTGCGGCATCTTCAGAAACCTGACATCCTGACTACTTTGAACATCCAGTTACTGCAGACCCGACGCGATATGGCCGATATGAATTTTTTCTATAAAATCATCAATGGAAAATTAAGATCTGAATTTCTTCTTACAGAATTCAACTTCAGAGTTCCCTCTCGATCGACCCGAAACACTGAATTGTTCCACAACTCTACCGCTAGGCTTTCCCTTATACAGCGCGCTCTATTCCACAGGCTGCCCCAGTTCTACAATAAACTACCCACAAACATAGACATTTTTGCCCCTGAAAGTATTTTCCGATCTTCCCTAAAAATGAATATGTAATTCTTTGTTTCCTTGTTTATGCTTTATGTTTATATTTAACCTTTCTTGTTTTTACCTTAAACCATCTTGACTTGTTCTTGTTATTTGTTAGAGTTTTCAGTGTAAAATGGCCTTAAAAGTGCTGTATCTGAAACTTGAAATAAATAAATAAATAAATAAATAAATAAATAAATAAATATCATTTGAGTTGGATATTCTGTACCAATATTGATTTACTTTCATTATTTAAATAATATAAATTTCGTCACAATCATAGGAAAACCTGTGCTATAGTGATAACGAAATGTTAAAATTTTATCTTCATGCACCTAATGGTTTCTGTGAAAGAGAAACATGAAATTACGAGAATTAGCCAAACTTTTTCCAGATGAGCAATTTAAAGTAGAGATGGCCTAAAATCCGGAAAACAGATATCCAGATTTCAAATTATCCGATATCCGTTTCGGATGCTGCGAATAATTCGGATAGAACAGATTTCATGAAGGATTTGTAGAAAATCCGTACAGTGAAATACGAAAGTGACGAATAACAGAAAATGTGGACGGCCCGTAAAACTGATAAACGATAAAACTCTGCGGATATTGCACATAATCCGAATATCCGGATAATTAGAAGAATCCGAATATCGGATATCCGGATAGTGCGGATATCCTGATAATATGGATATCCGGATGATGCATATATCCGGATAATTAAGATATCCGGATGCTGCTGATATCCCGATAGTGCGCATATCCGGATAATTAAGATATCCGTATGATGCTGATATCCGGATAGTGCAGATATCGAGATAATGCTGATATCCGGGTAGTGCGGATATCCGGATAATTAAGATATCCGGATGATGCTGATATCAGAATGATGCGGATAATTAAGATATTCGGATAATTCGGATATGCGGATAATTAATATATCCGTGTGATGCTGATATCCGGATAATTAAGATATCCGGATAGTGCGGATATCCGGATATTTAAGATATTCGGATAGTGCGGATATCCGGATAATTAAGATATTCGGATAATTCGGATATCCGGATAATTGAGATATTAGAATATCATGATAATTAGGATATCCGGATAATTAGTATATCCTGATAATTAGGATATCCGGATAATTTGATATAAATTAGTCTGCGCGTGTCCATGGGTACTCATTTCAAAACTAAATTAATACGTAGTAGTTGCTGCTACTGTTTCCAGACTCTACTGAACATAGCATTGTTAGCTACTCGTTGTTTTTAAATCCTCGCAGTGGATTGCGTAGAGAACGCTCAATCTGTATTTCTCTCCGCGTGAGATCAGAGAATTTCACACCTAGTCCTTGTACGTGGACGTCAAGACAGGACAGCTACACTGTAGTATTTTGTTTCCCATGAATGCCAGGCCATTTCGCGAGAGCGACATGCGAGTTGAAAGTAATTTTTCATGTTTCAAGAAGCGGTCGAACTCACAATTCTCCTCTCCTCATTCTCTCACAGGCGGGTGGGTAACCTTCCCTTCTTCCATTTCGATTTTTTTTACTTCTCTTTCATCCTCCCTCTCCCCTCTACTCCCCCTCCCTCTCTTCCTAGGTCCTTCCGTCTAGTTTTGATTGTTCCCTCCTTCCCCCCTTCCCCCCGTGTGTATAAAAATGGGCGCCACGTTATTGCGTTCCCATGGCAACCGTTGATATTGAAACGGGGGTGACGTCATCCTACTCATTGGCAACGGTTTTTAGTGATTTTCACCCCAAAACTTTGCGGGTGCCTTTTTGAATTGCAAACGGGGGTCAGCCGTGCTGTGGTAACGTGGAAATGCAAGGTTTTTGCCCGGATAGACTCGGTGCGAGTCTACCGTGACGTAGCGACTTAAATTAAGGCGTTAAATACCGCACAGGATATGTGACTGGCCAAGAAAGGGAAATGCAGGTAAACGAGGAACTACAAAGTACATTTTTCTTTGGCTCGAGACGTGTTTCGTCATCCCGCCGCTAAGACGTCGTGGCGCTAGCAGTCGGTCTGGGGGAGAGGAAGCGAGAGACGGCGCATAGATAACGAACAGGAATGGAAAACTAAGAAAGAAAAAAGAGGAACGGACCTAAGGAATGAACGGATAGGTGGCGCTGTGGTTACGGATTTCCTACAGCGCTGTGACTGCTCTCCTTAGATCCTCTTGCTTGATCTAAAGATAAAATTTTTACGGCGAGTCGTGTCAGGCAGTCTCTTGTCAGCAGAGAAATATGACTATCGACTCCAGCGGGTGTTGCAAAGTGATGAGGTTTTGAAAGCAAGCCTTCAAGCCCTCGTAATGGGGTCTAAGAGGCCAAGATGGGAACTGATGCCACTAGACACGGATGGAATTTGCACCGATCCCTCAATGAGGTGCGAAAATACTCGACAGGTGGGGGGACAAGACACTATCTTCCCCTAAAGAAAGCTCACTTAGGCAGATTCATGTAAACATTAATGTTAAGTTTTTGCTTCTGCGCCCCATATTCACAATCGGTTAATAATGTTTAATTGAAATGGATATAAAAAACGTTGGCATTTTCTTCCAAATACAGTAAACCCTCGTTAATCCGGACTGAGGGGGGGGGGATAAGTTGACCGGTTTAACGAAAGTCCGGATTAACTGAAATAACCTAAAAGAACGGTAGAAAGTGCATTAGAACTCCGTTTATAGCAATAAAACACGTTTATTATGGTGTATTTAAAAATCAGAGGTTTGTACGGCCACGTATTATAGTGGCTAGAGTTTTACGAGAATATGCCGAGGGTATTCCTATGTCAATGCGGCTTCTTCCCGAAAGTCTGCTGGTAACAGAATTTCATCAGTGGTTGACTGCCTTTTCTTTGGGAAGTTCTCCCATGGACGTTGGATGTACGTATTTTAGCTGTTACGGAGCAATATGCGATTGTTGATTTCTAGCCAGATCTTCTGGGCAGATCATTCCACTCTTGAAAATCCTTACCAGTTTCCTTCACATTCATCTTAACATTGCCATTCCATCTTCGTCTTGTCCTCTCACAGGTCCCTTGCCATCAGGTTTCCCAACAGGAACCCAACTTCTCTATCCTCCCCCACACCTTCTCACCGACGCCTTCCTGGTTCAATTATTCTAATAATATCAGGGGATAAATGTAGATTACGCAGTTCACTTGCTAGCATCCTTCTCCACTCCCCTGTTGTTTTGCAGACCTCCGTGGCGGAGTGGTTAGTGCATCATTCATCCTCATCGTTGCGATTAGCCCAAAGGGGAAGAAAAGCGATGATAAATATTGAAAATCAATCCAAATTCCCTGTTGCATCATCTTGTTTATATTACGTTCAAATATTTTTCTCAGAATTTAACTGAAAAATTGTTACAATGTTGCAATGTGCATGGGTTAGTAAACATTGATTCAAATGAATATTATTTATCTCCTGTAACTGTATATTGTAATCTGTATTATCGGAATTATTACAACACCATTAAGCCTTGTTTCCATGATTATGAAAAACTAAATATGCAGTAATTTATTTTATTGAAAACATAAATTAAACGTAACGTTTCAACCTTCTAAAATGTAACAAGATACAAAAACAGGGCATTATATATACACAAAAGACCTCTTAAGAAGACCTTGCTAGAAGGTTGAAACGTTACGTTTAGTTTATGTTATTAATAAAATAAATTACTGCCTTGGTCAGCATATTTAGTTTTTCGGAATTTTTTTGGACATATTTGAGCCATTTCTTTGAAGCCATGACTTATTTCTTGTGTTTAATGCAGAATGCCAAGCCCATGATTGACTTGCAGAAATGAAAGCATTATGGTTTTCAATGTAACTCCACTAAAATTAATAAATTATTAATAGCTAATAATAATATATAAACCCAAAACTCTTTATGGACAACATATTCAGAAAATATTAAAATAAATATTTCTCACGCAAATATCATTTCCGAGCGTCCACTGTCTACCCTAATTTTCTTCAGGAATTATTATTTCGTTAACCATTTTTATGGAAGCAATGTATTTCACCAATTCCGTTTTCTTGCAGAAGACGAAATGAGAAGCTTTGTAAGATTTTGCGTCTTTTTCAGTCAACAATGAGATATACTTAACATTTTGTTGAATGATTCTTGATAGAAGATAACGTGAGTTTCAGAATGGTCAGTTGTGATGTGGCGATTGCACCAGGGACGGCGACAGGGGTGGGCACGGGTGGGCAAGCGCCCACCCAAAAAATCCTGTGCCCACCCGATTGCCCACCCAATCAAATTCACTAAGTACATACACTTGGGGATATGTGAATTTTTCAATAAATAAGCATATTCTGGTATTTATTACATGTATATTTTACTCATGAATATTATCTATACTAGAAATGTTCACATATCATCATCCCATAAAAAGCTGTCTTAACTTTGTCATTAGAAAGCAAAAAGAATTACTACAGAACATGAAACAAAATAAACTGTCATCAATTGAATACTTCTATGATTAGAAGCAGGTAGTAGGCTTAGGAGATGCAAAATTATGCAGGGTATGGTCAAGATAAGATCAGGATTTAGGGTGACCTCTAGAGTTGCAGCTCTGGGGCTTCACCGGGGGAAACTGCTTGGAAAAGTACTGCATAAAGAAAAGAAGGAAGTACTTCGAATGTGATGAGAAATGTAGAAATACGTATAACTAACCACCTCATGTAGGTTAGCGAGAAGTTATAACTGAAACTGTGGAGGGGATTGGGGTGGGGTCTTGGTGTTGTAAGCTCCGGGCCTTCACATATATAAATCCCGGTCTGCGCATGATTAAAATAATCTCTAAATGAACCAATAAAAACCCCATCTTAGCGTTGCTTCCTCCAGCAACACAATAAATTATTTCGACTTTTTAATTAGATCTACATTGAAATTCCAGAAGTGTCTTTCTTTATTTCATTACAATTTTACATACATGTCATCTTCAAATATCTAGTGGTATACAAACAACATCTTTGTATTCGTATTTGTACTAATAAGAAGTAATCACAATAATCACTACAATACCGAGGTGTATAAGTTTTGATGTAACAGTTATGTGGGTTGGGAAAAAGCTACAGAATTATTGAATTAATAATAGCCTATCAGTTACGTATTGATGCGATTTTTCTTGTGATTAACTTACGTAGAATTAGAAGAAGAAAGGGGTTGGTAGGAAAGCTTTGTTTTGAGGGCGTCAGAGAACTAATCAATCACGATGAGAATGATTTAAACTTTAGAAGCATCAGAGGTTCAGCAGAAAAGGTTAACAAAATATGTAGATGCATGCAGATGAAGTAAAGAAAAAAGGTGTCACGAAGTATCCATTAGAAAATTTTGTTTCTTTGTTTTTAAATCCACTTTTATGCTCAGATAGGCTAATCGTGACTAAACCTACAGTTTAAAGTGGAGTCCGAACCAGTGTGCATTGTGCTTCCCACAGGGTAGGGGTTAATAGAAGCCAGAACCTCTTCATTATTAGGCGACAACATTATGCCATTCGAGAAAGAAATATACAGAAAGAACTCAAAGGAAACGTGTCATTTTATCACCACAGAAGATGTGTGATATTAAGAGGGTGTGTTGGCAGAGACAAATATTTGAGACTTTCGGAAAACAACGTTATTGTTCACGGAGTTAGCTGCCTTGATCCAAGAATGAAACAATGTGAAATTGAAACTACCACCTCAACTTTCGAAGGGTATGAACTAATGAAACTCCACTTTTGAAAGAGTAAGTTGTTGCTGATTCGACTGATTTGTTCGATGTGAAGTCACTTTTCGGCCAATTTGGCTAATGGCGACGATGAGGTTCAATGGTGATTAGGTGAAAGTGACGAAGGACGAAAACAAATGCACGCAGACACTGAAAATACAACCCACCACAAATCTTTATTTTGACTGTGGTTCCAGGCGCCAGAGATTCGTTCACCTGCAAGATTAAAGTTTCCAGGGTATGCTGGGCAGGATAGAGGTTGACATTTGAGCGCTTTCGGAGAGGTCGCGCCATACAACCCAAGTCATCTGTGAAAAAGAGATAAAATACCGGGTATGGTGATCAATTTCGATGAATTCCATGTCCAAAATCACGTTCTACAAAATGTAAACTATTTGTTACCTCAGTGCATGTGTTCATCTAACGATACGTGTGTTACTTCTCCCGTATGAGTAACGAAGACTAACTTCAGAAAACGAATAGCAACTTAGCAAATAATCTCTTCAATTGTTAAGAGATTTTTAATGTTATTTGATTATTACTTTTTTGGCGATGTTTTGTCAAAATAGCCTTTCATAAGCTTTGGGATACTTTATGCAGAATGAAGAAAGAATTTTTTTTCCGAGCGCGGGTGTGTGTACAAGTACATTCCCAATAAGACATTAATTTTAATCCAAATATCCAGCGGCGGCGATTAGGAGGAACAAGGGGTGAAAGTTCCCCCACGCCACATTTTGCCACTTGTTGCATCCGCACTATGGCCTCTTAATGCTAAGACTTATTTTACCAAAAAAGTAAACTGTCCTTGCCCTCAAGTTTTGGCACCCGATCGCCGTTACTGCAAACATACATTCAGATACATTTGTCAGTTGCAATAACCCTGTAAGCCAAGAAAAGTGATCATTAACTCCAAAGTTTCAGTCAAAAACTCATATGATGAAAATAAAATGATCAGGAACATGCATTTAAATTACGAGAAGGTAATTTAATTCTTCACCATTGTGTATCATCACAATTTCTATCATTGTCGCCGGATAGCTATATAAAATTGAGTGTGTGCCTTGTATTATTTGCATTTTAAGGACAAAATGTGATGCAACCGATTCACATTTATTTCAGTACATTGACATGAATGAAAGAATGTGATTAGAACGTATGGGTGCGCACACACAAACACTTCGTTTAAATAATTGCGTCCATCGGAAACAAAGGAGTGGAACAAGATGCGAGAATAGATTAGAAAAGAAAGAGGAAATTGATTGATTTAGTATATTTTACTTCGCGTTTTGTGCCTCTTGGCTAATTTGCGAAGATGGGGATGAGTGATGAAATGATGAAATTGATGAATGGACATTCACAATCAACCAATCCCGACCGGGATTCGAACCCGGGACGAATGGCGTCGCAGCGCGATGTGCTAACCACTCGGCCACAGGGTCGGGCAAGAAAGAGGGAAGACACCAAACACACACACATGTGTGTGTGCCACTTAAGAGAAACAGTTGAAGAATGGAACGAGAGAAAGTGAAAAGGAGAAAGAGGTAACAAACAGAGAGATATAAGAAGGCATTAAAGAGTAAAAAAGAAAAGATGAAAAGTAAAAGAAAAAGAAGTGTAGGGAAATCGGGAGTGTAAGAGAGAAGGGGATACATATGCAAACGATATATGTCATACATATATATATGGCCTTACATTGATACTTGCCCACCCTAATCTATCAATATACAGCTTCTGCCCACCCGATGAAAAATTTCTGGCGCCGCCCCTGGATTGCACTGATGGTGTTTGAAGGTACATCTGTACACGTAAGAAATGTAGCGAAAAGGATGATAATATCAAGCGTGTTCTTGGTGTAACGGAACATTCCTTTACATGATAATCTGGAATCGACGTTTTTCATCTGGTGTGAAACAACACCAAGTATAGAATAATTTAATAGAAGCCTCACGTAGGTGTTGTCAACTCTAAAAGTGAAAATTCCTCTCTGGGAGGATGCTTGCTTGCTTGATTGATTTGTTTTACTTCGCTTTTTGTGCCACGCTTGGCTAATTTGCGAAGTTGGGGATGAGTTGATATCAACAATGTTCTCAAATAAAATGTAGGATCGCGAATAAGCATGATAAATGTGTTTTCTCGAGTAACGGTTTTTGTATAATTGTTTTTTTTTTTAAGTTACAAGCAGTGATGCGCGTCTACGCGTAAACAACGATAGTCTACATTCTACACGTAGACTATTTTATACACGTAGATTACGTAATCTATTAAAACAACATGGCAAAAGGTGATAACTTAGCAAAGGGCGCCGTGGAATTAAAATAAAATTATACTACGTATCAGTTGCTGATGTGTGAAGAGAGCTTTTTATACTCTTTCTTTCAAATTCGAACAATTTCTCACCTAGGAAGAAACCTAATATAGGAAATATTCTAGTGTTTTATGGTAAAAAGACCACTCTTGCCTCACGACTGCCATCTGTTGTATTTTTTGCATACTATTTATCTTCTTCCATAGTTGATGATAGAAGAGAAGAGAAATTTTGTTGTAAGTAGGATTCTTTTCATTTCGTTAGGAAACAATATAGTTAGAAATGTCACTTTCCTTTCATGAAACCCTTGAAAATTAATTTTAATGCACTTTAGATTGTCTACGTAGTCTATGTAAACTACAACCCAATGTAATCTACGCGTAGATTACGTGTAGACAACGCATGTAGACGTAAACTTATAGTCTACGGCACATCACTGGTTACAAGCAATGTTACAAGATATCCATTTGATACACATTGTTAACTAGTTATAGGAGTTATTTCTATTAATTTCAGAAATGTATGTCTCACTAGAGATTTGTAAATTGCCATAGAAGCTACCTTATTATTTTTTTTTTCAACGGCCTGTCGCCCCCTATAAAAAATTCTGGCTACGCTTGGTTATAAATGGGATATTCCTTTAGCAAAGGGGACAGGAAATCATGGCTGCAGAAACTCCATCGAACGCAATCATCCCAGAGACAAGTATTTTGCTACTACGTGTTCTGTGGTTTTGTAGCAAGGAAATGTGTGGTTTCAAGATGTCAGGTACCACACCTTCCTCTCGCCTGTCATTTGCAGATTCCCCAAGGTGTGCAGCTGACACCTCCATTAAAGACATCAGAATTTCGTACAATTTCCTCATTTCTTTTCACACTTTTGTCTACTAGGTCATTGAACGATACCAGAGACACAAGAAAGCAGAAGCAAAAAAGAATGGTGTAAAATGCAAAGCAAAAATTTGTTGTTTTTTTTGTCTGTGTGAATCCACCAGTTCGAACGGTAAGGAATTCGAAGCAATTATAGTGAGTTCTTTGTTTTTAATGGTCGTTTTAAGTAGTATTGTTGCAAACCGCAAAAAGAAATGGCACTGCAGTTTAAATTTCTTTTGTTTTCGGACTGTAGGACTTGCTCGACCACAGTCAGACATATTGAGGAAGTTCGACAAAGTCACAAACGGTATTTTACAAAATTCCTGTGCCGTAATTGGTGATGTGAAAAATTGCAAAGCTTTTCTGGAACAGTTTTCAGTAACATGAACAAAAATAATGTTAATTATGACAATAACAATAACAATAGCAAATGGTATTCACAGCCAAAAGTGCACACAATACAGTAATGCTTGTACTACAGGCACAGCACCACCCTCATATAGTTTTATACGATTACGTAGCCATGAAACTATTGAGAATGTCATATGATGTATTTTTTTTGTCGAGCTATACTTTAGATGCGTGTTTTTGATGCACCTTCCTGTATCTTTCTCAATGTTGCATTTGGTCTGAGCTGCAAACTTTATGCATTTTTGTTTCAACTGATGCATTACTTTTCTGTGCATAGCATATCTCAAAGTTTGATGTACTTTTGGTGTACGTTTTACATGATCGTGCTAATTGATGAATTTTTAGTGCATCAGCTGATAAAAGTGTCCTTTGATGCATTTCGCTTTGTCTTTTGATGTTTGTTTTGGTTTATTTTACTTCGCTTTTCTACCAATTTTTGGCTAAAGAGGATGAATGATGATGTGATTAAATTGATGAAGGGACTCTCACAAAGTACGCCCAGGCCCGGATTCGAACCGGTGCCCCCCTGGCGTCGCTGCTAATCACTCCGCCACGGATGGAGGCTGGGAGGCTGTGCATGCACCAAACGTTTATCATTAGAAGTTTACTCATTTTTAATTTGTTACTGAAACCAAAAGAAAAAAAATATTTGTGGCAATTGACACATCTGTGTGCATTTTCTCCTTAACTTAACAATGTTTCTCTGTGCTTGACCAGCTTTTTTTTTTTTTTTTTTTAAATTTTGCTCTTGTACCAGTGATGCGTTTACGCGTAAACAACGATAGTCTACATTCTACACGTAGACTATTTTATACACGTAGATGACGTAATCTATGTAAACAACATGGCGAAAGGTGATAACTTAGCAAAGGGCACCGTGGAAGTAAAACAAAATTATACTGCGTATCAGTTGCTTATGTGTGAAGAGAACTTTTCATACGCTCCTTTCCAAATTCGAACAATAAAAACCTAACAGAGGAAATATTCTAGTGTTTTATGGGAAAGAGACTAATTTTGCCTCACGACTGTCATCTGTTGTTCTTCTTTGCATACTATTTATCTTCATAGTTGATGATAGAAGAGAAGAGAAATTTTGTTGTAAATAGAATTCTTTTCAGTTCGTTAGGAACCAATATAGTTGAAAATGTCACTTTCCTTTCATGAAAGCTTTGAAAATTAATTTTAATGCAATTTAGATTGTGTACGTAGTCTATGTAAACTACAACCCAATGTAATCTACGCGTAGATTACATATCTAGACGTAAACTTATAGTGTACGGCACATCACTGCATACACATCTACACGCGTTGTATACACGTGTAGATTACATTTGGTTGTAGTTTACATAGACTAGACAAACTAAAGTATATTAAAATTAATTTTCAAAGCTTGAATAAAATGAAAGTGACATTTTCAACAATATTTGTTCCTAATGAACTGACAAAAATCTTATTTACAAGAAAATATCTCTTCTCTTCTACCATACATTTCGAAAGAAGATAAATCATATACAAAACAACAGATGGCAGTCGTGAGGCAAAAGTAGTTATTTTCCCACAAAACACTAGAATGTTTCCTATTTTAGGCTTTTCTCCTAGGTGAGATATTGTTTGAAATTGCAAGGAAGAGCATGAAAGGTTTTTCTCACACATTAGCAACTGATACGCAGTATAATTTTGTTTTAATTGTACAGCGCCCTTAGCTAAATTTTCACCTTTTGATATGTTGTTTACATAGATTACGTTATCGACGTGTATAAAATAGTCTACCTGTAAAATGTAGACTATCGTTGTTTACATAGATTACGTTATCTACGTGTATAAAATAGTCTACGTGTAAAATGTAGACTATCGTTGTTTACACGTAGACGCACATTACTGTCTTGCACACTGAGAGTAAGGAACTTTAAACAACACGGTACACTTGTGCAACTTTGCAGCATGCACGTCTGCAGAGTTCTCATTGGATTGATGAACAGCAAAACCTTAGCATCCGATCCCCTCCCCTTCCCTCCTCTCCCGACCGTCTGAACTGCGGAAATCCTCAACCGATCAATACCCAATGCAAATATCAATATCACAATATTGAACCCCCGTCCCCCCTCCCCCTCCCTCTCTTCATTAAGTCTATAAGGTTACTTTATTTCCAAGATCGAGTTCATTCTTTTCCACTTCAGCGTAGAACGGAAACTTCCATGATAGAAAATGCATCCCTTATCACTTCCTACAGCCGTTTGCCTCACAGGCGTGTATTCAATATTCTCAAGCGATTTTTTAAGGGTACTAAACGCCAAGAGCTGAAAAAAAAACACTCGTCCGTCGGTCTGTTCGTGGTAACTATGGTTTATCTCAAATAACTATAGCTACACACACTTGAAACTTGATAGACGGATGCACTGTAAAACCGTCAAATTCGTCCAGCCAAGATTTCTTCTCAAGGGGGTCAGTCATAGACATTTTTATTATTATTAGTTATTATTTTAATATTACTTTTACTATTATTAATAGTATTATTGCTATTATTACTACCAGTGGCATACGCAAGGGGGGTTACGGGGTTAAAACCCCCCTTGAGCTTTTGAAATGCTGTGGAAAAAATAAAAATGGCCAATTTATCACTGTCAAAGATCTGCGACAGTACTACTACTAATACTTATAATAATAATAACTTCCCGACCCTGTGGCCGAGTGGTTAGCACATCGCGTTGCGACGCCAAGTGTCCTGGGTTCGAATCCCGGTCGGGCTTGGTTGTTTGTGAATGTCCATTCATCAATTTCATCAGTTCATCACTCATCCCCATCTTCGCAAATTAGCCAAAAGGCACAAAACGCGAAGTAAATCAATCGATCGATCGATCCATCAATCAATCAATCAATCATAATTTTAATTATTATTCCCATGCAGCATGGAGAAAAGCACAACATTCCAAATAGTGTTGCCCACGGGACGAGACGGGACAGGCTTTTAAAAATTCGAGACGAGACGAGATTGACCGTGTGCTATAAGACAAACGAATATTTTCGAGACGAGACAGCATTTCCACGAAACTCCACGAGACGAGACAGGCCAAAGTCCAAATACGCGTCTTTAGGAGCGAATGCCTTGAAAATAAACACGAATTCTTGAAAATAACATATAAGGGCAACTATGATTTTAAAGAGCAAGAAAGTTGATTTGTATCTCAGTTGCAACAATGTTCAATGAACATGTATTTTTTTGTGTGAACAATGAGCATTAACTAAAGAAAGTTCTTGGTTCGTTGGTAGCGGCTAATGTATAGACAAAGGCTTGGCCGACAAGAATAACACAGTCACCAGGCCGCCTTCCCGAAGCATATTTGAATTTCTGAATTCAAACGACAATAAGCTTGCTTAACTATTGTAAAATGTTTCGTTGCCAAAAGAAATATAGAAATAATTCCATATTACACATCTTGGATCTGAAGTGAAAGACAGTAATAATTCATTTCCACAATTGACGCATGCACCGCATGCGCTCAGCAGACGCCTCTGTTTGTTGGTAACAACAGTGAGACAATCCAGATGTGAATTATCGGGGATATTTATGCGGCGACAAAGCCGGAAAAATTCCAACCAATTCCGGGAATCGAATCCGGATCTCCCGCGTGTTTGTCAGACGCCCTACTGACCAGACCACCGCAACTCCTTGGATGAGTTCCATACTTTCATTAGTTCAATTTCTGTTAATATATTTTCTTGTTTTTATGGATTTTCTTCACACTTAAAATGTCTCGCCTCGTTGACTACACAATTATTTCGTAAGAAAGAAACAAAAAAATGTTCCTAGAATTTGTTAAAAATCGAATTACTAGAAATTAATTTCGTTCTATTGATTTCATAAATACTATATTTATGTTGATCTCTACTACTTAATAGTAGTAGTGGTATTAGTAGTAATTCAACTAATTAATTAATTATAAGTATTATTAATTAATTATGAGTATTATTATTATTTAATTAAAGTATAATAAAACAATGGTAACGTACATTTGGAGAAAGTTTTAGAAATGATGAAATCCTGAGTACGCTACTGATTACTGCTATTATTATTGTTTTATTTTATTATTATTATTGCATTACTATTACTACTACTACTACTACTATTTATGTTTTTTTCTAAATTACATACATTTGTAATTTCCATATTCTGTATATCTATATACTATTTGCATAAATTTGACATTAATTCATGTAGGACAAAACGCTGTTTTTTAGTGTAAAATAGACTGTAAGCTTGAATGAAACCCTATTTCAAATAATAATAATAATAGTTGCTTAAGGCCTGTAAGTCACAGAAAACAACATTTTTTGTTATAAAAGATCTCTACATTTAACTATTCGAATTGCATTAACTCTTTCCAGAAATCTCAGGTGGGAGCAAGTGCCCCCCTGGCCCCCTTCTGCGGGCGGCCATGCTTCCTATAGACTTAAATGTCAAGCGCCGTTCCGTTTTGCAGACTAAGAAGGATCTGGCGTCTTGATTCACAGCCAGTACAATGCTCTGTGGGACTGCTATGTCGTCCATAATATTTACTAAAGAACATTTACACTTAAGAATTGCGTTTAAAGCCTTTTATTCTGCACCGTATTAAAATTCCATCGCGGTCGGACCACCCAGTTTTTATTTATAGAATTTCAAAGAGAGCGACCATTTGCAAAACTCGAAAAAAGCAGCACTTTTTTGTTCTCACGACGATAAAAATATAATTCATACTCGAAAAAAAAATGGTTAGTATAGATTAACGCAGAATTCAATAACCTAAATTTTGCTGTAACTCGTTTTTATGTAGGTCTATTGGTTAAGTTTTAATTGGAGTCCAAAGTCGAGTATCTATAATATTTAATCCGACAGTAGGGTGTTCAGGAAGAGGCACTTGAGTCAAACTGCGATATTCAGTTGCTCTCATTAAGTCACTCTGAATAAATTAAAGAAATATTATAGGTATGATTTTATTTTGGGTATGTTCAATGATTCTCAACATTGTTGATCCAACATATGTATCTTGTTTGTAATGTTTCTTAAAACATTAGTAACTGTCTGCTGTAAAATTCCATTTTCGGTAACGCGTCTGACTACCATGCTAAAGGTCCCGCGTTCGATCCCCGGCCGGTTCAAATCCGGGAACTTTTCTAACGATGGAAGCGGCCCAGGCGCCCACCCAGCGTCGAATGACATGGGTACCTGGGGGAAACCCTCGGGGGTAAAGGCGGTCAGGGACGTGATGCTGATCACATCACCCCCACTCACGACCGGATCAAGAAAGTGTGGGGCGTTACACCCACACCCCCTATACGTTTTCATGGCGTGGTGCTAAGCACTTGGGAACACTTTATCTTTTTTATTTTTTTACTTAAGTGCTTTTTCCCGAACACCCTAGATATATATATGTGTGATTGTCTCGTCTTGCATTTCTTCGTATCACCAATTATCTCCATCGTTGCGATTATCCAAAAGTGGAAGAAATGCGGCGTTAAATAAACTAACCCAATAAATCAATCGTCCAGCCAAAAACACTGTGAAAAGTTGACTAGAAATGACGAAGGCTGTCTATTTTTACTGTCATTAACTACCGTACAAATATTATCATGGCCATTTTTCTTCAAAATATAAACAATCATTACATAGTTAAGACCAGTGGTTAAATCACACTTCTAATAAAACGAATATACCCTTAAAGTCAATCTGAGCTAATAAATAGCTCATTTATTCAGATCTGCTTTAAAATATTTTCTATTCTACGTAAGAGTAAAAGTTAATGTTAGGAACATAATATTAGCTTACGCTTGTCTAATATCTTAAAATTAATAGTAAATTATTATAAAAGATATAATAATAGTATTTCAGACTTTTCAGATTTGCATAAAAGTTATTTCTAAAATATAATTCACACAATTCACAAATACAACAACATTGCGCGCCATCTGTACATCACCTCACAAAAATTAGTCGATTGTATCAAAGCCTTCATTATTTCCAAAGGTTATTTATTAAACGAAGCCTCATTTGATAATATCTATTAATGTGACGTTGAGTAAAAGTTAATGTTAGGAACACAATATTAGCTTCCGCTTATTTAATATCTTAAAATTAATAGTAAATTATTATAAAATATATAATAATAGTATTTCAGAGTTTTCAGATTTGCATAAAAGTTCTTTCTAAAATATAATTCACACAATTCACAAATACAACAACATTGCGCGCCATCTGTACATCACCCCAGAAAAATTAGTCGATTGTATCAAAGCCTTCATTATTTCCAAAGGTTATTTATTAAACGAAGAATCATTTGATAATATCTCTTAATGTGACGTTGTCAAATATTTTAAATGATACACTTTAAGATAGCTATCACTGCTTGAAGAGGTATAATGAGCTGTACTAGGCCGTAGTTAGCACAGACTCAAACCCTCTTTCTTTCGAACTTCTTTGTTGGTTATTCTTAATTTATTGAGTGTTTACTTTTGCTGGCAGGCCATATTTTCACTACCAAGGTAGGAAAGCAGTGATCAATATTTCGTACCGAAGTGATCCTGGTTTTTAATTGCGGGTTATTTGTTAGCTGTCTTTAGCTTTCAGATAGCAACGCTACCTGGTGTTTAGGATGACTTGGGTGACTTGGCTAATTACAGGACTTCAGCCCTTGCGCAGTGGCACTGTCCCTTCCAGCATTGACCTGTCTGATGGTTTGTTCCTAAGCGCAATTTGACACTTGCAACCCGATGTTAGTGTCAAATCTAGCGTGTAAATGGCGGGAGGAGGGCTGCCAGTGACGTCATCTTCCCTTTATCATGCAGAACAAGGGATACCGTGAGTTTAAATGGCTTTGTCGTTCGGTAAAAGAGTTGTTCGATTCTTGTTTGCTGAGTAAATGAGACGCAAGTGTCGCTCAAATTTCTCGTTCTTGTTTTTCATTTAATGTACGTACCTGGCACGCAAGCACGTATTATATTTCGAGAGGAGTCCTAACTGTCTTACATGTAATAATAAAGCTTATAGGAGAATAAGATCAAGATGTCATTAAAATAGCCCAATTAATAATAATTATATTATTACTAGGGATAGGATTTTTATGACTTAGCATATTTTTTTGGTAGAGGAGAAGGGACTAAATATGGGTGATGGTTTAAATTTGGGTTTCGGAGTTATCAGTGCTCTCGGGTACTGCAGCCTGGCAGAGGCTATTGGAACTGGTTATCCGTCAAGGACGAAGGTTGCGGCGTCAATTCGCAAGAGAAAGTGGTGGTTAGTTTCGGCCTTGGACACTGTTATAGAATTGCGACCTCCGAAAACTTTTTGCAGGTATGTTTTAAATCAGCGTTTTCTGAATTCTCATATGCTTTGTATAGGTTATGATATTAGAGGTACATAAAACAAATGTGAGCTTTTATAATGCCATGATTTGTTTGTGAAATATGTACCACAGAGAGCGAAAATAAATTGAAGAAGAAAAAGAGCGTGATGGTCTAAATATGGGCTATGACATGAGGTCTAATGTTGAGATCACATTTTGAACAAATATTTGGATGTTTTTCTTAATTTCGATTTTTCCCATTCCGCGTGATTTTCAAAACAACAGATTATTCATAAATATAAATTTTATAATGTTTTAGCGATAAATGACTGTTTTTTAAAATTTTAATTGCTTTTTGTGATATTGCCACTAGTAGTCCATATTTAGACCGCAATTTTGAAATACATAATTTTACCATTTTTTGGAAATTGCTTTTTTTTAAAAAAAATTGAGTCCTTCTATACTTTGGAATGCTATTACATTTAAGTATATATTTCATAGATATGCATTTTAAAAGCAGGTGCTTGATATATTATTTTTTTTCCTCCGAAAATGACAACATAAAAAGGGGGGCCCATATTTAGACCTTTTTCCTCTAAGGGTGATGTGTTCCCTAAATATATAGAAATTCATATTGTCATGAAATTAATTGAACTAAGGTGCTTTTAAGGGCATATTTTGGCATATTTGGCCATTTCTACGTGATAAAGCATATTTTGATGAATTTTCGGTCATATTCAGCATATTTTCGCTTTTTCAAGAAATATACAGTCATTTTCCAAGTGGATTCGTTCTTACTCCCTATGTTCATTCGAGGTTGTTTTTTTTTTTTTTTTGGACTGCAGCAAAATATTTTCCATTTTTAACTGAAACTTTACAGAAAGTATACATTGTGCATGTCAACTTATCAGGGCCCTTAAAGTGCACTAAAAATAGTATGTATATGAAAATATTTCAGCATCAGTTAGATATTGATGTTGGAAACAGTCTAGTTATAACGGCATAGTTTTCAAATTATATAGTGCATATTTTGTACAATTTTAGGTCATAAGAGCATATTTTATTTTGCATATTTTGGTGATTTTTAGGTCATAAAAACCCTAGCCCTAATTATTAGTATTTTCATAATTACATGAACAAGTAAAATTTGTGTAAACATAAGTAACAGCCATCCTAGCAAAAAAGTTAATGTAAAATCAAATCTAGGATTATTTACTGAATACTAAAAAGGTTGTTATGTCCAGGTGATAGAAAGTAAAGTTCATGATTATGATTTTAATCTGTATTATTATTAGTAATGGTGCGCATAAATTTTCACAGGCACTGTCAAGGCAAAGCTGTATAATCAAAATCTAGTTCCCCGGAAATAATTGAACTTCCTATTATACCTGTAACAGTAAATACGTATTTCGCTTATTTAATTTTGTACTTGTTAAGTCTTTCGGGGGGTTCCGTACCCACTGGACCCCCTCTAAATAGGCCCATGATGGCACGGTATGTTCCACCTCTATCAGCGTCATACTAGAGAATCTCCCAATGGCACAGTGGCGCAGGAAAGTCTTTGATCGCCACCCTGGCTCACCCAGTGGCGACGCCGGGAAGCAATGATTGGATGAAATTCATGAAAAGAGACTTACAAAAGAGCCAACAGCAAGATTCGAACCAGGAACATTTGGTTTCGACTCCATGTCATTTGAAAATTCTCTCCTGTAACATTGTCTCATACACAGTTTAACCTGCAATCGAGAAATCAAAGTTCTTCCCATCATTACAATTAGAATTAGAATTTGTTTATTAATACTGGTGGCATTTTTATTTATTTGTATTATGAAGGTGACTGTAAACGAATACAGTCCTAAGTCTCCGAAAAATTCAGTTGTGAGCAACGATGTAGAAGTCACAAAAATCATGCCGGACCCTGTGGCTGAGTGGTAAGCACATCGCGCTGCGACGCCAAGGGTTCCGGGTTCGAATCCCGCTCGGGATTGGTTGTTTGTGAATGTCCATTTATCAATTTCATCATTTCATCACTCATCCCCATGGTTGGTTGGTTGATTTGGTGTTTTAAGTCCACTTTATGCACAGCAAGGCCAATCGGGACTGGCAGTTTAAAGTAGGATCCGAACCACTTGTGCCTCCACCGGGTATCGAACCCGGGACCCCTTGATTACAAGGCGGCGACGCTACCACTGCGACATCAGGGAGACCCACTCATTCCTATCTTCGCAAATTAGCCAAGAGGCACAAAACGCGAAGTAAAATAAACTCAATCAACCAATCAGTCACAAAAATCTTAATCACAGAAACCACTGCTGTGATCAGTTACTAGAAGTCACAGTTTAACATGCGATCGAGAAATGCCCTTTTTGTGTGACGTATATTACCAAGCGGGGGTGTAAGGGGTGCTCCTCCCACGTAGTGCACCCAATAGTCAACTTCACTTCCACGTGGTAAGTACACCCTGGACTGCAGACTAACGAGGCTCTGGCGAC
Source organism: Lepisma saccharinum (assembly GCF_977018435.1). Classification (NCBI taxonomy): domain Eukaryota; kingdom Metazoa; phylum Arthropoda; class Insecta; order Zygentoma; family Lepismatidae; genus Lepisma; species Lepisma saccharinum. The sequence continues at coordinate 29,104,618 of NC_139250.1, forward strand.
TGGCCCCATGGCCAGTATAATTTTGTTTGTGTTGTCCTGTTTTTTGTCCTTGTGTGTGTCCTCAGCTTTTAACCAAAGTCAGAAGATTTTAATATTTTATGATTTTAGTTATGCAACGTTAGAGTTGTTATGTGTAACGATAAGGGGCTGGACCAAAAATTTTAAACTCAAATTCAAAATATTACCAAGCGGGCTGTAAAGCGCGATCATGCATTGTTGTAAAGATTCGAACGGATCCAGCTGTGAGCATCTATGTGACAACGTGCCTTTCTGATAGCACGCTGGTAAGGTTGTAGGTTTCGATCCCAGTGTAGACACATTTCACAGTGGTTCGAATTCCACTGTAAACTGTAGCTCCAGTCCCGATTAGCCTAGCTGAGCATGATGTGGATATAACACCAACTTTGTATTATTTTACCTATGGTAAAATTTCAGATACTGCTACAACTTAACATAAAGTCTATAGGAAATTCAATGTAACTAATTTACAAAGCACGGACAATGGACAACGTCAAGATAACTTGCCCCATTCAACAAATTAAGATGCTGCATCAGTCGTTGAGCATGAAACAAAACCTTCCCCACTTAGCATCCATTTTAGGAGCAAGCGATACGAATCTTATCTTAAATTTCTCAAGCATAGAATTCCCGATATCTCCCTCCATCCACGGCGAGGAATTTTAGTGGAACGTTTTTGAACAGAACCGACAAAACGCCTTGGGTCGCCCGATAACCCAATATGCTCATTACGTTGATCTTAGACTGTGACCAAAATCATTAAAACGTTTGCTACACCAACTTTAACCCTTTAATTACCTAATACTGATTGTCGAAACTTGCGCAAGAGGATCCCAGAAAACAACACACTTTGTACGGGTCAGGCATGACCGAACCGACGTTGATTGGTCAGTGATAGGAAGATAATTACAGTAATTACTTTGCAGACAAGTGAAGGTCATTTTTGGTTCGGTAAGAGTTCCGCAAAATTTGCATAGCGCTCGAAGGATGAGGCACTGTCTTATTAAGATAGTCTTGCAATAAAGCAGGGCTGGGCAAGCGACTGTTGCTTTTGTTTTACATAAGTGAGGCTTTGAATTACTCCAAGATAGCAGATAGCAACTTTCGCCAGCAATTACCGTCGTGAAGTGTAATTGTGCTATTACCACATGCTTCTCCACACCTTAAAAACTGTGCGCGTTGGTGTTTTCGCGTGATAATGCTTGAGGTCAGAAATACAATACGGTGCAGCGTAGAAGTGGGGATTGTTGGATAATGGAGTTCTTAATTGGTCCAAATTTAATGGACGCCATCTTGTTGTTGGTGACCTCCTAAAATCGCACTGCAGAAACATTGGTTGTAGCACGACCACGGTCGTCACTAAAAGCATGTTTTAAGCCCACATAAGTTCAGATAGGCTAATCGGGACTGGGCCTATAGTTTAATAATAATAACAAATTTATTAAGGGGGCGAGGTTCAGCCAAGGGCTGCTCTGCTATCTAACCCTTGTCAATATATAGGCTATATATATAGGATGATATAAATACAATTAAGAATAATGCTAAAATATTTTTCAAAACTGCTAAAGAGATAGGTTTGCAAGCTAACAAAGAGAAAACTAAATATATGCTTACAGGCCGGAACCAAGTGTTAGGTAATAATCAAAATCTAATTATTGATAACAAATCGTTTGAACCAGTTTCCAAATTCAAATACTTAGGAGTAATATTAACAAATGAAAATTATATTAAAGAGGAAATAAAAAGTAGGCTTAATTCAGGAAATGCATGTTACTTCTCTCTTCATAAACTTTTGTCTTCTCGTTTAATATCTAAGAAACTAAAAGTTAAAATATACAAAACAGTAATTTCGCCTGTAGTATTATATGGATGTGAAACTTGGTCCCTTACATTGAAAGAGGAACATAAATTGAGAGTATTTGCAAATAAGATCCTTAGGAAAATATTTGGACCTAAAAGGGATGAGGAGACAGATGAGTGGAGAAGGTTACATAATTTAGAAGTACATAATTTGTATTCATGTCCAGATATTATTAGAATGATTAAATCACTAAGACTTAGGTGGGCAGGTCATGTGGCACGAATGGGAGAGGAAAGAGGAGTTTACAGGATTCTTGTTGGGAAGCCTGATGGTAAGAGACCTGTAGGAAGGCCAAGACGAAGATGGAGGGACAACGTTGAGATGGACCTAAAGGAAATCGGTAGGGATGGAAAAGAGTATATAGATCTTGCTCAGGATAGGGACAGATGGAAGGCCTGTGTTGCTGCAGCCATGAACCATCGGGTTTAAGAAGGCTAGAGAGTTAGTTAGTTAGTTATATATATATATTATTTGCTTTATTTTACTTAGCTTTTTGTGCCACTTTTGGCTAATTTGCGAAGATGGGGATGAGTGATGATATGAGGAAATTGATGAATGACCACTCACAAACATCCATGCCCAGGCTGGGATTCGAACCCGGGACCCCTAGCGTCAAAGCGCGATGTGCTAACCACTCCGCCACGGAGGCCGGCTCTTGTCAATATAATGGTACATACAGTATATTATAAACGGCATATGGAGCAGTATGCGATATGTGTAAAATAATACATGTACAGATACACCTGTAAGAAATATACAAGAAATTAGATCGATACAAAAATGTGTAACTATAATTACAAAACACAATACTAATAATAATATAATAATTCCATATAGTGTGAGACGCGACTATGCCATTCTATCATTAACAGCAGATCTTTAACCAAAAACTCAATATGCTGACCAAGGCAGAATTTATTTTATTTTAAAACATAAAGAAGATTGCTAGAAGGTTGAAACGTAACGTTTACTTTATGTTTTAAAATAAAATCAATTCTGTCTTGGTCAGCATATTGAGTTTTTGGTTATCATGGAAACAAGGCTTAATGGTGTTAGCAGATTTTTTACTTTACCTCTGAAATTTACGGGGTTCCCTGGATGTTCGCAGGCAATGCATTCCATGCTTTGGGAGGCGAAAAGGAGAAAGATGATTTGTAGGTCGTGGTAGAATGATGGGATAAATCGAAATTGTTCCGCTTGCGGGTAGCATATTCATGGATATCCCTACGAGAATGCATTTTTTTGAACAGATACTGCTGTTTACCTTCTGCTAATATACCGCGGATGAAACAGAGATAGTGGTAAGAAACTTTGCCACAGTAAGAACCTGATTGTTATTTAAAATCTGAAGAATATGATCGGACCTTTTTAGTTGAAAAATGTACCACTTGTATTTTTTTACTGAGCTTTTGCGAGAGTTGAGGGCTGTAGACCTTATCACAATAGTCGAACAATGGGTAGATTAATGCTTGGATGAGTCTTAGCTTGCATTCCAAAGGAAGGAAGTCACGGAAATTGGGATTCAAACCACCGCACAGGTTAGAGTGTACCATGTGCAAATCTCGGAACTGCAGCACTGAGAGAGACTTGAAAAACTTCCTCAGAAACAATGTAAGAGTCCTGCTCTTCTCAAAATCTAAAAAAAAAAATCGTTAAAACACTGTCATCTCCTCCCAATATGGATGACAAACAATTCGGAAGATTGAAACTTCGTCTAAGAAAAGTAATATAGCCTATCTGGCCACAAAAATGGACTCAAAACAGACTTTGCTGAAGTATGCGAGGGGTACCGGGACCGTCCACGCGCAGGGGCGGGTCAATACACAATTTTCATCCGGGCGATTTATGCGCCTCCCTTCTTTCCACCCTGGTCCCGCTACTTGTCACTCCCAATACAACCTTGGCCATGTTGCATATTTACTGTATTAAATAAGAAAAATAACAGCCGTATTTTAAAATACTTTAAGTAGAGGAGAAGGTCTAAATATGGGCGAAGGTTTAAATATGGGTTTTGGAGTTATCAGCGCTCCCAGGTGCTGCAGCCTGGCAGATGCTATGGGAACTGGTTATCTGTCAAGGACAAAGGTTGCGGCGCCAATTCGCAAGAGAAAGTGGTGGTTAGTTTCGGCCTTGGACGCTGTTATAGAATTGCGACCTCCGAAAACTTTTTGCAGGTATGTTTTAACTCAGCGTTTTCTGAATTCCCATCTGCTTTGTACAGGTTATGATATTAGCGGTACATAATACAAATGTGGGCTTTTATAATGCCATGATTTGTTTGTGAAATATGTACCACAGAGAGCGAAAATAAAATGAATAAAAATAGCGTGATGGTCTAAATATGGGCTATGACATGATGTCTAATGCTGAGATCACATTTTCAACAAATATTTGAATGGTTTTCTTAATTTCGATTTTTCCCATTCCGCGTGATTTTCAAAACAACAGATTATTCATAAATATGAATTTTATAATGTTTTAGCGATAAATCGACTGTATTTTTTTAAAAAAAATAATTGCTTTTTGTGATATTGCCACTAGTAGCCCATATTTAGACCACAATTTTGAAATACATAATTTTACCATTTTTTGGAAATTGCTTTTCTATTAAAAAATGGAGACCTTCTATACTTTAGCATGCTATTACATTCAAGTATATATTTCATAGATATACATTTTAAACGCAGGTGCTTGATATATTATTTTTTTCCTCCGAAAATGACAACATAAAAAGGGAGGCCCATATTTAGACCTTTTCCTCTATTACTGTTAAATAATACGTTTATTGTAGGAATGCATTTATTTAATACCTACATAATATAAAAATAACACTAACCTCTTAGCTTAAGTTGCTACATGATTTTGCAACGTATGTATCACGTTTACAGTAAATTCGAAATTTCTTCCTTGGAAGAATGGTAACAACGAAGAAAAAATGTTATATTGAACTGCGTTTCTTACAACTGGACAATCGTTCATAAAGAGGAAGCAACAGCTGACGCATAGAAAGTGCTAGAACCTTCTTCCTATTGAGTACTTTTTTGTGTGCGCCTAATTATTTACTATACGCTATAAGTTGTTGAGTTATAGAAATCACTTATGTTTTCCTTTCCATCTAATATCTGTTTTGCATACATTGTATTCATCTTTTCTACAACTTCTCATTATATTTCTACTTTCTCTATATCGATATTTATCCTCTGATAATTTATTTATATTGTTTATTTTGTGTGCTGCCATCTATGATTCATTTTTGAAACTGCTCTCTTTCCATATGTTATTGATATGTCTGGTTTGTAACAGCTCAATTTGAAACAACTAGACACGTTTATACAATCAAAATTAAGGTTTTTGGCGTTATTCAAGTTTGGCGCCCTGTACGGAAGTGCTAAAGTTTAGAAATTTCAAAACAGGTGCGACTGAACTAGACGCAACATGCAACGCGACAACGTAGCCCTGAAGTCAGCGAACGTTCCTTGTCTCTGCGAGTGCCGTAAAAGCACCTTTAATGAGAATTCGAAATGTGACACCTCGCCTGACCCACCGCGACCGTTGACCTTCCGTAATGGCCGCCTTAGGAGCACTCGCTCCATAAATTACGTTTCATGCACCATCGTCCGATGCCTAATTATGCACACATGATGCATTTCCATACATGTAAAGCACTTCCCTCATAAATCACCCCTTCCCCTCCCCCCACCTTCTCTCTTTCCGCGGAGATAAAGGAGGAGACTGCCCCTCGGTGTTTGTTCCACACCACGCGACTCCGCGGCTAGCTTCATTTACATGCAAGAGTTACATACAAGAGTTCTGGTCTTTCACACTTCTGTTAAAGCGTGTTATTTATAACACTAAGAGTGTTTTTTTCCCACAAATTAATACGTTTCACCCTTCCCCCCTACAGGTACCAACTATCCCCAAGTACAGGGTGTCTTATAATTCACTCCCTATTTTTAAGTCACTAAACTACGGCTCGGAAATTGATAAAAAAGAAAAATTCTGACCCCTTGAAACAATGCTACTAAACCCTATCAGACCGTTTCCCTTCAGTTATAACAAGAAAGCATCGTTTTTATTTTCTTTTTTCAACCATTCTTGTGTTTAGGTACTTTCTCAGTATTTCTTTATGTTTTTGTTGCAATTTTCTTCATTTTTGAGGTTTATTTTTCTCTTCCACTGTTTAAATGCATTTGCTGGCATATCTTACATGTTTAAATTTCCTGACATAGTCTTTTTTAGCAAGTTCGCCATTAACCTTTAAACAGCGAATGGGTCATATTATGACCCATAGAAAGTATAGGCAAAAACAGCCAATGGGTCATATATGACCCATGGTGCCAATTACAGCATTCAGTGCTTTTAGGACCTTCATACTTGTATGTGATGTAAACGCCGACAGATGTTGAGATAAGACTTTGAAATGTCATGTGGAAGAAAACATATTGCGTCATATTTCAGCCTGTATAAGAACTAGGGACTTGAAACAAGTTTCACTTTGTTGCAAAGGGTCTACTATTTGTAAACAATGCAAAAAATTGCGCCCTTTTTCCAAAATAACGGGAGAAGAGGGGGCGAACCCCAGATTTTGTTTCATTGAAATTTGGGGACTTGGTCCCTCCCAACCACGTTTTTCTCACTTGGGCTTTCTGAATTTTACAAGGTCGCATGTTCCGATGTTTTTGCTTTCAAACAAAAGTTATCCGAAGTAGATTGCTCAAATAGTCTCAGAGATATAACGTTTTTCTGAAATAAGTGTAAAAATTTAAAAATCGCGCGCAAAGGCCGCGGCGAGAGAGGGGTTACTTTCGAAAACCGGCTCGGGTGTTTAAAGGTTAATCGAATATATGGTAATTGCAAAAGCACAATATCAGTTTTAACTAAAACGTTTGGCAATGAAGTAAATAATTAATTGTAGTAAGTTTATTTTACTTACAGCAAACTTATAATACTTTGAGTGAGCCCTATTTTGACGTTTCATTGCTGGCCACTATTATCGCTTTCATCTGTGGTTTTAAAGTAAAATTAGTCACAATGTTAAATATATTTGACCGGATTAATGCCATGAAAAAGCAAGTGACACAGCGATGAAACTTACGGGATATGTAGGCCAGGCTGTGGTACGTCCATGGGAGTATTTAAGGGGGGGGGGGTTCAACGGGTCCAACTCCCCCCCCCCCTTATGGTTCAATAAAGTTACCAGATTACGTGTTCTATCTGCTTGTTCACAAACATTTCTTCGCACTTATTTTATTCTCGTAACTTCTAGACGTACGTATAGGTCGGGATACGGATGGGAAGAAAATTACGTAATTTCACACACTAGATGGCACTGGAGACCAAATGTCTGCAATTTCCTGATAGTTTCGGAATTTCTGCAATAAGAAACTGCATTGGGACTGTCAAATCAGTCATATTTTTTTTCCTTTGAGTTTTCTTTAGGAATTTGGTTTTTAAAAACGCAGTGCGAGAATATCGGGGAAAAACCGTAACATTCTCAAGTTGTTTGACACAAGATGAACAGAAAAGCATCAATACTAAATAGCGAGTGAGGTTTCTGGAATGATATTCGTTGATAACATCGTATATATAGAAAGTACGGACCTTAAAATTTACTAGTAGAAGAGAAATATTTCAGCAAGCTCTTCCGTTTCTTCACTGTGTAACCTGTGGGGAGTTTGAAACATCTTCACTAGTTCTTACCAAATTGTTTTCATGCAGTGCAAGATTATGTTGGGCACCTCAAAAGGGGTACTGTAAACATGTCAGTATTCTAAACGAGATATTAAAAAAAATTGCCCCCCTAATCATGGACGTCCGCAGATTTTTTCCACGGAGGGACAGAAAGTAGTTTTTTCTCATGGCGCATATTACCCCGATAATAGTGTTGCTCCCTCAAAAAACACCACTTGAATTTGAATTTATTGCATTCCCGCATTCCCATTATAATAATTAATGTAAATTACTGTAACTGAAATCAAATTATACGTGTGAAATATATACTTTTAGATTCACATTCGTTTTCTAAGGGGGAAGTGTGGCCATCCTTGCCCCCCCCCCAGAAATTTAGTGTACAGAAATCTTATTGCCGTTATTAAACGATATTATATTTTCAAGATGATGAAAGTTCAAAGCAACTAAGGGGAAAGGGGGTGCAGTGGACGGAAATCAGTTCTGGGGGGGGGCAAATATTTAAGTAAAAGAAAGCAAGGCTAGCCGAATCTAAGAGTAGCAGGACAAAAGGACATTCAAAATGGTATTATAGTGCAGGAGGCCTTAGAAAGATCGTTTCGCGGGCTTGCAGCAGACGACAATATGGGGGGGTGTCTTCGAGAACCAATCAGGTCCGCGAATGAGCGAGCCCGGTTGCCACAGCTAGCTCCTGCACACTTCTGGAACGGTAAGTGACCTCTGCCTCTTGCTACCTCGGCCTGTTTGTTCGGCTGAGGAGCAGACGACAGGAGAGTATCGGCAATAGTGTGCGAGCGACGTCTGCTGTTAGCCCGCGAAACGCTCTTTCTAAGGCCTCCTGAAACTATAGTTTTTACGTCTTGCTTGCACTATTTCTTCCAGAATGCCAAGAGAACCTGCACTGGGGCACAGAGGGTAATTGCCCACTCAATTTAAAATTTTACCGGGAGTTGGCCCTCGGCGCCAAACAATCTAAATGAAAAAATGTGAAGAGAATGCCATGATGCCCCATGAATTTTTTTGTGCCCTATTAAATCAATATTGTTTTCAGTTTGCAAAGATTTGGATCAGAAATTTTTCTTGATCGCTTCGCTCGCATTTTGCTTCTTTTCTGTACTGCATTGTAAATTACTAGAAAGAGAGAGAGAGAGAGAAATAATAACAAGTAAGAACTTCAGACTCCCTGACAATAATATAGTGAGAAGGAATGACGTTTTTCTTTCCTCGACTGCAGGTATTTATCCAATATTTTCAATCTGGGAGGATGTAAGTTCCCATTTATGTGGTGTAAAGATAAATGTAGAACCAAAATCACCATAAATTGGGCCTTGTGAAAAATTTTATGGGTTTTGATGGAATTTTGGGCTGATGTTATTACTGCCTGACTGTCCCCCCCAATCAGAGGGTATGCGCACACCTCTGGAGAGAGAGGTGAATGAAGAAAAGAGAGCGAGAGAGAGAAGAAATAGAGAGAGAGGGAGAGGAAAATTGACAGAGGGGAGAAGAGAGAGAGAGAAGAGGAAAATAGAGTGAAGGAAAAGAGAGAGAGAGAGGGAGAGGTGTAAGAAGAGGAGAAAAGACAATTGAGGGGTAAGAAAGAAAGAGCGAACGAGGGGAAAGAGAGAGAGAGAGAGATTGATTGATTGATTTTGATTTGCTTTATTCTACTTCGCTTTTCTGTGCCACTCTTGGCTAATTTGCGAAGGTGGGGAAGAGTGATGATATGATGAAATTGATGAATGGACACTCACAAACATCCATGCCCAGACCTTGATTCGAACCCGGGACCCCTGGGGAAAGAGAGAGAGAATGAGGGAGAATACATTTGCCATATGGTAGCTCGGTGCCGAGCGTGTTAGGTGATCGTCTTTCCATTTCGTCACGGAACGTCCCGTGTTCGAGTCCTGGCCTTGGCATGGACGGGTGTTCCCTTAAGAGTGTCCCCTCGCCAATTTAATCTAATCATCACTCGCCGTCATCGTCACGATTAGCCAGAGTGACAGAAAGCAACGCTAAGTAAAAAAAATATGCACAATTCCATACGTCACATGCGTTTTCAAGCACATGACGTTTGATTGATTAATTGATTGGTATGATTTATTTTACTTCGCTTTTCTGCCACTTTTGGCTGATTGCAAAGATGAGGATGAGGGATGATATGATGAATTCGATACAAAGAACATCAATGCCAAGGTCGGGATTCGAACCGTGGACACCTGGTGTCGTCGCTCGCTATGCTAACCACTTCGGAACTATTTGCTTTATGAACAAGTAAGCCTTTATAAATCTAATTGTTTGATCTGTGAAACAAATATGACTATTATTTTCGGGGAGAGGAAATCCCTGGGATACCCCCCCCCCTTCCCGACTTAATTCGCACCCTGCTCGAGACGAGACACCAAGTTCCAAACCCTTATCTTAATACCATCCATTGAGATGCGTGTGGGTTGGTGCACAGATAGATATGTGTACAGTGTACACACACACACAGACAGGGTGGGCCAAAATTGTGCAGCAATCAGCCTATAACCCCCCCGGTTTAAGCGCCCATGGGGTAGAACCATTATCTGTATCGCAGAAACGTGAGTAGCAATAAATCTTCCAAACTCAAATTTAACATCAATTAACGTTTAGGTTAAATTGACGAATTAGTGATTCATAGATGGGACTGTAACTAATTGATACCATTGTCTCTTCAATAGAACGCAATATAGCTTTCCTTTACACTAATTTAAGTAGTAATATGAATATTTAATTATCTCCAAAACGAATCTATCCAGTGTAGAACAAGAAGTGGAATATATCAAAAATTATTATTATACTCTCTACTCTATGCATACAAGCTAATTATGAAGCATTATATATTCAACTACCACAACCAGCGCGCTGTGTTCATAACTATAACCGCTGTTGTACAGACATTGGGACTACATTCTTACCAATTCTTTTCTTGGAGTTATAATCGTACCTACAAAGACATAACATAACATAGGTTACAGCGCCTTGAATAACGTAGTGTGGAAAACGGCACTGTTCTGGGCTCTCTGGCTGGTTCCACTCGAATATGATACCGCTAGAGGCGCTGGTGTCGGTACAGCTGCATGGCATTCGTCTGTTTATAATGGAAGTAAATGGAATTTTCGCTGCAACGTCTGATTCTTTTACATGAAGCATTTCTATGAATGTGATAATTGCTATGATATTTGGTACAGTGGTCGCGAAGATAATAACGAACGTTCTAGACAGTCGACCACGTCCTGTTATCGTTATACTTTCATTAATAATACGGGATAAAAAATACGCGTTGAATGCTCTTGGTAACTAATTTTTTGTGTATGAATTAGGTTCATTAATCATCATTATTATTATTATTATCATCATTTGTTTTAAAGATATATTTGGTCTATTTTTTCCGCTTTAAACTAATGATGATTGTATAAAACGACAAGGGGAAACCCACAAAACTTCCTTAGTGCATCGACATGAGTGTAAGGAAACTTTCAGACCAATGGAACAAGCGACTCGTGATGTTCACACTGGTGTGACTAGTGAGGGTGGTTCAAACAGCAAGCGACACATTCATATGCCGTACTCGCGTGCTACTTGTTACTTCGGTCTGAAAGCTCCTTAAAGGAAGGGTGCTCAGACCGAAGCGACGCGCCACAGAGAGAGTTCCCAACTTAGTGACAAGCGACATGGTTCGTGCCTTCAGTCTATTAGCAAGCGTTTGCTGCTAATTGTGCGAACAGCAGATCTAGGCGACACGATAAACCGCATGTTACAACAACAGATCTAGGAGACACGATAAGCCACTTTGTCGCTTGCGTGTCGCTCATACTGGGCCCTTTTCCCCAATAGCTTGTAACGTGTTGCCGTGGTTTGTTGTTCGCGCATGCGCGATGCAATGAGTGTCTTGCTTTAGGGAGATTGCTCACCAAAGTGACAAACGACACGCGACACTTATCGCTTGAGGATTTCACCAACCGAACGCTGGCGTGTGCTGCCCGTCATGCCGCTACGATATGAAATGTTGCTCTTGATTGGTTCGTTTCCAAGTGACATGTGTCGCGTGTCGCTTCGATATGAAAGTTGCCTTGGACAGAAGGATCCGTGTTGCTTTGGTGTGAAATCCTCGTATCGTTTGTCGCGTATCGCTTTGGTGTAAAATCTCCTTGAGAAAACGGTGCAATCAGAGCTTGTGTCCCTAAGGTTCGAAAGGCTGCATTGATTACCAACTGCTCGCTTCCAAGCGACACTTGTGGTTTGTCACCTCAGTATGAAATATCTCTCAGGATACTATTTATATTTTAATAACATAGAAAAATAAACTCTACTACACAACCCAACGCCTGACGTCCGGAATCACATTGCGATGTTTCTTCTTGTGTTACGCATGCTATTTATTTATTAATTATATTTTACTTTTCTTTCCAAATTAATGCCGTTTCGTGACTGCAAATCACTCCACAAATATAACTGTTTCCATCAATTCACGTACCGCCTTTCAAGACAAACAAATCTACACAATACATTCCAAAAACTATCTAAGCCGCATTACTTTCATAAGAAAATTAGCAGCTGTGCTGATCGCACTGCCATCTATGTTGTCATCCGTCTCGGGAACCAGTTTCTTGGGTCGTTTTCCACACTACGTTATTCAAGGCGCTGTACCTAGGTTACACTTTCCACTTCTACTGAAATCGGCGAAGTTCAATTTTCGGCCGTCGGAGCGCTACTTGCGTGCACTTCCACAATATGGATGTTAAATATGAAAAGTCTTCTTACTTTGAGGCTTTGATATTTCGTTCTTCCAATACGTTCAAATGTTAGGCTGTGTTTGTACATTCTTTCAGTCAAGATTTGTGAATGTCCAGATTGAAAATGATTCAGTAGTGGATCATAATGCAGATTAAAATTAACAGATGCAGATAAAACGGTGCTTGTGTTAGTAGCTATGTACATAAACAAGTGCTCTCTTCAAAATCTCATAGACCACCTTCAAAATCTCATAGACCACCTTCAAAATCGAAAGCAGGAAGTTGTAAAGGTAGTTAAAATTATTACAGTCACGTCTCTTCTATATATTAAGTTCATTTACATGCAACTATATTTCGGTATTGACGTAGGGACACAATAGTCACAGTTCAATTTCTTTCCCACTTTAGCCGGACCTTGTAGCCGAGTGGTTAGCATATCGCGCTGCGACGCCAAGGGTCCCAGGTTCGAATCCCGCTCTGGCTTGGTTGTTTGTGAATGTCCATGTTTTAGCCAAGAGGCACAAAACGCGAAGTAAAATAAACTAAATCAAATTAAAAACAAAATCAAATCTTTCTCACTTTAGGCACAATGTTGCCACACTTGCTACCTTAAAATTGGATAGCAAAGAGACATGATAAAATAAGGAAGTTACAGGGTGCCCATATTTAAAATTCTATTTTAACTGTATGGAGTTGGGTCACTACATATCGATGTCCCTGACACCGTAATATAACGCACTGCAAAAGCTCTATTGCACCTATTTTAGGTTTATGTGCCTCAATTTAACCTATTTTTAGGTTTTACTGGATTTTTATATCTCTCAGATGTATTTACTAGGTTTTTGTGGCGAAATAATTCAATAACTGCCGTGTTTGAAACATGTTTTCTGTCGATATCCCTCCCTCCAAGTATATGATGTTTATCAAAGGTTTAAACAAAACAAAAATGTCTGACGTCACTGTTACCTGCAGACAGTGGCGGCGAAAGGGAACAATTACCCCCTACTTTTTACCCTGCACTATAGACTCTTAATGCTAAGCCTTGCCTACTAACATAAAGTAAACTGTCCTTGCCCCCCCCCCCCTCCTCTCCATTCTCACTTTTGTCACCCATTCGTCTCTACTGCAAACTTCTGATATGTGTGGCCTTGCTCACTTTCGCGTCAGTTTGGTCCTTTTTGGCATTCACGCCTTGCGAAGTAATAGTTCAGCATTCGAATTAGCACTACTGACTATGTTTCTGTTGAAAGATAATTTTGAGCACATGAAATGATCCTCACAGACAAAAGGCGGAGTTTGAGTGTGGATAACGCAAAAAGATTCATGGTGGTCACTAGGACCATGATAAGATTCAAGTATAATTCCTGGTTTTCAAGGCGAACTTTCCAAAAATTCAAGGATACGAGCAGATGTTTTCTCTATTCCAACCTTACGTATCACCGACTCTCACCCTCCCTTGCATATACAAAAATATTGACAATGTAAAGGGTTTGTATGATTCCAATGTAACAAATAATTTACCTAATCAATTTCAAGATATATTATTTTGTAATAATCTTCCGTTTGTCAGATATATTATTCTGAAAAAGACACTAACAAAGTAAACGGAGAAAATTTTATTTTATTTTCCATGTAGCTTTCCTTTTCTTCCAAAAAAATAAAAGCTAAACTGAGAGAAACTTGCTTCAGAGCATTTATAAACATGTATAAATTTAATGGGATTTGGGTTAATAAAAGTTGCAATTTTTCACGTCTACGAAGTAAAAAATGGAATAGAGACAACATCCACTTGTACCTTATTTCATGTTTTCCAGAATTCATGAATATTGCCAGAGCAATTCACGCATATTTCCGGTGCCAATAATTCACCTATAATTACCGGAATTTAAGGAATTCCAAGTGAGTAGCCATCAGTAAAGTTGACGAAAACTGCCAAATTTCAGATTTTTTGGGGCTCTTTGTTCTCGAGTTACTGACTTTGAAAAAAGCAAAAATATCCCAAAATTTGACGACATTTTGAAATCTTTAAGCAGCTGTAGATCAAAACTATTTGACGTAGAGAGCTCAAATTGGAGTCATTCTCTTCTGCATTTAATGGGCTTTAATTTGAAATGCAACATGACTGTGGTATTTGAATTTTGTAATCTTTTTTGAAATTCTCAAAAATACATTTTTTAAAAAATATATGTTTTGAAGATATCAATTTACTATTTGTGTGCAAGATTTCTTAATGGGACGGCAATGGGTTCATATGGAAATTATTTTCTTGTATTGTAATGTGTTCGAAATATGCTAAATTTCTTGATCTTCATGTTAAAACCATAACTTAAGTTGAGTGGCTGATGTTGAAATCTTCATATTAGTCTATTTTATAATTTTTGAATAAATAATATGAAAATTTGTAATATTTATCACTTTTAATAACAATGTATAGGTACATATTTTATAAAAAAAATAACATGGAACATAACAACCTTAATATATAAAAGTATGATATTAAAATTTGAGGAACTTTCAAACCAAAGTGACATTCAACAAGTGACAAATTTTACTTGTCTCTTTCACGTTGCTCGGACTGGGTATTTTTTCAGTAAAGTGCATCATGTCGCTGTGCATGTATTAACGGCGAATGCTTCTTTATGGACTGAAGGGACTTGTGTTGCTTGTTGTTTGTGACTTAGGTGTGAATCCTTGTCACCTGTCACTTGTTATTTTGGTCTGAGATCCCCTTTACAGGCATTTTAAGAATAACGTATTTATATCATGCCTCTAAACCCAAAATAATGATTCATGAGAGATAAAATATGTGAGGTATTCCAGTCAGTTTTAACATAACAGGAAAGGAACAAGTCTCAAGAGGAATAACTAGCTGGTAAAGATTGTTTACAGTGATAAGTGATGACCTTGGAACTTGGGTAGCAACTGATAGTACATCTTTAATGCATTGTCCTCGTTTTCTGCATACCCGCAAACACACACGCACACACATAAAATGAATAGATTGTATCGTTGTTATAATAAAATTTGTGACGTGAATATTGTAATTTGTTACAACCTTTCAACGTTTGCAGCGGCCGGTGGGTTGAAGTTGGGGAGATAGAAATAGATATAGAAGAGGTTTTCTCGGGCAATCAGCCAGGTGATTTCCGGAAAGGCTTCCGACCTTTCGAGAGCTAACGTCACTCTCATCTTCAGGGATTGAAGTGCAGAGATAGATAATGAACCTTTTCGAGCAAGGCCTCATCTCCAGGAAGCTATCAACTCGCGGCAAGCCACGGCACCTAGCGACCTGTTGAGCGAGATGAGTCAAGGCAAAATGGATAATAAACCTTTTCCTGCTCCCACAGAAATAGGCAATAATTAGGCTGGAGAGTTCAATGAACTAACCGATCTCTAATACGCACTGGTAATGATCAGGCTGGAAAGTTCATACGAACGAACCGATCACTGATACAGTTTTAAAAAAAATGAAGTGCAGAGATAAGTCAAGGTGACGTTATATGTATTTCGTGTGGGAGGGGTCCGGTGTAGGTGGCGGGCCAATCAGGTGGCGTTTCTCCGACGTCCGCGCTCCCAGTCGACTATCGCTAACCAGGTTGTGTGAATCCTATGTAGACCTTGTAATATTCCTCGTATGTATCAAACCCAAACCATTACCTATAACATGTACAATTTTCCATATACCCAACATATCTCCCATTAAATGACCTTCTTATGCATAACCCTGTATGTACTAACCTTGTAAGCATTATCCTGTATGTCTTCATGTAAGTTTCATAAGTATGCATCCCAACTGCATTTCATAATTATTCCACTATACTCACATCCCAACCTCCACAAGCTGAGGGTGCAAAACATCCAAAACGACCTGACAATACGCTCAGCCTCCAAGGAGGCAAACATTACCCTTGTGCGAGGACTAAACCTCAATTCTCTCGCTCCAGCCAAGTTAATAGGAGCAAACCACTTCCCCCACACTAGAAACCCCCGCTGTTGCAGTTGCAGCGGAAAGCAGTTCAACCCAACTCATCAAACATTTCTCTATTTCTCCACTTCTAAATAGCACTTCTACACCCAAGAAAAGCAGAGTCCTACGGGACGGTTCTTACACCACCTCCCACCAATGCAGAATGATGATGGCGATGGGTCAAGTTCGAGTCCAGTGTCCCTGTTGGGGTTGTCCTTTTCCCCGTGATGGCTATTGCTTCTTTGATGAGACGGTCCCAGTAATTTGATGATTTATTGATGATCTCGGTGGTTGTGAAGTCAATTCTATGGTCCTTGTGGATTGAATGTTCTGGAACCCTGATTTTTCCGGATGAAAATTCTTTATGTAGCTGGCGTGTTCTTTGCAGCGCTGTTCGATTGTCCTCCCCTTTTGTCCAATGTAGGTTTTACCGCAGGCACAGGCGATATGGTAAACTCCCAGTGTCTTCTGTCCTAGATCGTCTTTGGGGTTTCGAAGTCGGCTTCTAACTTTCGATAGCGGTTTGTGGATAGTCTTGATGTTGTGTTTTGAGAGAATGCGGCTGATGACTGCAGAGAGGTTACCGGTGTATGGGACTATTCTTGTCTTCTTGGCCATCAGGTGGATCCGGGTTTGTTCGTTGGTTGTTCTTGCGTGTTACTTTCTTTAGCGTCTTGTTGATAATGTCTTCACTGTATCCATTCTGTCTGAAGGCTGTGCGTAGGTGTCTTATTTCCTCTTGCAGGAAGAGATATAGTCTGAATTCCTTTGGAGGCAGTCTCTACCTGAAAACCTTCAGGTTATCGAAAAGGCTGCCGAGCAGCTCCTTTGTCTGCCAGCTTATCGCAGCAGAGGGCGAGCAGCACGTGCAAAAGCTTGTCGCTTATGCCTCCGACAAGACAATAAATTCTCCGATTAGAGATGTGAGAGCAACTGATCTATCACTGCTAGACTGAGTATACCTAAGTGAACATCACCAATTGGTTACTGCAATCTTTAGTCAGTTGTGAAATGCTCAGTGAAGTAACTCTGTTTTATACTCTCAAAGTGATGCTTTTAATGTGAATTAATTTAAAATAATTGTTATTAAACTAATGTGTGGTCTGTGGTTCATAAAAATGATTACTTGGTTTATTATGAATATGACGTATGTATATTTTATTCGATATTAAGACCTTGTATTTGTATCCTATTCTAAAATGTAAACACAAATATATATTTTTCAATTCGATTACCAGATACTAAAAGTGATAAATATTACAAATTTTCATATTATCTGTAGTCCAAAAAATATAAAATAGACTAATACGAAGACTTCAACATCAACCACTCAACTTAAGTTATGGTTTTAACATAAAAGTAAAAAAAATTACAAATTTCGAACACATTATTTCGAGTTCCTTAAAAATTGCAAAATTGAAATACCAGTCATGTTGCATTTCAAATTAAAGCTCATTAAAAGAAGAAGAGAATGACACCAATTTGAGCTCTCTACGTCAAATAGTTTTTGATCTACAGCTGTTTAAAGATTTCCAAATGTCGTCAAATTTTGGGATTTTTGCTTTTTTGAAAGTCAATAACTCGAGCCGAAAAAACATGAAAATTGGCAGTTTATGTCCTCTTGATAGGCACAATGTATATACAAAAAATCTAAAAAATCTGAATCCTAAAGGTTCAAAAATAATTATTACGGTTGATTTGACATGGAATGACCCGGACTTGTTGTGAAGGAATTTTTCAGGAGAGATTTCGAAAATGGAACTACGTAATCAAAGTCCATACAATTTTCATGCCAATTTGTCATGTGATTAAATGCATAAAATTCTAGATGCGTTTAGAGTTCAAAATTAAAGGATTTGTATTGTAGAAAATCAATCTCTTACCATAATCTAAACAGAGCCATCTATTGGGAAAATTATAAAACTACACATTTTATTGTGAAATTAAGGCAGTTAATATGTTGCAGTTTTCTGAAGAAAAAAATATCCATGTCGATATTTCTCTGATATTTTAAAAATATCGATTCGATATCGATATATCGAAATGCCGCACAACTCTCCGCACGTCAGTGCATAGGTGACTTTATCGTTGAGGATCGTCAATATGGAAAGGAGGTAGCGCCAACGTTCACTAGATTGATGATCTACTGGTAGCCTTCTTTTTCCGAGAGGGAGAGAATTCCCACGGCCGGCGTCACGTCCCTCTCCGCCGGTAATAGTTTGACAAATTGCGTTCAACAAATTTCACACGTTCGAGTAATAATCATTGTTGCGATCCGAGAGTTCAGGAAGAGGGTAATTACATGCGCTATGATACCCAGCGTTGGCAGGTGTTGAGTTTTTCTTGTCTTTTTTTTTTTCGATTTCGGGGCGGTTATCTTGCTCGACCACGTGACTGTAACGAAAACGAACTTTCAAGTGACCTCCAATCGTATCGTTTAGCCGATTCGATCACGATCAGAACAAGATCAGAGATGTCAGAATGCAAATAACGGTGTACCTTTGCCGTGCAGTTTCCAATTTGGTTGTAATAATACGTCCACGATCGGAGATATTGCCCTCCCTCCCCTCCTCTCATAATTCTGCCTCATCTACAGTTTCATCCTGGCAATTTATGCGCGATGGTTCCGCCACGAAACCTAACGACTTCAAAGTCGGAAAGGGTCCGCGCCTCTTGACCCGCTTGACTGTTTATGCCGCGAGGTCCTTGTTAGGAACACCTGAAGGATGCTTGCGGTGTGGAGGGTGGGAGGGGGGGTCACTTAAAATTCAAATCGGTCCTTTTCGAAAGAACTGGAGCATCGTAACAACATGATATACCCAGCCCTGATATTCCGACCTAGACTTTTGCATTCCCCAAACCAGGGCCGATCCTAGGGAGAGGCAACTATAGCCCTTGTCCAGTATTACGGCGGGCGCTCTACATGCTGACAGGGGAAGTGGGGAGCAGGGAAGCACCAATCCAGCAGCCTGTAGAACAAGGTGCGCGCAGCACCTCCTCCCGCGACGTCGTAACTCTCGGCACCACCGCTATTGTCTGGTTGGTCTGCGGCGTATTCCCCGCTCCCACTTCCCTTGCTAGCATGTACTAGCATGTAGAGCGCCCGCCGTAAGACTGGTCAAGAACCACGCTGTAGACGATATATCGCGATATTGAAAAATATCGTCCAGGCGATATAAACTACACGATATATCGTCAATATTTTGGCGATATATATCGTGTTGGCGACACATCGTAACGATTGGCGATGTATATCGTGGAGACGATATATCGCCGATATCACGATACGGCAAAAATATAGTATCATCTGTGACGATATATCGCGATATCAAATGTCCGATATCGTTCATCCCTACAAGCAATTCTGGCACTCATGGGGCTCCGCGCCAATCAGATATTGTTTGGACTTACTTAAAAATATACAAAGTTACTAAAATCATATTCTAAGCAAAGTTCTATCTTCTGTCTGGAATCTGTGGGGCAAGGCCGCGCATGACGGAAGAGAGAAAGTGTGCTGGCAGAGCAAAGCAGTGCGCGCTGCTCCAAACGGCTTGTAGCTGCACTAATTTCCCCTGCCACGAGTTCATTGGTTGAGCCTCTTTTGAGTGTCACTACTTTCGCAGTGTACATAAAAATGAGGTTCAGATATTTCAATCAAAATTAGTTAATATGAATTTTTGTAATTATATAATGAAGTGAAAATTTTAATTTATATGGAGCAATGTATATTCATAACAGTCAAAATTCAATGAAAAGTAAGCATATATAAATATATGAATTAATTGTTTATCAATTGTAATAATATTTATATTGTGATAGTACACCTACACTTTGGACTAAGGAACAAGAATCGCTGATTTTTATACCTCTGAAAAATTTTGGTTATTGGCCCCGCTTATATTGTATTCCCAAGGCCTCGAACCGGTCCTGCCCCAAACTAATTTCTATTGAAAATCAACTCGATACCAAAATATAGAGCTACAGCGGGATTGCACACACTTTTCAGGTTTTATCAGTGGTATCTGATAAGCCGTTGACAAGCTATCACAATGTACAGGATTGCGCACATAAAAATGAGGCGATGTTGTCAGATGTAAAATGTTCTCAAGCCGTTCTCACTTCCCTAACCTAACCTAACCTTTCTCTCTCGCTTCTTGTCTAAAGAAAAACAGTTGTTTTTTTTCAGTGGCAACGTTGGATCAAAACCTGTGCGCAAAACAGGCCAGTGAGATTTGTGCGCAATTCTGGACCTAAAGTGTGCGCAATTCGGTTGCGGCGAAATATAGCCTCAACCGACTTTTAAAACCAGCAGGTCAACCCCTCACAAGATTACAAATTAGAAAGATTATTCACATTGGACTACACGTTCTGTCTCTCGTTCGCGGTCACCTTCAAGTACTTACGAATATTTACATATAAATCTTTAATCCTTTAGCTTTATCGGACCAAAAACTGTTAAAATCGATTCACTGGTTCTCGAGATACTGGGTTTTGAAAACATCAATGTAAATGGATTTAAAATGACGCCATATTTAAAGATGGCGGCGAATCAAGTCGTGCTCTTCCACATCGTACGAACGTTTGGGTACTTTAGATTTGGTAGGCACGTAGTTCGGATCCACTTTAAACTGTAGGTCCTGTCCCCATTAGTCTTTCTGTGCATAAAGTGGACTTGAAAAACAAGTTTTCTACCAGATCCTCCTATGTAATGAGCATACGCGAAACTATTATTTTCCCCCATTGTCGTTATTGAGATGTCAAAAAAAAAAACAGTGATTTCGTCACAAATAAAGCTATTTAATATGAATTACAAATTAAATAATGTTACTTGGCGAATATTTTATTTTTACGGAATTTGTCTGGTAATTCAGTAATAGTTAATAGAGAAAAGTATATTGAAATATACCCTATTCTTTTCTAATTTAATATCTTTATAGATATTTCTGAACTACTTTTTCTTGTTTGATTCTTTTCGCTGCATCATTTTCTAGATTGCACTGCCATCTGTTGGGAACGAATTCATTATAATTGTGCGACGTAGAAGCATTTGTCCCGCTGCTACTGTTTATTGAGTTGCGGATCTTAGCCTTCAGCTTCTTCATCTTCTTCTACTTCTTCTTCTACCAATGGCCCTTTCTTTCTTCTTTTCGTATTCAGGTCTTAATTGAATGCGAATTCAGGAGGTAAGGAATGAGCATGGGCTCACGTCCAAAGACCAGGACAAAGGAGCCTGGTCGTCTAATGAGCTCACTCTTTCTTACACGGACGAAGAAGGAAAAAGAGGGTGGAATAGGAAAGTAATAAAGGGTGCAGGGAAGACGTGAATAAGTAAGGACGGATGAGGAATAAAGCATTTGCAAGGAAATCAAATAGCAGAGAACAGGGCCAATGGAAGAAACATGTAAGCCTCATAATTGAAGTTTGAAAGTAAGAGCATATCTTAGTGCAGGGATCCCAAACTTTCTCGTTTCAAGATGTTTGCACGCCGCCCAAGTCAGAATGTAGGCCTATCTAAGGCAGGCTATAGACGGAAGCATTTCCTTTAACATTTTTGCTTGCATAAATGCTATGAAAATGCTTTCAAACATCTTATAGCAAATAGTACTTTACACGGAAACATTTCATGTAACTTTTCGGCTAGCTTTTGCGATTACAATGTATAACATATACAGCATGAAAGGCACGTCGAGTTACGCCATCTATACTGAGTGCACAGTGTTTACATTTAAAACAACTAAAATATTCTGCCATACGTGTACAGTAAACGTTGTAAAGTATGTATTTAAGCAGTGCCATTGCTTTTGTACCTAATAACGGTTTATACGAAACGTTATTCCTCTCGGTTGAATAGTTATCGTATTTTAAACATGTGAAGTGAAACATTGTTTACATCTCACGCGGCCGCCATTACAACTACACTCGTGACCTAGAGGTCGCTTCTGATTGGTTACGCTACGAAAATTGCTACGGACCGAGCCTATCAATTTACACGGTAGCATTTTGGTCATGGCATAAACGTTAAGAAAAATGCTTTCATCTAAAGGGGACCTTACACTTGGAACGCACAGTTAGTGTGGTTAGGTTGCTTACCTTATGTTAAAAAATAAACATATATTTTAAATTTATCTACTAAATAAGCACATTTTTGGAACAACCATATGATTTCATAACAAGTCGGCAGTAGCGCAACCCCCACCAACCTTGGACGGAAGTCAAATCTAGGGGGACAAGTGGGGCAACAAACATTGACGGCCAAGGGCACCTGCAAGGGAAACACAAAGGGACAAGTACCCCCTCCTAGATTCCAAAATTTTATGGAAATAAAAATAGATTTAGAAATTTTCTTGATCGCTTTGCTCCCAATGCCTGCTTTTCTTGGTCTCATCAAGTTCAAAGCTGTAGCTAGGAGGCGACGGGAGTCTGTCCTGGACGCCGAACGATCTAAACGAAAAAAGTTGTAAAAGAGAGAACACCATGGCGCCTCGCGAAATTGTTTGCACCTTATTAAATCAATATTGTTTTCAGTTTGCTAAAAAATGGATCTAAAATTTTCTTGCTCGCTTCTCTCGCAATATCATTGTTTTTTGTAATGCCTTGGACCAGAGAGAGAGAGAGAGAGAGAGAGAGAGAGATTTTTTTTTTGATTTGATTTAGTTTATTTTACTTCGCGTTTTGTGCCTCTTGGCTAATTTGCGAAGATGGGGATGAGTGATGAAATTATGAAATTGATGAATGGACATTCACAAACAACCAAGCCCGACCGGGATTCGAACCCGGGACCCTTGGCGTCGCAGCGCGATGTGCTAACCACTCGGCCACAGGGTCGGGCAGAGAGAGAGAGAGAAGTAAGACTTATCTTAATTAATTTTGTCCTAAATGCATGAACAATTGTCGTTAGAAAGAACAACACATTTCAGAGACAATTTATATAATTTTTGCTGTTGGTTTATTATGAGGTGTAGGGCCTCCCCCATGGCGCAGTGGTAGCGTCATTGCCTTGTAATCGAGGGGTCCCGGGTTCGATACCCGGTGGAGGCACAAGTGGTTCGGATCCCACTTTAAACTATAGGTCCAGTCCCGATTAGCCTTACTGTGCATAAAGTGGACTTAAAACACCAACTCAATTCAAAACCAAACTTATTATGAGGTGGATGAATTGATTATGTAATGTATTTAAATAATAAATGCTGAATATGTATTTATTAAATAAACTTTTAATACGCACAGAATTTAGTGTTAGCATGTTACATATGAGTCATTCGATGCGAAATCAACACAGCTCCCAACCTGACCATTTCCGATTTTCATGAAATTTGGGGAGTTGAAACTATGCATGGAACTTAGTAACTATGGAAATTTTGAGTGTCGATTGTCTTGTAATTGTTAAATTATTCAAGGTCAAAGTTCGCATAAATTGCTCTTTTTGAGCCCGCTTAGCTGTATTAAATGTGCTATAACTCCGCCCCTATTTCGCCTAGGAAGCTCAAATAAAGCTTATTGTACATGGAATGGAACAAGCTTTCCAGTGATATATAACGAGCCCACCTTTCGATAAGAATATAATTTTGTCACGTGACCTTGGCCTTTGACCTTGAATATCTCAAAACATGTCATCACCAAAAATCATGAAAAAAATATATTTGGTCCCTGATACCATACTCTAAAACATATCAAAAATCATTCTGGGACTGCAATGGGATCAGGAGATACAAAGTAATATGTGTAACTATGTGACTGATAACAACCTCATTACATGAACTATGACGAGTCTAATTTCCCTTAACACCCCCCTACAAAATGTAAAGGAGTTATCCTGGTCATGAAAGAAATAGGTTAGGCACAGGGAGATCTCTAGCTGTGTGTGTCAAGCGCAGGTCCGGCATATTGTTGACCGCCATTTTGAATTCAACGCAAAAATTTCAAAGGAAAGGGTGTGAAGTGATATATCAAATCAGGCTAGAATTTCACGAAAAATGAAGCAGCGAAGGTTTTTCCAACTTAGTTTTAGGCAGCAAAACGTTATACGCATATTTTTCACTTATGATATATGTACATTATAGTGTTGTCAATATTCCTGTGAGCACACTCGTTGACGTCTCTCACACTCGCACAGAACATTTGGCAATGTAGCAGGTGCAACATCATCTCAAGCAGCAACTATGCCTTCTCTCAGATGGTCAATATCACGGACTTTTGGTGCATGCACCATTCTCTTCAAATGTTTCTGAAGGTAAAAGTCCTCCTAAGATGTTAGATCTGGGGAATGTGCAGGCTTTTTAATAGATCCCCGTCTGCCCATCAATCTACCTAGAAATTTACCATGTAGAAATTGCCAAAATGTTCACATAGTGTGGTCACACAATGTCCTGTTTAAAAACTCTGGAAAAGTGCCATATCCCGTAAGCAAGGATGAAAAACCTGTTCACTTAACACATCCAAGAAGCCCTCACCATTTAAAGTTCCGTTGTTGAATATGGACCAACCATTCCCGTTCTCCATACACTATACCACATCATTAGCTTACCAGCAACAACCATTCGGCTGGGATCTGTCTACTGTAGATTATCAAATCACAGGTATTGCATATAATTTTTATTAACTTTACCGTGAACATAATAATTAGCCTCGTCACTGAAGAATTTTTAATTCCAAAGGAAGTGTCACGTAATTGTTGAGATACTTTTCCCAATATTCTCCACTATTCAAGTATTTGGTGAATGTTGCTGATTAACATCATATGCAATGGTGCGTATACTTCTTTCTCTCCCAAGATGTCAGCGTGATCTCGACGAGTTCCTAATACGTTAGGAGCATTCTTAATACTTTGTTTTTAACACCTCGAAAAGGAGAAAATCGTTACAAGCATGCAGTAATAACTTTTTGCTGGTTAAAGATACTTTGGAGAAACCTTCGACGTTTCATATCTCGTCAAGTTCTAGCTTGATTTTTATATCACTTCACACCCTCTCCTTTGAAATTTTTGCGTTGAATTCAATATGGCGGTCAACAATATGCCGGACCTGCGCTTGACACACACAGCTAGAGATCTCCATGTGCCTAATCTATTTCTTTCATGACCAGGATAACTCCTTTACATTTTGTAGGGGGGTGTTAAGGGAAATTTGACTCGTCATAGTTCATGTAATGGGGCTTTTATCAGTCACATAGTTACACATATTATTTTGTATCTTCTGATCCCATTGCAGTCCCAGAATGATTTTTTGATATGTTTTAGAGTATGGTATGAGGGACCAAATATATTTTTTCATGATTTTTGGTGATGACATGTTTTGAGATATTCAAGGTCAAAGGCCAAGGTCACGTGACAAAATTATATTCTTATCGAAAGGTGGGCTCGTTATATATCACTGGAAAGCTTGTTCCATTCCATGTACAATAAGCTTTATTTGAGCTTCCTAGGCGAAATAGGGGCGGAGTTATAGCACATTTAATACAGCTAAGCGGGCTCAAAAAGAGCAATTTATGCTAACTTTGACCTTGAATAATTTAACAATTACAAGACAATCGACACTCAAAATTTCCATAGTTACTAAGTTCCATGCATAGTTTCAACTCCCCAAATTTCATGAAAATCGGAGATGGTCAGGTTGGAAATTGCACATATTTGTGTTGATTTGGCATGGAATGACTCATATGTATTTTCTTACTTTTCGTCGCTCGATGTTGCACCACATTGTTTAAAACATGTTGTACATGAAAGTTATGTCATATGTACGAAAATAATTATAGAATTTGTCATGCATTTTCTACTATTAAAGCCGAGTGGTTAGAACATCGCGCTGCGACGCCAAGGGTCCCGGGTTCGAATCCCGATCGGGCTTGGTTGTTTGTGAATGTCCATTCATCAATTTCATCATTTCGTCACTCATCCCCATCTTCGCAAATTAGCCAAGAGGCACAAAACGCGAAGTAAAATAAACTAAATCAAATCAAATCTACTATTAAAAAATACAGTTTGTGTGCTTGTTTTCCATCGTTAGTTAATGTGAAATTTTATATTTTGAAAAGAAATGTTTCAAACCGTTTGTTTCAACCAAATGCTTCTACCTCCTTTTTGCGTAATTTACAAGGATAATAACGTATTTGACACCATTACTACTACTACTACTACTACTACTACTAATAATAATAATAATAATAATGTCATTATTATTGTTGTTGTTCTTATTATTAATGTATGTACCTGTTATCTTGGAAAAGGATGTAAGTGATGCAATTAACAAACTAAAAGGCAGGTCTTCAATATGTCCTGATGGCATACCTAATTTTATTTTGATAGCAAACAAAGATGTTTTTGTGCCATAACTAACTAACTAACTCTCTAGCCTTCTTAAACCTGAAGGTTCATGGCTGCAGCAACACAGGCCTTCCATCTGTCTCTATCTTGAGCAAGATCTATATACTCTTTTCCATCCCTACCGATTTCCTTTAGGTCCATTTTTTGTGCAATTGTTAACTAAAATTTACAAAATGCCACTTGCTTCTGGAATATTTCCAGATATCTAGAAAAAAAAAACGTTTTATTGTACCTGTAACTAAAAACGAAAATGGAAAAGTCAATGATATTCATAATTGTAGACCAATTACTATATTAAACACCATGCCAAAGGTTTTTAAACACATAATTGCTGACTATTTGTCTTTCTATTTTAAACTTGATTTAAATCAGCATGTTTTTTTTCTACAAATGTATTGGTTGTAATAGACTCTCTTAAATCTAACATTAGGAGGCAATCCCAGACCGATATTTTATTTGTTGACTTGACTAACGCCTTTGATAGTGTCAGCCATCAGCTATTAATTTGCAAACTCGACCAAATGGGATTATCACCCGATTTCTGAAATGGTTTCCCAACTTTCTAGTAAATTGAACTTTCTCTGTCAAGATTGGTGAAACAATCTCCTCTAGAAAAGAAATATTTTGTGGAGTACCTCAAGGGTCGCCACTTGGTCCAATTCTATTTGCGGTTTCTATCAATGATGTTACGATATGTTTTAAATCTAGCACATGTTTACTATATGCAGATGATATAAGAATTTATAAGAGTATTTTAACAAATAATGATGTCGCTCAACTTCAGGCTGATCTCGATAGAATGACATATTCGTGCAAGATTATTGAAATGGAAATTTACCTTCTTGCCCCTTCCTACAATGACCACTCTGAGTGTATATTTTTTGTCTTGAATGCATAGAGACTATATCACAAGCGTTAGAAGCGCCTATTCGTTTATTGTTTCACACCGAAACGGCCAAAAACATGCGACGACAACGTTTAAAATCATGCCGCTACGATGTGAAATGTTGCTGTTGACTGGTTCGTTCCCAAGCGGCATGTGTCGCGCGTCGCTTCCCATTTCGGTATGAAATCTCCTGTGAGAATAAAAATACGAAATACCGGCGGAGGCAGACGAGTTCATCTCAGGAACTTGGTAAACAAAGCAATATTTTTATCAGAAGACCTTCTCTTGGAAGCAGTTTTATTATTGTACCAATCAAGTCAAAGTATTTCTGCATCCACATAAATTTTCTTAGTATTGTACTTTAATCGTTATGACACACACAAAAGGTTGAGAGCCTCCTCACACCTTGCAAACGCACACACAATTACTCAAACTCATCTAGACATATATATTACATTTATTGGTATTGTATATCTTGCCTCAAAGTTTCTTAAAAACAATTATTACTATACGTTACATAATAAAAACAATTCCTGATTTGTGTTAATATAAGTACAGCGCCATCTTAATTCCATATTGACAAGTATAATTTAACCAGTAGCCTAGAAAGGGCTTTTTCCACTCAAATCAGAAATGATTTGCTATATTGTGAATTATTCAGACGTGGACCATTCATTATTTATAACTGAAACTAAGTAACTCTCAGACATCTTAAACCCGAAGGCTCATTCCAGTACCTTACCAATTTCCTCCACGGTCCTCCACCACTAGTTTTTCCAACATCGAAACTTTGCTAGCTTCTACTATGAGTGCTTCTTGATTTAATTATTCTAATAGTGTATTTGTACATGCATTTTTGTTGATCAAAGTTGTACTTCTGCCTAATCGCTAAGATGAGGATGAGTGATGATTCGATAAAATTGATGAAGAGATGGCCACAAAAAACGCCCGGGACTCTAACCCTGGAACTTCAGTGACGAGATCGAAAGTCTAAGATGTATGATTTTATGTATAGGTTATACAGTAAAACCTCGTTAATCCGGACTAATGGGGGGAATAAGTTGACCGGTTTAACGAAAGTCCGGATTAACTGAAATAACCTAAAAGAACAGTAGCAACAAATAGCAACAAAACACGTTTATTATGGTGTATTTAAAGGGTATAGGCCTAAATACTTACACTATACAGTACAGTACTAAGTCTGCGGGAAACAGAATTTCATCAGTGGTTGACTGCCTTTTCTTTGGGAAGTTCTCTTGTTGACTTCTAGCCACATTTAAAACCTTGCATTCTGCTTTTTTCCCCCTTTTGCCTGTCCGGATTAAGCGAAGTCCTGCTTATCGGGGTCCGGATTAACGAGGTATTACTGTATTTGTTGTTTAATGTGGGGGAAAAATTGTTTACAGTTCGTTTCAACAAACATTTCTTTCCTGGGTACATTCCATTGTGACAGGTGTGACATTCTGACAAATTTACATTCATTTCCAAATTATTTTCTATGCCCATTCAAATATGTAACTCTATCAATTAATGTAATTTCATTTTCGTTGATGAAAGGTATTTAATTGCAGAATATTCCTCCTCCATCTCAATTCTCAGCTACAGAAAATACATTTTTTACACTTGTGACGGAAGTGCCGTACACTATAAGTTTACGTCTACATGCGTTGTCTACACGTAATCTACGCGTAGATTACATTGGGTTGTAGTTTACATAAACTACGTAGACAATTTAAAGTGCATTAAAATTAATTTTCAAGGCTTCCATGAAAGGAAAGTGACATTTTCAACTATATTGGTTCCTAACGAACTGAAAAGAATTCTATTTACAACAAAATTTCTCTTCTCTTCTATCATCAAGTATGGAAGAAGATAAAGAGTATGCAAAAAGCAACAACAGATGGAAGTCGTGAGGCAAAATTAGTCTTTTCCCACAAAACACTATAATATTTCCTACGTTAGGTTTTTTCCCTAGGTGAGAAATTGTTCGAATTTGGAAGGGAGCGTATGAAAAATTCTCCTCACACATCAGCAACTAATACGCAGTATAATTTTGTTTTACTTCCACGGCGCCCTTTGTTAAGTTATCACCTTTCGCCATGTTGTTTACATAGATTACGTCATCTACGTGTATAAAATAGTCTACGTGTAGAATATAGACTATCGTTGTGTACGCGTAGACGCACATCACTGGGTGTGACATTTCTGAGACATGACTTTATGACCTTCTCAGTCTTTCAGAAAACTCTGTGAAATATATGGATTTACTGAAACAATTTCATTTTATTTTCACAAAGCAAACTTTACTCGACATTTAGATGATTTTAGTTTCTAAGAATATTAGTAGATACTTCTTTTATAAATTTTTTTTCCAGTGACGGGTGACATCATGCACATGTAGGATTATGGAACAATGTAAAGGCTAATTAAATTATCACAAATTGATTCTTCAAACTAAGGTTTGTTTCAGAAATGTAAGTAGGATACCTCAGAGCTTAAGATATAGAAACAATAAATGAGAGAATTAGAACGAAATTAGAATTATTTTAGTTTTCTTATGTTATAATGATCATAATGAAACTAAATTAAGTGGAGACACCACACATAAAATCCAATTTCTACTCAAAGAAAGTAATAGTTTTGAAACAATATGTTATTTAAAAGCCATGCTACCAATGTTTGTAATAATGATTCCAAATTCTGCATAGTTTTCCCTTTAATTTCATGCAGTGGCGATCGGCGGCAACTATGATGGGCAATCCCAACGTGATCAAGAAATCGAAGGGGGAAAAAATCCGCAATGACCACCCTCCGCCCCTCCTTGAGGTTGCGCCACTGACCAAGATGTTTATCCTCGTTCGGTAACGTGGAAAACAGTGTTGTTTAAGTAATAACACACTAATCCGATTCATCTTCACTCACTACAGACCACTTCCTAAAAACACAACAATTACAAGAGGAAGGGAAAAACAAATCCTCTCACCTTCTCCTCCCTAATGAACACGTATTCCAACTGGATGTCGAAAATATCCTAGGCATTTGTTGTAAAGAGACATTGTCGAAATGCCGAAGGAAACTCGCATCACCATAGGATTTTTTACTTTTATATTTTTAGAAAAAGTCTGGATGGCCCTCTAGTTGCACCTATCTATTATAAAAATGGGTATTTAAGTTTGGAAAAATACTACGTTCGTTTCTCCAAAAGTAGGCAGAAAGTAGTGCCTGTCTTGCGAATTACTTCCGCAGTGGGTCTTATAAATCAGTCGTATTTGGAGACTTATGTCTGAAGGTGGCAACTGTGCCAACACTGCGAAAGTTCCCTCGCCGTGCCATGCGAAAACGGGCACGGCTGCTGTCTTGCCACCTTCTTCCCGGCTCATGGTTGAAATGTTCTCCGTTGAGACTTCTTCAACCCTCTGCACGTGTGTCAACTTGGTTAGGCCAGCTCTTGGGCGGCACGGACCGTTGCCTCGCGAGGGTACGAAACAGCTGCAGTGAGGAAAGGAGGTTGGGGCGGTCGTCACGTCAGCTTGACCGATTTAAAGATTCGAATCTCCTTGTCTGTAAATTATCAATGTATTAATTTAACAATATTTGGGCGAGGTATGCGTTTCTTCTGAGAGTAGTGCCGTGGCACGGCGGCTCTCACCCTTGAGCCGCCGCTGATTTCATGTATAATAAGTGATAATTTCAATAAAAATGAATTAACCTTGTTTGTCCATTTTCATATGGATTGGTTCTTCTACAGTTTTAGGCCTATTATTTTGAAACACGAAACGAGACTAACATTTGCAAGTTTAGACTTGGAACGCACTAACCGCTACACCACGGAAGCCCGTAGTAGACAATGAATAACTTAATAAATGTGGAAAAAGAAATGTTCATCTATTACCCCCTCCAACTTTCCCTCCTCCAGGACAAGAAAATTCTCGCACGAGAAAGAGAGGCTCTGGGCCTATTCAGAAACAAGTGGAGATCGTGTCATTGTACTCGACAAGAAGTCACGTGACCAACAGGATCCTTCTGCGATTGGAGAAGTAAAATTGACGAGGAATTAACATGATTGGTCGGTGAGTCATTTTCGCTGCAGTGCAAAGTGAGCTTAAAAGCCTTGGGTTATTTCTGAAGATCTTGGAAGAAAGAAGAGAGATAGGGAGAGGGAGAGAGAGAAGAAATTTCGCCCGCGAAGAAAACAAAAACGAATTATCATAACATTCGCCTGTTTTGCAGTCATTAATTTCCAACTCGTTCTGGTGACAGCTTTCTTATCTAGACGCTTATTAATTGAATGGGGTAATGGATTGCTGGAATTTTTTTGAGTTTCTTTCCCGCCTCCTTTTTTGCCATTTTCCTTTGATTGCTATAATCACAGTTAGAATATTTTCAAAAGCGCTTTGAGGAAGAGGTGCTGCGAGAAAACGACAGGACATGCGAAGTAATATTAGGAAAGTGCTGAAATATCGGGAAATGATGGCTAAGGCAGAACAAAAAGCGCCAAATGACCGTTTTACAATTTCCACTCAGAAAGGAATCCATTCACGCCATTGTATGCACACTAAGAAGGAAAACTGAAGAATTTATATTAAGAAGAAAATATTAAACAGCATGTAGAAATTCAATTTTCTGAAAACAAATGAGATTAACATCAGAAAGATTGATGAATTTGAATTGAATAGTAATGAAGAAGACTGTTTATACTCGTAATAGCGCGGTAAAGAGCTTGTAGAAAGGTGTAAAAGGTTAGAGAATGAAAGTAAATTTTTACTATACTCTGTCCCGGCAATCTCTGGAGCGAACGAACGAAAGCAAGTCTCTGCGCAAGTAATGACGCGAGACGACTCCACCAATAAACACGAAGGGCCTCCCTGATGGCGCAGTGGTAGCGTCGTCGCCTTGTAATCAAGGGGTCCCGGGTTCGTTAACCGGTGGAGGCATATAGTGGTTCGGATCCTACTTTAAGCTGTAGGTCCAGTCCCGATTAGCCTTACCGTGCATGAAGTGGACTTAAAACACCAAATCAATCAATCAATCAAACCAATAAACACGTGGGAGGGAACAGGATTTCAATACAGTTACACGGGAAATCCAAAGTAGGAATTTTGTAGCAAAGTTTCTGGACGGAGCTTCTCTGGGATTCACCCAGCCACTTATAAATGAGTATCTTGGAGTTAAAGGCGTATGGAATGTGGTGCTGATCACATCACCTCCACAAATGACGGGGGTTGTGAATGTCTGAAGCATTATCTCCACACCCCTTCATGTGCATTTAAGCTATGTTGTAATGTGCAAGGGTAGTTAGTTTTACCCCTTTTATTGCTACTGAAATCATTACTTCACTTTTCTGCCACTTTTGGCTAATCGCGAATATGAAGATGAGTGATGATATGATGAAATTGATGAAGGATCACTCACAAAGAACACCCATGCCCAGACCGGGATTCAAACTCGGGACCCCTCGTGTCGTAGCGCTTTGTGTCAATAGAGATTGCCAAATCCGGATAAAATTCAAACATCCGGGCTTAGGATATTCTTATATCCTTATTATCCGGATATCCAATATCAGTATATTCGGATTATCCGTAATGTCCGGATATCCGAATGTGTGTATTATCCGGGCAGTTTTACCGTTTATCCGTTTCACGAGCTATCCACATATTTTATTATTCGTCATGTTCGTATTTCACTGTACGGATTATCTACAAATGCTTCATCGAATCTGTACTATTCGGATATCCGTATTATCCTAATATTCGGATTATCCGTTGCATCCGAAACGGATATCGGATAATTTGAAATCTGGATACCCGTTATCCGGATCATCGCTAGTGTCAACCACTTCGTCGGGGAAGTCGGCAGGAAAAGTTAAGATTGATGCTTGATGGAGCTTCAAAACAGGAAATCTAAGAGCCTATATAACAACAAGAAATAGTAACAATACACTTCAAGAGAAGGGAGCAGTGATGTGCGTCTACGCGTAAACAACGATAGTCTACATTCTACACGTAGACTATTTTATACACGTAGATGACGTAATCTGTGTAAACAACATGGCGAGAGGTGATAACTTAGCAAAGGGCGCC
Organism: Lepisma saccharinum; assembly: GCF_977018435.1. Lineage (NCBI taxonomy): Eukaryota > Metazoa > Arthropoda > Insecta > Zygentoma > Lepismatidae > Lepisma > Lepisma saccharinum. The sequence goes on from NC_139250.1 coordinate 29,138,193, forward strand.
GTGGAAATAAAACAAATTATACTGCGTATCAGTTGCTGATGTGTGAGAAGAACTTTTCATACTGTCCCTTCCAAATGCGAACAATTTCTCACCTAGGAAAAACCTAACATAGGAAATATTCTAGTGTTTTATGGGAAAAAGACTAATTTTGCCTCACGACTGCCATCTGTTGTTTCTTTTTGCATACTCTTTATTGACGTTAGAAGAGAAGAGAAATTTTGTTGTAAATACAATTCTTGTCAGTTCGTTAGGAACCAATATAGTTGAAAATGTCACTTTCCTTTCATGGAAGCCTTGAAAATTAATTTTAATGCCCATTAGATTGTCTACATAGTCTATGTAAACTACAACCCAATGTAATCTACGCGTAGATTACGTGTAGACAACGCATGTAGACGTAAGCTTATAGTGTACGGCACATCACTGGAAGGGAGCAAGAATCTAGCAGAAAAGCATAACGTAAAATGTTGTTAGTTCCCCACACACCGCAACAAGTAACCATGAAATAAAAAATGAACAAGAGAAGACAGGTGAAACATTCAAAGAACAACATGCTCCCCCCTATCTCCAAATTGCTCAAATTCGTTAATGGTAATGCCTTGCCGAAGCGATATCGTTTTGTCTTGTGAAGGTCACTATCCACCTCACTGGAAAGAGAGCTGAGGGGAGCCGACCACTGGAACACGTTCGGTGGAGGTTTGGATAATCACTGTTATTGTTTCTGGTAATAAGTGGTGAAGATTTTCTTCACTCCTAGTCACCAACTCGGCCGACCGTGTCTGTTCCCTGTGCTCTTTGTTCTGGTCCATCTCCCATCGGTCACCAATGTACGGATGCATCGTTGGGGAATTTTTCACTTTGGCTGCCATGTTCGAAATTGGACGTGCACGTGAAATTGTGTTCCAGCACTGATTGATTGGTTTTACGACCCTGGGCTCCCGTGTAGCCAGATAGCGCTCTCGCCTTTGGTGCGAGCGGTACTGGGTTCGAGCCCCCCCCCCCCCCGACGTTCTTACCCCCTCGGTAAAAATATCCTCGGACAAAACTACCCTTTCACTACAAAACCATGTCACTCCACCAACTAAATAGCTTCGCACTGCGTTGGCGGATTCGTCCCATGCTTCGTTCCTCTTTTCTTGGATGCCGTGGAAAACAAGGTTCTGTCGCCTTGATCGGTTCTCGAGATCGTCCAGATGGTCCTCGAGAGTCCGAACGTACGATTGAAGCTCACCGATGTCACACTTCATTCAGTTTCGGCCTCAAGTTTATCGATCCTTCCCACGAGTTTATTTACAGTGACGGACAACTGCTTCACCTCACACATAATAATATCGTTCGAACTTTTCACTTGAAGCATAACTTCTTTTAGTTCCTGAATCTCACTTGAGAAATCGGCATTGTTACGGGGCGTCTGGATTATGCTCAATGCCACCTATGATCAGCAACGTTAGCAGGATTACTCCATACGCCACTCTTCGGAAAAAACACTTCCCTTTTCGGCTCGGGTGTTCGAACACCAAGCTGCACGCAAGAGGCCGATCGCCTGCCGCCACTGCACCACAGAATTTCATCGCGTGCGCTACACTGCACTCTGGAGACTCTGTGTGTGTGTCTGTTTCTATGTGTATATTTATGTATGTATATATACTATATTGCATTATTTTGAGTTAAAATGCCTTTTAACTATTGTACAATGAACGCCATAAATAGGTAATACACCTGACGCGTTCAATTGCTTAAATAAATAAATAAACAATCTTTTGGATATGGAGTAAACGTGTCCTAGGATGTTTTTACCGAGGGGGTAAGAACGTCCGGAGGTAAAGATTTCCTGTTACACCTACTGGTCTCCAAAGCCAGAAGGCAGCGGCGATGGGACTTGACGCATTGACCATGCGTCATCCAAAGAAAAGCCGCCGGGGAAGCTTGTGAAAGGACAATCACAAACGATGAAGGACAGGCACAATGAAAACCCAAAAGAGCATTAGGGTATACTGGCTATGAGTTCAGATGCCAGAGTCGCATTTGTCTGTAAAATGCGTGTACTACTTGGAAGTGGATTTGGTTTATTTTTACTTCGCTTTTCTGCCACTTTTGGCTAATCGCTGAGACGAGGATGAGTTATGATATTACGAAATTGATGAAGGAACACTCACAGAGAATGCCCATGTCCAGGTCGGGATTCGAACCTGGGACCCCTGACGTCGTAGCGCGCTATGATAACCACTCCACCGCGGACAGGCTTGGAAGTGAGGTTGGGTATCCAGACAATTGCGATGAACACAGTTGCAAGTGAAAGGGCGGGTGGACAATTGCGATGATATTTAAAATCTTCTATCAAATTGAAGGGTGACTTAACACCCCGTACAATACATCTTACAGCCGGTCCCCGTGGCGGAGTGGTTAGTACATCGCGCTACGATGCCAGGGGTCTCGGGTTCGAATCCTGGCTTGGGTATGGATGTTTGTGAGAGTCCATTCATCAATTTCATCATATCATCACCCATCCACAAATTAGCCAAAAGTGGCACAAGAAGCGAAGAAAAATAAAGCAAATCAAATAATCTATCAATACCTCTTACAAGAGAATTATGTGAAATATTTATATTTTCGAATAGAACAATGATTCCTCTCACACTTTCTCCAGGCTTGAGACTGGCAAGGTAGCTTGTCAACGTACTTTCATTACAACCACTTTTAGGTTAGGTGCACCTGTGGATTAGCATGCTAATCGTCACAATTGTCCGTGATTTGAGCTTCATCGCAATTGTCCGCCATCGTAATTGCCCTAGATTCGTGACGTTGACATTTCGATGTCTTTAGAAAAGGTCATACGGAACGAGATGGCACGTTCATAATTTTACGACCACTGTATCAATTTTCGCATTCATAGAAATATTTGCAAGTAAAAGGATCAGACGGAACGAAACCACGCCTACTACAGACACCAGCGCCTCTAGTGGATTTCATCACGAAGTGGAAGTGCGCAAATCCTTGTTGTTTTCCACACTACCCTATTGTAGACGCTGTAGTTTGGGTATATTACGTCACTTTTTCATCTCCGCAGGGTAGTCACGATAATGGAGAAGCATGATGAACTGATGAGTACAAGATTGAACCATCACAGATGCATGAGTTACTCAGGATTCGAGGCTTGGATACGCTTTACAGTTCGCCATTAAGGCTGGCGAAATATCCTCCATCGGATGATCTCAACCTTCAACAAATGTTAGATTGTATTATCAATGCCGTGCCTAGAATTTTCGAAAGCTGGGAAATTTGCTATTCTTTTTTTGGTAGTCAGTCCTCATTTTGTCATCTTCTTTTGCCTTTCGCGTTCATTTTTTTAGGAATGGGGGCCAATGGGGATTACGACTCCCACCAACTTCCTTGGGCACGCCACTGTGTATTATCTATACAATTTCAGTTCATTGGCGTCACCAAATAATTATTTTACTGTGGGCTCTCTTTTTGTAACTCTCAATTCGTTTCTCTTCCTCTGCTTCTTTCTTTCTCCCATTATTCCTCTGTTTTAACTCCTGTACTTGTTTTTTTCTTTCAGTATTTTCCTCTTTCTTGCTTTCTTTATCTCTCTATCTCTTTCCGTCTTTCTTTCCCTCTCATTCATCCGTTTTTATCTCTTTCTCTACCCGTTTCCTTCTCCTTATTTTTGTATCTCCAATTTTTCGTGTTTTCTATTATCTCTTTCCATTCTTTCATTCTCTGTTTCTGTATCTACCTAAACCTTTCTCTGTCCCTCTATCTCTTCCTGTCTTTCTCCTCCATTCTTCTCGATCGCTTTTTGTCTTTCTTTCTCACTCTTTCTTCCACGATTTATTTACCTCTTTCTCTATCACTTCATTTCTAATTCTTTTCATCTGTATTTTCCTTCTGTCACTAAGAATATTTCGTATTGGGCTAGATCCCACCCTCACTACCCCGTGACTACGCCCTTGTTTCGGTTAGGCCAAATTTTGTTATATTTCTAATATTTTCAACACAGTCTTTCATCTTGTGTTTCCCTTCAAAGTATTCCTACAGTGGAAGCCAGGGTCTGTAGTCTCCTTAAGCCTCTGTGTAGAGACAAAAAGTGCTAATACGCATTGTAACCGAAACAGGCAAGCAGAACCTGAGATTTGCCTTTAATTTATTCGTACTTACAGCCGGGCATAAAGCCGTAAAAGTTAAGACAATAAGTTTGCGGTTCTTACTTAAGAGAGCTCAGTAACAGCGCAAAAGAGCAACAGATGTGTAACACACAACGGTCATCAATTGTGGTCGGAGTGGAGATTAAAATCTCACAGAAGATTCGCTCGTAGATGCAGCACTACCACGCAAATACAATATGACACGTAATGAGTTCATCTGACGGCCGAGCGGAGAGCCGTGGCGCTGTTAGCACAGCCTGGGCGATTCGTGTAGATCTCTCGGTGAAAGCGCTTATTAGACGGCAATTAGAGGGAGATCCGCCCCACATTCCTACGGATTCTAATAGTCGCTGTTTCTCGTTGCAGAGTCACGACTGTCAATAAATCAGCGGCCATCACGACGTAACAACTGAGACTCCTCTGCATCAGCCGATTCCACAAGAAGATTGCCATTCGGTGTTCAAAAGGCACTGCTCATGGTCGCCTGTACTTACGGGAATTAACGCAAGTGGCGCTGCGAGCAGCCAATTCTGACAACTGCCTGAGAACAGTGCCATTTGTTACCTTTCTTTTGTCTCTTTTTATTCAGGTGGTATTTCAATCTCAAAAGGCAAAAGAAGATAAGGCATTCTTTCTTGTTCTTCACCTCCTTCTTTCGTTCCTTCGACTGCCTTATAAAAATAAGGTTGAGTACACTTTATTCTCGGATAGGCTAATCGTGACTGAACTGTACTACGTTCTAGGAGTCGGTGGAGCTACACCGCACATAACAGCTGGTGGTAGTTACAGTAGCGTTGTCCTTTCCATGCATTCCCTTTCCCTTTCACGCGTTCATTGATCGAGCACTTGCGGAGAGGGTCTTGTTTTCGTTCGCTTGCTCTACAGATTCCTGGGACAGAGTATACCTATACAGTCCAAAGTGGGTTCCATTGATTGACTGATTGAATTAGGTTATTTTATATCTCTTTTCTGCCACTTTTGGCTAATCGTGACGATATGAAGGGACACTCACAAAGAACACCCATGGCTAGGCCAGGATTCGAACTCGGGATCCCTGGCGTCGTAGCGCGCTGTGCTAACCACTCCACCACAGAGACCGGCCAAAAGTGTGTTCCGAACCACCTTGGTCGAACCCCTTCCTTACAAGGCGGCAGCACTACCACTCCGCCATGATACAATGGTCCCAAATGCCTCAAAATCTGTCCAGAAACTAGAAAAACAACATTGCCATATTGCCCAGAAAGAGATCCTAACTGCAGTAATGCAATTAAATGAAGAAATATGGAGTGTGCATCAAAATTTAACAATTAGATCCCAATACTATAAATCAGAATTACCACTTACATCGTTCCCAGTTTTATATTCATGCTCCTCCTCTACGCTTGATGGTGCAGCTACCTCTATTGGCATCCACCTTCTCTTCTTTCCTGCGATGAACTTTGACCGGAAACTGATTAGGGTCTGAGGTTTCAAGAAGTCAGTGATTGTTGCTTCCCTGGAGTGCAGCTCGCGATACATTTTAATGTGCTTGTTTCTGGCCTATCGTGTCTCTTCATTCATATGCCCAATAAGTAGAATAGAATAGAATTTATTTTCAAGTATGAGCCTTTACAGCTGTGCATACCATACAAGGATGACGATTTTTAGTGCATTTTACTAAACCCCTCCTCCTCTGTGTCTACTTCCTCTTCGCACTGCTTGGGAGTTCACAAACACCGTCAATCTTGAATTATTTCACTACAGTATTTCACTAAAGCTCTTAGCTAAGTGACTCCTAGATTTTTTCTAAGATTTATTTATTTAGTAGCCCCTTTTCATTAATTTTCACTCTCCCCACTCAGGTTCTTTGCTCTCCTTGCCCAGGAAAGTTCCCAGATTCCTTATTTGCGCCTCCCTCCCCCCTCGGTCTCTCCCTCCTAATAACGTCTTTCATTATCTTCTAAATATTAGATTCATATATTTCCCTGATATCATGGGCGTAGCTTGGGACCTAATTTTGAGGGGGCTGAATCAAACTGAGCCTAATTTTGAGAGGTGCAGAGCAGAATCAAACTGGGCCTAATTTTGAGGTGGCTCAATCAAACTGGGCTTAATTTTGAGGGGGCAGAATCAAACTGGACCTAATTTTGAGGTGGCAGAATTAAACTGGGCCTAATTTTGAGAGGTGAAGAATTAAACTGGGCCTAATTTTGAGAGGGGCAGAAGCAAACTGGGCCTAATTTTGAGTGGGCAGTATCAAACTGGGCCTAATTTTGAGGGGGCAGAATTAAACTGGGACTAATTTTGAGAGGTGAAGAATTAAACTGGACCTAATTTTGAGAGGGGCAGAATCAAACTGGGCCTACTTTTGAGGGGGCAGCATCAAACTGGGCCTAATTTTGAGGTGGCAGAATTAAACTGGGCCTAATTTTGAGAGGTGAAGAATTAAACTGGGCCTAATTTTGAGAGGGGCAGAATCAAACTGGGCCTAATTTTGAGGGGGCAGAAGCAAACTGGGCCTAATTTTGAGGGGGCAGAATTAAACTGGGACTAATTTTGAGAGGTGAAGAATTAAACTGGGCCTAATTTTGAGGGGGCAGAATCAAACTGGGCCTAATTTTGAGGGGGCAGAAGCAAACGGGGCCTAATTTTGAGTGGGCAGTATCAAACTGGGCCTAATTTTGAGGGGGCAGAATTAAACTGGGACTAATTTTGAGAGGTGAAGAATTAAACTGGTCCTAATTTTGAGAGGGGCAGAATCAAACTGGGCCTAATTTTGAGGGGCATAAGTTTGAGGTAAGAGATTCGAAAAGTTTTCCATCCATAAAAAGATTTCCATCCATTAAAACAGCATCCAGGATTACTTGCTAAATAACTGTGACGTTTGCAAAATCACAAATATTACTCTTTATTACATTGTTCCTCAGATTGCCTAACTTGCACATTTTAATAAACCTGAAAATTTGGGCGGGGGCTCAACTTGTGTCCATCCCCCAGTCTGAACCAGGCCAATCCCGATTTTTCCTCCTTCCACATTCTCAATCCGTATCCACTAAACCCAGTAAGTAGAAGGACTACCTCGATAACACTGGCCGACATGGGTTCGATTGTCTCGCGAATAACTTGTTATCTGAATAATTTCGGCATATTGGTTCGAAAAATGAAATTCCATTTTTACCTATCACGTATAGTTGGAGAGTATAGTGATGAGATCAATGGAGATATTGACCATTACAAAAGCATAGCATGGTAAATTTCAACAGTACAGCCGAAATATTTTAGGATACCATACCGCCCGAGTATTCTTTAACATTTGCACAGGAAAGTGGGCTTCGGTTATTCTGTTCCTGACGTTTTTAAGGTATTCTAGGCTATTTCAGCCAATCGGCCTACGTCTACGCCTTGTAATCAAGGGACCTGGGTTTGTTACCCGCTGGAGGCACGTAGTGTTCTGAGTCCACTGTAATATGTAGGTCCAGTCGCGATCAGTCCGTCTGTGCATAAATTGGACTTAAAGAAACGAATCTCAAAGTCAATTTCATCTAATAACTAAAGCCGCGACGGCGTAGCATCCGGTGCGGAGACCGCCTTTATGGCAGTGACCCTCTGTTGCGGCGTTTACCTACGTAGGAACTTGCGGTCAAACATCAAGAAGCGGCAACAATAAAATCCCTCCTCTCCTAAGCAGCCAGCAAGGAAACAGGATTTTGTCCAAATAACCTCCCTGCGCTGTGGATGGATGCCGATTGGTATGGTGGCCGGAGAATAGTAACGTTTTTGAGTCTTTCAGTGAATTCGAGTTTAATTTTTTTTTTTTGACACCAACTACGGTGTTTCTAAATCCGTTTCCAATGCAATCCAGTAATCTTGAAGAATAAATTGTAATAATAATACGCATTAAAATAAACAATATGCAAACTAGTTTGCACTTTAAACTGCGCCATCTTTGAATTCATGTATAAGGCCTGTTCTAGACGAAAGCATTTTACTTAACATTTATGCCATGACCAAAAAGCTACCGTGTAAAGTGAGAAATGTTATGGCTTTTCAGATGCCATGTTCATGGCATTTCTCAAGGATAGGCTCGGTCCGAATCATTTTTCGTAGCGTAACCAATCAGAAGCGACCTCGTGGTCACGAGTGTATTTGTAATGGCGGTCGCGTGAGTAGTAAACAACGTATCACTTCACATTTTTAAAAGACGATAACTTTTCAACCGAAAGGGATATCGCTTCGTATTAAATGGTTTTAGGTAGAGAAGAATGGCGCTGATTAACTACATACTTTACAACGTTTACTGTACACGTATGGAAGAATATTTTAGCTTTATCAATTGTAAATACCGTGCACTCACCATAGACGGTGTAACTCGACGTGCCTTTCGTGCTGTATGGATTATACATTGTAATTGCAACAGCTAACCGAAATGTTCCATAAAACGCTTTCGTGTAAAAGTACTATCTGTTATAAGATCTTTGGAAGCATTTACGTAGCATTTATGCTAGCAAAAATGTTAAAGGAACTGCTTTCCTCTAAAAACCGGGCAACCAGTGTCTATCAGACACTGTTGCTTATATTTTTTGTCACATACTCCAAATGATATTTCCTGGGAACATGATATTTTTTTTACTTTGTTTGTTTCTCTTTTTTTTTCATTTCACAATATTTGACTATGTTTCATAAAGAAGATCAGGCGCAAAAAAATATTTTCCGTTTCACTTACGTAAACGGGCAAGCAGTGTCTGTCGGACACAGTGTACAAACAAAAGTTGTAATATTACTTGAATATGTATTAACAAATGTTTAATAAAAAATAAAGTATTTAATAAGACATGTATTAACGCTAAAATAGAAAACATGAGAATTTATGAGCAAATAAAACAATTTCCTCACACTACCTTCCGCCCTAACATGTTTCATATACTATGCTGCAAAAAATGCAATTACGATGATGATGATGATGAATACAATAGCAATGATGATTAGGTTAAATGCTACTCGCTTGTTTCCACAGCGATGAAACATAAAAATTTCGCATTAGAAGGGCAAGATCCATTTAAAACAATGCAGCGTCCGACAGACACTGCTTGCCCGGACACGTTACAAAAATAGCTTGCCCGGATAAGGGTTAAGCAAAGCAGCTTTAGCCACAGGACAAAACTATCGGACAATACGTAGCTCCAACTTGCGCCCTCCCATCGCGAGAAGAATGAATCACAGATAGACGCAAGAACTTCCTTCAAGCGACCTGTCAACCGGATGCCTTAATGCCTCAACGGTGGTCCATGAATTCCATTGAATGACTGCCTGGCTATTAGCACGCCGTCACAAACCTTGGCCGTCAAAGATGGCGACACCGGAAGTTCGCTAGGGTGAGAATTAGGTTTTGATAGGACGTTGCCTGTTAATGGCTCACCACCTGCGGACGCCAACATTCCTTAGCTTTGTTCCCTGAGAGTTTTATTATATAGGCGTTGGCCCACTCTCCACTCCGTTAATTAGTTGTTAATGACGTTTCTTCTCATTGCTAGCCTGGAGTGGGGTAAGACACCTCTACCCACAAAAGAGTAGATCTAAGTTGACTTTTATGCACAGAGAATCTAATCGGGACTGGACCTACAGTAGAAGCTGCAACGTGAAGGGTTGGGACCTAAGAGGCAGGGTGCGAGATCAAATATAGTGGGGGAGGAACATCTTCATTTACACCCCCCCCACACGAAGATTATATTATATTTACTGAAAAAGCAACGATTATGTCACTCCTGATATGGCTAAACCCGCAATACCTCCATACACCCGCCTGACATCACGAATAATGCATATTGTGTATACATTTCTTTACTTCATACAATTTTGAATTATGTATATTTGTGTGTGCACTGGCGTACGCAGAAGGGGGCTAAAGGGGCTACAGCCCCCTCCGAAATTTTGAGAAAATCAACATTTTCAAATAAAAGCAGTGAAGAACTCGGGGAGAATGCTAAACCCCTTTAAATGACCACATTGCCTTTTTTGAGAGCGGAAAGTTTTTCATATACGAGAAATATCTTATTGTGCATCCCCCTTAGAAAGATGCTATGTACGTACTATCCACGTTTACAATTCCAGCCCCTCCCGAAAAAAAAATCCTGAGTACGTGTGTGTTGTGAATTGGTATGTGTGCTTCTATTTTTAATTTCTTTTTATGTATTTCAAATATTCTAACCCATTGTTTAATGGTCGTCACATATGAGGCGCTCAGAATAATAACGGCAGATCCAAACCAAAGTCCATTTTGAGAAAAAAATGACATTATCAGTAGACCTAAATAGAGAATTGACAAACACCAATTGGAGCTCGGTGGAGCTCGCCTTAATGGTTTGCTCTTGTAAGGCATGAGCTCCATTTTCTCGCAGTGTTGCCAACTCCTCACCCGAAAAAATCACCAAGGTTTTTTTTTTGGTCTAACCTAACCTAAAGCAAGGAGCTGGCAACCTTGCTTGAGGCTCCTTAATGGTTTGCTCTTGTAAGGCATGAGCTCTATTTTCTCGCAGTGTTGCCAACACCTTACTCGAAAAAAATCACCAAGGTTTTTTTTTCTTGGTCTAACCTAACCTAAAGCAAGGAGCTGGCAACCTTGCTTGAGGCTTGCTTTACAGTGCATAAAGCAAGGTTGCCAACCTACTGGTACTTTTGCCATAGCCTTTTACAAAAAAAGAGAGAGGAGAGAGAGAGAGAGAGAGAGGGGGGGAAGAGTTAAACAACCGACAGCCTACCTACAGCCTTTTTTTTCTTGGTCTAACCTAAAGCAAGGAGCTGGCAACTTTGCTTGAGGCTTGCCTTACAGTGCATAAAGCAATTTTTGCCAACCTACACACACTGGGCAAGGAGAGCCGGCAACAAATATGTACTGCCGTAAAAGAGAGAGAGATGGATGGATGGCAACACTGCACGGGTTCAACGTCAGAAAGTGGAGCTCGGTGGAGCTCGCCTTAATGGTTTGCTCTTGTAAGGCATGAGCTCCATTTTCTCGCAGTGTTGCCAACTCCTACCTACACCCTTTTTTTTACTTGGCAAGGGCTAGAGAGAGAGAGAGACCTATAGCTGGCAACAGTGGTGAGCGAATGCACCTTATCGTAATTTTCCAACTCCGGCAATGTTCGTAGATCGTGACCTTTGTAAACCTACCTCTCTCGGGGGAACGACGTGCCACACACACACACACACACACACACACACGCACGCGCACGCGCGCGCATATGTATTGTAACACAAACAAACAAACAAAATAATAATTGTTGTTTTTAGGATGCCTGGCCCCTATAACCTCGCCAGGGTGCGTGGTGCCCAACCAAAAATGTAAAAGTTTTCTAATGGCTGCGGTTATAGATTACCGCACCTCTGTAGAGTTTCACGTGTTTTTTTTTTTCCCCCAAACTTCCATGAAACCCTACAGAGGACCTCCGTAATGCATGCAACGTGTACTAACGACTCTAGTGTTATTTGATGTTGTGATATTTTTGGATATAGAGTTTTATTGTGAGATAGATAAAAATAATTATGTTTATTATAATATTTTCTTGATGAAGATGGAGAATGTATGTGTGTGTTACAAATAAAGTTGCATGCTTTTTTTCTAGTGTGTGTGTATGTGTTTTTGATGTTTCGACAGCATCTGAAACGATAAAAAAGAAATTTTATTGTTAATTTTTACGTGTAAAAACAACAACAAATTTTTTTGTGCAAATTCTGATTGTCTCGTGCTATAGTGCAAAAACTGATAACTAATGAAATTGACATTTGTAACTGATCTGAACTAGTGAAATTTGTATTGTGCCATTGTAACTGATTGTACTAGTGCAGAAAATTTCTTATTGTGCAAGAAAATAGATGTTAAAAACTTGTTAAAACTGCTCTGTGACCCTCTCGTTCTTCACGTCGTAGGCGAAGGACTTCTCTGCAATCAGGATGACACTGCATAGGGTATCCTCGGGCAAGGCATCGTGGAACTCGCAGACGACCTTGATGTTGGTTCGATCGTTGACCACAACCTTCTTTCTCTTAGATGTGTTGATGACGGTCATGGGTCTCCGTGCTTTGAACTCGCTGGGCGTGTAGTACATGTCCACGCTTCCCTCGGTCACGCGTTTGTAAGCCGAGAACGCTTCGTAAAGTTTGAGGTAATCGTTTTTGGTCACGTCGAGGTTGTAATTCTCGCGCGGGAACACTTCGTTGCGTCCATTCTTCAGATAAACGTTCTTGATCTTGCAGTCGTCGAACTTGCTGGAATCTTTTTCCTGATTCTTGTCCCTCCCGGTCTGAAAAAGCACCACGACGAAATCTGGCATGTCGAACTGTATGTTGTTGAACTGCGTCGTCACGTCGAATTCCATGTGACTTCCCGACGCCATCTTCTGCACGCACTGGTAACCGTGAAAGTGAATCGGCACCTGCGGACTTTTCAAGATCTCCGCTTTGTACTTGAGGGCGTAGTTCGTTTCGTATTCCACCACCGGCATTCTCAATTCCATGCTCCGGATGACGCACTTGGCCGCTTCGGGTAAAGTGTTGACTATCGGCGTGGTGCCGTCCGGACCCAAAGTAGCGTATCGCATCAGTGCGTCGTTGTCGTTGGCCGCTCTTCGAAACGTAACCCTCAGTCCTCCCTTCCACATGATCTCCTTGTAGTCCGAGAAGAAACCAGGCAGCAGACGCATGGGAAAGAGCACCGTGTGACTTCTCGTCGATATTTTGGTCCCGGCTTCGAATCCCCCGGCCTGGTAGTATGCTGCGTCCGTTTTGGATAATTTCAACGTTCCCACCGCCGTCGACGTGATGCCAGGATAATCGATTCTGTCGATGACGGTGTTGTGTTTCCTCACCTCCACCTGCGAGAACAGGTGAGGCACGAAGTTGTCCACGAGTATCAAGTTTGCTGCTGCAGGAAACGCGTCTCCGCTTTCTTTCTTCACCACGTCGAATTGAAGGTAGAGGTCCGCTCTGTGAGGATGAATGAACCCGTCGCCTACGTCCACGTCGTATTCGATCTCCCTGTTCGCCTCGTTGAGATTGGCGAACGTGCGACGGTTGGGAGGGAAAGATTGCAATTCGTAACTTTCGATTTGCTCCATTTTACATGTATGGTTATTTATTATACGTTGATCTCCACGATGGCCGTCGTAGTGGCACCTGCGAAATCCACCACGTCTCCTTTCTCGTTCGTCACCACCAACTCTATGTCGTCTATGCGGTTGCGACATACTGGAAAATAGATCGGTGAAGAGGGTGTGTAGATGATCGGTTCCATGAACTCGGAACTTGGTTTGAAAGTGGCTATGATTCCCGTCTGCTTGTGACTTCCTAACAATCCGTCCGAAGATTTCGTGATCATACCTTCGGCCACGTTACAGTGTACGTTCAGAGTCTCTATGGCCAAAAATTTAGGAATGTTGGTTGCCACGTGCTTGATGCCAGCTTCGAGTTTGGTGTCGTTCTCGAAACCTAAAAGTTCTCCCATGGTGCCCAGGTCCACGGTCTCCGTAGCGGATAGGATTTCCACTCTGTGCGTGACCGAATTTTGAGAAAGGTATGTGCCTTTGGGTAATTGAGCTTGCAAAGTGGAAAGATTGTATTGTCCTGGCGTGACAACGATGTGTTCGCTTCCGACGCTAATTTTGTTGTTGTGCTGCGTAACATTAGGTATGAGGTACATGCTGTAGAATGCACGCAGAGCCACGGATTTAGGATAGACGATGTCGTCGTGCAGCGTGAGTTTCAAGATTGAAGATTCGCTCGTGAGATGGAACACGCCCATCCTAGTGATGCTGTTTGAGGTTCCACAATGCTTTCTGGAAATCCTCGATCGTAGGGTTATTTATTTTAGAGAGAAACGCGAGCACGGAGAGGCAGAGATGGCCGCAGTTCACGTCTCCGAAATTTTGAATGCGTTCGTCGTTGTAGTATATGGAGGTTTTGTTCGTTTTCAGATAATGAACTAAATTTGTAGGTGGAACACCTCCGAAAGAATCGAAAACGAATGCTTTATCATTGTCGTTTTTGTGGTAACATATCCAATGCGTGCCTGGATTTTCTTGACCGTCCAAGTTGACTACTCCGCATTCTCTTCTTTTGACGCTTGAAGGTAACGAGTCGGACATGAAAACTCCTCTGAAGTGTTTGATTTGTAACGGTTCGATCAGAGATTCAATGTCTCGGTTGGTGAGTGCTTCTGTTTCTTTTTTTTAAACTTTTTCATCACGCCCTTCCCCTTCTTCTCCATGGCCAGGTTGTGACGTTTCTGTTCTTCCAATTCCGCCTTGTTCTTCTTCGAGTCGATGACGGTTTTCGCGATGGCGGCGCTACCGCCGGCCAAACTTCCAACGGCCCCCAATGCTGCCAGGATGGCCGGGATGCTGAATATGAAACCTCCGATCTTTTGCTGTTTCCGCGAACGTTGCAATCTTTTCAATTGAGGTGTGCTGAGCAGCAATTTCATTCCGTGTCCTTTCGACAAGCAAGAACGTTTCTTCTCGCGTTGTTTCTTGGTGAGTAACCCATCGAGGGCACCTAGATTTTTAAGATTGGAGTATGGTATCTGGTACACGACACCCTTGGGCTTCATGTTGATGCTCTATGTGTTATTTTCACGGTATGTTATTTATATATATATTCTGAGATTTTTTCTTGTGTAGTTTTTTACGGTATGTTATTTATATATTTTCAAGGCCTCGCAGTCGTTACACAAATTCTATTACGTGCTTCGTTTTCTTGCCAAGAAGTTCCTTTGTCCCCTTGTACACGATTCGAGTTTTGTTCTCGATTAAAATAGATAGCTTCTCATCGGATAACATGTTAGCGTATCGATCTGGTAAAAATAGACTGTATTGTGCGTTGAGCAACAGGCGTACCTTGGGACCATACTGGGTAGAAACGATTGAACCGGAAGTTATCGTGTAAGGTTTGTCGACTTCCAATTCCTGAATTTTTACATACTCGACTGACAAATTTAGCATTTGTTTTAATGCTTGGAGATCACTTATTTTTTCGGTCGTCATATCAAAAAAAATTTCAAAGTGTTAGAGAGAAATTTAATTGTTTTTTTTCACGATGTGTGTTATTTATATATACCGAAGATTATTTTTTTTTCACGATGTGTGTTATTTATATATCAAGTTTTTTTTTTTTTTTTTGCGATTTGTATCGTATATATATTATTATTTTTTTTAACAGAGGAAGAAAGTCCGTGCTTCGGAGAACGCGATGATGTGCGTAATGATATTTTTCTTCTCCTGCTCAGACTTGTACCAATCTACTGTGTACCGTCTTCTTCCCTGCATCGCCTCGTGCAATTCATCTAACCTATCGTTTAATTTCTCCCCTGCAGCCGAAAGCAGAATGTTGAGATCACCACACCTCAGGCCGCTGATCTCCCGAAGATGGTCCTTGAGAACCATTTCACAAGGGATGCGAAATTCCGGCGTTGTTCTTGCCATGATTACAAGTTTGTTAACATCTCCGTTAACTACCTTTTTGAATATTTTAGATAGTAGCTCGGGTGGCAAATCAGTTATACGAGACATGTTGTTTTTTTTTTTTACGGTATGTTATTTATATACCCCACCCCAATTTTTGTTTCGTGTTCATGGCGATGGTGGTACCCAGTGCGGCGACCCGTTCACCCAACGATGCGTCTCTGCTCACGAACCTTTCGAAAGCTGCGTGCTCTAACTTTCTGTCTGCTTCGTGACGTGCGTCCAGATCCGTCTGCGTGGTGTTGTAGGCGATGTCGTGATCTTTGCATGCCGCGTCCAACGGATTCACACCCTTGTCTCCTCTCTCCAATCTTTTCTCGAGTTTGGTACCCGGTCCGCAGTACTGGTAGCCAGGTAGATGCATCTCGAAAGGTAACTTGTTGATGATGTCGTTCACGAGTCCCTTTCCTTCGGCCACGTTCCAAAATTTCGGAGGCAGCGTGTTGATGATTTTGATCAGGTAACCTATGCCCTTGTCGTCGTTCACGATGAAGTTGGAAAGTTTCGTGCTGATCATGTCCACGATGCCAACCTTCTCGTTGTAGAAATTACGGTTGCCTGCATTCTCTTCGCCGGCTATCACCAACAATCGGTCCACGAGTTTCCTAACGTCGTCCACCCAAACGAATTCTTTGGGTAACGTGTTGTAGCGTTTGACGCCGCTGCCCGTTTTGACCTGGTTCCAAATCGGTTTGATGAGATTCCTGTACTTCTCGCCGCTGCTCGATTTCACCCTATTCTCCGAGGCGTCGTTGTTCTGGTACAAGGCATCCGTCATGATCAGAATTTCCTTGTAACTCTGGTAATCTTCGTCGGTGTAATCTTTCGGCTGCTTTTTGGCAACGAGTTCCCACAGTCCCACCGTACCCGGATACCTGTTCCAACTGTCCTTGTCGCCTAAATTGACTTTAATGTCGTTGCCTTCGAAGGTCACCTTCGATTTCCCAATCTTCCACACCACACCGCCGCCTTCGCTGGTTTCCATGCTGGGATACAATCCGAACACTTCATCCTTGTCGAATTTCCCCGTGCTCAGGTAGTCTCGTGCCAAAGGACCCAACTCGATTTTATCCGAAGACGACGTGCTACCAATGGCTCGACGTCGTGCCGGTGCATCCTTCAGTTCGAACGGCGTCGAAGGAATGCTCGAAATGGGTGTGGGTACGGCGTAACTTTTAGCTGCGAGCGGTACGAGTTCATTAATCAAATTTTTATTTTGTTCCGTGACACTTTTAATTTCTTTACCTAGACTGCTGATGGCATCGATCACGGGTTGATCCTGACGTTTCTTCTCTTCGTAGAATCCGCGATTCTCGGATTTCCAACCTTTGAAGCGCTTCGCGAGGTAATCGCGAAGCTTGAGATTTTCGTCCTCGATTTTTCGTTTCGTCATGACGTTATTTATATACGTCGTTTCTCACAACGTTGCAACGTTTAGAAAGTCGTTGATTTTGTTTCTGTATTTTCCATCGTTGGGTTTTCTCGTCATGTAGATCGTCACAAATCCGAAATCGTCACCGTTCCAGCAAGTAGAGCAGCCTTCCGAAAATTGATTGTAGTTCATGTCTCCGCCTACGTAGTCATCGTACGCATGCTTGAGGTTGGTGTGATCTTGACGAAACAAACATATGAAATTGGCGTTGTCGCGCACTAACTGTTTTGGAATTTTGGAAAACGTTTGAGCTAGGTAAAAACAATCCATTCCTTTGTGACGACCTTGCGTGAAAAAGTTGCGAATTTCATTTTGATTTTCCAGGATGGCGTCGTCGAACACAACAACTGAATTTTCACGACAATCGTCGAGTGGTTTTATTTCCGAGGCGAATGTTGCAATGTCCAGACCATCGTACAGTTTCATCAGTTGCTGGTATTTGGATTGCTCCAAACTTTTCGAGAACACGTACAGGTGCCTGTTCTTCCAATTTAACCAATTCGGTGCGAGGAGAAAATTGTCCACGAGCAGTGTTGTTTTCCCACACCCCGAAGGACCTACGATCAGACAGCGGATGCTGTCGGGAAGCAACTCGCCGTTCTTTTTCTTCGTTTGACTTTCCGGATCCGGTAGACGCTTCACCACGTTCCACGTACTTACAAGATCACTTCGTCCGCGTCGATCCAACTCTTTTCTGGAAGTCCCAGCCATTTGACAAACAGTTTGTCACCTTTCCTACGCAATACTTTCTCGATGAGGTACGTGTCGGGGTGTTTCGTTTTAGAGAGTTCCTCTTCGTAAAATCTTCCTTTCAAAATCTCGCCGCTACTATCTTTTATTATATACGTGTGTCGGTTTCCGGGTAAAACTCGAACCACCGTAAAAAGTTCCGTGCTCCAATTTTTTGTGAACCCCTTCTCGAAGGTGCGTTTGAATTTGCTGATCCTCACCTGGTCTCCAATTTTGTATTTAGCTTTTTTTGTCGTGGGTGTGTACTTTGGACAGTAAACTGTAGAAATTAAACGCTGCTCGTCGGACTTGGTAACGTCGGCTGGCTTCATGCCTATTGTTCTGTGTACCGTATCATTATAGGTGTCGACGAGTTCCGGCAGGATGTCGACCCATTTGTAATTTCCCCGAAGCGTGAATCGTTTCCACATGTGTGTTTTCAAGGTTCGATTGAATCTTTCCACGATGCTGGCTTTGATGTGACTGAAGCTCGAATAATGTCGAATGCCATGTTTTTGAATAAATTTTTGGAATACGGCGTTGTAAAATTCTTTACCGTTGTCTGTTTGCAGAAACCGTGGTCGTCTGCCACCGCTTTTGCGAAAAATTGTCTTGAATGCTTCCGTGACGCACGTTCCCGTTTTCGCCTTCAAAGGTAGAGCCCATGCGAATTTCGAAAACGTGTCTATGACGGTGAGAAGGTACTTGTTGCCCTTGTTCAATTTATGCACGTTTTGCAAATTGCCGCTACTCATCTCCACGAGGTCACTTTGCCAGAGGTCGTCGATACCCTTGGTTACCACAGCCAAACGTTCGTAGTTACGGCGCGCAGGTTTATGCAATTCTTCGACGATGGCTTGCCTAGACATTTTTTTGTTTAGAGATTACGTTTCAAGAGAAGCACAAGCGTGATGGGATTCAAAGAGGGTGGCACTTCGCTCGTGTTTTGAATGATCAGCTTATCGCCGGCACTCACGTCGAAAACGGTGAGATCTTCGTCTTCGTGTATTTCATATATGTTGCGCGTTTCGTTCCAACGTGCCAGAGGAATGTTTCCTGCTTTCTGGACACCACGATTCGATATCAAAGTCATGGTGGGAACGCTAGCTTTTCTACCGTGAGACCAGTACGAAAATTCGTTTATCTGAATCGTGCCATCGAGGAGAAACTTGTAGTACGGATGATAAGGATGTAACATGTACAGTTTGTTACCTTCGACGAACGTGGAGATTCTCTGTTGATTGGGTACGCTGTTGATTTCGATGGCTTGCAGAAAATGCAGTTTAGCGAATTTAGTGTCGACGCCGAGCAGATTACTGTGAACTTGTCCGAGTTTATTTTCGATGGGCAGCAAATGCTCGACTATGGTATCCGTTACGGTAGAAAACGACGGTTTGATTTTCACTTCCACGTTCAACTGCTTGTAGTTTTCGTTGAGTTCTTGCAACTTGGCACCGAAAGAAGCCAGCGTCGATTCCTGCGTGGATTCCAGCACTCCGACTTGATCTCTGATGTTGACGACGATGTTCTAAAGGTTCTCGACTTGATTCAATTTCGAGCTCTTCTCGGTAAGATCGTTCACGATGCTTCGCATTTCTGTAAACTGCGTGTGAAGGTCGGCGACGCTCTGCGAAGTGGGCAGCGTCGACACCAGCGAACTAATTTCGTCTCGAATCTGTTCCACGTTCGCCGTTTCCGTTTCTAATCGTTTCAGCATTCGAGATATGTTTCTTTTCAAAGCGTGCAATTCTTTGGAGGTGGGGAGATTGGCCACCCTACTCTCGAGATCGCTCAATGAACTTTTGATGTCGCTCGATTCGGATAGTGCCGTCACCGCCGTTTTCAATTTTTCCAAATCTTCGCTCGAAGGCACGCTCGTCCGTAACGATTCCAAGTCACCCTGTATGTTGTCCAGTACGTGATGAAAATGAGCGAGATTTGTTTCGACGTTTAAATTTTCTAAATATTCGATCTTCTGCTGAACCGTGCTTAACGTGTCTTGAATGCTCGTCAGCGCTCTCGCTTCAGCGTGAATATTTTTAATTTCTTCGTTGATCAATTCCAAGGACGCCTGAAGCGTAGCGATGGTGGTTTGAATGTGTTCGAAATCTTGATAGGCCTCCAATTGAATTTTTATGTTCGCGACGCTTTTACCGATGACCTGCAGTTCGTCCGACGATGGTAGGTTCGTCATTGTATCTTCCAAAGTCTGCAACTTGGATTTAATTTCTTCCAACGTGCCGGTGAATTCTTCTTGTAATTTGGAAACGACGACATGCAAGCGTTCTGCGTCTATATCGCTCACGACGGTTTGAAGTTCGGAGAAATTCTTTTCTATTGCGGAAGTTCGTTCTTCGATTTCGAGTTTCAGTTTTTCCAAATCTTCATTTTTCGATTGAAATTGCTGTAATTTGGCCAAATCATTTTGAAGCGAATCCACGCTCAACTGTATATTTTGAACGCTGTCGTAAGAAGGTACGTCGACATAATTTTTTATCAGCGTCTTCAGTTCGGAATCGATTTTCAGAATGGGGTCGAGACATTGCGTTTGGAGCGTAGCGATTTCCGACTCTAAACTTTTGTTTAAGGTTTCCTGCAAAGCGATCAAATCGGTCCTCAACTTCTTAACTCGAATGTCCAACATGAGAATCTCTTCTGCGTGGTCTACACGCTTGGTGTTGCCGAAAATGTCGTTAGGCATTTTTGGTTAACGGTTATTTATAATAGGATAGACGATTCGTAATTCTACGAAGAGAGGAATAAGTTTGTCGTAATCTCCGAGGAGTTCCATGTAAAAATAATCTCCTGCAGACACATCGTACGTAATGTTAGAAAGCATCTTGTCGTGCTTGATTCGAAAAATGTTCTTGCCGGTAGAAATTTTGATTTCGCCTGCGTTCTCCGGATTCACGGTGATTTGAAGTTTCCCGTCGATCGGAATTTCGTAAAAATGTAAATTGTTGTTGAAAATGTAAAAAGTTTTGCCGACGTCTTCATCCAATTTCGTCCAAATGCTGTTGAGGTGAATGATCAACAGACCGTTGAGTTTAGGTAACACAGAAGGTAAGACTTCATGATCTGGTATGGACGGTGCAGTTTCCATGATGATCTGTTTTTTGAAACCGAACAAGTTCATAGGCATGCTGGTTATTTAAGGATACGGTCAAAGTTTTATTTTGTAATGACAGTCAAAGTGTTTTTTTTTTTACTGAGTAACAAAATGATTTTTTTTTGTTTTGTTTTGTTTTTATGAATTTTCTGTTGAAGATGGGCATATGTTGCAGGTTTTGCTTTCTGCTAAGCGATAGTGCCCCCACGGCAGTGTGTGAATTCCGCACTTCAGGATGCACCTCTTATCATCGTGCGCATCCAAAGCAATCTTCCTGACAATGTTGGTTGTCAATTTATGGTTGACGCTCTGGATTCGATACTCTTTTCGTAGAACAGGTGAGCGAGTTTTCAGGCATTCAACATAATCCTCGAATGCGAGATGCTTTTGTACAACCTGCCTACCTACACCCTTGGCCTTCTTGGTGACAGACCCCCCGGCCCGAATTGCATAGGCTTTGGCCCGAAGTCCAGCAAACTCAAGAATAACATCCCCGTCCTTCTCGTCCTTGAGTTTACCGGGCACTTTTTTGTTTCGGGGCAGGATGCCGTACTGGTTCGGCTGGGGATAGCCTGATGTGTCGAAAAGCTCGATGAAAGGTGGAATCGACGCTATATCCTTATATGCATCAACTGTGCGAACATGGTAGACCAAGCTGTCCGTATCTGTATATAAAAGAGAAATGCCACGATCATAATGTTTGCACATTGTACCATAATGTGTCTCAAACATATGCAACTTGCTCAAGTCCAGAATAGTAGCACCAACATAAATTGGCTTTGTCAGGCGCACCACCGGTTTATCCATGTGGACCAGAGCCAACTGCTTATTATAAATAGTCCTTGATTTAAAGAACGGGCTTGCAACCAGCTTACGACATCGCTTCGCATTGGTAACCAGCCTAACGTCCACGCGATTTCTCACGTTCTCCATCGTTTTACCGAACACAGCATTATTCATCAGCTTGAAGAAGTTTTTGTCAAGCTCCGAGGTTGCAGCGATGCGGTGTTCGGTATTGGCTTTGATGTAGGGTACTAACCAGTTACTGTGCTCGAACCTGAGGATGCGATGAATTTTACCAATTGTAACACCTTGCCTCATCAACCAAGCAAGATTCAGGTAATGTAGCACATACCTCTCTTTGGGCTCAACATCCATGATAAGCTTGGGTTGATTCGAGTTAGGTAAACGCTTAAATTCTGGAGCAGGTGGTAACTCGCTGAATACATCATGGAGGTTCTCAGAGAATTTGATGTCCACCTCGGCAAAATATCCGTATGTACAATCTTCGAAATTTTTCATGTCGAAATCCGAAGGATTAACCCACTCGAATCCCTTGTACGGAAGTTTCTGCATCATGGAAAATCCATACAGGTTGTTTACATCTGTGTGGAGGATGTAGCTTGTTGTTTTAGAGGGATCGTAACCGGTGGCCATGTATTGATTGTTAGCACGTGCATAGCGTTGCGTCACCTGGACCATACCGCCTCGGATGCCTCGTTCCAAAAAAAATAACTTTTCCACATCATTAAGAAGCTGGTGTTTAATCCTGGTCGTGAGCAGCATGGCCGACCATGCCAGTCCGGGGAGGCTGTAGAAGTAGGCAGGGTCTAGGTGGTAGATGTTTATTGCTGTCGCGCGAAACGCCTGCAAAACGTCCGCGAGGAGCGTCACGTCAAGCTTTAAATATGCGTCGTGATAATCCCCAAAATTTCGACAACCTAACTCTTTCCACATGGACTGGGCGTGCTGGTATTCCTCATCTGTTATGTTAGAGCCTCTCAGCCGACTGTAGAATTTATCCTGTGGAGGGAGCGATGTTTCCTTGAACTTGTCGGGGTCCGTTACGTACTCGTAGGGGTAGACCCCCTTACGTCTGATGAGCCCAACATCCAAGTTTGGAAAACTAGCTGCAGTGATAGTCAGCTGCTCGTCCCTAAGCTTGCCTGCAAGAGCATCAAGGCTTGCATGGAGGAAACGCAGCGAGTCAAGAAACCGAAGCTCGATAGTTGCTTCCAATTCGGGGGATAGACACCCACTTACTCACGCTAATGTAGCGCTCCTCGTTCTGTGCTAAGACCCTGATACGACTATCATCGTAGCCGAGATGGGGTACCAAGTGATGAAAATCGTATCCCGAGCCGTTGTGAAAGAAGATGGGAATAAAGCGCGGGTCCCTAGCTTTTAAGTTGCACGTGTTGCACCACGGACCGATGTAGCTACCAGTACCATAATGGTCGTGGTGGTGCACTTTACTGTTATCGTCGGTGAAGACCAAGTTGCAAACAGGGCAGTTGGTTGCCTCCTCGTGCCTACGCTTATTCTTAGGAGAAAGTCGTCGCATGCGCTTGGGGGACAGCAACACTTTTCCTATTTTTTGGGCCTCCTCTACCATCCTCTGCAAGAAGTGCTTGACCGGGTCGGGACCGCGATAGACATACGGCTCGGGGGCAACACGTCGGTCTCGCCACACCACAACGTAGGCGTAACTCGAGGCCTCGTGGAGTTGGTAAGGGGTGGTGGAAGAAACTTCGGGATCGGGATAGCAGGTGGAGAGGGGTTCGAGGAAGGCTTCGAAGTCTGCTACAATGATGGCAGGATGCTTTGCCATGGCGCTATGCATGCTAAATTTTTCTGTCGCATCAGGATTGGGTAGAATAGTTCGTGCAGGTTTGTTGGTACTGCAGTATAGCATGTGGCGAGCGAGCTTCTCGGCAGCGATGTTTTCTCCTTGTAAGCTCTGGTGTTTTTGTTGTTGGTTGTCAAAAGTGATCAGACACCTTCGACAAACTTCTATGCTACCATGATGCTTGCTTTTTTGACTCGACACCAACCGGGAGAGCGAGCGAATGAGGGCGTAGTGGTGTTGTGTCTCATTCTTCATGAGCAGGAGGTTGACTTCTCGTGCCTCGTTGTTGTTGCTCACGTTGCTCACCCGGATGGGGTAGACCTCATTTTTGTTCTCGGTGAGACCGTAAATGTTTATGGCTAATTGTAAGTTGCGAGCACGTGCCTCAAACTTGCCAACATCCGAAAGCGCCACGGGGCAATCTATTCCCACCATTGCATCCTCCAACTCCGACTCGTACTGCATGTAGTGGGTAACGCGACGCGGTTGTTTTTTCCAGTCGACGGGGTGCAACGCTGCCAGCACCGACCAGACGAAGCACTTGTTATCCCTGTTCTGAATATTCAGAACAGCCTTCTTTGCTGCAACATCTGGTGGTAGAGCGACGTAACTAGACCCGGACATTGGTGCAAACTGACTAAAAGTAACACACAATTTATGGGGTTCTCCGCACAGCGAACCGCCCGAGCCTGTGGCCTCGTGCTCCTCCTGTTTAACAAGCAGCTCTTCGGTAAACTTGTCGTAAATTTCCCCAATGCTGTCACCATCCGCCAGATGCAGCGTTTTTGCTTTCGTTGCATGAAAGAAAGTGTATCTTTCATCGGTCGGCTTCTTGTATGTGCAACATAGCGTACCGTAGAATTTAGTGGAGGAGTGCGTAGCCAGTGCATTACTAAGAATAGAAACTATCTCTGCTCGCTTCTCCTCTAAAAAGCTACGAACATCGCAAGAGCCGTCCGACAATCGGACATAATCTTCTAATATTCCTCCGAAAGCAGACCGGTCTGCTTTCATCGCAGGCTTGACGCGTTTGGCGGGTGGTGGCGAGTCGGCTACCGCTTTCCTCTTGGTCGAGCTGGTCGACGGTTGTGGAACAGGTGCTCCGACGACGACTTTGCATGTTGTGATATGCCTTTTCAGATGACCAATAGTAATATGTTTGTCGCACCTGGGACATGGTTCGGTGGCAGCCAAATGCTTGCCTGGCACGCAGGTGCGACAATGTCTTGCAAAATGTTGGCTTGACATGGTTCTCTTGCACACAGGGCAACTTTTCATGGAGCGCATTTTTTTCTTTTTTTTCGGGGTATGTTTATTTATATGTGATCTGTTGGTGGTAGAGTGTTTACAAGACAAAAATGCCTTATGAGGAAAATTTTGTAAGCTAATTCTAATTAGTGTTAGTTTGAGGGTTTATTTATATATGGGTGGTGTTGTCTTCCTCAAATATGTGCTTTAATCAGCCCTATAAAAAAAATAAAAAAAAAATATATAAGAAAAATATGATTGTAGATAGAAAAAACACAATAAATATTGTATGCATGTGTAATTCTATTTAGCTTATTTTTGCTAGACACGAAACTTCTTCAGATTTTATTGCCTACTAGTATATTTTTCTACCAATCTAGTAGAGGTGTGAAACTATGAAAATGTTCTTGTTTAAGCACTAATCATTATGTTTCCAATAGGACTCCTATGGGGCGTAAAACCTTGTAACTTTGCTCTATGTATATACTAGTGCTTTTCCAACATATTCACAAAACCTTAGAACCTTCACAGACAAAAAGATAAAATTTCCCCCTGTGTACATGTATAATTCGAATCCCACTGTAGGTCCAGTTTCGATTAGCCTTACTGTGCATAAAACAACAAATCCAGCCCAGAGTATCAACACATTCAAAAAGATAAAGTTTCTCCTGTACACTTGTATAATTTTAATCTCCAAGTTCGATACCCGGCGGAGGTGGTTCGGATCCCACTGTAGGTCCAGTTTCGATTAGCCTTACTGTGCATAAAACAACAAATCCAGCCCAGAGTATCAACACATTCAAAAAGATAAAGTTTCTCCTGTACACTTGTATAATTTTAATCTCCAAGTTCGATACCCGGCGGAGGTGGTTCGGATCCCACTGTAGGTCCAGTTTCGATTAGCCTTACTGTGCATAAAGTAGACTTAAAACAACAAATCCAATCCAGAGTACACGCGTCAATACCATCCACCATGAGTAAACTAACATGATCATAATTATCGTCCCTCCCCTCCCTCCGATTGTTACCTCGCTTTTATGTTATTCGCGATGAAGAATAGTTTTTTCAAGCGCACGTTATGTATGCTCATATTTTTGTTTTGTTTATCGTAAATTTCGATGTTTAATCAAAACAACACTTCCTGTTCACTAACGCCACTCGAAATTATTATTATTAACACACACACACATGCAAGAGAAATAACAAGAAACAAAACTTACCTACAAAAGGCTGCTAGCAATTTAACACTCACAAATGGTAGTATAATCGCGTACAGTCGCAAAAACTTCACTGTTCTGTCCAGAAGCTTTCACACTACTGTGTTTGATTTGACCTACATCCACACCACAGAAACGAAAGTCATCTGGCCTCTCCCCTTTCAGCGTGAACTTTGGGAGTGGCGCGAATTCCACGCCGGAACGGACGTCCCGCCTGGCACGGAAGTTGATGTTTATCGCGGCGTCACGAATCCCACACCGGCTGCATGGAAGTAGATATTCACGTGTATTTTTCACAGGACACGCTAAACGCTACGTGTATCTGCAAGATTATGGCCTTGCATAAAAAAATCAAAGAATTTAAAAACGATAAAACTTTACCGCCGGGCAAACTGCTCGAAATAGACGCCAAACAGAACACGGCTAAATTAATGATGAATAGCATGTACGGGCAAATGTACGAATTGAAGGACATCCCCGAAGAGATTCGCCCCCACGTCAATCAATTTTACGTTCGAAGGCCGTTAGAGAACCTTTTACTTTTTTTGGTTGGGCACCACGCACTCCTGGCGAGGTTATAGGGGCCAGGAATCCTAAAAAAAAAAACAACAATTATTATTATTTGTTTGTTTGCTTGCGTCACAATACACGCATGTGTGGGTGTGTGTGTGTGTGTGTGTGTGTGGCACATCGTTCCCGAGAGGTAGGTTTACAAAGGTCACGATCTACGAACATTGCCGGAGTTGGAAAATTACGATAAGGTGCATTCGCTCACCACTGTTGCCAGCTATAGGTCTCTCTCTCTCTCTAGCCCTTGCCAAGTAAAAAAAAGGGTGTAGGTAGGAGTTGGCAACACTGCGAGAAAATGGAGCTCATGCCTTACAAGAGCAAACCATTAAGGCGAGCTCCACCGAGCTCCACTTTCTGACGTTGAACCCGTGCAGTGTTGCCATCCATCCATCTCTCTCTCTTTTACGGCAGTACATATTTGTTGCCGGCTCTCCTTGCCCAGTGTGTGTAGGTTGGCAAAAATTGCTTTATGCACTGTAAGGCAAGCCTCAAGCAAAGTTGCCAGCTCCTTGCTTTAGGTTAGACCAAGAAAAAAAAAGGCTGTAGGTAGGCTGTCGGTTGTTTAACTCTTCCCCCCTCTCTCTCTCTCTCTCTCTCTCTCCTCTCTCTTTTTTTTGTAAAAGGCTATGGCAGAAGTACCAGTAGGTTGGCAACCTTGCTTTATGCACTGTAAAGCAAGCCTCAAGCAAGGTTGCCAGCTCCTTGCTTTAGGTTAGGTTAGACCAAGAAAAAAAAACCTTGGTGATTTTTTTCGAGTAAGGTGTTGGCAACACTGCGAGAAAATAGAGCTCATGCCTTACAAGAGCAAACCATTAAGGAGCCTCAAGCAAGGTTGCCAGCTCCTTGCTTTAGGTTAGGTTAGACCAAAAAAAAACCTTGGTGATTTTTTTCGGGTGAGGAGTTGGCAACACTGCGAGAAAATGGAGCTCATGCCTTACAAGAGCAAACCATTAAGGCGAGCTCCACCGAGCTCCAATTGGTGTTTGTCAATTCTCTATTTAGGTCAACTATTATCTGTTTCATTTAAAAATTCAGGAGACTTTTAACATTATGACGTAATTTTTTAGGTTCTTTTGAATATGGTTTTTCAAATTTCTCTGCAAATTCTTGAACCATTGTGGTTAATAGTTTCACAGATTTTGTGCTGTTTACCCACCTGGGTTCAGTCTCTGGGTTCTCGGGCTGTGTATAGGACAGGTGGCAACCCAACATCGTGAGTCCACCTGGGTTCAGTCTCTGGGTTCTCGGGCTGTGCATAGGACCGGTGGCAACCCAACATCGTGAGTCCACCTGGGTTCAGTCTCTGGGTTCTCGGGCTGTGTATAGGACAGGTGGCAACCCAACATCGTGAGTCCACCTGGGTTCAGTCTCTGGGTTCTCGGGCTGTGTATAGGACAGGTGGCAACCCAACATCGTGAGTCCACCTGGGTTCAGTCTCTGGGTTCTCGGGCTGTGTATAGGACAGGTGGCAACCCAACATCGTGAGTCCACCTGGGTTCAGTCTCTGGGTTCTCGGGCTGTGTATAGGACAGGTGGCAACCCAACATCGTGAGTCCACCTGGGTTCAGTCTCTGGGTTCTCGGGCTGTGTATAGGACAGGTGGCAACCCAACATCGTGAGTCCACCTGGGTTCAGTCTCTGGGTTCTCGGGCTGTGTATAGGACAGGTGGCAACCCAACATCGTGAGTCCACCTGGGTTCAGTCTCTGGGTTCTCGGGCTGTGTATAGGACAGGTGGCAACCCAACATCGTGAGTCCACCTGGGTTCAGTCTCTGGGTTCTCGGGCTGTGTATAGGACAGGTGGCAACCCAACATCGTGAGTCCACCTGGGTTCAGTCTCTGGGTTCTCGGGCTGTGCATAGGACCGGTGGCAACCCAACATCGTGAGTCCACCTGGGTTCAGTCTCTGGGTTCTCGGGCTGTGTATAGGACAGGTGGCAACCCAACATCGTGAGTCCACCTGGGTTCAGTCTCTGGGTTCTCGGGCTGTGCATAGGACCGGTGGCAACCCAACATCGTGAGTCCACCTGGGTTCAGTCTCTGGGTTCTCGGGCTGTGTATAGGACAGGTGGCAACCCAACATCGTGAGTCCACCTGGGTTCAGTCTCTGGGTTCTCGGGCTGTGCATAGGACCGGTGGCAACCCAACATCGTGAGTCCACCTGGGTTCAGTCTCTGGGTTCTCGGGCTGTGCATAGGACCGGTGGCAACCCAACATCGTGAGTCCACCTGGGTTCAGTCTCTGGGTTCTCGGGCTGTGTATAGGACAGGTGGCAACCCAACATCGTGAGTCCACCTGGGTTCAGTCTCTGGGTTCTCGGGCTGTGCATAGGACCGGTGGCAACCCAACATCGTGAGTCCACCTGGGTTCAGTCTCTGGGTTCTCGGGCTGTGTATAGGACAGGTGGCAACCCAACATCGTGAGTCCACCTGGGTTCAGTCTCTGGGTTCTCGGGCTGTGCATAGGACCGGTGGCAACCCAACATCGTGAGTCCACCTGGGTTCAGTCTCTGGGTTCTCGGGCTGTGTATAGGACAGGTGGCAACCCAACATCGTGAGTCCACCTGGGTTCAGTCTCTGGGTTCTCGGGCTGTGCATAGGACCGGTGGCAACCCAACATCGTGAGTCCACCTGGGTTCAGTCTCTGGGTTCTCGGGCTGTGTATAGGACAGGTGGCAACCCAACATCGTGAGTCCACCTGGGTTCAGTCTCTGGGTTCTCGGGCTGTGCATAGGACCGGTGGCAAACCAACATCGTGAGTCCACCTGGGTTCAGTCTCTGGGTTCTCGGGCTGTGTATAGGACAGGTGGCAACCCAACATCGTGAGTCCACCTGGGTTCAGTCTCTGGGTTCTCGGGCTGTGCATAGGACCGGTGGCAACCCAACATCGTGAGTCCACCTGGGTTCAGTCTCTGGGTTCTCGGGCTGTGTATAGGACAGGTGGCAACCCAACATCGTGAGTCCACCTGGGTTCAGTCTCTGGGTTCTCGGGCTGTGCATAGGACCGGTGGCAACCCAACATCGTGAGTCCACCTGGGTTCAGTCTCTGGGTTCTCGGGCTGTGTATAGGACAGGTGGCAACCCAACATCGTGAGTCCACCTGGGTTCAGTCTCTGGGTTCTCGGGCTGTGCATAGGACAGGTGGCAACCCAACATCGTGAGTCCACCTGGGTTCAGTCTCTGGGTTCTCGGGCTGTGCATAGGACCGGTGGCAACCCAACATCGTGAGTCCACCTGGGTTCAGTCTCTGGGTTCTCGGGCTGTGTATAGAACAGGTGGCAACCCAACATCGTGAGTCCACCTGGGTTCAGTCTCTGGGTTCTCTGGCTGTGCATAGGACCGGTGGCAACCCAACATCGTGAGTCCACCTGGGTTCAGTCTCTGGGTTCTCGGGCTGTGCATAGGACAGGTGGCAACCCAACATCGTGAGTCCACCTGGGTTCAGTCTCTGGGTTCTCGGGCTGTGCATAGGACCGGTGGCAACCCAACATCGTGAGTCCACCTGGGTTCAGTCTCTGGGTTCTCGGGCTGTGCATAGGACAGGTGGCAACCCAACATCGTGAGTCCACCTGGGTTCAGTCTCTGGGTTCTCGGGCTGTGCATAGGACCGGTGGCAACCCAACATCGTGAGTCCACATGGGTTCAGTCTCTGGGTTCTCGGGCTGTGCATAGGACCGGTGGCAACCCAACATCGTGAGTCCACCTGGGTTCAGTCTCTGGGTTCTCGGGCTGTGCATAGGACCGGTGGCAACCCAACATCGTGAGTCCACCTGGGTTCAGTCTCTGGGTTCTCGGGCTGTGTATAGGACAGGTGGCAACCCAACATCGTGAGTCCACCTGGGTTCAGTCTCTGGGTTCTCGGGCTGTGCATAGGACCGGTGGCAACCCAACATCGTGAGTCCACCTGGGTTCAGTCTCTGGGTTCTCGGGCTGTGTATAGGACAGGTGGCAACCCAACATCGTGAGTCCACCTGGGTTCAGTCTCTGGGTTCTCGGGCTGTGCATAGGACCGGTGGCAACCCAACATCGTGAGTCCACCTGGGTTCAGTCTCTGGGTTCTCGGGCTGTGTATAGGACAGGTGGCAACCCAACATCGTGAGTCCACCTGGGTTCAGTCTCTGGGTTCTCGGGCTGTGCATAGGACCGGTGGCAACCCAACATCGTGAGTCCACCTGGGTTCAGTTTCTGGGTTCTCGGGCTGTGTATAGGACAGGTGGCAACCCAACATCGTGAGTCCACCTGGGTTCAGTCTCTGGGTTCTCGGGCTGTGCATAGGACCGGTGGCAACCCAACATCGTGAGTCCACCTGGGTTCAGTCTCTGGGTTCTCGGGCTGTGTATAGGACAGGTGGCAACCCAACATCGTGAGTCCACCTGGGTTCAGTCTCTGGGTTCTCGGGCTGTGCATAGGACCGGTGGCAACCCAACATCGTGAGTCCACCTGGGTTCAGTCTCTGGGTTCTCGGGCTGTGTATAGGACAGGTGGCAACCCACCATCGTGAGTCCACCTGAGTTCCGTCTCTGGGTGCTCGGCCTGTGCATAGGACCGGTGGCAACCCACCATTGTGAGTCCACCTGGGTTCAGTCTCTGGGTTCTCGGGCTGTGTATAGGACCGGTGGCAACCCACCACCGTGAGTCCACCTGGGTTCAGTCTCTGGGTGCTCGGCCTGTGTATAAGACAGGTGGCAACCCACCATTTTGAGTCCACCTGGGTTCAGTCTCTGGGTGCTCGGCCTGTGCATAGGACAGGTGGCAACCCCCCATCGTGAGTCCACCTGGGTTCAGTCTCTGGGTGCTCGGCCTGTGCATAGGACCGGTGGCAACCCACCATTGTGAGTCCACCTGGGTTCAGTCTCTGTGTGCTCGGCCTGTGCATAGGACAGGTGGCAACCCACCATTTTGAGTCCACCTGGGTTCAGATGACCGGTGGCAACCCACCTCCGTGAGTCCACCTGGGTTCAGTCTCTGGGTGCTCGGCCTGTGCATAGGACAGGTGGCAACCCACCATCGTGAGTCCACCTGGGTTCAGTCTCTGGGTGCTCGGCCTGTGCATAGGACCGGTGGCAACCCACCATTGTGAGTCCACCTGTGTTCAGTCTCTGGGTTCTCGGCCTGTGCATAGGACCGATGGCAACCCACCATATTGAGTCCACCTGGGTTCAGTCTCTGGGTGCTCGGCCTGTCTATAGGACCGGTGGCAACCCACCATCGTGAGTCCACCTGGGTTCAGTCTCTGGGTGCTCGGCCTGTGTATAGGACCGGTGGCAACCCACCATCGTGAGTCCACCTGGGTTCAGTCTCTGGGTTCTCGGGCTGTGTATAGGACCGGTGGCAACCCACCACCGTGAGTCCACCTGGGTTCAGTCTCTGGGTGCTCGGCCTGTGTATAGGACAGGTGGCAACCCACCATCGTGAGTCCACCTGGGTTCAGTCTCTGGGTGCTCGGCCTGTGCATAGGACCGGTGGGAACCCACCATTGTGAGTCCACCTGGGTTCAGTCTCTGGGTGCTCGGCCTGTGCATAGGACCGGTGGCAACCCACCATCGTGAGTCCACCTGGGTTCAGTCTCTGGGTGCTCGGCCTGTGCATAGGACCGGTGGCAACCCACCATTGTGAGTCCACCTGGGTTCAGTCTCTGGGTTCTCGGGCTGTGTATAGAACAGGTGGCAACCCACCACCGTGAGTCCACCTGGGTTCAGTCTCTGGGTGCTCGGCCTGTGTATAGGACAGGTGGCAACCCACCATCGTGAGTCCACCTGGGTTCAGTCTCTGGGTTCTCGGGCTGTGTATAGGACCGGTGGCAACCCACCATTGTGAGTCCACCTGGGTTCAGTCTCTGGGTTCTCGGCCTGAGCATAGGACCGGTGGGAACCCACCATCGTGAGTCCGCCTTGGTTCAGTCTCTGGGTTCTCGGCCTGTGTATAGGACTGGTGGCAACCCACCATCGTGAGTCCACCTGGGTTCAGTCTCTGGGTTCTCGGGCTGTGTATAGGACCGGTGGCAACCTACCATCGTGAGTCCACCTGGGTTCAGTCTCTGGGTTCTCGGCCTATGTATAGGATCGGTGGCAACCCACACGAGTGAGTAGCGTAATCCGGTCATAAAAATCTCCTATAACGGCTGGGGGTCCGACGTGCTGACTCCACGTAACCCCATTATAGGTCAAGACCCTTCGAGGACTGTCGAGCCATGGGTTATTATTATTATTGTTAGACTTCATAGTTATATTTGTCTTGCATTGTTGTTTGTGTGTATTGTAATAGGTGTAGATCTGTTAATGGCCTCTTGAAAGAGAGACTTTGTGTGTGTTTTCAATATTACCCTTAGTAAAGTATGATTGAAGTCAAAACTAATTGCTTATAAATTTTGCTATAACAGAAATCCCCCCTTCCCCCACGGAAATATTTTGGGTGAGGATTTATAAGCACCATCAGGGTTGACCTCATCGTCGCCATCCGGAAGATATGTGAGGGTGAGGGCAAGGTGTAGCCATGAGGGTGAGAGAGATTGAGCCAAAGTGCAACACTGCTCAAATGCCAATATCACTTCCACGTAGTACATACACAGTACAGGGTGAGGAAGAAATCCAGCACCACCCTTTTAATTTGAAAAACGACTTGACGGAAGACAAGGAAACTTTGCATATGGGTAATGGGGGTGGAGGCACACCAGATGGGGCCAGTATGCATCATGGCGGCCATTTTGGAATTACCTCCAGATTTTGAAATGAGAAAGGGATTATGTGGCACGTCATTGAAGATGTACGTTTTCTCAGAAACAAGATTATGCAGTTCTATTTCCCCTAACTTTATTTGGTGAGGATATTTTAACAGTTGAAGTTCACATTTGGCGTCCTATAAGATGTGGTCTCTGTGTTGCTAATTCTGCGCCACACAAAATGCAAGAAGTTTCCGCCAGTCCTGATGGACACGTAATAACACTACAGGGTACACAGAGTCACACGCTTTCTGGAACCGATGCTGGAAGATATCAGGAAATCGTTGATTTTGTCTTGATAAACCATGCACGATGGCCCCAAAGGTAAAAATCAGGGGCATAAGGTCCAGTGAACTGGGTGGCCACTCAGTGGGTGCTGCTGCATTTGAATTTTATAGGGGTGCCACTAGTTCGAATGCAACACCCAAAGTATGGATCCCTGACTGACTCCTGATACTGACGCCAAACGTCGGGGACAGCGTTTCGGGCTCTTGACTAAGCATGCCATGATTGCCGTCGCTGGTTCCTCGTCGGTAGCGGTTCTCGGCCGTCCACTACGTTCTCTGTCTTGCATGGATCCCGTCTCCTTAAAATTCTGCAACACACGCAACACTGTGGTATGTGAGATGTCGTTGAAATCCTCTGCGACGACCCTGGCACTGCGCTTCCCACTTATCACAACAATTTCAATCCGTTCTTGGAAGATTAGCGCCACGTTACATCACCTGGAACGAATAGATAATAACTCATTACATTACGCCAATGTGAACTTCAACTGTTAAAATATCCTCACCAAATAAAATTAGGGAAAAAATAACTGCATATTTCCCATTTAAAGATCTGGAGGCAATTCCAAAATGTCGGTTTTGAAGATGGCCACCATGATGCATACTGGCCCCATCTGGTGTGCATTACCCATATAACTCCATTAAGCCTTGTTTCCATGATTATGAAAAACTAAATATGCTGACCAAGGCAGTAATTTATTTTATTAAAAAACATAAACTAACGTAACGTTTCAACCTTCTAGCAAGGTCTTCTTCAGACTCTGTATCAAGTACAAAAGTAACCAGATACAACAAGAAGGGTAATATATATACACAAACATTACTCCCTCCAGACTATTTAGAAAGTTGTTTGGAACTTTCTAGCAGATGACTTTCACTTTCCAACTTTACTTTCACCTAAAAGGCTAAACACTTCCATATAGAATGTGGTTGGACTTTTTAACCTCACGCTCTTTTCCCTTCATTTTTCTTCCTTCTCCTCTCCTCTTTTTCTCTTGTCCTTTCCACTCTTTCCAACATCTTCTTCCATTCTTTGTTTAACTTCAGTCCCCCATTCCAGTTCATTGTGTCTTCTTCGCCTTTCTTCTCTATTTCCTTGGCTTCCTTCCATTTTCTCACTAGCATTCTCTTCTCCCTTCCTATCTGCTTAGCCTCATCCCACTCTATGTCATGTCCTGTTTCTCTCGTGTGTTTAAATATTGCATTTCTCTCTCTCTTAAGTCGTACATCATCCCTATGTTGTTTCAACCTGTCTTTCAGCCTTTTTTTCTTCGTTTCTCCTATGTACACACTCTGACATTCTTTACATTTTACTTCGTAGATAATCCCTTCTTCTTCCTCTTCTCTGTTTTCCTTTTTCTTGTTAGCATTCCTCGCTATTCCTAAGATGCTTCTTCCTCCCTTCCTGTAAGTTTTAATTCCTGCTTTCCTAAGCACTTTGCATATCTTTTCTGTGGTCTTCCCCATACTCCTTATTCCAAACCTTCTCTCCTCTTTTTCTTTCTCTTCCAATTCTCCCCTGCCCGTTTTCTTACTTAAATAGAGAAGAAAGGCGAAGAAGACACAATGAACTGGAATGGGGGACTGAAGTTAAACAAAGAATGGAAGAAGATGTTGGAAAGAGTGGAAAGGACAAGAGAAAAAGAGGAGAGGAGAAGGAAGAAAAATGAAGGGAAAAGAGCGTGAGGTTAAAAAGTCCAACCACATTCTATATGGAAGTGTTTAGCCTTTTAGGTGAAAGTAAAGTTGGAAAGTGAAAGTCATCTGCTAGAAAGTTCCAAACAACTTTCTAAATAGTCTGGAGGGAGTAATGTTTGTGTATATATATTACCCTTCTTGTTGTATCTGGTTACTTTTGTACTTGATACAGAGTCTGAAGAAGACCTTGCTAGAAGGTTGAAACGTTACGTTAGTTTATGTTTTTTAATAAAATAAATTACTGCCTTGGTCAGCATATTTAGTTTTTCAAACCCATATAAGTTTCATCGTCCTCCGTCAAGCCTTCTTCAGTTTAAAAGGGTGGTGCTGTATAATCTTCTGTGCAGTATACTTCCGTATCATACCCGTGTGCAATTGTCCCTTCATCCATCCATCCATCCTCATCGTTGCAATAAGCCAACAGTGGCAGAAAAGCGACGTATAATGAAACACAAATATAGCAGAATGGGTAATTGGGAGTCACTCCACTACTAACAAACAGGAAAAACTTAATCATTCAATGAACATTTGCCAAAAACAGGCTTTACATATAACATTTTCCATCTTACCCCATGACACTACAGATCATAGAGTCACGACCTCCAAATTAATATTCCTACACTTCTCCGGATCATCTTTCTCCATCATACTTTGACTCCAAAGCTTCTCGTCCCTCATCCTTGTAACTCCTGGGCTCTACGACCCTCTGAGAGCCTTTGCCTCCTTCATGATCTTCACCCATTCTTCTCTATCTGCTCTCCTCCTCCAGTTTCTAACTTTCAGCTCCTTCAAATCCCTCTCTACAATCTCCAACCACCACAGTCTAGGTCTTCCTACATTTCTCCTTCCTCCAGGTCTACCATCCAACACTCGTTTTAACAATCTGTCTTCATCCATCCTTACAACATATGATACCCTAACCATTGTAGACTTCTTCTTCTAACATCTGCTATCATCTCCAAGTCTTTGTATAAATCTTACAGTTCCTGGTTCGTTCTTACTCTCCAGTATCCATTCTCTACCACTGGTCCATGTGCTCGTCCTTTCTCATGTATTTAAAGAAATCATGTCACTTTCTGTTATGGACCGTGTCTCACATCACTATTAGCTTTACCATAGTCTTATATATTTTTATTTTAACTTTTTTTGCTCAGGCATAAGAATGTATTTTAGACTATAGTAGCATCTATTACCTGCTTGTTTTGATTTCTTCTCTTATTTCATTTCTTGCTGTTATCAAGGAGACCAGGTATTTTAAATTATTAACCTCTTCAAATTGCATCTTCTACCTACACCTCTTCTACACCCTCTATCCATCTTTTCTTGGACCTTCCTTGATTTCTTCTTCCTTCCACTTCTCCTATTTACAGCTTTCTGTGTTCTCTGTCTGCATCAATCAATAAATCATATACGGAACTGGAAAACGAGGAAATTTCCGTGCGGTAGATAGTTATGAATGCATTTAAAATGTACGAATCACAATAAAACTATACTGTGTGGTCTTGAACCAGTTAGAAGTGAGATTATTTTCGTAACATCTCTGGGTGTTCTGCATTTGCAGCTTGGGAGCGAGTCAAAAGGTCCGAAGCCTCCAATCAAGAAGCGAGCAGCTGACGTCATCTCAACCCAGCACCTATCGCTAACTCTCCCGCCCACGCTCTGCATTGTTGGTTGGCTCG
This sequence comes from Lepisma saccharinum, assembly GCF_977018435.1. Classification (NCBI taxonomy): domain Eukaryota; kingdom Metazoa; phylum Arthropoda; class Insecta; order Zygentoma; family Lepismatidae; genus Lepisma; species Lepisma saccharinum. The sequence goes on from NC_139250.1 coordinate 29,175,145, forward strand.
CTTGCTGGACTCACACAGGAAGCTGGAGATGTTTTGAAAGTAATCGGAGTCAAAATTAGTCATTGGATCATCCATTAACGCTACAAAATTTGGAACATTTACATTATTTTGCGACAAATATTTCGATATGGCAGTCCTAATCTTACTCTTACTTCAAGTATTATTCACACATACTACGGGTGTATATTGTTACGCAAACGTTGTACTCTTTTTTTGCATCAATTTTACCTCGATGACAACGTGCTATTCTAACACTATATTTCCCCATTTTTCTACCAATCCTAATACGTTTTCATTGATTGTTACTACAACACCTCTGTCTTTAATGTTGTGGTATCACGGACAGGTACGCTATGCTCTTAACGCAATGCAACATGAAGAAGTCCAATTGGGTTATATCAGGTGATCTGGCAGGCCACCATTCTCAATCCATCGGTTTGGAAATATGATATCCAGATACTCGCAAACGAACTTTAGTCCAGTGCAGCGGAGGACCATTGAATTGAAAAATGTGAAGCAAGATTCTAGGCTCTTACATGAGGGGCCTTTCATCCATACTGTCTGAAACGATCGCTGCACTGTGACTGGTGACTGGGTTTCGTGAAACAACACAACATACTGTGCTTTACCTTGCACAGACGCAGTCTTCAGCGCTAAAAACACGGTTCATAGATGGCAGCACTGTACTGGATTAGAAACTTGCATCATTACTTCATGTAGGCCTATTGTCGCAAATTTTATGTTACTAGCTCTTTTAGTTTATACACCATAAATTTTCTTTGTCTGAGAAAGACTTTATGACCACACTTTAATAAAGAAATGTTTACGTTCAAATTGTTTTCAAAATCTCTTGGATATGACACTTCGTCTAAAGAAGATAAGTTATTAGCATTTTCTAAAAATTAATTAATAATACGTAGTTGTTTTAAGTTTGGGCTCGATGATTTCAAGCGAGATGACAGGAGAGGGCGTGGTGCTGATCACACCACCGTCACAAGATGGTCTGGATTGTGAATGTGTAAGGCCCTAAGTCCTAACTCGTCTGTACCTTCAAGGCATACTACAATGAGGAAGTATAAATATATCGTAAATTTAGTACAAATAATAACTTCCACACTTATTCCAAAATATATTTCACTAGTAGATTGTAAAGTAAAGCTTCATAACCACTTATAAAAGGTCGGTGCAAATGGGCCAATTGGTTTTAAAAATAGATCACTATGCATAATGAAAAATATGCAAAAATACAAATGTAGCGTGGATTCACATTTCAAGGTCTTAGGATTCTACCCTCAAAACTGTTTTTACATTCGTTACAAAGAAACATCTAAGGTTTGTTGTTTTTCCCAGAACGTGCATTTTTCTTGCTGACCGACGCACTATATTGTTTTCTCAAGTTCTTCAATTTCGCACTACTTTCTTTATTGCTTCCAATCACATAGGATCTAGCTTTGTCATCCCTGGGTTATTTTGTGAATTCAGATATGTAAAAAATAATGCATAAACAATGAAAGGAAGAGTCGACAGAAGAATGGCTCCGTAACTTGTTCATCTCCAAGCTCTTTGAAAAAGTGGGGAGTAAGAAAATTCAATATTCGATTTCTTCGCTATTTCAGAAATCCCTACCTTTCCCTCTGCTATCATGGAATTGTCCAAACGTTTCTTCTCTGTCGTCTGCTCATAACTCTTTCATGAAGGGAAGTTTTCCCTCGACACTCTATTTTTACGTGGCTGTTGTATCATTATTACGCACGTGCTTTCGATTATACAAGAGTACCTATTCAGTACAGACAGATTAAAATTTCCCAGCATTGCGTCCAGTCTTGCATTACTCAATACCATTTTGGTACAGTAGTAACAAAAATCTCTGCAGAACTACTGTGGGATTAAAAATTATAGATACTCGAGTTGGACTCCAATTAAAAATTAACCAGTAGACTTGCATAAAAACGAGTTACATCAAAATTTTGCTTATTCAATTCTGCGTTAATCTATGCTAACCAATTTTCTTTTCGAGTATGCCTTGTATTTTTCATTGTCGTGATAACAAAAAAGGGCAGTTTTTTTTATAAAGTTTTGCAAACGATCGCGCTCTATGAAATTATATAAATCAAAAACGGGTTGTCCGATCGCGACGAAATTTTAGTAGAGTGTAGGCAGAAAGGTTTTAAACATAATTCTTAATTTTTAGATTTTTAAGATTTGTCAAAAAACCGTTATTGTCAGTTTAGCGAAACAACTTTTTCTTAGTATTGGGTAGTCCTACAAATACAATATTACTCTTGTTTTGAAGCTCTTAGTGTCTGTTTTTATAGTGCATTATCATTGTCAACGTGGCAACATCGTATAAAGCGATTTCCGTTGAACAGTGGAAACTGCGGGCTGTCACTGCGATTCACAACGTTCCACGTACATATCTCCTCCGCTGAATAAAAATCTGTATAAAATCGGTTTCGCAATGTGAATTGACAATGATAATGCACTATAAAAACAGATACTAAGAGCTTCAAAACAAGAGTAATATTGTATTTGTAGGACTATACCCAGTACTAAGAAAAAGTTGTTTCGCAAAATTGATGATAACTGTTTTTTGACAAATCCTAGAAATCTGAAAGTTAAGAATTATGTTTAAAACCTTTCTGCCTACAACCTACTAAAATTTCGTCACGATTGGACAACCCGTTTTTTATTTATAGAATTTTAAAAAGAGCGCTCGTTTTCGAAACTTTCAAAAAATCCGGCACTTTTTTTGTTCTCACGACGATACAAAATAGAAGGCATACTCAAAAAAAAAAAAAATGGTTAGCATAGATTAACGCAGGATTGAATAAGCTAAATTTTGATGTAACTTCTTTTTATGCAGGTTTGCTAGTTGATATTTAACTTGAGTTCAAACTCGAGTATCTATAATTTTATATCCGACAGTACGCAACTTGATTCGTTGTTTGGTATATTTTACATCGCTTTTAGTCACTTTTGGGTAATTGCGAAGCTGAGAGTGAATGATGATAAAATTAACTGATGAGAACAATCACAGGCTTGGATTCGAACCCAGAATCCCTGACATTGTAGTGCGCTGTATGGGTGGTCTTTGTGTGTCCCATCAATCAATCATTATAAAGTATACTCTGAACCGGGATTCTGTGAAGCAAGGCCGCACACACAGGTAGAGAAGGGGAGAAAGCGAGTGGGCGGAGCGAAGCAATATGCGCTGCTCCCAACAGCTGGTAGTTGCAGCCGCGTTTCCCCCTCCATGCACTCACTTCGCATCTCACGCGTTTATTGGTGGAGCCCTCTTGAGTCAGTAGTTGCGGAGAGACTTGATTTCCTTCGCTTGCTCCAGAGTTTCCCGGGATAAAGTATAGGAAACTAATTTCTTTACCAACTGCTTAAAATCCCAAATCCCACAGAGGACTGCACTGGCTGTAAGTCCAGACACCGGAGCCTCGTTTGGAGGCACATAGTGGTTCGGATTTAACTATAAACTGTAGGTCCAGCCCCGATTAGCCTATCTGTGGAGAAAGTGGACTTCACGCCAGAGCCTTGTTGGCCTGCAACACTCAAAATATACATCGTAAAAGGTTACGCCGAGGGCCCAGTGGGTTGGCAATACTGCCGGTTACTAGGGCAGCATGAGTTGGCAACACCGTAAAACGCTACGGCGAGGGTCCTTGAGGTTAACATACATCGTAAAAGGCTGTGGACCCTTAAAATATACATTATAAAAGGCTAGGAGTTGGCAACCCTGCCGGTGAGGTTAACATACATCGTAAAAGGCTGTGAGCCCTCAAAATATACATCGTAAAAGGCTACGAGTTGGCAACCCTGCCGGTGAGGTTAACATACATCGTAAAAGGCTACGAGTTGGCAACCCTGCCGTTGAGATTAACATACATCGTAAAAGGCTGTTGGCCCTCAAAATATACATGGTAAGAGGCTACGAGTTGGCAACACTGCCTGTGAGGTTAACATACATCGTGAAAGGCTGTGGGCCCTCAAAATATACATCGTAAAAGGCTACGAGTTGGCAACACTGCCGGTGACCTCACGTCCGGCCAGGACCACTGGTTGCCATGGCAACGTGTCAACCTTTTATGGCTATGACTCAAAATGTCACCCTAGAACTAGGCAACTAAATTTACACATAGTGTTAGCGTGTTGCATATAGAGCTAGGCGTATTTCATGTTCCTGAGTAGAAATTTGCACATTGCATGAATAGAATAAAGTACACATGCTTTCAAAATACCTATAATTTGCTATCTCGTCGCAGGCACTAATTATGAAACGAAGTGGAACCTTTCCTAATTGTACGAGGTCAGATATTTTGGTTCGATACGTGCGTTTCGTTATGATTTAACGAAACAAATAATACTGGGAGTAAGAATGACGCAAAAATGGACGCCTGCGTTGTAGGAAACGAGGACCATCTCGTGTTTTCTCGCAGTAACAACATTCTTCTTCATTACAATTCCTCGTATATTACGGCCGGATTCTTTGTCATGCCTCTGCATCCCGTCTTCACCAGCTCACATCTTTTCTTCTTCATCTTCGGGGGGGGGAACCCTCTTCTCCCGCTACGAGGCAGAGCGGGGGAAGGGGGGAGAAGGATTTATCAAGAAATCTCTCCCAATTTTCCACAACGATTCTTTTAATTTCCGAGACCAGAGAGGTTTTTTTTCCGTCGTTAAAAAAGAAAAAAAAAAGCTAAAAAAAAATCTATGTTAGCCTCTCTGCTCCTACGCAAGCCTATTTTCTCCCTAATGTGCATTTGTGAGTGGATTCCCCTCTGCGTTGTTATAATCTGGATACGTAGGACAAATTTCGAAAGGAAGGCAAGAGTTCCATTGTTGTTCTTGCAATATTAATTTTAATGCGAAAATATGCGATATTAACACTTACAAAGGTTAATTTAGAGGTTAAGGAAAAAAAAGATTTCTGTATGATACCAGGTTGAACTCCTAATGATCAGCTAAAAATCTAGATTGTTCAAGATTGTTCAAAATTAGGGCCTGTCAGTGGTGCAGTGGTAGCGTCGTCGCATTGTAATAAAGGGGTCCCGGGCTCGATACCCGGTGGAGGCACATAATGGTTCTTATCCACTTTAAACTGTAGCTCAGTCCCTATTAGGCTTATTTTGCATAAAGTTGGCTTAAAATACCAACTCAATGATCTACTTCAGAGTAAAGAGGCTTGGAGCTTTCCCAGGATTGAAACTATCCTTAGCTTCTTTCTCGCCACTGTTCGTCGTAGAATACTGTCCGGCCTCTTAAGACAAGACTAGCTAGACAGAACGGAACTACACGTAGTAGGGGAATTAGGTAGAGACATACTTTAAAAAACGATGTATGTTTCTGATCGGTGTTTTCTTTGTACGCGTTCGGTTGTTTTGTTTAGCAGTGACGTCGATTGGCTTTCAAAAGTGCCAAAACTGATGGGCAATTCTCTTGGTAGATAAGGTTTAGCATAGTGCTGGGGCAAAGGTGGCAAAAAGTGGGGGAGCAACTGCCCCTCTAGCCCTCCTAATCGCCGCTGTTGTTTAGTATCTCTCGCTTTGTTGTGATGGCACATAAACTTACACAATTAACTCCCGTCTTACTGTATTTTGTCTGTGGGCCACGTTACTATATGCGAAACTTCAACGTTCCTTCATCAGACGGTGATTTCCACGGAACCTATTTTTCTTTATCTCTTCCACCACACCCCTATTTTGCTACTGAACTCTCCCGCCGGCACATGCGCACTTACTTCTAACCTAGACGAACCATACCCCCTTTCTCACTTTCACACACACGCACATTTCTAAATCTGTACAAAATCAACGGAAAATCTGAACTGACTACGGACGGTTTGATTATATGATTATTACCGAAGTTCAATAGAGATGTTCCTTTCTGTTTATCTTCTACGAAACCACCCCGAACGTTCCAAACCTCTATCTACCAGCCCACCAGGCGACGGCGAGGGTTGCCGTCTTAAAGAAAGTGAAAAAAAATAACAACTATATTTGAAGAGTAAAATTAATTAATTTTCGGGTCGTTGATGCAGCAAATGAAAATATCACAAAGTTGTTATCTAGAAACACCCTTTCTCAGTGGTCAGATAAAATTTGAAAATTTTCTGTCTTCGGGTTCTCAAGATATTCGTGACCAAATTTAACCCATAAACTTACACAGACTTAACGAGGGGGAAAAAACTCAAATCCTCGCCAGGCGATAGGATCACCTTAAGTGCTTTGAGAACTATGGCTGTTCTTTCTTCTACTGATGGCATTGCTTCACGCCACCTGAAAAATACATGTATTGCGTCACACTATCACTAAAATGTGCTCTGACTTTATAATTTTTCATTTCACAATTTTTATATCCACTTAAATCTGAATGTCTTTTCTTTGTTTTTAGGTCCTTCTCAACTTACACATTGATAATGGAAGAGCTGTCAGGGTAACTAGCTGTGGATTTGGTATGTAATAGTAATACAGTAAAACCTCGTTAATCCGCACCGAGATAAGCCGGACTTCGCATAATCCGGACAGGCAAAAGGCAGAATGCAAGGTTTTAAATGTGGCTAGAAGTCAACAAGAGAACTTCCCAAAGAAAAGGCAGTCAACAACTGATGAAATTATGTTTCCCGCAGACTTTGTACTGTACTGTATAGTGTATTTACACCATAATAAACGTGTTTTGTTGCTATAAACGGAATTTTAATGCACTTTCTACTGTTCTTTTAGGTTATTTCAGTTAATTCGGACTTTTGTTAAACCGGTCAACTTATCCCCCACCATTAGTCCAGATTAACGAGGTTTTACTGTATTGTAAGTTACAAACATATTTGTTTCTTTTCCATCCCGGTTTCGTGTTGTGAAAATCACGTACTGCATATTTTCTCATATATATTTGCCTCAAGATTTACCAAGAACGTATCTTCCCGCTCCGTTCCTTCACTTGAAGAAAGAGTTCCATTCTGTTAGCCAACCCTGGGTAGACATTTCGTTCCCTTCACTTGCTACACAGTGTGCGCTGTAAAGAAAAAAAGAGTTCTAAACGATGTCTACGAAGTGAGCAGTTTCAGCCCATGGTCATAAGAAACACGCTAAAAGCATATGCACATTCCTCCTTTCTTTCGACCAATCAGAAGTCTCCGTTGTTGCTCTTCGCTGTTTTCTAGTTTGTTAACGGAATAAGGAAGGAATTCCTTGCTTAAAGCTTTGAAGGAATGCGTTAAAGATAAAATGCATGAAGTTGTCGTTGATTTAAACCATTTAAGGTGCGTCAACATCTCTTAACTCTTAAGACAGTTCAGTAATTTAAGTCCGTAATGAATATTTCTCACAATCTCCAGAAATTGCCCATAAATTGCCCATAAATTGACCATAAATTGACATTATAATTATTTTAATTTAGGTATAAAGTTACTGTATACTTGATTATTAATAAATAACAGAGTCGCAATACTTGTCAAAGAAGATGAATATATCAACACAATTAGAAGGTTTTTTTTTAAACTACTGAGGTCAAGGAAAAAACAACACAACAGTAAATAGGCTAATGTTATTACCTACAGATGAAGTAAAATTGTTATGTATATGCTGTAACCAAATTTTTACTTCTACTTAAAAGCACTCAAGTAATTCGAATATATAGCTTTAATAGTATACAGTAAAACCTCGTTAATCCGTATTAATGGGGAGATAAGTTGACCGGTTTAACGAAAGTCCGGATTAACTGAAAAGAACAGTAGAAAGTGCATTAAAACTTCATTTATAGCAACAAAACACGTTTATTATGGTGTATTTAAAGGGCATAAGCCTAAATACTTACACTATACAGTACAGTACAAAGTCTGCGGGAAACAGAATTTCATCAGTGGTTGACTGCCTTTTCTTTGGGAAGTTCTCTTATTGACTTCTAGCCACATTTAAAACCTTGCGTTCGGTTTTTTTTGCCTGTCCGGATTGACGAGCTTTTACTGTACTAACTCTTCTGTAAAGTAAGTGAAAGTTAAATGGACTTTGCACTGCAAGTGACTGGGAAAATGTCATCGCATATATCAAGTGAGGTATGCAGGATCTCGAAATGTTGGTACAAATATCGAAAAGAACATTTTCCCGTCAAGATCCCGATTTCGAGATATCATTTTCTCGTTCTAAAATTTCTTAAGTGGGCAAAAATGCATATACACTTCAGTCTCTTACACCAGAAATGCGAAAACAATCGCTTCAGAGACAGAACGTTGTGGAATTCTAGATTTCTATGTACATACTGTATGTTGTCAGTGCTGAAGTACGAACAGTAGGCATACATACATGTACGTACTTAGGCTATATGAGTGTGTGTGTGTGAGAGAGAGAGAGAGAGAGAGAGATGATATAGACTTACTAGGGGATGATATAAATACAATTAAGAATAATGCTAAAATATTTTTAAAAGAAGCTAAAGAGATAGGTTTGGAAGTTAGCAAAGAAAAAACTAAATATATGCTTACAGGTCGAAATCAAGTGTTAGGTAATAATCAAAATTTAATTATTGATAACTCGTTTGAATCAGGATATTAAAGAGGAAATAAAAAGCAGACCTAATTCAGGAAATGCATGTTACTTTTCTCCTCGTTAACTTCTATCTTCTCGTATATCTAGGAAACTAAAAGTTAAAATATACAAAACAGTAATTTTGCCTGTAGCGAAACTTGGTCCCTTACATTGAAAGAGGAGCATAAATTAAGAGTGTTTGAAAATAAAAACCTTAGGAAAGTATTTGAACCTAAAAGGGGATGACGAGACAGGTGAGTGGAGAAGGTTACATAATTTGGAACTACATAATTTGTATTCATGTCTAGATATTATTAGAATAATTAAACCAAGAAGACTTAGGTGGCCAGGCTATCCGGCACGAATGGGAGAGGATAGAGAGGAGTTTACAGGATTCTTGTCGGGAAACCTGATGGTAAGAGACCGGTAGTAAGGTCAAGAAGGGTAACGTTGAGATGGACCTAAAGGAAATCGCTAAGGATGGAAGATCTTGGATTGATGTTGTCCAGGATAGGGACAGATGGAAGGCTTGTGTTGCTGCAGTCATAAACCTCCGGGTTTAAGAATACTAGAGAGTTAATTAGAGTTACGCCTATGTTCCCCACAAAAAGAAAATCTCCCTACAGAAAACGAACCTAGTAACTATTGGAAGCCCAAATTTATTAGAATACCAGATGGAAGGAAGTTGAACAATTAAAAGAGATATTTCTTTAAATTCATGACCGAGCAGGAACAGCGGGAAACAAGATGGCGTCACATTCACGCGGCACCTTAAAAATGGCGGATTTATTGTGCGATGCGAAGAATGCACACTCGGGTGTTCGGCAAATGGCGGACGGCTTTCTTTTGTTCCGAGCCGTTGTCGACTGCTGCGCTGGAATGCCTTCAGAGCAATCAGTCATTGAAACATGGCGCATGACTAGCCGAGTCATGTCGAAGCTATGCAGATAATCTCTCACTGCGTTGCCGCGAACTTACAGAAGCTAATCATGTGATGGAAGAAATTACTCCATGACAAATTTGCTCCCCCCTCTCCCACCACGAGAATAAAGAAAGGGGAACAACCAGGTGGCAAGATATGATTTACTCCCGAGGAGTCCACCGCAGATTAACAAATCAATCAAATATGTCCTTCCACATCTTCACTTCGGAGAGCTCAATTGTGGCGCGGACCAGGGACTTCGTGAAATGTTCATTACCAGAAGGGCCAAGCCATTGTTCCCGGAGTAGAAGTAATAAATTTGCTCCGGGCGATTTCATACCGCTACCGGAATTGGCTGGAATATTTTTGAGCGCCTCGTAATTGAACGTCTGAGCTATCGTTGCGGAACGAAGAGTTCATATGATCCTGGACAAAATAGCATCTCCTACAGGGCTCCTTGTGCCTCCGGCTGATGCATGGACTTCTTGTCTCTTACATGGATGACTGACAGCGAAATGCACGCTGGGAAAAAAAATTGAAGAAAAAATGAGGCTTTGGTGTCGCTTCGGAAGAAAACTGGGTTTATACTTTCTGTCCTTCCTCCAAATCAAAGTTAGCCTGAGGAATTTGCATTTTGGTGCAGTAGCGGCTTCTGCCTATTCGCACATTCGAACGTGCACACCCAAATGAATCTGGAATGCAATTAATGTTTATTATACTTATTCACTGAACACTATCTCTTCCAAAACATCAAACGTTTCCACACCCCAGCGGCGACCATATCTTCGTACGAGCGCCTGCAGACTGGGTGCGTTCATTTGCCACTGTTCGCAGCACGCAAGGGAAGAGATTGGCGCCTGTAGATTGCAGTCTTATGGGCTTTACGAACACTGCTAGTGCTGTGTTCACAATGCAACACTTTTCCTAACGCAAAACTGAAGTGCACACCCATTGAGCCAGACCACAAGCCGCCACTGCTTTGATGTGCAAAATTTTTGACAGGTCAGAGTAAGTAAAGCCCGAATCACACGGAACTGGATTTCCAGTAGGAATGCCCTAGTTGGCGCTGGACTGGCTACCCATTTGCTATTTTTCGCCTCACACTTGTTACAGTACTCGTCAGTATACTTTTGTTCCCATGAGACATTGCGAGGAGCAGACAATCTAAAACGATGGACGAGCAATTTGAAGAACGTTGTAAGGAAATTTCTGCTGTTTCTAAAAATTAAAAAAGAAAAGAATGGACTAGAGATTGGCTCGAAAGAAAATATGGGAATCAATGCGTACTGAACAAGCTTTTTAATTAACTCGTGTATGCATATTCATACATGAGATACGCAGGATTCATACATAAAGAATAAATATTTTGTTCAACTTGTAAATATATCGAACAATACACTTGTAATAATAAGGATTTTCATTATCGGCTAATCATATTTGTCTTGTACAAATCTCATCGCTTTGCATAAGTACCTAAATAATAATGAACTGAACACGAATGCAAATCATCTCTGTTACTTTTTCTTTTATCGAGAAGAGAACCAAAACAACCAACACTCAAAAACCACAGACAAAAAACTTTCCTTTGGCAAACTCGCAGATTATCTTCACATCGCTAAACTTCGCCGTGATTGACTGTTCCACAGAATCCAGTCGAGGAAAGCCAGTTGCAATTAGAACATGGCCTATTCCTCAAAACCAGTGTCAAGCAGCCAGCCCAGCGGCCATGATTTCCACGCAGGCAGCCGGTTCAGCACCAACTAGGGCATTTCTGCTGGAAAATCCAGTTCCGTGTAATTCGGCCTTAAGAAATGTAACACATTTTTGTGGTGTAAGGGTGACTGAGAAACAAGTGTCGCTTGCCGCTTGATGTGAAACTCTCGTGTCGCTTGCAGCTTGTCGTTTGGTGTGAAACTCTCCTGTCGCTTGCAGCTTGTCGCTTAGTGTGAAACTCTCGTGTCGCTTGGTGTGAAACTCTCCTGTAGCTTGCAGCTTGTCGCTTGGTGTGAAACTCTCGTGTCGCTTGCAGCTTGTCGCTTGGTGTGAAACTCTCGTGTCGCTTGCAGCTTGTGGCTTGGTGTGAAACTCTCGTGTCGCTTGCAGCTTGTCGCTTGGTGTGAAACTCTCGTGTCGCTTGCAGCTTGTCGCTTAGTGTGAAACTCTCGTGTCGCTTGCAGCTTGTCGCTTGGTGTGAAACTTTCGTGTCGCTTGCAGCTTGTCGCTTGGTGTGAAACTCTCGTGTCGCTTGGTGTGAAACTCTCCTGACACTTGCAGCTTGTCGCTTGGTGTGAAACTCTCGTGTCGCTTGGTGTGAAACTCTCCTGTCGCTTGCATTTGTCGCTTGATGTGAAACTCTCGTGTCGCTTGCAGCTTGTCGCTTAGTGAGAAACTATCGTGTCGCTTGCAGCTTGTCGCTTGGTGTGAAACTCTCGTGTCGCTTGCAGCTTGTCACTTACAGCTTGTCGCTTGGTTTAAAACTTGTCGTTTGCAGCTTGTCGCTTGCTGTGAAACTCTCGTGCCTCTTGCAGCTTGCTTGTCGCTGGTGTGAAACTTTCCTGTCGCTTGCAGCTTGTCGCTTGATGTGAAACTCTCGTGTCGCTTGCGGCTTGTCGCTTGGTGTGAAACTCTCCTGTCGCTTGCAGCTTGTCGCTTGCTGTGAAACTCTCGTGTCGCTTGTCGCTTCGATGTGAATCTCCTTCAACGGCGCGCATCGTGTCGCCTCGGTCTGTTGTTCGCGCATGAATGTTTGCTTATATACTGAAGAGGTCCATGTCGCTTGTTACTTTGGTGTCAACTACCACTGTCGCTTGTCTATTTCGTCTGAAATCTCCCTTAGTGGAGGTAAAAAAAATCGGAATCAGATAAGTAGTTCTCGGTTAAGCCCGCTTCGATCTGGTTTTACTTACATTCTGTTTTAATCCGCTTTATGAGCAGATAAGCTAATCTGAACTGGACCTAAAGTGGGATCTGAACCACTACGATGTGCCTCCACCAGTTATCGAACCCAGGACTCCATGTTTACAAGGTGAGACGCACTACGCCATCGAAGAGGCCCTCTGCAGGAAAGAGTACAGTGGCGTGTCCTGAAATTTCGAAAATTATGTGGGGTTACGTATACATTTTTTGTAGTCAGTCCTCATATTGTCACATTTACCTGACCCCCACCAACCCCCACTTGGGCACGCCACTGAGAGAGAGTACATCCTTTGTTCTATATGTTGTTCATGCTCATGACATCCCGTGTCGTGATCAAGTTTCTTATTTTTCTGGCAAGTGGCTTTTAACTGAACCTTATTTTCTTTTATTGTTGTTAATGGATCACGAAAGACACAATTTTCATTTAAATTATTGCGTTGTCTTTTGCTGTCTTGCACAGACCAACAGCGCTGTAAAAAAAAAAAAAAAATACGCAAGGCGGAATTTTGTGGTGCGGGGCATTTTGACAGATAACGCTATCCCCCTCTTTCAGCCATCATAATTGTTCTCTGGTCGTGGAAAATTTTTACAGCACGTTGTGTTTCACGAGTGCTCCCTAAAAAGGGTACACGGTGATCTGTTGTCTGTCAGATCTTCGTTGATTCCTCGGAGCAACCTCAATTCGGAATTGTCCTTATTATTATTACTATTATTTCGCCCATCTCGACGTTGTTATTGTAGCCGTGGGCCTAATCTCTACAGTAATCTTCACTTAACAAGTGCAGCCATAAGTCTGGCTGGGGGAAAATAAAGAATGGAAGAATGGGAGACGTCTTTTTACCTTTTTACAATGGCAACGCAAAGAGTTTTCTTTCGCGTCTTTTTTCCCTTCGCTTTCTTTCCGTTAAAATTCCTCACTACCGCCATAATTAATTGCTTAGAGCTTCATTTCCAAGGCACCAGATCTGCTGAAGGCCAAGAGGTTGGGGGTGTGAAAGAATGAAGCTAAAAGAGGGGAAGCAAAAAGAACTACTTCCACTCTTCTTCATCTGTGCTTCTTCTCCCAGTCCTTTATGTGGGTTGGTAATTACAAATCTAACTGTGCTGCATGGGCTACTGTAGCCAAGTTCAAATACCAAGCCGAAATGGCTGCCATTATGGTTAGGCGGACGGTTGTTGGCACCTTGTCCTTTCAAAAAAACTCCAAGCTTCGACTGTGCTGACATCTACATAAAGCTACTGTGCAGCGAGATGGAAGGAGGATACGGGAACCAAAGGCTAGCTTATCTGCATTTATTTTTCTTCTTCAATCGACAGTAGACTGTGCAAGGGCAAAAGAATAACAGTCCAACCATCCAAGCTCTCCACTGCTTTGCCTAATGTTGTTATTATTAGTACCGAAGGATCTTTCTGCTTATGGAAATTTGCATGTTGGTTATTCACCGTGAATGTCTGGTATTTGTCCTTCTCTCCACTCCATTCGACTGTTTATCATTGGCATGTCCCATCCTGGGCCCCCTTCATCGATATTTCATTGTACAATACGGGAATTCTTCCTTCAAATTCTTATTTTGCATGTAGTCTGTTAGGTTTCCTAAGGAAAGAACCGATTCCTAGCTTCGGTTCAGAAATCTTGAAAAAATAATCTTACATAATGGTCTAAAAGGACCTTGGAGAGCAAAAATAATACACCAAATGGAAGCATGCTGCAGAGGGGATTTAAACGGGGATTTTTTGTCATGCAAATATACATTTTAAAATTAAAAATATGCACTTAAATATACACTAAAGATTTCCTAAATATACGCAATTCTTCCGGCTTGGTTTAGTTAATCTCAAGGTTCATGAGGTTGTATGGGGCATAGGATTAATACATCAATAGTGCAATCGATAGTTGAGATTTATTGGTATAGCATAAAATAGATTAGAAAGTGGAGAATTCACTTCAGATGGTCGGATTCCAATAATGATTCTTCAACTTAACAAGTTTCTCTTATCGTATGTACCAAAAATATCACAATCTCGGCGCTGTTTTTTTTTGTTTTGTCGATACACCTCACTGGCTACACTGCGCTCCTGAAAAGTCACTGGCTACATTCCAATCCTGAAAAGTCTCTTGGCTACACTGCACTACTGGAAAGTTACTACACTCTGTCCTAGTTATATCTGGAGCAGGCGAACGAAAACAAGTCTCTGCGCAAGTAGTGACGCGAGATGGCTCCACCAATGAACACGTGAGAGGGAACGGGATTGCGTGGAGGGGGGAAAGTGACTGCAGTTACCAGCCTTCTTATTCTTAGCAGCCTGTACTGCTTCGCTCTGCCCATTCAATCCCCCCCCGAGATGTCTTGGACAGGGTATAGGAACAACTTAACTCTTTTTTCCTGCCCTCTTCGCCCGGCTTTTGTTTGCTGATATCCTGGTATTACCTCGGGAGCTGCGCCTGGAACGCGCATCCGTTGGGAAGACAGCGCTTGGGACGTGCTTCCGACGTATGTACAAAATCCCACTCAGAGCTAAATTGTCTGGGAGTGGCATTTGGAACGCGCTTCCAAAGTCAACCTATGACACTACGGCGTTTAGTGGGAAGCAGAGCTATTCAAAATAAAGTTTCACATAACGCCCGATGAACACCTACAATTAGTCCATTTCTCTATGGATTCTCAATTTTAGCACACATGTAAAAGTTACATACGCGCTATTTCGGCAACATCCGTTAACTACACCTTTTCTCGCAATTACAGCGTCTATTTGTCTCTGTTTTATATTGCGACGCCTTCCTTCTCATTCTTGTATCACATACTTATTAAAAAATAATAGTTACCAAAATTTTATTTCATTTCGAAATAAGTAGACTTTATGTTGCCATCTATGTTTGTTTTTTTAAGTTAATTTTACTTTCCATCTTGTATCCTTGCCTCCATCAAGCATTTGGTTTGAAAGAACATAGGTGTTCTTTATGAGTGTCCCTTCATCAATTTCATGTCATCCTCATCGTCGCGATTAGCCAAAAGTGGCAGAAAAGCGACGTCAAATAACCTAAATCAATCCAACAGCATTCCAGATCATATCTTTCTTCCATATATTCGTGTTTGCCACACACACACACGCAGTGCTCTAAGTAAGGAGGTTGCCGGGTACGGTGCTCTTTACTTTTGCAAATGCATCTCCTAGCTCCTTGTCGCCAAGTTAAACCAGCTCCTAGCTAACCCCAAGGCTAGACTAAACATCACCCAGCTAGCATTTTCCAAGCGCTGTAATATATGCGTGTGTGCGTGTACGAGGGTAAGCAAAAAAGTTTATGCACTTTTGCCACAACTTTTCTCAGGTTGGCCACACTGCCTTCAGCACTTGTGTACTATAAGGTTGTACTTTTATGGTCATGTGGCCGATGTTTGATCTTAATCGCTACATTTTTCTTTCTTTTGTTACAGATTAAACATGGCTGCTCCACTAGCAGTGTGTCCCGGTATTGTACTGAAAGGCTGTGATGAATTTCAACCCTTGACACACCTTCAGACCAGAGAAATCGGATCACTGATCGCTGTTCTTCCTTGGTGCACACTGCTAGTGGAGCAGCCAAGTATAATCTATAACAAAAGAAAGAAAAATGGAGCCATTAAGATCAAACCTCGGCCACATGACCACAAAAGTACAACCTTATAGCACACAAGCGCTGAAGGTAGTGCGGCGAACCTGAGGAAAATTACGGCGAAAGTGCATATACTTTTTGACTTACCCTCGTACATGCACAGGGTTATTCATAAGTCCGTGAAACATTTGAAAAATTCAAAAGACATTAACTACTGAACGAAAAACAAACATTTCATATTCATAATAAATATACGTTCTCCAAGTTTTGTTTCCAATAGGGCAAAAGTCACAAATGCTCTATGTGTCCACCTTTAGTGATGCGGTAAATGTCTACCTAGGTATGCGATAATACATCTTATTCCAGACGCGAGTCAACTGTTGATAAGAGCCACGAACAGTGACGGTGCCAGGGAAAAGTGACTGGGGTGGCGGAAGGGGAAAATATTGTAGGGGGCAGTCACATTAAAACGCACGAAAACACTACATACATATAGGTAATATATATAAATATATAATAATACTTATAATAATAATTAATAACTATTAATAATAATTATTATTATTATATTCATGTATAGTGTTTTGTGTTTGTCTTTTACTCAGAGTGGACGTTTATTGCTTTAGATCCATATGGTTCGTTTTAATAAAGGCATTAATTCTTTCTCTATTCGTAAGTTGCGTTGTCTCTAGTGGCCTATTTCAGTGTTGGAAGACAGGTAGAAATGGTCTAAAATAGTTTCCACATTTATAATATTATAATTCATCGTCTTTCTTGAGATGAAACTACTGATATAAATATTAAAGTTATAAGATAATAATATAAACTAGGAAAAAATGTTTGGAAGAGTTCAATTTTTTTGCTAAATAAACGTGACGTTGGAAGAAATTAATCTTCTTAAGTATTAGAAGCAACGAAAGTCACTTAGTGAAGTGCAATTGTCCTGTAGGAGAATTCTGCTGTATGTGCTTTTGAGGACAGACTGCCCACTTCGGTACGTCCAAGGCTTGGCATCTTCTTCTCAATAGCAAGGACAGCCAAATGAGGCATCCAGCACCCTGTTTCGAGCAAGGCTTTTCAAAAGTTTCAAACACAAAATGCTTCTTTCACACGCTGCATTGGAAACTGGGATTTTTACAGAGAGTACAACTAGAGTGTGAACCTTGTGGCCGCGGTGGCTCAGTCGGTAACGCGTCTGACTACCATGCTCAAGGTCCCGGGTTCGATCCCCGGCTGGTTCAAATCCGGGAACTTTTCTAACGTTGGAAGCGGCCCCGGCGCCCACCCAGCGTCGAATAACATGGGTACCTGGGAGAGACCCTGGTAAAGGCGGTCAGGGGCGTGATGCTGATCACATCACTCCCACTCATGACCGGATCAAGAAAGTGTGGGGCGTTACCCCCACACCCCCTATACGCCTTCATGGCGTGGTGCTAAGCACAGGGGAGCACTTTACCTTTTTTACCTTGTGAAATGCCAATTTATATTTTCCTAGGATATCGAAGAAATCCATTAGGAATACATTCGTTCCATCTTCGTAACGCTGAAGAGTTTTGGGCAAAATCTGTGTTTCACCTTTCAGGGAAATCATATCACAGGAATAAAAATCTGAAAAGGGTTACAGTTATCTCATAATTCAAGAAATATTCTGTCCCTGGTTCACCTCTAACTCTACCACTCCAACGTATGTGTGTGCTACACAATTACATGCACCTATGGAGTTCTTGGGAAGAAGTTCTTCGAGTTGGATATGTACGAGAAAGAGCGAACCTGCATCTAATGATTGAGGAACGGCAAATCCTAAAAAGCGTTCTTTTACCTGCCCGCGATACAAATATCTGTCCTGTTCCTTTCTCGCACTGCCTGTTGTTTCATCTGACATCAGTGCAAAAATTTCGCCTCTTCCACTTTCTAGCTTATTTCGCTGAGAATAGGTGTGGACATTTCGCAGATTAATTTGTTTTGAATCGAATCTTGAGTGTGCATTTTAAGGTTCAAGTTCAATACATTTCCGATTAATATCGCCTCATTTTGAAATTAAATTCAGAAGTTCCAAGAAAATCCCTCTGTTAAGGCTCGCGTCAGACTCATCATCATCATCTCGAAAAGCAAGTCCCTGAATAGTAAGAAACCGCGATGCATCCACAACAACTGACATGTAGTGTCGGTTTTCTTGAATCACCTTTGAATGTCTTTCACTAATTAGTGTTGTCACTAACGATCCAGTATTAGAATATTTTTTCTGTACTACAGATGATGTTTTGTGGTCCTCAGAATGTTCGTGATGTTTTAAAACCATCTACATTTAACGCTCTTTTCCAGTTTTTAAAACTTGCTAAAACTTAGATTAATCGCGACGATTACAGAACATAAACGAAAATTAATGACAAATCGCCTATGCCGAGGTCGGCTCTGGAATCTTGAACGAAAGTCTCACACTCACACACACACACACACACACACACAAACACACACACACACACACACACACACACACACACACACACACACACACACACACACACACACACATATATATATATATATATATATATATATATATATATATATATATATATACTAAAACAAAATTAATTCTTGTTACAGTCATGTTGGTATTATAAGCAGGAAAAGTAATATCATGCAGAATTCACCACTTAGAATAGGTGAAAATCGTCATACTCTTAGAAATGAACTCTCTTATTATATGATATTTCATTAACGTCAGTTGGGGGACGAAAGGGGGGTAGAAGTGTCTGACTGAGGGACGTCCGCCCCCCCCCCCTCTGGCGTCTTCACTGGCCACGACATCGGTGAGTCGGTCCCTGAGATCCTGGATATTACTGCGGGCAGTGGGGACACATAAACAGTATCCTTCACAAACTCCCACAAGAAAAAGTCTGAAAGGGTTAAATAGGGGGGGACTCAAGAACACCAAATTCCTGTTCTGATTCCGTTTACTGATCGGCATATTGCTACTATACAGTAACCTCCTAGTATCAAAACACGGCAACACCGCACCGCGCATGGCTTGCGTAAAAAAACTTACATTGTTTCTCAGTTTAATTGTTAAAACTAGGGCAAGGAGTTTCATGATTTAGCATGATTTTTTGTTGTTTTTTTTGTAAGGGTGATGTGTTCCCTAAATATTATATATAAATTCATATTGTGAAGAAACTAATTGAATTAAGGTGCTTTTTAAGGGCATATTTTGCCATATTTGTCCATTTGTACGTGGCAGAGCATATTTTGATGGATTTTCGGTCATATTCAGATATTTTCGCTTTCTCAAGAAATATACAGCCATTTTCCAAGTGGATTCGTTCATACTCCCATGTCCCCTCGAGTTCTTTTTTTTTAAACTGGAGCAAAATCTTTTTAATTTTTATTTGAAAATTTACAGAAAGTATTGATTGTGCATTGCAACTCATCAGGGCCCATGAAGTGAACTAAAATTAGTGCGTATATGAAAATATTTCACCATAAGTTAGATATTGACGTTTGAAACAGTCCAGTTATAAGGGCATATATTTCAAATTATTGTGCATATTTTGTAAAATTTTAGGTCATAAGAGTATGTTTTATTTTGCATATTTTGGTGATTTTTAGGTTTTAAAAATCCTAGCCCTAGTTATAACTCTTTTAAATGTTGCACGGACTTTTGAATAACCCTGTACATGTCGTCGGTCGGATGACATAACGACGTATCTCAATTTTTTCGAAATTGAGTTATTAACATATTTGTGGTCCTACCGGTGCCTTTCATCGCCCCATGAAGCGGCGTAGCTCAAATCCAACTAATAAGGAAGTTATGTATATATTTTTTAATTTGGCGTATCTTAATTTGTTAAAAAATTTGGTACTACATAACGGCGGCATATCTTGAGTTACGTCGTTATGTCAGACAACGTAAATTCTAAACTCTATCACAAGTTGGCGTATCTCGTTTTGTTCACAGCAGCAAAATGAAACAACAGTAGAAAATACTCACACAAAAAAAAAGTGGTGCAGAAATGTTTCAATGTTTACAAATCGGCGAAGCCACAATCTAACAATAGCGGCACACTCTGACAAAGGATAATGAAAGAAAGAGGTAAAATGAACATTGATATCTTTTGTTGAAGGCATGTCAGATGTTTCCTAATACAGAAATATATTGGACTGTTCATAAGTCGGAAATATCACAATTCAATAAGAGCACCACAGTTCTCCGAAGAAGAATCAAAGCTATATGTTAAAAAAACTTGTTTGGAAGCTCTATTAGGGAATATCCGATATTCAAAGAATTCTCAAATCTTTCAACTTGCCCCCTACCATTTTGCGATCAGCCACCTTAGGAAGAAGATGGACGTCTTAGTACTTTGGGAAGATGGTTCAAGAAATATTGTTTCATCAATAGAACTCATGTGCTTGGAAAGAAGAAGAACATCGAAGCCGGGATATCTGGAAAATTTTACTGCCCTCCAGAAAGGAAGTGGTACAAAGGGACTGTTATAGAAATAGTTAATGAAGAATCTGCTATATCATCTGTGCAAATTGAAGATATATCATTACCTACCCAAGAACAGGGCGAGAGTGACAATGATATCGACAGTGAAATATTTGAAGAAGATGTCAGTGATCCGGATGATCCCAATTATGTACCAGGAAAATCGCAACATTGTGAAGCAAGAGGATGTAAGGATGTAGTCTTCTCCTCGTGTTCCAGGTGTCACATCCTGCTGTGCTGGGATAATTTCGTTCAAGATAGTGGCACAAGAAAAAGGTGCTTGACAATTCAAAATGTGGGGTAAACGAAGTGCAGAAAGACAATTCTTTAATACCTGATAGCATTGCCATAACTACAGACCACATTGCAACAAATCCTGAAAATGTTGGATGTCGACGGTTCACCAAATGAAGGTGAACGGCTTCTCGAAGAGGAGGGAAGAAAAACTAAGTAAGAAGTTACGTAATGAAGGCTATGAATACATCAGTTCAGCTAAAGTTGTGTTGGCCAAAACAATAATAATGTTAGGATTGTAGTGGCTGCATTGATGTGTGTAAGGTTATCAGCCGAGATTTTTTGGGCCTCTTGTTGCTGTTTCCTAATAGGGACAGATGAAAGGCTTGTGTTGCTGCAGCCATTAACCTTTTGGTTTAAGAAGGCTAGAGAATTAGTTAGTAAATTTGTTAGCTGAGATATTTTGATCCACATCATGAGTAATACGAGGGAGACTCTGACCAAGGCGTCGTCTCCATATCGCTAAAGCAAGTTGGAGAAATCTTTGTACCATCTCAGGTCGTTCCAATCATCCAACTGGCACGAAGAAACCATGCTTACATCGTGCACACATTCCAGATGGAAGATTTTATAGATTTTAAGGCACCTGATGAAGATCTGAGGATTTTCCAGCTTATGTTATGTTTAGTTGGAAATATATTCCTGAATTACGATATCAGAGAAGCAAGCCGAACACTATCTACATGAAGAGATAGTTGCGAGTATGCCACCTCCATTGAACAAAAAACTTGTGAAAAATAGCGCAGGATAAGTTGGTGGGGTTATTGTCAACGTGTGCTGGACCGTTTCCCGTGGTTCGACAGTGACTGCATGAAAAATTTACGCAAATTTGAACCACTACATTGATCAGTTACTAGTGTTGCCCACGGGACGAGACGGGACAGGCTTTTAAAAATTCGAGACGAGATTGATCATGTGTTCCGAGACAAACGAATATTTTCGAGACGAGACAGCATTTCACAGCATTTCCACGAGACGAGACAGGCCAAAGTCTCGTCTCGTGGGCAACACTATCAGTTACAGAACAACGTGTTTCAGATCACTGACTTTCACAAAAAAATTCTCTCTTGATGCTAATGTAATGTAGACAAAATATCTCTTGTTTTTGAGGTATTGTTATGAAGCAATTTTGCACTTTTTGCTGATTAATCGTGCTTAGTAGTGAAAAGTTTTGTAACTTGTCTATTGTAAAACAAATAAGTGAGAAAACAAATAAGCTTCACAGACAATAACATCATGAATATTATATGTATTATTTTTGTTCACATTTTGATTAAAAACAAATATTTGTCAAATCGTGCAGCTGCAACTTGATACTAATTTGCATGGCGTATGTCAAATATATTTCTCCGTAATCAAGGGGTCCCGGGTTCGATACCCAGTGGAGGCACATAGTGGTTCGGATCCCACTTTAAACTGTAGGTCCAGTCCCGATTAGCATTACTGTGCATAAAGTGGACTTAAAACACCAAATCAATCAATCAATCAAATATATTTCTGAGTGATTAATAATTAGGACGTGACACACCGACGTATCTCAACAAATTATGAAATTTCAAGCATGTAAAGCAACACTTGAAAAATTCAACCACACTATTTTATTGCAGAAACACAAGCGACTTATGTGACAAAATATTTCTTAGGGCGCGTAGTATTCTCACAACTATCTACCAAAGTGTGTGCGAAAACGTTTTGTTGCTTCTCCTGAAAACTTGAAAAAAATTGAGATACGTCGTTATGTCATCCGACCGATGATATGCATGTATTTGTGAATGTATTATTCTTCTCATAAATAAATTGTAAAGGAATCTGAACTCATAAACTACAGATACACTTAGTATCTGTAACTTAACATCGAAACCAGCGCCATCTATGTAGATCAAACGCAGTTGACAACACTGTAAACCAATTATTTATGTACACGATGACTTATTACGAAACTTAGCTCATATAAAAGTCTCTTGTAACTTCTTACAACTGACTCTAGCTGTAGAAAGTAATTTACGATTTGAAAGAAGCAGAATTTGTTTTGAAAAACCGTGAAAAGACTTCGTTATCGTGCGAGTGGTGATAATTTGCTTCTCTCGTCATGTCTTTATGTCGTTTTTCATTCACTTGACTGTGTTTATTTTGCACTTTTTTCCTTTTGCATAAGAAACTAAAGCAAGTAGCTGTCGTTTGAAACAAAGTTGCTTCTCTGTGTAAACGATATAACAACAAATGTGTCATTATTTCCCACAGCCTTCTTTTAGAAGTTCCGAAACGTCAATCGCGATGTATAAAATGAGGCGACCATTTAGCACCAAGTCCTGTTCTTCCAATCGTCTTTGGCTTGGTGCAAGCGCAACTCATCCTACCCGTGTACCTAATCGCACAACCAAACAGTAATTTCTCATATCCCTGCTTCACAACATGTGGGACACTTTCAGTGAATGAAATATTCATGATAATGATACGAATGGTTGCCGTGAGGAGGGGGGGAGGAAGCGAGGAGAAGAAAGAAAAATGAAGAAAACTCGACAGGCGGCAAGCAACCATCATGTTTCTTCCCTCCTCTTCGTCCCCCCTCCTATTTTTTCATGAAGATCCTTTACATTTTTAATGTCGAGACCATTATTCTTGAAAAAAACTCTTTCTTTCCGAAACCGCTAAACAAATTCTCCCCTCCCTATGCTTGTTTGAGACTCCATTATCTGGTTTATGCAAGAACAGTCTGGTTGTATGGGATCCTTTTCTGATAACAATACAGCTTGCATGAATGTCCGTCAATAGGGTAAGACTATCCTTAGTATGTTGCAAATTGGCTCTCTACATCCATAGCTACCTATCCTAAGAGGGTCATCTCAGCTTTTCTTCCCTCATTTCGTTTTTTTTGCACAACGAACAGTGCATCTACGTTAGTAACCTTAATGGGGCTTCAATGGACGACTTTGATAGTTTTTCGATGATGTACGTCTTTGCTCTTCTCCGCCATTCAATTGTTTGCAAAGCTTTATGCATAGCTCATGGGTGTTTTGAGAGTTACGTGTGTATTCGTAAAGTTCGTTGAAAGGTTAATTTGAATTATCTTATTGTATTTCGGCCATTTTAAGTTGCTTCTATATCTCACAACGATCAAGATGAGCAAGCCGGCTCCCGTGGCGGAGTGGTTAGCACATCGCGCTACGACGCCAGGGGTCCCGGGTTCGAATCCCGGCCTGGCCATGGATGTTTGTAAGTGTCCTAACTAATTAACTCTCTAGCCTTCTTAAACCCGAAGGTTCATGGCTGCAGCAACACAGGCCTTGCATCTGTCCCTATCCTGAGCAAGATCTATATACTCTTTTCCATCCCTACCGATATCCTTTAGGTCCATCTCAACATTATTCCTCCATCTTCGTCTTGGCCTTCCTACAGGTCTCTTACGATCTCCTGTAAACTTCTTTCCTCTCCCATTCGTGCCGCATAGCCTGTCCACCTAAGTCTTCTTGATGTAATTATTCTAATAATATCTGGACATGAATACAAATTATGTACTTCTAAATTATGTAACTTTCTCCAATTACCTGTCTCCTCATCCCTTTTAGGTCCAAATATTCTTCTAAGGATTTTATTTTCAAACCCTCTTAATTTATGCTCCTCTTTCAATGTAAGGGACCAAGTTTCGCATCCATATAATACGACAGGCAAAATTACTGTATAATTTTGTATATTTTAACTTTAACCTAGGTAGTTTCTTAGATATTAAACGAGAAGACAAAAGTTTATGACGAGAAAAGTAACATGCATTTCCTGAATTAAGCCTGCTTTTTATTTCCTTTTTAATATCATTTTCATTTGTTAGTATTACCAAGGATTATCTATTACAGGATGGGACACTGGCCTCCCCGATGGCGCAGTGGTAGTGTCGTCGCCTTGTAATCAAAGGGTCCCAGGTTCGATACTACCCGGTGGTGGCACAAGTGGTTCGGATCCCACTTTAAACTGTAGGTCCAGTCCCGATTAGACTTACTGTGCATAAGGTGGACTTAAAACTGCAACTCAACTCAACTCTGGATGAGACACTGAGCATATTCTCTATTGATTCTTTATCTCTTTTCTTATCCTCTTTTTTCACTTTCCCCTCTGATTCTCTATCTCATTCTTCCTTATCCTCTTTTTTTGTTTCTCCTTCCCCTCTGATTCTCTATCTCCTTCTTTCTTTATCCTCTTTTCTTTTTCTTTCCCCTCTGATTCTCTATCTCCTTCTTTCTTTTCCTCTTTTCTATCTCTTTCACCTCTGATTCTCTATCTCCTTCTTTCTTTATCCTCTTTTCTTTCTCTTTCCCCTCTGATTCTCTATCTCCTTTCTTATCCTCTTTTTTCTTTCTCTTTCCCCTCTGATTCTCTATCTTCTTCTTTCTTTATTCTTTTTTCTTTCTTTTCCCACTCTGATTCTCTATCTCCT
This sequence comes from Lepisma saccharinum, assembly GCF_977018435.1. Taxonomy (NCBI): domain Eukaryota; kingdom Metazoa; phylum Arthropoda; class Insecta; order Zygentoma; family Lepismatidae; genus Lepisma; species Lepisma saccharinum. The sequence goes on from NC_139250.1 coordinate 29,200,309, forward strand.
TCTTTCTTATCCTCTTTTTTGTTTCTCTTTCCCTTCTGATTCTCTATATCCTTTCTTATCCTCTTTTTTCTTTCTCTTTCCCCTCTGATTCTCTATCTCCTTCTTTCTTATCCTCTTTTCTTTCTCTTTTGATTTTTATCTCTTCTTTCTTTATCCTTTTTCATTCTCTCTTCTCCTGATTTTATCTATCAATTAATTTTTTCTTCCTTCACTTCACTATTCCCTTCTTTCCTCTATTTCTTTCATACTTGTTCTGATTTTCTCTCTTTTTTCGTTCCCTCTCCTAGATCTGCTCTAAATGATTCTGAAAAATTCTCACGTAGACTATTTGGATATTCCACGGAGGGGCCAGAGCCCAACCTCACCCACCCGATGGTGACACCCTTTACCGAATTATCGTGCTATATTCAGTTACATAGTTTTATGTCATTTTTTCGAGCTTCTTTGTAAAATAAGTTTGCAGCGTTGTTAGTCCAATATTAGCCCCGTCTGTTCCTGCACAGTTTTCGTTTGCTGCATAAAAGAACATGATTCTTTATTTCGAAGCTATCGGTTTTCTCTAGCAAGATAATTTTACTCCTTTTGCATTATATGCCTTCAGGCAACAAGAAAATGAATCGTAATGATATACGTTTCCAAGCAGAAATATGTATTGGAGAATAATATAACGTCCTACTTACCAATATTCAGGAAATTTTACATGGGCCTATATACGTATAGTCTGGATTGCATTTTCACATAGATATACACACGCATCACACCTTCTTGCTTATTTTCTGTGGCAGCAATTTCCGCTCGAATCCTGAGTTTGACAATTGTGTTTCATTCTTGTTTTGTTTTTTCACTTATTTCATCAATTCACTATTCACCATTGTATTAAGGAAATTGAATAAATATTGTACTGCACTGTAACATTCACGTCTATAAGTTCAACATGCAATTATCAATTTATAGTGGGAGGTAAATTAATATAATAAAAATATATTTCTTTAGGCCAATTCAACATTTGTATTTTTTATTTTATTTCTCTCTGTCATTAGCATCGTCAATTCGTTGTTGTTGAAGAGCTTAACGCACTTGTGACAGACGAAAAAATCACTAATGTCGAGAATATTAATAGAGATTTCGGCGATGGTTCAGCGTTACAGGTAGGGAAGAGTCACTCCCAGTCCATCGTTAGTTGATAGTCAAGAAATCAGTGTCCATCCAAAACAGATGTCAATTAAATTTTCTGAAAAGTACCTGGTCGATGCATACAAAACTGGAGTCATTTGTGTGTGTGTGTCTCAAATCTTCAGCCCATGGCCTGACCCATATGTAGATAGATTCCTTTCTAGGCCTAGTCACTAAACAGAATATCTGCATTTTAAGGCTCGTAGCTCTTACCCTTAATGTCCATAGCAGCCATCAATTTTGTGGTATAAATATTTCGATATTATCTGTCCAACCGTTACCTTCTCTATCTGAAAGCCTCATGGCTTGCTCCGGGCACGTGACTAAGCGTCATCAACTGGAGGCGAGATAGCCGCCATGTTTGATTTGCTTCTTCGGAATCAATGTTGGACCTTTTTTAGTAAATATGGAATTGTAATGCAAATTTGAGAACTGTAATCGTGTTTACATGACGTGTAAATATGCTTAAATATGCAAGAGGTATGGTGTATAAGTGTTGTGTGCTCAACTGCAGAGGCAATTATGATGAAAAAGGTAAGAGTAACGTTCAAATTTCTTCAAGATGTTGCTGAAAATGAAAAATGTGAAATTCCATGTGATTCGGTCCCTACGAAAAGATACAAGTTACGTAACAAAGGTTTTATCGTCATAAATTAGGGCTACCATACGTCCTGGTTTTCCCGGACATGTCCTCTTTTCGGACCCTGAAATTTGCGTCCGGGCGGGTTTTTACTTTCTGTGTAAAATGTCCGGGTTTTTACTTTTATTTAATTATCATAGGTCAGAGAACACGAAGTTACAACTTTTCGAATCATTAAACGTCTGATGTTGGCAGTACTGGACGATGCACTAAGCGTTAGTCGTTTGTTTTTACAGTTTTAAGTTCCGGTCGATGTGATTTCCGCGTCATTCGTTTGTTCGTGTTTGGAAGTGGTAGTTAGTTTGCGAACACGGTGTAACCTACTAATATGCCTAAAAGAAAGTGCAAGTTTACTAATGAGTAGAGCTAGGAATTTTAGGTGCAAAATTTTGCCAATAAAGGTGCAAAAAAGGTGCCAATTTTTGTACAAAAAAGGTGCTAAAATAGGTGCTAATTTTCAGATGTAAAATTTATTGTGAGCAGTGCATACATATATGATTCAACTTGTCTGAATAAACACATAGAGTATTCTCTGGTTTTAAATCGTTTAATATAACTAAGCAAAGAAAATTCTCTGATACATTAGAAAGCGACATAAAGGAAAACATGCTTCTTCTTACTTGCTTAGAATTAGTCATCTAGAAAACTGTTAAAATAGATTACATTCAAAATTTCTATGTTCTTCTGAGTGAGGCTACATCTGCGGTCACTAAGCAGATACTTGTAAGTTGAAAAAGAACGTTCAACATCAAGAGACACAAGTGGTGCGTATTTTGTTTTCAACCGGTAATCCACATCCTTGTTGGATGCGACTTCTTGAACATCAGGGCTTTTGGCTAAACTTTGTTCTAACTTCTCTTTCCCAACCTCTTGCAGCTCTCGTTGCACATCCCCGTATACATAGAAGGGTGCAAAATGGCCTTAAATGCCGACGCACCCATAAATTTTAAATCAATCAATCAATCAATCTCGTTGCACATCCATCAAAACAGCCCACTGTGCTTCCTTTTCAGGACACTGCTCCTCCAGTTTTGTTGAAGCCATGTACAATATAGAGTTCATCTTGCAATTCCTGTTTAAGTGCAAGTTTTTTGGCTTTTTCTACAGCTGAGGAATCACTAGGCAAAGCATCTAAAAATGTCGATATTGTATGGAAATGATTGCAAATAAACACTGCAGCTTTTAACCATGTACCCCATCTAGTGAGGATGGGAGAGGGTGGTAGTGGAAGTTTCGTAATTTCTACGTACTTCTGTATTCTAGAAGGAGCCCTTTTCAGTATTTTCTTAATGCTAGAAACAAATTCGTTCACATATGTATATTCATCTTTAAGAGCTTCACAAACTCGATGCAAAACATGAACAATGCAGGTCACATGTTTTAAGTTAGGATACATATTCTTCAGATTAGAAAATGCAGCTAACATGTAAGATGTTTGGTCTGTAAGAACTAACCACACTCTATCATATTTACGCCCTCCGGCCAAAATACAAAACATGCATCATTGAAACTTTGCATTATCTGTTTTGCCGAGAAAATAAGTTTTTAAAACCATGGGTTTCACTTGATGTCCATTGAGAGGTGCTACTAAAATGTTCAAAACGCACCTGTTTTGCCTATCTGTGGTTTCATCTAGTATTAAATAGACTGGATGGTCAGCTACTACTTGCCTGAACTGCGAGATTTTAGCTTCATAAAGAGGTTGAAGGTAAGATTTCCATAAGATGGTCTCATCTGGAACTGACTTCCCAGTATATTTTTGCAAATATGATTTCATGACAGGATTGTTAAGTTTCGAAAGAGGTATTCCACACACTATAAATGTTCTTGCTGTCTCAATGAAAAATTCATTTTCATTTCTGGAACTCGAAGATGCAAGCGCCTCACCAATGAATTGCTGTCGCTTCCCATCTTTACCATTTCATAGTTCTTTATTCCTGACGTGCTTCCCACTTTGTAGATGCTGCACAACCCGAGTGCGTTGGTGTTTGTCATCAACAGCAATAGAAATATCACACACATCACACCTCAGAACAGATCCACCACTCTGAATGCCGTCACCGCTAAACTGTTTAACAATGTCCTGCAGTTTCCCAACATTTACTTTATGTTTTGGCATGGTGAACAAGCAAATCCGATGATACATCGATCAGTCGATCACAGACTGCAGTTACCTTGCTCGCTGATACGGGAGAAGGAAACGAAAACAAAACAGCTTTCCTACAACAATTTGTAAACAACACAGCATAGGACAAAAAGAGCACAACTTCTAGCAATTGTAACGCGTCATTGCACTGTTTAAAGTCTGCGTGCTTACTACATTAACGTCCAAGAACTGAAGAAAGCCGATTCATTGTTGTGCGGTAAACAAGAAGCCGTGTCTCGAATGTGGGTGGGAGTTGTATTAAAAAAAATGATAAAAGATGCAAAAGGGCGAAAAGGTGCAAAAGGTTCTGAGATTGTGAAAAAGGTGGAAAAGGTTCAGAGATTGTGAAAAAGGTGCAAAAAGGTGCAACCGAAACACCATGAGTAATGTTCAATACGTGCTTATTTTGGGGAATGAGTCACTTTTCTACCCATTTTCACACAAAAAAAATGTAAGGTGCAGCACCTAAAATTCCTAGCTCTGCTAATGAGTTACAAGAAAAGTATTCATGTTTTAGACGTGGTAGAGACGATTTTGAAGGCGAGTGTATGGTTTGTAAACCCGGTACATATGTGTCTGTGGCCAGGGGCGCCGACTTGTCAAAATTATTGGGGGGCTCTGATCACTGAAATAAATGAATGATGACTCACTACCTCTCTTTTTTTAAAAATAAAAAATACGTCTTCGTATAGCAGTTTTTAAGCAGCTATTATATTCCTCATGCAAATGAAATGTAACATGAAAAACGTTTAGAAAATGTTTCAAAGTCTCTTTATGTCTATTGTGTCTGCTCATTTGTTTTTTAAATAACAATTAACATTTTTATTGAAAAGTATGTATTTACATTAAGAGACCAACCTAAAAGTTTTATGCCGACCTCGGTGGCCGAGCATGTTGGGTGGTAGACTCAACCCACTTTGATCCAGAGGTCTCGGGTTCGAGTCCCGGCGAGGGCTTGGGCGTGTTTTAATGTCCGCAACAGACATGTGATGGTTTGCAAATAACCCATAAAATAAACAATATTTAAAATATTTAACAGTTTTATTTAATTATTTACATAAATGCTAACACAAATCGCAGGAAAATGGTTTTACTTTTTTGTTCTTGATACAATATTTTACTTTTTTAATTTAATTTGGCAATAATAAAAAAAATAGCATGTACACTAAGATATAAATTAACATACACAACAAAAACATATGAACATGATTTAAAAATAAAGCAAAAGTTGCTCTACGCAGTGGGTTATTTTTTATGAACTCATTAACGAGCGGTCTCAGGTCCAAATTATCAAGCACAGTTTGATGTATGTGAAGTACCGCTAAGCTGCTTAGTCTCTTCTGCCCCATTGTAGATCTCAAATATGTCTTTAGTCGGCTAATAGCACTGAATGACCTTTCGGCTGTGGCTGTCGTCACTGGTACAGTGCTGAGGACCATCTTGAATTTGGCTCCTGGAGGGTGCTGTCTTCCAAAAGAAACTTTCTTATGTCACGCATGGTAGTTAGAACCACTTTCTTCTGTTTGGCGATATCACCAAGCATGGACATGTGTAAGGAGAGCTTATCGGTATCCAAATCTTTGCGAAAGAATTCTCGCGTTTGCTGACAGTTTGTTGTGCAACTGTTCACAGCTGAGATGCATTCTTTCTCTACGGCTGTTACTTTTTGTAGTCCTGTAGATTCATGGTCTTGTTTAACACATGATTTTGCTGTGTCACACACGTCAGTGTATATTGATTTATAATACTATTTTGTAGTGTAGAACTTCTGATGTTTGGCAGCTTCAGGATTTTCAAGTCTCTTAGGGACCTGACGTTGCCGGAGCAATTCTGGCTCAACGAGGCTCGGTTTGCCCTCTGTGCATTAGCCAGAACTGCTCAAAACACATTCGCTTTTCTTGAAAGATGTCAGTCAAGTATTTTAGTTTTGATTCTACTTTTGTAGCACCAATGCGTGGAAACATATTCTTACAGTTTACCTCTTCTATTGGACCCATCACATTGCAGTAGAGGGAGAGAAAGAAAAATGTCTTGAAGTGAAGCATTGTCTCCAGATATCCAGCACATTTTAATGTTGCGTCAGTAGAATCCTCTTCAGAAAAATTCTCAAGAAAATTGAGAAGGTTCTCATAGTTCCTTAAGATCTGTTGCATACTGGAGGCTCTCAACGTCCACCGACGAGGGCAAAGTGGTCGCAGTCCAGTATGGCCAGCCTTCTCATTCACATCAATAATATTCCTAAATATTTGCATTCTTTCATGGGATTCCCGAACAGTCTTTAACAAGTCGTTGGCTAAATTCATTATGTCTCTGATTAATATATGTATAATAGTAAATAATAATTATATACGTACTTAGTATATAGTTATAAGTGATGTGTTTTGCTGTTTCCGGTCATAGGCCCCCAAAGTTGATGGTCTAGAACATTTCAAATGTGTATTTAAAGTTAAGTTCATGTGGCAAAATTCAGAGTAAACTTTACAAGAGAAGAAAAATAATACATTAGATCCTCTTAAGCAAAGTTATTCGGGGGGCTCTGCCCCACATCATTAACATTAGGGGGGCTCGAGCCCCCCTAAGCCCCATGGAGTCGGCGCCTATGTCTGTGGCAAACAAAGGAGAGCTAGACTTGCAAGCACACGTGGAGTGCGAAAAGCACAAAACAGCCGTCAGAGGTGAAGCTTCATCTACAAAACTGACTCAGTTTTTCACGAAACCTGGCAGTGAACATGAAAATAAAGTAAGTGCTGCAGAAGATTCTTTCGCGTTTCATACTGTTAAGCATCACAATAGTTATAAAGTGATGGACTGCACATCAAGCTTGAAAAAAAATATATCATTATTTCCTGGTTAAAATGTAGCTAGAAAGTTCTCAACTGCAAGAACGAAAACAGAAGCAATTGTAAACCCTGTGCTAGGTCCTCATGTAATGTTTTTGTGTTTGTGAATAAATTGATGGTGTGTGTGGCTTTCGAAGAAAATGTCCTCTTTTTAGCATTTCAAAATATGGTAGCCCTATCATAAATAAATAAGAGTAAATAGTTCATGTGTCCGGAATAGACAGACATCTCTACTCCTAAATGTGGTCATGTTTTATCTCTTGTCAACATTTTTTTTTTAGAAATATCAAATAATTTACCCTGAATTACAAACGTTGGTTAACGTTAAGATTATTGCTTATGATTGCAAATTATTTTGTTTCAAGATTTAGTCAACATTTAAAATACACGTTCTTGTCTACCAAACCAGTTTCTTAGTGTAAATTTTATGCAAGCATTCGATAAAATATTCATATTATTTACACAAATTTTCATTTTCAAAATATGCTTAATGAAAGAAAGCTGTACAACAACAACAAAGTTGATACATGTGTACATTTACATTCTTATTTTACCCCGCTTTATGCTTCTTTATGCTAATCGGAGGCTAATGGAAGATATGTTGTGCATTCAAATACAAGGGTGCGATGTGAATCCAAGAATATATTACTTATGTTTCAAATTCAAATGCTTTCACATAGAAAACTGTTTCATATGAACTGCTTTTTATTGTTTGTCTTTGTGAAGCTTCGATGTTCTTAACTTTGATTATTAAATCAGTGATAGTATCTATTGTTTCATAATTTATTAACATTCTTCACGATTTTATTAACAGAGTGTAAAAACAGTGTAAGGAAATATTCCAAATGTTTATTTCCCAAGTGAACACTAAGATCGAATTATTAAGCTGCTTTTTCTTTTCAATGATAATGTTGAAACTCTTAAGTTATTTTCACAGATCTTACTAACGACAATGAAAACATTAAATTTGTTTATTATCTTTCCTTCAATAAAGTCAATAGGGTCGAAATTACAACGTGACAAATGATTTAGGTTTAGTCCTTATTCACAGAAATGTAACATTGCCCTTGTACCAATTTCTTTCACATTTGATGCAAGGATATAGAAATTAAGTTTATGTATTGAGATTGTATAGCTACACAGAATATCTGCATTATCTCGTTGATTAATTTTGGATAAAGTTAAAGACAATTTAATTGATTAGGTAACCTTGCATGGGTTTTTTGATTTAATCAACAAAAGTTCATACAAAAGCGGTTACGATTTTTACTGGAGCTGACAAATATTCCCGATAATATTTTTCAAAGATATACAATGTTTAAATTTTTCCGCCAGGAAGTTTCTAACGGTTTTCAACTCTTTCTTTGTGCTATGGTAGGAATTTTTGTGGTGGCCATAGTGACTTCCTGAATGAAACTTTTCCTGTAAATATTCAATATTATACTTTTTTCTTCTAACTATATTCGTCGGGAGGGTAAATGTAAAAATTTAACTTCATAAAAGAGATAAATATACATTAATTCTTTACGGTAAAATTACGACAAGGGGTTTACAGCGTTAAGACGATCGCCTCCAGATGATGACGTCTTGACTGACCGCTGTGGCCTGAACCTCAAGATGGTCTTGGTCCAACACTTGGGTCTCCTTTCTTGTGAGCCAATACTCAAGTGCATTTCATTTGAGACCACACTCAATTTGAGCATTTCAGCTGGTGCAATACGTAAGTCTGACGATTAATCTATTATATTTGAGGAATATTCAGAATTCAGTAAGATATTAACAAAATACTAATATAAGTTTTAGAAGTGAAGCCGGTTATTAGACCTATGGCGATAAAATGACCGGAGATTATGGAGTTACTATTATACAATGCACATAGAGTAAAGTGGGTAGCTATAGGAATTCCAGAAGACAAGAATCAGCAAAGCTTCCTTTTACTTTGCCTGCAACTGTTGTGATATCCAGAAATAAGATTGCCACAAAGTTCGCTTCCAACCTTGTAGTTTAATAAAGCATTAAAATACTGACACGTTACCTTTTTAGTGTATATATTTCTTTATACAATAAATTCTGCCTTGGTCAGTATTTTAATGCTTTATTAACATGGAAGCAAGGCTTAACAGTGTTACTTGTACTTGCGGAATCGACAAGTATTTATTCCCAACCAAAGCAGAGAAAAATATGTACATATTTCATGGTTTACTGGCATTAAAATGAAGAATATAATTTGAACTACCTTGCCATTTCACATTGTTACATAATTTATTTGGTAATTCTCATCAAATGAGAAACTTTCTCTCTGGATGGAAGGTTTGAGTGCCTCATTAGCCATTGCTGCTTTTATGTTTGTCAAGAGAAGTAACCCCATTTCGTGTATGATTTCTTAATAAGGAATTCGAATCTAAGGACATATGAGTTACAATAATGAACTCTCAGTAACTTGTGAATGAGGAAAGAAATTAATGTACATTACTTTTCTTGTTTGTATTTATTGTATCTTGATCTTTAATTGGCCATAACGATAAGAAACTTGGAGTGTCTTTACTCTTGAAGAAGTCGATTACAAGTTATTAATTTGTATTAAAAAATATAGTTTAAAATGTTTTCAGTCCATGAACATATTGGATATTCAAGTTTAAAGTTAGCCTTCAAAGTGCAACCTGAACTCAAATCTACGTATCCATTCGACGTTTTTTGGAATATATCATATTATCCTATGTTTGAATTGTTGTTTTTAAGTTTACTTTATGCACACATAGGCTAATCAAGACTGGACCTTCAGTTTAAAGTGGGATCCGAACCATGTTATCCTATGCTATGATATATTTTTACGTAGTAGTTATGATGTGCGAGTACGATATTGTATCCTTGATGTGTGTGCTAGCCTGCTTGACCATGGATTCCAAGCATAGGCGCCGACTCCATGGGGCTTGGGGGGGGAGCTCGACCCCCCAAATCTTAACTATGTTGGGGCAGAGCCCTCCAAATAATTTTGCTTAAGAGGATCTAATGTATTATTTTGCTTCCCTTGTAAAGTTTACTCTGAATTGTGCCACATGAACTTAACTTTAAATACACATTTGAAAGGTTATAGACCATCAACTTTGGGGGCTGAGACCGCTAAACCATCAACTTTGGGGGGCTATGACCAGAGACAGCAAAACACATGACTTATTACTATATACTAAGTATATAATTATGAGTATTCTTAACATTTTTACTAAGAAGATGTGCATGAACTAGGAGAGTGGATGGGACGTTCGGGCTACAAATGGCTCTCACATGACTTTCAGAACGAGATAATTGATATATTAGAGAGATCTGCTTTGCGCTCCGTGGTAGCAGATATTAAAAGTCGGGAATATTTTGCTATTATGGTTGACGAAACTTGTGACATATCCATCAGTGAACAATTGACATTTTGCATTCGAACTGTAAATAAAAATTTTAATATTTTTGAGGAATTCATGGGCTTTTACGAGATTCCGAACACTGAGGCCAAAACTTAAAAAAGGGAGGGAGTGAGTCATTCATTAATTTATTTCAGTGATCAGAGGCCCCCCAATAATTTTGACAAGTCGGTGTCCACGGTTCCAGGTTAGAACCATCAGCGTAACTTGGAATCTAACTTGGGGGATCGAACCCGGTACCCATTGCATGCTTGTGTAGTAGATATCACTCAAAATTAAACAGAAATCTTAATAAAATCGAGCCATTTTTTTTATCAATCGCTTCTTACTCTTTTTGTTAACCCTCTTCCCTAAACCCTTTCATTTTTTTTAACAGGAACAAAATCTTTTGATCAAAAAGCGAGACTAACGCCTCCATGCGGCCGATTTGCGTGAGATAAAGCTAAGGCAAGGACACGCTGATTTCAGATTCTCATTTTAACTCGTGAAAAATCTCTAACGATCTTGCCAGGCATTAGGAAAGCTCTTGGTTTTCATCCCCTTCCGATTTTTACATAAATTACAGAGGTTGTCTTTTTGCTCCCAGGTAGAATATGGAATGAAGAGCAGAAAAAGAGAAGTTTGGGGGGAGGCTTGAGTGGGGGAGGGGAGGGAGAAATGGTTTAAAAGCGACCATTGTTGAGAAAGCGAAAACCGGGCACGCTAGCGCAGGGGAGAAAAAAATTCGTGATGCTTTGCCCGGAAAAATCCATGTCTACACAAAGAGCTCTGAAGAGGGATATAATTATTTAATGTGGCAGCCGGTTTTTTTTTCCAGATCGTATAAATTTATGGAACAGACTTTCTTTAGGAATTGACGAATGCTAATCTACGAAGCGTTGATGCGACATCTGTCTATAAATATAGCTCCGGGGTTGCTTCATATTGTTTCACCCAACCTCATAGCTTTCCTGTGCGCTTCGTGTCTCTTATTATTACTAATCTGGCGAGTTGAAGTCGTGTTTTCGGTGCGCAATCATAATATGTTGTGTTGGATTAATTTGGTTTATTTTACTTCGCTTTTCTTCCACTTTTGGGTAATTGCGACAATGAAGATGAGCGATGAGGTGATGAAATTGATGAAGAGACACTTACAAAGAAAACCCATGTCCATGTCGGGATTCGAACCCGGGAATTCTGACGTGGTAGCACGCTGTGCCTAACCACTCCGCCACGCAGGTCGGAGGTATGTTTTGTGCGCATTAATCACAAACAAAACACGGTAACGATTCCGAATATTTAATGACTTTCATGAGTGTCAGGAAGTGTTCTGGAGTACTGAAAATGTAAAATATAAAAATACGTGCTATGTATGTTGATTGATTTCTTGAATTGGTTTATTTTACTTCGCTTTTGTGACACTTTTGCCTAATTTGCAAAGATTGGGATGAGTGATGATACGATGAAATTGATGAAGGAACACTCACAAATAATATCCATGCCCAGACCAGGATTTGAACCAGGAACCCCGTCTTTGCGCGCTGTGCTGGTACCGACTGGCAGTGCATTTTCTAAATGTGCATTGACAACGATAATGGATTTTAAAAACAGATGCAAGGAGTTTCAAAACAAGACCAATATTGTAATTGCAGGACTACCCAATACTAAGAAAAAGTTGTTTCACAAAATTGAAGAGAACGGCTTTTTGACAAATTTTAAAAATCTGAAAATTAAGATTTGTGTTCAAAACCTTTCTGCCTGCACAATACTAAAATTTCATCACGATTAGATAACCCGTTTTTGATTTATAGAATTTAAAAAAAGAGCAATCGCTTGGAGAAAAAGAAAGCATTTTTTTTTGTTCTCACGACGATAAGCTAAATTTTGATGTAACTCGTTTTTATGTAGGTCTACTGGTTAATTTTTAATTGCAGTCTAAACTCTAGTATCTGTAATTTTTAATCCGATAGTAGGTGTTGTCCAACTTATCCACTCGGTGTCAACAGCACTGATTCGACGTCCTTTTGATTGAATGAATGAAGTATTTGGTTTCTTCTGTACTTCACTTTTCTTTTTGGCTAATAGCGAAGATGAGTGATGCTGCTGATATGATGAAATTGATAATGGGACACTCACAAAGAACACCCAGGCCAGGATTCGAACCTGAACCCCTGTGATAACCACTCCATCGCGGAGGTCGGTTGACTTCCTTTTGAGGAAATATTGGCCTTGGCTGCCTCCCTAACTTTTCATGGGGACGCCACTGTGTAAAGGGCGTGTGCTCATTGGACAATTTGCATGCGCTTCTTCGAGTCCAGCCAGCTCTTTCCCTCGCTCGCGAGCCTCGTATGTTACGCTGGCTCGTCAAATAAGCAAGCACACTCTCTGCGTAAAACTGGTGCTGACGGAGTGACGCAACACCTAAACGTGTCATGTCCTGGCTCAATTTATCCGTTCTCTAGTTTCCGTGTTGCGAGGGAATGCCATCAAGATGGATAATTTGGTCACGAAGCTTAACGATTCACAGCCAACAGAAGCTGCATCCGACAAAACAACACCTGGGACAAGGTAGAGAGAATAGGCGTTAGTCACACGAAAGAAGATTTCAAAGCAACATTCTTTTTTTCCCCTTTCCACCTCGCCTCCTTTAATCGTTGCACGAATACAATATCAGGTCCAAGAGCTTAAAGAAGATAGGAAGGCAATTTCATCAAAAACAGTTTGCAACAGAATAGATGCAAACTTTGAAAGCCTTCTCATAAACAACCAAATAACCGTTAACTGTAGGAAATTGAAGATATTACATTCCTCAGCAAGTTGGCCTTTTTTGTGAACATGTGGCGTCTGTCTTCGTCATACAAGATGATAAATGTTAGTGGCTAAAGCTTGTTTGTCAAACCAAGTTCTTTCTTCATTCTTCGCGGAAAGTTAACAAGAAAGCTTTGTTCCAATTAACAATAAGAACGAAAGGAATGTTGTTGCTGCAGTAGGCGATGACATGAATGAGTAAAGATTAAACGCCACGAACAATAATAAGAACATGACAGTAAGGCTGTGCGATACATCGATATCGAATCATTTTTTTAAAAAATATCGAAGCGTCGATATAGTAATATTATAGGATAGATACCGATAATATTGGCATCGCTACATCGATATTATAGATATGAATATTATCCATCGATATTATAGTGAGGGTTGCTATCGACTACATCGATATTTTTCGATACTCGATGTACCGACTCTATATCGATATTTAATAGATATCGAACTTCGATATCGAAAATCGATTTCACACAGCTCTGCTTGACAGTTACATATCGAATACCACATATCGACATATCGAAAAGAGATCATTTTTAGAATTTGCTGCTAAACTAAACAAGTCTCTCGTTCCAAATATTTATTAATTGCTATCGAATATACTGGATACAGTTTATAAAACCTTATATTCCGCTTCAGTGCCCGGTGCTGTAAACACTGCGGAACAAAGTAACACAAGCGTGTTCTTATAAATGTTCAGATTTGGTGTAACAGAACACTCCTTATGGTGTTAATGCAGAATTGGTGTTCTGCCTGCACCATCTTTGATGTCTTGCTATGCCATTGGATATCAAATAACAGGAGTACAGATGCCTGTAGGTACTCGATAAGATTAAGGTTACTATATTTTTAAAGCGTTAAATTGAGACTATTTGATGGGGGGGCCTCGACACCAAACAAAGACTACAAGGATATATACAGTATTTTATATAACGAGGAATTTGAAGAAACTCAATCATAGATGGGCAAAAATGTTCCTTTTTTGTGACAATGACTTATAGGCATAGAATTATTGCAACAATCCACCATCTCCACTATTGCTATAAACCATAACTTTGTTGGGTAGAAATTATTTCACATTTCAATGTCAACAATGTGCAATATTCCAATTATCTTAAAATATTGGAATTTCCTCTTTGTTCACCTGGAACTAATGCCCCACTGAACGAGTGTTTTCGTACAGTGCGTACACACAGAACCCAGAATGTGTCAATTGACACAAATATGTGTATTTTTTTCGCTCTAGTATCGTATTGTATTGCCTCTATTTGTCTCTATAATCTAATAATTAAATTCTTTTCATGATTGTTATTAAATGTAAAATGTATATTACGTCATTCATATTTTTTTGTTAATTTTCTTAATTATGTTCTTGTGTATGTAATGGTGTCATCCCATATTGAACACTGTAATTGGACATGCGCCTGTTGTGTTTCAATTAAATAAATAAATAAATTAAAGTAAATAAACTGATAAAAAAGAGCAATGCAACAAAGGATACTTTTCTTAGTTGTCGTTCCATGTGAAGCATTAAAGATACTTCAATTGAAGAGAATTCCGAATTCTGTGTATACATGCTTTACAATGGCATTAAATGCTGCTCTTTTTAATATTTGGACATGCATACAGACTTGTTACACTTCATTTTCATATAATCATCACTCATCCTCATAGTAGTGATTAGCCATGTTGCAGAAAAACAACGTAAAATACACAAACACAGACTACTCTTACACTAACTCATGAAAACCTTCCAACTTGTTATGCAGGATTTCAATATGTTTTTGTTCCCTTTCTAATATTTACGAAGATATTGTTTAACGGGCACTAGTGCATTAAAGTTCAAATGTCACAACAAAAAAATCACAAATTCTTTCTGTTCTTTTCCTATAAGTGTCAATGTTCTAATTTGGTAAGTAATTGTTAACAATTTAGAAAGTTCAATTTGTATAACTACGACTTCGAACCATAAACCGAAATGTTCGAAGTTCTCACATGATTTGCAATAATGCATTTCTATGATGAATGAAAATATTGATGAAAAGTAATTTGATTTCAATAATGTTTCATATTTGTTCAGATATGACACATTGAATTCAGTTAGCTCTAAAACTATTGTTATGAAATCTCAACAATCAACTCTATAGAGGTATTGTAAAAGAATTTTTCATGGCAACGTATACCAACTTTCAAATTTAATTTCGTCTCTTAACAAATATTCGCATATTATGCTTTTTACTTCACATGTGTAATGAACGTAATGGAATTGCTGCAAATGTGAGGTAAGTTAACTATCTAATATTAATTTTCTTCGTTCTCTTATTCGTTCTTGATTGTCACTTTATGCAATGATGTTCATTACAGGGGTTCAGGATAAAATTTATTAATTCGTGTTTAAAAATTGAATTAACCCCATGTTAAGTTTTGTCCGATGGAAAAAAAATTATGTTCGTTATTCTGTTTCATTACCGACGAAACTTAATTTCTGTTATAAACGGAACTATTTGACTCGCTCCCCTTCCCTCCCAGACGCTCATAGAAGAGACATACGAATCTACAGAAGGGGAAACAGAGAAAAGATAAACATTGTGAAAGGGAGAAGGGAAAAACAACAGGAACAAATGTCAGAGACTAGAATAGACATAGAGAAAGAGTGATTAATGCATTTCGATTATTATAACATAAATTTCTGCATTTCTGGCTGTATTCGAAAGGTCCAAAAAGCAGGCTTGAAGTATGGTCTTGTCGGAAGTGACGTCACCTAGTGCAGTTCGAAAGCACCAATTAAACGAGCAATCGAGCTCGCAGCATTTAGTAAGCGCCGATGCAAACTCGTTTATTGCACTCGTTCGCGTGTTGATCACTTGTTTGAAATAATGGAAGACAAAAGTCAGCCAGTAGTCTATGGGCAAGCCAAGAATTCGGTATAATTTGGAAGTACTAATTTTCCTTTATGCCACACTTACATGGGTGTGTAAAGATACCAAAAAGCCATGATTGTCATCTCAAAGTGGTAGCTATTAGAAATGGCGGCTAATCAAAGATGGCGGATGTTGATTTAAAAAAAAAAAAAAAAGACTATCTCTGAAACCAATGGTCCGATGTCAATGTTCATTTCTTCAAATGAAAGCTTTAAATGTGTTGGTTATAGTTCTTCTATTATATAGCAAATATAAGAACGTTTAAAAATGCTTGTAATATGTAGACCTCGAATTTTAGGTTTTTAACCTATTTTTTCCTTTGCAGGTATGTAAGAAGTAATAAGTTATGTCAGCGTTCCGTTGAAAAACGCAACAACTGACGAAGTTTTATAGTGCCTAAAAAACTATTTTGTTTGTTAGAACCTATTTTAGGTTTATTCGTCTAAATCAACCCTTTTTCTTAGGTTTTTATATATTTTTAAATGTTTTACAGGATTTTTATGTTACACAGAGGCATTTTCTTTGTTTGGTCTCGACAAAATTCAATGACGAACGTGTTTGAAACGTACTCTCTGTCGATTTCCCTTCCTCCAACTCCACGGTGAATTTTCAAAGCTCTAAACGAAGCAAAATGTCTGGTGCCACTGTTACCTGTACAATCCAAAGTGGTCTGATCTGTGTGTTCTTGCTCACTTTCACGTCACTTCGGTTCTTTGTGGCATTCACTCCTTGCAAACTAACATTTCAGCATTGAAGTTTGCACCACAGACAAAATTGTGGAGTTTGGCATGAAAAACGATTGTTGCCTAAATATACGGCGAAGAGTGGATTTTAATAGCAAATTTCCAATGGTAACACACACAACGTTATGCAAGATAGTGTGTACTTCAGGATATAGGTGTCCCATTTTCATTGTCGGTGACTATACCTAATCAGTATTTTTCAGGAATTTTGAACCATTTTTAAGTTCTTTTGAACCTACTTCAGGATTTTTGGAGCCTAACTTTATATTTTTAGGACCTATTTTAGGATTCTTAGAACCTATTTTAGGGTTTTTAGAGTCTATTTTAAGAACCTAAAAGCACACTTTTTACAAAAAATCTGAGGTCTTGTGATATGTGAAAAATAAGTGTTTATAACCCGGGACATACATTGCGTTCATAGTTTTATCTACTGACCGTATTAGGCGCTGCAATCGAAGTGTGTCGCTTCCAACCCAAGTCTTCAAGACTGTTCTGCGACACCATTTTCAAAGCATGTTCGATTCAGGTACGGTCTTGCAACTTTCGGACAGGAACTCCTATAGCCACGAGGAAGCGAGAGATCTGTTCTCTTTGCCAATGCGAAACCGAATTCAAAGCTACAGTACATCTGAGTTTCTTTTAAAATCATTTCAGCAAATAATTCCTCCGAAGCAACAACGTAAAATCCTTCACACGCCAACGCTTCCCAAAGTTTACTTGATGACGCATTTCTCAGCAAGACGGAACGCATCCTCTGCTCAGTTTTTAATGACGTCTCAGGATTCAAGCACCTTTCCCCCTCCCAACACAAACACACACGCCATCTCGCAGGTTTGAGCATCCGCTGACAAATCAGAGAGATATGGGTTTGGGGGGGGGGGGGAGTATCGGTTTAGCATTGCTTCCAATACCAAATCCTCAATACAGTTTCCTGTTCTGTCTCTTTCCATAGAGTTCCTTAGATTAGCCGATAACAAGGAGAACTTGTATCTTCTCCCACAATCCCTTGCGTCGGTTTATGAGCCAGCAACGTGACTGAAGGCGAACAGTACGTGCATCATTAAACTGATCGGCATCGAGTAAGTCATTTTAGAAGAAAAATCGTAAAACAAGAAAGGACGTAACTAGATATATAAATATACAGGGCTATATATATATATATATATATATATATATATATATATATATATATATATATATATATATATATAGTGGAAACTGAGGAAGAAAGATGGATGGAAAAAGAGAGCTTGAAGCGATTTACAGAACAAAGGAAGAGTGATCAGTTCAAGGGACGAACTGATAAAAAGAAAAGAATTCTGATACACTATTCTCTTCTTTGTCCCCCTCTTCTATTGCTTATCGGTTATCAGATCTTCTTCTACGCCTCTCTTCACAAGAACACAGTTATACAAGAAGGTTTTGGAGGGAATGGTGATGGTTGTGTGACAAACTTTCACGCGCGGTCTCTCCTTTGGTACAAGATCGGAAGGATTATGTTACCTCGTAAAGCAGTGCTCTGTTACTCGTTTATGTAATACCCTTGTTTGACTGAACATGTGAGCTTGTTCCAATTTTTATCCGTGCATATCGAGTTGACATGTGAGTTTAATTGCTATCAATATCGAGGTTAGTTCATGTTACAGTTGCTCAACAAACAAGAGAAAATTTTGAAGCACGCATGAAACTAAAGTTGGTTTATTTGTGTCCAAGGTCTACTGTTGTACAGCGGGATCCATGAGTATTATCGTGCAAATTGTCCATGACTATTTTCATTATTTTTTCTCTCGCATCCGATGTGTTTTTAAGCGATGGATTTTTATGTATGCTGGTGCAAAAGTTGTCAACAGCTTGTTTTGATTTCTTTTCTAATTCTTGAAGCTCTTATTGGGTCAAATAAAGTGCACGAACATGGTGATGGACAATTTGCACGGTTATACTCATTGATCCCACTGTACAGAAAGAGTACATGGAAATATAGGAAATGTATCAACATTTCAACTCGACAACTCTACTGGGTCATACTTGTATGAAATACAGGTCTCCCTTATCGGATAACGCTAAGATAATCTTGCGTTCTGACGTCACCGGAGAATGCTTTTATTGTTAGGCTAAATGCCTAAGTTGCAGTGGCGTAGCGTTATAGTACGCCCGTACGCCCTGCGTTCCCAGATTTAATATTTAAAAAAATGCGTAAATGCTGTAAATATAAAGTAAATCTTGACTAATTTCATATATGTCTGACCTTCATGGTATTATAATAGCTATTTCTCGCGATCCGCTTGCAACGCTCCACTAACAACACTCGTTCTAGCATTTTTTTTCAATTCCTTTCCTGGCCGGACGCCGAGCAGGTTCGGCGTACAGGACCCTATATTCCTTGCTGTCTATCTGAAGGGAAAGCTTGGATCTCTACAGCACGCGCCCAAATGCTCTCTCTTACGCCAGCGTATGGAGCAGAGGACTACGTGATTGGTTCACGTGACCCTTCCTGCCTTCTGAAGCAGACGACAGCGGTAGAATTCCTACCCGGTTCTTCGCGCTCGTGCCACTCGTGCTATGTGTTGCTACAATACGCAATATTGACTGACGTAACTTTACCAAACTGAAATATAGCACTTCTTAATGGCCACTACATTGTATAATTTATCGCACGAACAGCGATGTGCATTAAAAACTAAAAGATCAACACAGTTTTTGTCAAATAAGTTGCTGAAGTCCTCGTGGTAGAAGTTCAGCCTGTGGCTGCTTTACCACTTATTAAAAAAAAAAAATAGTTTTGCGGGTTATTATTTTTTCGTTATTATGTAACTGCTTAATATTGTGTCGATGGAAATGTTTAGCATTCATTTGAAAACTCTTAACATCGAATGGTCTCTGGACAAAATTATTTTAAAATGTTTATCAACATTCTCAAGACGTAATAAACAGTGGTCTGAATTACTAATCGGCACTGTTATGTTAGTAGAGTGTACGATAGTTGGATCATCCGCCCACCTCCGTGTCAGAGTGTTTTGCACAGCGCGCCAAGACGACAGAGGCCCCTGATTCGAATCCCGGGGTGAGCACGGGTGTTCTTTGTGAGTGTCCCTTCATCAATATCATCATCACTCATATTCATATTCGCGATTAACCAAAAGTGGTAGAAAAGCGAAGTAAAATAAACCAAATCAATCATTAGTTGGATCATTCACAACAATGACGTCTACTGTTGTCCAGAGGCTTGTGATTCAGGTAGGTTTTATAATGATTTGTGTCATGCCGAAAGGTATAAAACACCAGAGTTCAAAACATTTGTTGCATAGTGAGACATCTAATTTTCTAGCTAAAAACTGCATGGATGATGATGCTTTATTGCAAACCCAGCTGACTTTAGGCAAATAAACAACACCTGTGGCGACTAATTCCATAAGTAAATTATTAACCAAAAAAGGGCCGACTCTTCCTTCGGACTTGGCGTTCCCACCCGAAATGCCCATGCTACGCCACTGCTAAGTTGTTAGGTTAGTCTAGTTAGGTTTAGTTCTCTTAGCATAAATAACACATTTGCAGTGTACTTATGCTAAGAGAACCAAACCTAACAACGTAGGCTTTCTTCAACTGAAGTCAAAACGCAAGGTTGTCCTAGCGTTGTGCGATAAGGAAGACCCATGAAATACATTACTGAATGCAGGGGTAAAAATACAATCTAACATGTGCTCAGTTGGTGTTGAATAATTTTGGTGAACCTAATGAGAGTAAAATGATGATAAAGTGTCAGAAGATGGGTGAAAGTGACAAATATTTTGCTATAGGTGCAGTTAATTTACCTAAGAAACCATTTCTGTAAATACCTATGGATGTCCTTTTATCGTTACGAGTAAAACTAGTGCAAGACTTATTCTTGTGAATGGTTACTATTAAATATATGAACGAGCCAGTGCCGTCGCCAAAGGATCTGACTCAGGTGGGCACAGGAGTGGGTAAAACTTTATCTGTTGAGCTCCTTTTCGGTGATTGTGCCTGCTAAGAATTTTCCTATTTTATTGTAAGCCTCCCCCCCCACATATATGAATATGTGCGCACAGACACACACACATTCACTCATTTAGGTAGAGACATTGTGGTTTTTCAAAAATTTGCATTGGGGGAAATTCCAATAACTACTCTTGAATCATAAGGTATTATATA
Source organism: Lepisma saccharinum (assembly GCF_977018435.1). Classification (NCBI taxonomy): domain Eukaryota; kingdom Metazoa; phylum Arthropoda; class Insecta; order Zygentoma; family Lepismatidae; genus Lepisma; species Lepisma saccharinum. The sequence goes on from NC_139250.1 coordinate 29,221,154, forward strand.
AATTGTACATGGCCTACAGCCCCCCCCCCCCCCCAGAGTAAAACAAATAGCAACCAAAGTGAAATACTCACTCACTCCAGTCCAATTACCACTCTCTTTATAGAATTAACTAAACCTCTCTCACACACACAAACAAACATACATATGGATATTTAGTTGGTGGGTGGGTTGTTATCCTCGAGCTTCTTTTGGAAAAAGTGTGCGCCATTGACCAAATGGGCATTCATCGGCTGTTTGTGGAATATTTGAGTAAGCCTTTCAAATTCAAATTCAAGCCTTTCATATCAAATTGAATAACACAAGACGGTAAAACTCTATAGTCTGCCACTAGATGGCACTAAATTTCCAAGTTTTTAAAATATTGTAGGATTCACAGAAAAGTATATAACTATGCTACACTAGATTATATCTAGTAGTGAAAGTTTACTACAATAAAAATGTTTGGTTAAATTTAGTATTTGTCATGGTTCTTAATATTTAGTTATTATGTAGAACAAGCGTTACATTGAATATATTATAAAAATTACCTATTTGTGCTATGCAAAAGGTCGTTTATGTGTTTGTCTTCTGTTTGAGAACTATAATTTTTGATTGATTGGTTTGGTTTATCATTATAATAGCCGACCTCCGTGGCGGAGTGGTTAGCACATGGTACAACGCCAGGGACCCTGGCCTGGGCATGGTTGTTCTTTGTGAGTGTCCATTCATCAATTTCATCATATCATCCCTCATCCTCTTCGCGATTAGCGAAAAGTGGCGCCAATGCAAAGTAAAATAAACCAAATGAAATCAATCATTTGGTTTAGACACTCACAAACACCCAGGCAGGGCTTCGAACACGGGACCCCTGGCGTCGTAGCGCGAAGGGATATAATTTTTGGTTCCATCCTCAAATCACGCATTGTCTTACCAGAAAGCTCTTGGACCGCCTTGTAATCAAAGGGTACCGGGTTAGATACAAAGTGGTTCGGATCCCACTTTAAACTGTAGGCCCAGTCACAATTAGCCTATCTGTACACAAAATTGACTCTGTGCGTAAAAAATAAACTCGGCTTACAGTACCATGCTGCAACGCGTAGGGCCCGGAATTTGAACCAGGCGCAAAGCTGATGTCACAACTACTTCCGGTAATGTCACCTCGTGATCATAGCTTCCGCCTCATAGTTGTCGAAAGACACACAAGACGGCGCTGTTAAGATGGGGAGAAATCACTTCATACAAGCATCACAGAATCATGACTTTCAGAGCAACGTCAAGAGAAGAGGTAGAAGAAATGGGGGTGGGGGGGGGAATGGGCTCATCACAGCTAATGTTCGGGGTTTCTCCTTTATTTTTCTCCTTCGGTGAAGGATCTAATTTTAATTATCTTTTCCCTAACCACTTACCCGGCCTTGGGGGATGACGGAGTGGGGGTGAGCTAATGTAGGATGCAGATTAAGGTTCCTGATGACTAAGAAAAGATCGTTACGGAGAATGACCAAGGATTCTCAGCGTGTCGTCATCTCACCCCCCCCCTTCCCCCCTGCAGAAGCTAAAAAGCACCACCGATGGCTTGAAAAACGTATTAATTACGCGGAGAGACTTAAAGTTGGAGATTAAAAGTGATTGAAGTCGTATTTTTAAAAAAATGCAAGTAAAGAGATGGCGCTATATTGCGCCAGCAACGAGGTTCTCATTTCGAATTATTAAGCGCAAGTAATGCAACAATAATTTCTCTCTGCTTTATTCCTTTCTTTCTTCCAGCCCACTGCCCTCTTGCAGCAATGTACACCATAATAAATATGAAGAAGAAAGAAAGAGGTATGATGCTAGGATTAGTAAACTGCTCGGTGTAACGCAAACCATCACGTTCTTTAGCTCTCATTGTTTCTTCACACCCATTCTTTTCCCCCCTCTTCCTGCTCTGCTTCAGAAGTTAATTACACATTTTCTTCCCTCTTCTTTCATGTAACTCTCGTGAATTGTGCCGCTTTAATGTCTTTGGGAAGGAAGAAACAATGCCCCATCAAGACAATAATGTAGGCTCAGGGGGAGAAGACCGTCGAGCCGCCTTCACCAATTAACAGCGATCCTTCTTTCTCGCCTTCAAGTGTGAAAATTGGGGCGAGATTATTTTCAGAGACTCGCTCTATAGCTGAGGATGTCGGTTTATAGATTCATTGTCCGTAAAGAAATCTTGCTTTGCATCAAAGGGGAAAATCATGTGCGTTTGTGACAGACGATTCAGGTATTGGACATGGACGTTCAATGCAGGATTTTTCCAGGAAGGTTCAAGCAAGTCATTTCTTTCCTCAAAACAGGACGGTAAAGCTACCCCCTGTTTATTGGAACCTAACGCGAAGGCATGTGTGGGAGTTGTGGAAGCATTGCCCCACAGATTCATAATCTCGGCCATTTGTGGAGGTGCTTAGAACCACACTCCGACCACCTTTGTTAAGTGTGAGCGATTAGATACCGTCAAAACCACGAATGTGCAATTAACAACCTTTTCACCTAGTGCAGTATCTGGCTACCTCTCGTTGATAGATTCCTATACTAACTTAAATGACCTAATAAATAGCTATAAGTAAGTACATATTTTACAGATGACAACATTTATTCTGGGGCCTCCCCTATGGCGCAGTGGTAGCATCGTGGTCTTGTAATCAAGGGCTCTTGAGTTCAATTCCCGGTGGAGGCACGTAGTGGTTCATTCCACTTTAAACTGTAGGTCCAGAACCGATTAGCATAAAGTGGACTTAAAACACCAAAACAATCAATCAAACTATCAACAACATTTATCCACATGTAAAACCTTTGTTTCCGGGATCTTGCTATTAAAATGCTTTTATCTCAAAAGTAAGATATAGCACTTCGTGGTTTTGAGAATGGTGAGACGGTGTGTCATCTGCTTTGAACCAATTCTGAAAAGTTTCTAAAAACTTGAAGTTTCACAGATAATCAAATTTCATCCAGAACTCACTAACCCCAAACAACCTCTTCATTTGAATGATGTTTAACTCTGGGATGCTTGGAAATTAATGCAGGACTCACCTGGTTTAGCTCTCGAAAGCTTGGAAATTTCGCCGATACTCACGCGGTTGTTATCCTAAGAGAAACTCTTCACTGCAGTCCTGAAGATGAGAATGAACTTTTGAGAATGATGCTTAGCTATGGAATGCTAAGAAACTTCTCCAGGACTCACCCGGTCGTTTTCCTGAGAGAACCTATTCACTTCAGCCTTGATGATCGGAATGATGTATAGCTCTGGAATGCTAGGAAACTTCTCCAGGACTCACCCGGCCGTTATCCTGAGAGAACTTATTCATTTTAGCTCTGAAGATGAGAATGAAGATTTGAGAATGATGCTTACCTCTGGAATACTAGGAAACTTCTCCTTTACTCACCCGGTCGTTATCCTGAAAGAACCTATTCATTTCAGCTCTGAAGATGAGAATGAAGATTTGAGAATGATGCTTACCTCTGGAATGCTTGGAAACGTCTCCAGGACTCACCCGGTCGTTATCCTGAGAAAACCTCTTCTCTACAACCCTGAAGATGAGAATGATGTTTAGCTCTGAAAATCTTAGAAACTCTCCTGGACTCACCCGGACGTTATCCAGAGAGAACATCTTCTCTACAACCCTGAAAATGAGAATGATGTTTAGCTGTGAAATGTTAGGAAACTTCTCCAGGACTAACCTGGTCGTTATCCTGAGAGAACCTATTTATTTCAGCTCTGAAGATGAGAATGAAGATTTTAGAATGATGCTTACATCTGGAATGCTTAGAAACCTCTCCAGGACTCACTCGGTCGTTATTCTGAGACAACCTCTTCTCTACAACCCTGAAGATGAGAAGGATGTTTAGCTCTGATATGCTTGGAAACTTCTCCATGACTCACTCGGTCGTTATCCAGAGAGAACCTCGTCTCTACAACCCTGAAAATGAGAATGATGTTTAGCTGTGAAATGTTAGGAAACTTCTCCAGGACTAACCTGGTCGTTATCCTGAGAGAACCTATTCATTTCAGCTCTGAAGATGAGAATGAAGATTTTAGAATGATGCTTACATCTGGAATGCTTAGAAACCTCTCCAGGACTCACTCGGTCGTTATTCTGAGACAACCTCTTCTCTACAACCCTGAAGATGAGAAGGATGTTTAGCTCTGATATGCTTGGAAACTTCTCCATGACTCACTCCGTCGTTATCCAGAGAGAACCTCGTCTCTACAACCCTGAAGATGAGAAAAATGTTTAGCTCTGGAATGCTTGGAAACTTCTCCATGACTCACCCGGTCGTTATCCTGAGAGAACTTCTTTTCTACAACCCTGAAGATGAGAATGATGTTTAGCTCTGGAATGCTTAGAAACTTCTCCTTGACTCACTCGGTCGTTATCCAGTGAGAACCTCTTCTCTACAACCCTGAAGATGAGAATGACGTTTACTTCTGAAAAGCTTAGAAACTCTTCTGGACTCACCCTGTCGTTATTCAGAGAGAAGCTCTTCTCTACAACCCTGAAGATGAGAACGATGTTTAACTCTGGAATGCTTGGAAACTTCTCCATGACTCACTCGGTCGTTATTCTGAGAGAACTTCTTTTCTACAGCCCTGAAGATGAGAATGATGTTTAGCTCTGGAATGCTTGGAAACTTCTCCAGGACTCACTCGGTCGTTATCCTGAGAGAAACTCTTCTCTACAACCCTGAAGATGAGAATGATGTTTAGCTCTGAAATACTTGGAAACTTCTCCATGACTCACCCGGTCGTTATCCTGAGAGAACTTCTTTTCTACAACCCTGAAGATTAGAATGATGTTTAGCTCTGGAATGCTTAGAAACTTCTTCATGACTCACTCGGTCGTTATCCAGAGAGAACCTCTTCTCTACAACCCTGAAGATGAGAATGATGTTTAGCTCTGGAATGCTTGGAAACTTCTCCATGACTCACTCGGTCGTTATCGTGAGAGAACCTCTTCTCTACAACCCTGAAGATGACAATGATGTTTAGCTCTGGAATGCTTGGAAACTTCTCCATGACTCACTCGGTCGTTATCCAGAGAGAACCTCGTCTCTACAACCCTGAAGATGAGAAAAATGTTTAACTCTGGAATGCTTGGAAACTTCTCCATGACTCACCCGGTCGTTATCCTGAGAGAACTTCTTTTCTACAACCCTGAAGATGAGAATGATGTTTAGCTCTGGAATGCTTAGAAACTTCTCCTTGACTCACCCGGTCGTTATCCTGAGAGAACTTCTTTTCTACAACCCTGAAGATGAGAATGATGTTTAGCTCTGAAAAGCTTAGAAACTCTTCTGGACTCACCCTGTCGTTATCCTGAGAGAACCTCTTCTCTACAACCCTGAAGATGAGAATGATGTTTAGCTCTGGAATGCTTAGAAACTTCTCCATGACTCACTCGGTCGTTATCCAGTGAGAACCTCTTCTCTACAACCCTGAAGACGAGAATGATGTTTAGCTGTGAAATGTTTGGAAACTTCTCCAGGACTCACCTGGTCGTTATCCTGAGAGAACTTCTTTTCTACAACCTTGAAGATGAGAATGATGTTTAGCTCTGGAATGCTTAGAAACTTCTCCATGACTCACTCGGTCGTTATTCTGAGAGAACCTCTTCTCTACAACCCTGAAGATGAGAAGGATGTTTAGCTCTGATATGCTTGGAAACTTCTCCATGACTCACTCGGTCGTTATTCTGAGAGAACCTCTTTTCTACAACCCTGTAGATGAGAATGATGTTTAGCTCTGGAATGCTTAGAAAATTCTCCAGGACTCACTCGGTCGTTATCCAGAGAGAACCTCTTCACTACAACCCTAAAGATGAGAATCATGTTTAGCTCTGGAATGCTTGGAAACTTCTCCATGACTCACTCGGTCGTTATCCTGAGAGAACCTCTTCTCTACAACCCTGAAGATGAGAATGATGTTTAGCTCTGAAAAGCTTAGAAACTCTTCTGGACTCACCCGGTCGTTATTCAGAGAGAAGCTCTTCTCTACAACCCTGAAGATGAGAACGATGTTTAGCTCTGGAATGCTTGGAAACTTCTCCATGACTCACTCGTTCATTATTCTGAGAGAACTTCTTTTCTACAGCCCTGAAGATGAGAATGATGTTTAGCTCTGGAATGCTTGGAAACTTCTCCATGACTCACTCGGTCGTTATCCTGAGAGAACCTCTTCTCTACAACCCTGAAGATGAGAATGATGTTTAGCTCTGGAATGCTTAGAAACTTCTCCATGACTCACTCGGTCGTTATCCAGTGAGAACATCTTCTCTACAACCCTGAAGATGAGAATGATGTTTAGCTCTGAATAGCTTAGAAACTTCTCCATGACTCACTCGGTCGTTATCCAGTGAGAACCTCTTCTCTACAACCCTGAAGATGAGAATGATGTTTAGCTCTGGAATGCTTAGAAACTTCTCCATGACTCACTCGGTCGTTATCCTGAGAGAACCTCTTCTCTACAACCCTGAAGATGACAATGATGTTTAGCTCTGGAATGCTTGGAAACTTCTCCATGACTCACTCGGTCGTTATCCAGAGAGAAATTCTTCTCTACAACCCTGAAGATGAGAATGATGGTTTGCTCTGGAATGCTTAGAAACTTCTCCAGGACTCACTTGGTCCTTATCCTGAGAGAACCTCTTCTCTACGACCCTGAAGATGAGAATGTTGTTTAGCTCTGGAATGCTTGGAAACTTCTCCATGACTCACTCATTCGTTATCCTGAGAGAACCTCTTCTCTACAACCCTGAAGATGACAATGATGTTTAGCTCTGGAATGCTTGGAAACTTCTCCATGACTCACTCGGTCGTTATCCAGAGAGAAATTCTTCTCTACAACCCTGAAGATGAGAATGATGGTTTGCTCTGGAATGCTTAGAAACTTCTCCAGGACTCACTCGGTCGTTATTCTGAGAGAACCTCTTCTCTACAACCCTGAAGATGAGAAGGATGTTTAGCTCTGATATGCTTGGAAACTTCTCCATGACTCATGCGATCGTTATCCTGAGAGAGCATCCAGCGTTGTTGCCTTATAATCAAGGTGTCCCGGGTTCGAGGCACAAGTGGTTCGGATCCCAATTTAAACTGTAGGTCCAGTCCCGATTAGCCTTAATGTGCATAAAGTGGACTTAAAACAACAAATCAACAACAACAACGATCAACGACTGAGAGAACATCATCTCTACAACCCTGAAGATGAGAATGATGTTTAGCTCTGGAATGCTTGGAAAATTTTCCATGACTCACTCGGTCGTTATCCAGAGAGAATCTCTTCTCTAAAACCCTGAAGATGAGAATGATGTGTAAGTGTCGAAAGTTTTTGAATCTTCTCCAGAATTCACTTGGCCGTAAATATGAGAGAACCTCTTCATTTTAATTGTTAAAGGTGAGACTGATGTTAGTTCTTCAAATCTTCTCCACAATCCGTTTGGTCGTTTTTCCGAGGGAACCACCTCACTTTAGTCTGAATTTGTTGTTTTAAGCCACTTTATGCATAGATAGTCTAATCGGGACTGGACCTACAATTTAGAGTGGGATACGAACCACTGTGCAATGTGCCTTCACTATATATTTAACTCGTGATCCCTGAAGATGAGATTGATGTTACTGCTCGAAGGAAAACAATCGTCTTCAGAACTGTACTAACTGTTAATCTGAAGTAACCTTTCACTTCAATGCATGAATGTGGGAGTGACCCTTACTCCCGACATATTTAAACTCTTCTAGTCTCTTATCCGAGACACTATCTTCACTTTATTCTCAAGTTGACTAACAATGTCCCGAAAGCACGGAATTTTCTCCCGAATTTGCCTGGTCGTTTACCAAGGAGAACATATTCAAGTCAATTTCTGGATATGAGGTTGACATTACCTCTCGAAAACTTAAAATCATCTGATGAACATACTTTGTCGTTAAGGTGATAGAGCTTGGCTTCAGTCCCTGAAGATGAGATTGAAGTTTCTTCTCAAAAGCTTGTTGTCTATAACTCATTTGTTCTTTTATCTTCCCTACCTGGAGACGAGAGTGACAAACCTTTGAAAAGATCGAATCTTCTCCAGAATTAACCCAGTCGTTGACCTGAGAACTTCAATCTGAAGATAGAGCGACGTTTCCTCTCGAAAGATTGGAATTTTATTCATAATTAGCCTGGATATTTACCCCTGGAGAATTAGTTCACTTCACCAGCAGATGTTAATGACGTGGCATTCTCTTTCTTTCTATCTCTTTGGTTCTACAGCCCTTGGTCTCCTCGACCACCACTTTCTTGTTTCTTGCTTTCCATCTCGAGTTCCTAATCCCCAACTCTTGTAGATCCGCCATTATATCACCTATCCACCTTAGCCTTTGTCTGCCTATCGGAGAGGCAGACTAAGGCTGAAGTGGGTATAGAGGTGGATATTATATATATATATATATATATATATATATATATATATATATAATGTAATATATTCACCTTATATATATTATATATAAATGCTCCAGAGCATTTTCTGCTGGACTCAGTTTGGAATCGGATCTTCTGCCATTACTTCTGTATGTCCAAGATCTAACAAAACAATGTTCTGCTCATCCCACTTTAAACTGTAGGTCCAGTCCCGATTAGCCTTTCTGTGCATAAAGTGGACTTATAACAACAAATCAATCAATCAATTTACTCTTTCAGTTCCATACCTATTATATCTAATCCTCCAATTATTGACTTCCATAACTGGTCCGTATAACTGGAAACGTTCAGTTACTTTTTACATTAGTTCAACTGAGTTACTTTTTTTAAAAAAATGGATAAACAGTGGCGGCGATTAGGGGAGTGAGGGGGGCAGTTGCCCCCGCCCACTTTTTGCCACTTTTTCCCTCGCACTATGCTAAATCCTATCTACAAAGGGAAATATACTGCATTTGCCCCCCTCTCCAGTTTTGGCACCCGGCTTTGGAGCCACTACTGTGGATAAGGAATTAGCAGATAATTTTTCACTAGGGTCAAAATCGCAATTTGTATTCGTAAGAGGGATATGTTGGAATCATGTTCACGTCATCACATAAAAATAAGTTTTAAAGGAGAGGATAGAAGAAAATTATAGAAACCATGGAGGAATTAATGAAACGAAGAGAAGGAAGAGGCGAGAAACAGAGAAAGAAAGCAAGAGAAGGTAAGAGGAATAAAGAAGTGATAGGCAGAGAAATAAATAAAGAACAAAGAAGTAATGGGGAGACAAATAAATAAAGACAAAAATTCAAGTTAATGAGGAAGAAAAAGATAAAAAATGAGTAAAAAAGATGGCGTGTAGAATAGAGGCAGACACAGTGATAAAGAGAAAGAAACGAGGCATGGACAGAGAAAAAAAAAGGAAGGTAAGTAAGAAGCCAGACAGAGAAAGAAAAAACGAAGGTAAGTAAGAAGCCAGACAGAGAAAGAAAAATAAAGGAACGAGACAGTGAAATAGAAAGAAGGTGAATAAAGAAACCAGACAGACAGACAGACAGAGAGAGAGAGAGAGAGAGAGAGAGAGGAACGTGACAGAGAGAGTTAAAGAAAAGAAAGACGGTAAGTAAAGAAGCCAGACAGAGAGAGGGGAGAGGGAGAGAGAGAGAGAGAAACACCACAGATAATGCTAAAAGAATGAAGGTAACTGCTGAAGACAGATAGGGAGAGAGAGGTAGAGTGAATAAAGAAGAAAATGGCACAGAACAATGGAGAGACATGAAGAAGAAGAAGCACGAACAAAGATACACTAAGACTTGGAGGAAAGGAAGGAATGCTAGAAAAGACATAATATGGATATAAAGAGATAGGAATAAGGAAGGAAGACAGCAAATTTGTATTTATTCCAAAGAGGGGAGAAGGGTACAAGTACCCCTCTGTACCTCTCTCTGCCAGCACCCATGATAACTGAGTTACTGGACGAAGTAACCGCAACACAGTCACTTGTAAACAGTAACTTTGACCAGTTGTTTCCAAAAAAACCTACCACAACGAAAAATTAACACACAGCGAAGGAAACAAGCGGAAAAGACCCGTCGTTCTCCTCTCATAAATTGAACTGTTAGGAATAATTGTAAGGTTAATAACACCTGTGTCTCACGAAATATTTTTTTGTTCCTGTTTTCCATTTAATTGAAAGGCAGGCAAGTTGTAAGCTTTTGTTCGGTTCCTAAGAGAGGTCTCTGCGATCGAGTTCTTCCCAACACCTGCTAAATTAATATCTCGCCGACAGCTAAACCGAGCAAGACCATGGCATGCTAAAGGTAATTTAGTGCTGTGTTATTATTTACAATCGCAAGAAGCCCTTTTCTGCAGCTTTTAATCATCAATGGTGACGGACTTTGTCCAAAGTTTTTCAAAAGAAACAAAGAACTGCGGTTGTAATTACTTTATCGCCAAAGGGTATGCTATTTAATAGTTCATGTTCGTCCGTGTTTGTAAAAGGGCATTTGAATATTCATAAGCTCTTCTCACATTTTTATTATTTGTTTCTTTATCTTTATGCAAGACCAATCTTGATGTGGATTAGTTTTTTTGCAAGTACCCTGTAAGAATGTTGGCTGGCAAATTGACGGTCTGAGACCGTCAATTCACGCTGCCATGAACCGTAAAGTAATGACCGTGACTGTTTTTTCAGTATTATGGTATTAACGGCCATTAATTATATTAACACAATTAATGTAATTTTAATGAATTGGTTTTCAGAAATATATCTATGCTGTACACAAAGTTAATCCCGTATTTGTAAATTCACATGCAGACTGTTAAAGTTTATGGAAATATTGCAAATTTTACGGAAACTTCTCACAGTATAATTATGCTACACATGTGGGTGTCGAAAAGAGGGAATCGGGATGCTCGTCACCAAATACTCCGCAATTGGGTCTCCTGGTAAGAGGTCCAACAAATTAAATTCAACGATTTTCTCGTTTGTTCTACTAAAAGCTATCCTATGATTCTTACTGTGATTCTTGCTGAAATATGAACAGTTGTGGGATTCTTGTTTTACTATAAACGAATCTGTAATTATTGGTCTACTATAAAGTATTCTGAGATTCTTGCTGTACTATAACATTTTCTGAAGTTATCACCGAATATGTGATTCTTCCTCTACTATAAACGATTCTGTGGGTCTTTCTTTTCTATAAAGTATCCTGTGATTCTTGCTCTACTATATCCGATTGTGCGATTCTTGATCTACTATAAGAAGAATCTGTAATTCTTGATCTACTATTAAATATTCTGAGATTCTTGCTCTCCTAGAAAAGTTTCTGAGATTCTTGTTTTACTAGGTACAAACGATTCTCTGATTCTTGCTATAACACAAAGGATTCTGAGATTCTTGCTCTACTGTAAAACTTTCTGAGATTCTTGTTTTACTACGAACAAACGAATCTCTGATTCTTGCTCTAACACAAAGGATTCTGAGATTCTTGCTCTACTGTAAAACTTTCTGAGATTCTTGTTTTACTACGAACAAACGAATCTCTGATTCTTGCTCTAACACAAAGGATTCTGAGATTCTTGCTCTACTGTAAAACTTTCTGAGATTCTTGTTTTACTACGAACAAACGAATCTCTGATTCTTGCTCTAACACAAAGGATTCTGAGTTTCTTGTTCTACTGTAAAACTTTCTGAGATTCTTGTTTTACTACGTACAAACGAATCTCTAATTCTTGCTCTAACATAAAGGATTCTGAGATTCTTGTTCTACTGTAAAACTTTCTGAGATTCTTGTTTTACTACGTACAAACGAATTTCTAATTCTTGCTCTAACATAAAGGATTCTGTGATACTTGTTCTACTGTAAAATAATCTGTGATTCGTACTCTGCTATAAATGACACTGTAATAGGGAGTTGAATTCCACTTTAAATTGTAGTCCCAGTCCTGATTTCCCTATATGTGCATAAAAGTGGACATAAAAAATTCGAATTCTAAATTCATTAAAAATATATAGTAGATCAAATTCAAATTCTAAATTCATTAAAAATATATAGTAGATCAAATTCAAATTCTAAATTCATTAAAAATATATAGTAGATCAAATTCAAATTCTAAATTCATTAAAAATATATAGTAGATCAAATTCAAATTCTAAATTCATTAAAAATATATAGTAGATCAAATTCAAATTCTAAATTCATTAAAAAATATATAGTAGATCAAGAATTATAGATCAATGTTCTGGAAAAGCAAGACAGCGAACCGACATGAAATACTCGAAGTGATATTTATGAATATTTCATTTATGTTTTAGTGTCTGAAGAACATCTTTAAAAGCGTACTATTAATACTACTTTGGGAAGCAGAAAATTCCAGCAGTGTGATACCTGCTAGGTGTAAATTTCTCAGTCGAATTTTCTGACTGAGCCCTTCTAGCCTACCCTCGCTACGGGTCTGCAGGGATATCTGTGGAGAAATTCCTACTTAAGATCAACTATGCCTGGAATCAAGCCCGGGTCTCCCGCGTGACATTTCGAAAGCCCTTCCGACTGAATATAGCTTTTAGTGATAGACGTGTCAAAAAGAGAAATTCCGCGACCAACTCCCGTACTGAAGTGGACAGTCATTTGTTTACTCATCACTAGGGGTGTTCGGGATCCCGAAAAGTCGGGACCGGGATCGGGAAAAAATTTCCCGGCCCGATCCCGACTTCGGGAAATGACTTCCCGACTTTTCGGGATCCCGAGCAGTCGGGAAATACCGAATGGTAATTTTAAAAAAGTTGTTAATTCTCGACGTTTTCTGCATTGCAAGTGTCTGAAACTTATCGGAAATTGTTTACTTTTACTCCAGAAATGCAAAAACAATCATTTAAGTTGAAAATGACGTGTAGAATTCAAGATTTTCAGAGCTTCGGGAAATTTCGAACAATTCCCGTCACGAAAATTTCCCGTCCCGATCCCGTCCCGACCAAAAAATTCTGTCCCGCACACTTACATTGGCTGTTTATTTTTTCGTCCCTCGTGATGATACAAACACCACAGCATATTTCGCAACACAGGGGCAGATTAACAAGGCAAGCTGATTGAATTACCCACGCTACATTCTCTCGCTAGAGACTGAATTTTCGACGACCGCGCCAGAAGATCGATTAATAAGCAATAATCATCATAAAACTTCTTAAATTTTAGAGTAAAATTTAACACACTCGTAGGCTTGGCCCATACAGTTGGTTTTATACTTATACGATAATGGTAACAAATTACGTCTCAGCACACACTAAAAAAATATGAATTATATTTACATACCTGTGTTTGTTTACAAGCGGAAAATAGTGTTTCTTACATAGATGCATGTGAACATTTTCTATGCCATGGAAGTAATCTTGTAAGAAGAAACGCAACAATGGAGACATTATTGACGAAAAAATATTAAATTGTTAACTCTTATCATATTCACAAATCTCCCGTTTAAACTGTGAGGAAAATGTTCACAGAAAATGTGTACCAGTCCACTTGAACCAACCACTCGTTCACAATGTGGGATCTTCTGAGATATTTTATGTGTTCATTGATTGTATAGTGACAGAAACGTGAGAGTTGTGTACGAAAATGTAAAATAAAAAAAATCTTCTGAAATGAAGTTTGAAGAAACCAGTCAAATTAATATTTACAATTTTTTTTTCTCAATAAATTTTGCACATGAGAAGATGAACATTTTGGGAATACAGTAAATGAAGTAATACTGTGACGAAGCAAATATTTTTATTTGGGAACATGTATACACTTACGTAACGAGAGAATAATAAATATGTAGTGGGTTATACCAGAAACAAATGTTCGCGTAAATGTATCATTTCTTGATTTTTGAAGTCTTATTCTCCGCGCAATAATTACAAAATAATTGATTTATTTATTGCCAATTGAACTTACATTGACAATATAACAATGAGAACTTTCACAGGTTGTAGAGGGTAGATTAACAACTTTCTTAATTGCGTATTTCGATGCTAGGACAATTTGTACGCTGTATGTATGAAACAACTATATGCCTCCACCTAGTATGAAACCCGAAATCCCTTGATTACAAGGCGACGGCATTACCACTACACAATCGGGAGACCCGTTTAGAAAGAAGAAGAAGAGGTTTTGTAGGCTTCTGCAGGGCGGTGGCGATAGGGACCCCACAAGGGGAAAGTTAAAGGCCCTTAAGCGGTTGTTTTTATTAATGAACCTTTGCATAAAATCCCCCTATGTGCAGTGGCGTACGCAAGAATACACAGCCACCAGTCCGCCTTCCCATTGTTTAGACTGGCACCGTTTACATTTCTTATTTCAAACGACAACAAGATTAATAAATATGAAGTTCCAATCTTAAAAAGGTAAAAAAAAGGTAAAGTGTTCCCCTGTGCATAGCACCACGCCATGAAGGCGTATAGGGGGTGTGGGGGTAACGCCCCACACTTTCTTGATCCGGTCGTGAGTGGGGGTGATGTGATCAGCATCACGCCCCTGACCGCCTTTACCCCCCAGGGTTTCCCCCAGGTACCCATGTTATTCGACGCTGGGTAGGCGCCGGGGCCGCTTCCACCGTTAGAAAAGTTCCCGGATTTGAACCGGCCGGGGATCGAACCCGGGACCTTGAGCATGGTAGTCAGACGCGTTACCGACTTTTTTTTTTTTTTTTTTTTTTTTTAAAAGGAAAGCCCCTATGCGGAAGCTTCCCCCATCACACTTCATTCACTCATATCATTTCATTCATATTTCAATTTCAAGACTTTTCAGGACAGACAATCACAAACATCCATGGCCGAGCCGGGAATCGAACCCGGGACCTCTGGCGTCGTAGCGCGATGTGCTAACCACTCCGCCACAGGGGCCGCCCACTGAGCCACCGCGGCCACAATCTTGAGATGTTTAATTCTGTTTATGTCATAAATATAAGGGCATAACACTATTGTAAAATGTTTTGACAGCGAAACAATCCAGATGTGAATTATCGGGAACATTTATGCGGGGACAAGAGCTGAAAAATTCCAACCAATTCCGGGAATCGAACCCTGATCTCCCGCGTGGTTGTCAGGCGCCCTACCGACCAGACTGCCGTAGCTCCTTGGATGAGTTCCATACTTTGATTATTTCATTTTATTTTAATATATTTTCTTGTTTTTATGGATTTTCTTCACACTTAAAATGTCTCACCTCGTTGACTAGACAATTATTTCGTAACAAAGAAACAAAAAAATGCTCCTAGAATTTGTCAAAATCGAATGACATTAAAGTAATTTCGTTCTATCCTATATTTATGTAGATCTCTACTACTTAATAGTAGTAGTATTATTAGTAGTAATTCAACTAATTAATAAATTATAAGTACGTATTATTAATTATTATTATTATTTAATGAAAGTATAATAAAACAATGGTAATGTGAATTTGGAGAAAGCTTTAGAAATAACCCTTGATGAAATCCTGCGTACGCTACTGCCTATGTGAAGCGTAATTTAAAAACATTAGTGAAACTGTAATCGAAGAAATCGTTCATTAATCAAGGAGTTTCCAATTTGCTTGTCCAATAAAAAAATTATACCTGTAGTACAATTCTAGCAATGCTCACAATAGTTTGCAAAGTAATCTCTAACCAGTACTTTGTCCATAGTGGAGCAAGAGTCTCCTTTTATAGCAAGTCCGTGGTAGACTCTAAGATCCATGCATTAACGAAATACAAAAATTTCTCCCTTATGATTTCTACAGTATTCATAACATTGTTATTGTTATTGATTTGCTTTATTTTACTTCGCTTTTTGTGCCACTTTTGGCTAATTTGCGAAGATGGGGATGAGTGATGATATGATGAAGTTGATGAATGGACACTCACAAACATCCATTCCCAGGCCGGGATTCGATCCCAGGACCCCTGACGTCGTAGCGCGATGTGTTAACCAATCCTCCAGTGGCGCCACCACAGGGGGGCATTGCCCCCCCAACCTTGGACGGAAATCAGTTCTATGGGAAGCAAGGGAGCAAATATTGACGGCCAAGGCCACCTGCACGGGGCACAGAGGGGCAATTGCCCCACGCCTGGTTTAAAATTCTATGCAAATAAAAATACATTTTGTAAAATTTTCTTGCTCGCTTCGCTTGCAATTCCTACTTTTCTAAGTCTCATCAAGTACAGAACCGTAGCTAGGGGGCGGCGGGAGTCGCCCTGGGCTCCGAACAATTTAAATGAAAAAAGTTGTAAAAGACAGAATGCCATGGCGTCCCCGTTCAATAATTTGTGCCCTCTTAGATCAATATTGTTTTCAGTTTGTAAAAAAATGGATCTAAATTCGCTCGCAATGCATTTTCTTTTCTGTAACGCATTGTAAATTACCAGAGCAGAGAGAGAAGAAAGACTTCTCTCTATTGATTTTCTCTAAAATTCATGAACAATTGTTTGGAAGAAAGGGAGCGTTTTAGAGAAAATTTATGTAATTTAGTATTACACATGTTGCGTCTGTATTTTATTATTTAATGTCGCTCCATCTGCACATGTGTAAATCACATAGATACATATTGTACGTGAAAATTATAGATGTTACATGTAACAAAAACAATTATAATCAAATATATATATCATGCATTTTATGTCTTTCAAAAATACAGTTTATGTGCTTGTGATTCATTATTAATGAGATATTGTACGTTTTGAAAAAAAAATTCAAATCATTTGTTCCAGCACAAATGCTTTAGCACAGACTTATACCCCTTGTTTGCGTAATGTAGTGGGATAAAAACGTCTTCGATAACTCTACTATTACTATTACTACTAATAATATAATAATATTGCTATTATTATTATTATTATTATTACGTTTATCCTGGTATTTGCCCCCCTCCCAGACAAAAATTCGTGGTTGCGCCTCTGCACTCCGCCACGGGGTCCGGCGTAGTATTCGTAACTGCATGGTAAAATGAAACCATGTGATTATTAGCTATTATTTCATTATTCGGTTCTTGCATATCAATGGTGTTGTTGAGTTAAATAAAGCCTAGCCTGAGGAAACTACAAGTAGATATTATGAAACTTCATTTAGGACTGCGTGGGGTTGCAACACTGTTATTGTCGCCACTGCTTTTGCTGGTGTGTATTAACGTTATTATCTTACAACTTTATTGGTCTGCAACCAAGAAGTACCGGATTCGACTTTCGGCTGCAGAAACTTTGAATTTCAAGGAGATCTAGTACCGATTTGCCTATCTGTGGTAAACTTTTTCTTCATATTCTTTGGCAATCTGACAGTGTTTCAGTGGCGGCGAATGAGGGAGCAGTTGCCCCCCTTTTTGCCACTTTTGCCCCTGGATTATGCTAAACCTTATCTACCAAAGGAAAATAAATTATCCTTGCCCCCCAGTTTTGGCACCTTGCCCCCTGGTTTTGGGACCCAATCCCCGCCACTGAGTGTTATTATTGGATTATATTTTATGTTGATCGAACTTTTTTGTTTGTTTGTTGGGATACAGCGATGGCATCACTTGTCCTGAACCATCTCAACCTAAGGTAGGCCTAATACTATTAATATTAGGAGAAATAATTAAATACTTCGCTCTTGATAATATATTTGTCATCGTTTTGCCTCCCCGATGGCGCAGTGTCAGCATCGTCGCCTTGTAATCAAGGGGTCCCGGGTTCGATACCCGGTGGAGGCACATAGTGGATCGGATCCCACTTTAAACTATATGTCACTTTAAACTATTAGCCAGAGGCGCAACCACGATTTTTTGTCTGGGGGGGCAAGTACCAGGATATAAGTACTACTACTACTAATAATAATAATTTTAATAATAATAATGTTACTAATAATGTTATTATGACATTATTATTATTGTTATTATTGATTTGCTTTATTTTACTTCGCTTCTCGTGCCACTTTTGGCTAATTTGCGAAGATTGGGATGAGTGATGGCATGATGAAAATGATGAATGGATACTCGCAAATATCCATGCCCAAGCCGGGATTCGAACCCAGGACCAACATTATTATTACTATTAGTAGTCTAGTGGTAGTATCATAGACGTTATTATCCTCGTAAATTACGCAAACAGGAGGTAGAAGTTTGTGCTAAAGCATTTGTGTTCGAACAAACGATGAGAATTTTTTTTAACACGTTCAATTTCACATTAATAACGGAAAACAAGCACATAAACTATTTTCGAAAGACAGAAAATGCTTTATAAATGCATTCCAAATATAATTCTTATTTACATTAACATAACTTTCATGCACATTATATGTTTCACATATATGCAACGTGGAGTGACGTGGACACTAAATTGTGTACGTATTCAAAGTTTATTTAATAAATGTTATATACAGCATATATTATTTAAATACATTACGCAACCAATTCATCGACCTCACAATAAACCAACAGCAAGAATTACATAAATTGTCTCTCAAACGTCCACGCTCCCTTTGCTCAAAACAATTGTTCATGCATTTAAAACAAAATCAATTAAGACAAGTTTTATTTCTTTGTCTGGTGATTTACAATGCATTACAGCGAACAAAGATAAATTGCAAGCGAAAAGAGCAAGAAAATATTTGGATCCAATTTTTTGCAGGCTTAAATCAATATTAATTTAATAGGGCGCAAATAATTTCATGGAACGCCATGGCATTATATCATTTACACTTTTGTGCCTCCCCGATGGTATAGTACATCGTCCCCTTGCAATCAAGGGGTCCAGGGTTCGATACCTGGTGGAGGCACATAGTGGTTCGGAACCAACTTTAAGCTATAGGCCCAGTCTAATTTAGCCTTTCTGTGCATAAATTAGACTTTAAAAAAATACACAAATCAATTTTACAACTTTTATCATTTAGATCGTTCGGCGCCCAGGGCTGTCTCCCGCGGTCCCCTAGCTGCGGTTCTGAACTTGATAAGACTAAGAAAAGCCGGTATTGCGAACGAAGCGAGCAAGAAAATTTTACGAAAAGTATTTTTATTTGCATAAAATTTGAAGTTCTGGGCGGTAATTGCCCCCTGCAGGTACAATGGGCCGTCAATGTTTGCTCCCCTAGAACTCATTTCCGACCAAGGTTGAGGGGGAATACCCCCCCCCTGTGGTTGCGCCACTGCAATTGGCCTTACTGTGAATAAAGTGGACTTAAAACACCAAATCAAAGAATCAATTAGTCATCGTTTTGGGTGGGGGCGGGCACCTTCCCCTGTGTCTCCCGCTAAATCCGCCAATGACTAATGGTATCGAGGTTTGCCATGAGTACAAGAGGAATCATATACTTACGTATTTATATAATACAATGTAGAAAGCAATAACATATGTTCCGTGCATAGGCGCCGACTCCATGGGGCTTGGGGGGACTCGAGCCCCCCCAATGTTAATGATCTGGGGGCAGAGCCCCCCCAATAATTTTGCTTAAGAGGATCTAATGTATTATTTTTCTTCACTTGTAAAGTTTACTCTGAATTTTGCCACATGAACTTAACTTTAAATACACATTTGAAAAGTTCTATACCATCAACTTTGGGGGGCTGAGACCGATAAACCATCAATTTTGGGGGGCCTATGACCGGAAACAGCAAAACACATAACTTATAACTATATACTAAGTATGTATATAATTATTATTTACTATTATACATATATTAATCAGAGACATAATGAATTTAGCCAACGACTTGATAAAGACTGTTTGGGAATCCCCTAAAAGAATGCAAATATTTAGGAATATTATTGATGTGAATGAGAAGGCTGGCCATACTGGACTGCGACCACTTTGCCCTCGTCGGTGGACGTTGAGAGCCTCCAGTATGCAACTGATCTTAAGGAACTATGAAAACCTTCTCAATTTTCTTGAGAATTTTTCTGAAGAGGATTCTACTGACGCAACATTAAAATGTGCTGGATATCTGGAGACAATGCTTCACTTCAAGACATTTTTCTTTCTCTCCCTCTACTGCCATGTGATGGGTCAAATAGAAGAGGTAAACTGTAAGATTCAGTCTCAACGCATTGGTTCTACAGAAGTAGAATCAAAACTAAAATACTTGACTGACATCTTTCAAGAAAAGCGAATGTGTTTTGAGCAGTTCTGGCTGAAATGCACAGAGGGCAAACCGAGCCTCGTTGAGCCAGAATTGCCCCGGCAACGTCAGGTCCCTAAGAGACTTGAAAATCCTGATGCTGCCAAACATCACAAGTTCTACACTCCAAAATAGTATTATAAATCAATATACACTGACGTGTGTGACACAGCAAAATCATGTGTTAAACAAGGACATGAATCTACAGGACTACAAAACGTAACAGCCGTAGAGAAAGAATGCATCTCAGCTGTGAACAGTTGCACAACAAACTTTCAGCAAACGCGAGAACTTTTTCGCAAAGATTTGGATACCGATAGGCTCTCCGTACACATGTCCATGCTTGGTGATATTGCCAAACAGAAGAAAGTGGTTCTAACTACCATGCGTGACATAAGGAAGTTTCTTTTGGAAGACAGCACCCTCCAGGAGCCAAATTCATGATGGTCCTCAGCACTGTGCCAGTGACGACAGCCACAGCCGAAAGGTCATTCAGTGTTATTAGCCGACTAAAGACATATTTGAGATCTACAATGAGGTAGAAGAGACTAAGCAGCTTAGCGGTACTTCACATACATCAAACTGTGCTTGATAATTTGGACCTGAGACCGCTCGTTAATGAGTTCATAAAAAATAACCCACTGCGTAGAGCAACTTTTGCTTCATTTTTAGATCATGTTCATATGTTTTTGTTGTGTATGTCAATTTATATCTTAGTGTACATGCTATTTGTTTTTATTATTGCAAAATTAAATTTAAAAAGTAAAATATTGTAGCAAGAACAAAAAAGTAAAACCATTTTCCTGCGATTTGTGTTAGCATTTATGTAAATAATTAAATAAAACTGTTAAATACTGTTTATTTTATGGGTTATTTGCAACCCATCACATGTCTGTTGCGGACATTAAAACACGCCCATGCCCTCGCCGGGACTCGAACCCGAGACCTCTGGATCAAAGTGGGTTGAGTCTACCACCCAACATGCTCGGCCACCGAGGTCGGCATAAAACTGTTAGGTTGGTCTCTTAATGTAAATACATACTTTTCAATAAAAATGTTAATTGTTATTTAAAAAACAAATGAGCAGACACAATAGACATAAAGATACTTTGAAACATTTTCTAAACGTTTTTCATGTTACATTTCATTTGCATGAGGAATATAATAGCTGCTTAAAAACTGCTATACGAAGACGTATTTTTTATTTTTTAGAAAAGAGAGGGAGTGAGTCATCATTCATTTATTTCAGTGATCAGAGCCCCCCCAATAATTTTGACAAGTCGGCGCCCCTGGTTCCGTGAATCTGCCGATCTTATTCCCTCCCATTCCTGTTGAATGAACATATGAAAAGAGAACGTAGACTGTTGCGCGCTGCAGCCTTCAACTGTTTTCTTCCAAAGTTTCCGTCAGATGGCAGCTCGGTAACAAATATGTCTGCGCCTGTATGTGTGTTGTGTTTTGTTGTTTCAGTTGGAGAACATTTCAATTTTTAACGTAGGGTTATACTTATTTCAAGTAATTTAAGCATTTACTGAACACTGAACTTATTATACACAATGCATGCAACTGTCAACTATCACAGTTGAGTAATTACAGAGGTGTTCACCTCGTATTTTTAGTTTCGAAACTGGGACACATTTGTTTACGTGTTTTGATTTTTTCCTGTGGTTTTTATTTTGATCTTTTATCATGTAATTCAAGTGTAGAGTTTCGTTCCACACAGAAGTTTGCGTAAGAGAAAAATGGAAGATCTTAATGCATGCCATGTAACTGGAACTGACAAATGTTGTGCTTCGTGTGAAGTGGAATCTATGAATGGGCGTATGGTGTATGACTTGCCAGAAACTTCTGAGAATGGTGACATGGCATTGAAATCATTTCGACCACACGGAACATTAGCGAGAACTTTATACAATAAATACTTGGCTGACGATAGGCTGCAGAGATATGACAAGAGAAAGGTGAGTGCATAGAGTTCGTACGTACTTTGATCGAGTGCAAATTGTAATCAAATTTGTGTGTTTTCTTATGTGATAACATTATATATGTGCTAAGTCTCTTGTGTGTTGCTGGAAAAATTGAAGTAGTTGAAATCCTCCACATAATGAATGGCTGTATCATTTTATGATGAGGCTCAACTTCCATTTGTTGTATGATGTGGTCCATGTTTTACCTTGAGCTTTTAACAATGCCCTTAGATCTAATGGCTCAACTTCGGTTTGTTTGATGCTTATGTCGTCATTGTACATACCTCTCATGATTCATCTAAATCATATGAATTTAGAACATACATACATGCACATGTTATGGACTTATAATGAATACTTTATGCATCTTTCTTGCTGAATGATTTTTCAGTCCAGTTCAAGCTTTATCTTTGTCGCTCAAGGTAGTGTGTCTATAGAGAAGGAGAAAATTATTCCTGGTAGGGAAGGGGGTTGAGAGATGTATAATTGCAGTTGCATTTGTAACTGTCCACTTTTATAACAATAAAGTTACATATGATTTTAATTAGATTTGAGTGTATGTGACTCATCTTGAACTTCTAAAAAAAAATTCAAAGAAACTTAAATTATGAAGGCAATGCATGAAGAGTTTTTAGAATGCAGCAAGGAGCATTGGAATAATCCAAAATGTTGCATTTTCTCACAATAAATTTGATTTTTAAAATAAATTTTGCATTAATTCAGTAACATAAATCACAGAACAATTCATTTTTAGTGAACCATTATCTTTTACTGTTAAACTCTCAACCAGTGCAGAAGAAATAAATCGTGATGCAATATTTATGTAATGGAAACAATCCACACATTAATTATGACATGTATCCCATCATTATCACCAGTCATCAGTGTCTATAAGGGAAGATTGTGTAATAACACTTTTCTAAGAAAATACAGAAGGAATGCACTTGTAGGCCTACATTCATTGTGATTTCATCATGCTATGCACACATTTTTTTACAGTTCGATTTGTTTTTATGTTTGTTAATACATACTTCAGAGTTTTAGCAACTTACTGCATGTTTGCTTGAGAATGTTTTTTCACTTCTATATACTCCTATATAAAACTTTTCTTGCCACCAGCCATTCGTTTACTGTCATCTTAGGCAGAGGTTTATCCAAAATTTTCCATTTGAGGGGTTTATGGGTAAATTTTGAGCCAAAGTAACCATAAATTTGGTCTTTGTGAAATATTTTAGGGGGTGTTGGTGTGTGGATAAGTCACTGGTCTTAGGTATGGATTGCTGCTGCCAGCAGTAGTTTGTAATTGCCAAAACGTTCCTAAATACTTTGCTTTCATAGTTAGGTTAGGCAGGTCAGGTTAATGGCTTTTAGCATTAAAATAACATCCCTAAATCATTTCGTGGTTAGGTTAGGAGGGTCTCAAGCATGACAGCCCTTCGAACCTCGTATGGAGAACCATCAGGGAGTAGTATGTGGAATGCCGTGTCAATGGAAACCGAGATGTTCGATATGTGTATATGTAAGGTACATTTTACACATTCTTTTTGCCGATGAATAGGACGTTTTGAAAGTACAAACAGTACTAATTACTTTCAGGATGCTTCAATTTTGCTTTTACAATCATTTCCACTCTTCTTTGATACTTCGACTTTCTCCTATGAAACTTTGAAACAATCATTAAACATTCGGAACCGTTACCCATTTACATTGTAGACACTGATAAGGGAGAAACAATTGTTGTTCCTACCAAAATCATTGAAAAACTTGGTAAAATATGAGGTTGGGGAGGTAATTTGTATACCTATCATAGCCTCAATATGATATTTGAAAGTTTTCAAGTGGAGGGATTTCAGTAACTTCTCTTGAAGTATCTGAATTACCTTTATAATATTTTTTTTGCCAATACGCTGAAATATGTCATGAAAATTTGTCCCAAATTATTGTGATTCTCAATGTGAACTTAAAACTACCGGTTACATACAGAATTTTTTAACAGTAGTTTCTATATATCAGGACTGGCTGTTTTTTTTTCTTTATTACTTGGTAGCTGTACCGTTATGTATGCACTAAATGTATCATCCTTGGAAATCCTATTTATATACATAAAATAAGTGCAGTACATTGGAAATAATAGTTTCTAATTAGTAACTCATAGTAATTTATTTTTGGATGGCAAGAACCTTTGGTGAGTGTGGTCACATCATGTATCATCTCCTTAAGTAGTAAAACATTTGTCTCACACAACTATGGTCATCTGGGCTTAAAAGTTATATTTTTACAATGTATAACGTTATAATATTTTGTAAAGCATATCTTCAAAATGTTATTTTGGAAGTGTTTCTAAATGTGTAATGCAATATCAACGGTACCTTTACCCCAGCCAAAAAGTGAAAAATGTTGCATGGTTTATGAAGAATATGTGTTTGAGTGCATTTTTTTTATTTTTACCTTGCAAAGATGTGTTAGGGTAATTAAAGTAGCTTACTTCTATTTACTTAGCCTAAAGCCGCAGTGCATGAATGTTTCTCGTAAGTGAATATAGCATCCAACATCACAATAAAAAACGATACCAGATTGAATGTTTCCTACCACTTCATAAACACAAATGATTAATGGCAAGTGAATAAATTTACAATAAATATTATTTTACATTAAGATGCACTGTAAATCAATCACGAAGATCTTAAAGCTTATGAAACGAAACTAGAAGTGAAACTATTTTTAGGAGTGTTAGGTTTGGTGACGTTATCATTTGCACTTTTTTTCACTATTTGAGTGCAGGGTGTCTACCAGTCTGGAAAACCTCAAAATCCTGGAAAAGTGAGGGAAATTTCTTGTTTTTCTGGAAAATCTGATTTTTTAAAGTAGTGCACTAAAAATAGGTTTTTGAACAAAGAAAGAAAGAATTTTTTAATTTGTTGTTGACAAATTATAATGTAGGAAATAGGTCATGTTTTGAACTATGTTCAACTACTTACAATAAGTGGCTACCACTTCCTCATTGGGGGAGGGGGGGGGGTTGGTAGATAATTATTAAGAGTAATATATATATTACTCAATTGTTCCATTGTTATGTGCTATTTATGCAATAATTGTTGTGATTTTTTATATAAAATAATTCTTTGTCCATCATTAGTCAATTCTTGCTTCCCTCTCCCTACCTAATAGCCATTTACTGTTGAGTTTCCCTTCTCATTGAGAAGTCAGTATTCCAAAATTTGGTTAAGTGGGATTCTAAATGTGTGTTTAGCTAATAGCTAAACTATTGTGATCTTCTTCCAAACATGTTCATGTTATTAATTGCCTTAATGATTTGATCTGAAAATGTTTGCTTCTTGGTCTGGAAAAGTCAGGAAATTTAGTTTTTGCAAAATGGTAGACACCCTGGAGTGTCCATGCACCTGGTGTTTATGGATAGAAAACTGTGAAAGTACTCTTATGAGTAGGGAACGGAACTTTAGGTAAATAAATGTTTTTTTCTGCGATAAGATAGAGACCCTCGTTTTGGCCAAAATTCTCATCATAGCCTTATATGTCAACACAGCAAATTTTATTTTACATAAAAACACATATTTTCCAGTTTTCCGTATGTAAATACATATTTTGCGAATTTTCATTTTAAATACATAAAATCGCTCATTTACTTCAGCTACCTCCAAATCCTCGAAGGAGAAATGTTTATTCTCCGCACCTCTTTCATATCGAGAGTGTTTGGTTTGTTCTTTCTTTGAACACTCTCGCTGGCAGACTTCTGGCGTCTCCGCCTACGATCCTATTGGGGCAAAATATTACCCCCACTGGATCTAACCCTCAAGTGCTAATGTCTAAATGTACAGAAAATTTTGAGGAAAACCAAGGTTTTCAAACGTTGTGCCAAATTGCACGTGTTTTGGAAGCTGAAGTAGAGGAAGAGGGAGCTTTGGAAAACTTCAGCGTTAGTGGCATTTCGTGCTTCAAATATGCAAGAATTGTTTCTTGTGATCTAGAACGACCTCTCTCGTAATATAAGATGCTTTTTAGAGATAATCGTCACAGATTTGCAATGGAGAATTTGGAAAAACTATGGTGATCCACTGCAACTCTTCCAAGAAATAGCTCACTAAGAGGTAAGCATTTAGAAACTTATTTCAGGTGTTTAAAATGCATGTAATACTTTGTTTTTGTAACCAAATGTTTTTTATTTTTGTCACATATTTTCCTGTTTTTATCACATATTTTCAACATTTATGACACATAAAAAATAAATATTTCTGAGTTTTTTAGCACATAAAGTTCCGTTCCCTACTTATGAGATAGGAGTTGGGTTTTTCTTTGGGGGGGGCATACTTTGAGATTAAATATTTCTTGTTATTTGTGGTTTCCATGATCTGAAACTGAAGTTTGTTTAGTGTACTCTTAAATAAAACAAACTTACAACACATTGTAGATGCCAAGCACCAGAGCCTAAGTGTGGTTTTATGCAGTTGTCTGTGTAAATTGGTATTATTTTCAATACTTATTGCATACCGATATATTTTTCCTTATTTCATTTTACATTTAGCCTTTCTGCATTAATCATGTTGATGAGGAAGAATGATGAATACATGAAACTTATTAAAGTACAATCACAAAGGAATGCCTATGCATGCACGGATAGGGTCTTAAACCTTAGCTGGGCAAAGGCACAACAGTAGTCATCTACATAGTACATATTACCAACACAAGATTATGTATTATTATGATACTTGACTACTTAAACATTGTTCACTCAGGAAGTGAGTAATAAATTTAACAATATGTTGGTATTACTTTTCAAAGTGATCTTGTTAGGGGACGGAGCATGTAATGGAATGGGGTGTTTGTCCCGTGAATTTATCAACATAAACATCAGTTTGCAAAAGGTTTACATGCTGAAGTGCACGTGCATGATTGAAGAAGCACAGATTTACTGGAATTTAAGTAATGTGTACGTACGATATTCTGTGTTCATGTCACAAAGGGCCTCCGAACATGATTAGAGTGTTCCCATATCCTCAATTATAATCCTACATCATAAAATACCGGCCACATGGTGGAGTGGTTAGCACATTGCGCTACGATGCCAGGGGTCCCTGGTTCAAATCCTGGCCAGGGCATGGATGTTTGTGACTGTCCATTCATCAATTTCTTCATGATGAGCAACATCCCCATCTTCACAATTATCTAAAAGTGGTACAAGCAAAGTAAAATAAAGCAAATCAATCAATTATTATGAAGGTTGATTGATTGGCTTTTTGTGCCACTTTTGGCTAATTGTGAAGAAGGGGATGAGTAATGACATGATGAAATTAATGAATGGACACTCAAAAACATCCATGCTCTGGCCAGGATTCAAATCCGGGACCCCTGGCATCGTAGCACGATGTGCTAACCCTTCTGCCATGGGGACGGGCAACCTTCATCATAAAATAAACAAGCAGTAGTTCAATCATTTTGTAGCTAAATCTGTTTGGTTACTGTTAGTCCATATTGAAAAATATTGAGCAAACAAGTTTAATCAATAACTAGGAAATTGAATACTCTTTTTTTGGTTTTACACTGAATGTTTCTTGGATATGTGTATCGTACTGTATGAATAACATTACCGGAAATTTTGAAAGGAAATATGACTGTTTTTTGTACTCACTCTTTTACAACTTTTTGACAAATCTAATGTTATTTTACTTTAAAACTGATTGGACCAATGGAGCTACATAACTTTTATCAGCCCCCTCCCATTCAACCAGGCATCCCATTGTACTGATAGATTATTTGTCTCCTTCATAAAACCATGTTTCACTGTGTGAAAAAATCTGGTATGATCATGGTGGAGTTGACTGCATTTCAAACTGCAGAAGTTGTTTTCTACAGTTTTGAGTAAAAAACTGCATCACATATATTGTTAAGCTTCAACAGCTAGCTCTAGTGGCTCTAACACATTGTCTGGCCTCTCTCCATTTATCGAAGTTTTATTTCTCATAATTACACTAAATTCGGCCTCCCCAATGGTGTAGTGGTAATGCTGTTGCATTGTAATCAATGGATCCTATTTTCCAAACTAATGGAGCTACATTTTGCAGTAGGACCCTGCTTTGAACTGTAGGTCCATCTCAGTTTGTCAATCTGAGTTTAAAGTGGACTTTGAACAACATTTCCGATTGCACGGAATTAAAGGTCTTATTTATAGACCCCATAATAGTGTAGTGGATAATGCTACCTAGACCGAAGTTATCTTTTGTTACATATTTGGAACTCTCAGGTGCACTTAGGCTGGGTCAACAATGGACACTGACGTTTGTTGGTTTAGAGTCACTATCAAAAGACTTACTTGATAGCTATAAACCAATACCGAGCCTCCCTGGTGGCTAAGTGGTAGTGTCTTCACCTTTCAAACAAGGGTTCCCAGGTTCGATACCTGGTGGAAGCACATAGTGGTTCAGATCCCACTTTAAACTGTACATCCATTCCCGATTAGCCTTACTGTGCATAAAGTGGACTTAGAAAACACGAACCCAATCAATCAATAGATAAACCAACGGTACTTTCGAGTTGTATGCCTAGGTTTTTTTTTAGGGGAAGGGAGGATATGTCTTATTTTTCAGTAGTCTCCCCTATATATTGCCATATTTTACAGCATTTAAAGTTATTCCTTTTAGAGATACTGAGCTAAAGACAGCATTACAGTATAACATCTCCCTTCCCCTTGGGCATGACACTGGTGCTTTCACCACAGTGCACTTTACATCCAAAATTTAACTTTTGATGGACAAAAACTCATCTTTGACATCATGTGATGTCTGTTAGTCACACTTTTCAATTTTCCATGGATAAGTAAAAGTAAGCATATTTCAGATTACATCAGAAATGTTACTAACCACTAAATTATGGATTAAATAATCACTCATCCTCATTGTCATGATTATTACTTTTATTATTATGTATTAGAGAAGCAATGTAGGTACAATATTTTGGAAATTACATCAAAGAGAACAAAAGTTTTCTGACACACAAAATAATTATTGTGATATCTAAGAACTAAAGTATGGAGTAGACACATATTTCTGTTCCTATAATACTGATGCCCATGATGACATGGTGATTGGCACTGTGGGTTTGTTCTTGTGTGATTTTCAATTCATGTCCAGGGCAAAATACAGTAGTTTAAGCTGTAGGTGTCATCCTGATTAGCCTCTGTCCATAAAGTAAACTGGCTTTTGTTATACATATTCTTACTATTTGTCCTGACAAATTGTGTTCTGTAGTGTAAAAGTGGTAAACGTCACTATAATTATTAGGGCAGAGATTTTTAAGTACTAATATATTAAAAATACATAGTTGGTATGCTGTCATGTTTGGTTTTATCTTTACTGGCATGGGGTCCCACTTAGCCAAATGATTAGCACTTCATCTTTGTTTCAAGGGGTCCCATTCAGGGCATCGGGAGGGGGGTCAAATGGGTCGATGGACTCCCTCCCCTGCCTAGAAATTGACATCGTTCATTTAAAGATACAAGAAAGCCGAAAGTTTGTTACTCTTATTGTTAAGAACAGAAACAAAGTTCATTTAGTTAGTATTCGAACAGAATAATCAAAGTGTAAATACAATGGATCGAAAATATTGAGTGAAAAATACAGGAACAAGGTTATATTCTACTATTTCATCCAAAAAACAAATGATTCCACAGTTTTCAAAATTCTAATAATTACAGTTGTAGGTGAGAGGCCACGCAACAAACTTTCTTTAAAAAAATCCCCTAAAATTTAAAGCCTTTCCTTGAACGAGAGGCCCAAGAGTTAAGTTAATATCGAAATGCATTTCAGATACTAACTGTATAAAATGCAAAAGAAATAATAGAAAATAGTTGTGCTGATATTCACTTGTTTGGTGGATCGAGTCTCCCCATTTATATAATAATTATTTTTATTATTATTTCAAATAAAATTATTTTTTTGTTAGTTTATAATATTTATTGTATAACAACATTTATAAGCGTGGTAATAATACTTACTGTGTTTCTACTATTCAACTTTTATCATTTGCCCCCCCTTCCCCCCCCGCAACAATTTCTGGTGACGACTATGGTCCCAGGTATTGATTTAGCCCCACAATTTTTTTTAGGAAGCCCCATTTATGGTCATTTTGGCTCTTAAATTTACACTTACATCCCCCTAAATACAAACTTACACCTCCCCTCAGATGGATATACCCCCCTCTGAGATTTGATTACCGCTGGGAGCCTTCAAAATTTCAGGGTTGCTCAGTGTCATGAGGACGATTGAGGAGACACTTGGAAGGAATAAGGAGCAAGCCAGAAAACAGTGGTGATGATGCTTGATTCACTGACCATGCAGCACCCATTGAAAAAGACAATTGACAGACACTGATGCCATTTGTACCATGGGGTTTAGTTTTATCTTTCCATACTCATGTTTTTTCTTCATCCTTTCAACTTGTGAAATGTTTTTATAGCGCAAGTATTTTTTTTGTAAGTTTTTACACTTCTTGTCTTTTTTTATATATTTTTTACTTAACAATTTTTTTGCCACTATGATCTATTACAATGATGAGGATTAATATTAATGACGGACTCATATCTAAGACACTTGTAAAAGAATATCTGAAATACTTGTAAAAGAACATTCATCGGCCACTCCTCAGCATGCTTAGCTACCTAAGTAGCAAGTTTCAACAGTGTTTGGTTCATTCTGTGCACCCACCTCACATCATACTCTGGCACTTTGTTTCTTTACACATTGTATTAGCAGAATATAAATTCACCCTACATGATTGAATTGTGATAAAGCCATAGTTTCTATATTTTCCTGCATTCTTGTATTTCATTCGCATTAAAGAAGATGAAACAGCTTAGTGCAGAGTGGAAAATAAATACATCAATATACACTTTATACGTAATTAAATTCGTTGACCGTATGGAGTATAACATGTTAACTGAAACAATCTTTGCACAAATTGCCACAATAATCAGAAAATTTGGAAAGACTTAGCTGTGTAGTTTATTACACATGTGTCATAATCGGTGTACATGGATAAGTTCTGGCCATACCAATGTATGTGTCATTCCGAATGCCACTTCAGGTCAGTCTGTCATATAAGGTGAATTGAGACATTGTAACAAATTGAGTCGCAAGTGTGCATTGCTGCCTGATATCTTGTTCCAAGGATGTATTTTGAGAAAAATGATGAACATTTTACATGTTTTTTGTGGCTCAATGCATGAGTATATTTACAAGCCAATATTAAGACATGTATTTACATTAAAATGGATATATAATATGTAAATTTTTTTATGTGAAACAAAATTTGATTCATAGACAGTAGTTATCGTGATAGGAATTTGTAAATGTTTTACAAATATGTAACATATATCATTTAGAGCTCACATCAACATACAGATTTTTTTTTACTTAAAAAATTAGTCCTAATGGTCACATTAAAGGAGAATGTTTGTTGTTTACTGAGTCCTATCTGACTTACGATCTCAGCCATGGAAGTTCTGAGTTTGTGTCCTAGTCAGGGTGTACATGTCTTGTTTTTTCACTTTGGTGGCTGAGCTAGTTGAGCTTTAAACTGATTTCATCACCCGGACCCCAGGTTCGAGTCCTAGCATGGGGATGGTTGTTCCTTTCTGACTGTCTCATCATCACAGTTATCAAATGTTGCAATGGACCATATTAGTGTGATGTTTCATTGAGTTCAAACAAACCAGGGCCTCCCCGATGGCTCAGTGGTAGCGTCGTCGTCATGTAATCAAGGGTCCCAGGTTTGATACCTGGTGGAGGCACATAGTGGTTCGGGTCCCATTTTAAACTGTAGGTCCAGACCCAATTAGCCTTACTGTGCATAAAGTGGACTTCAAACCCCCAACTCAATGAAGTTCAAACAAACCCATCACATGCTTTTTCCTTGTGTGGTAGCATTGAATTTTCCATCACAAGGGGCAACTTGAAAAATCCCAACTGCAGTTATGAAACAAAATTGTGATTTGTATCGTATGGCAATGAAAAAATGAGATTTCGGGGGATGCATCAATATATTACTTATACCTTACAGAGGATAAGGTAAAGAATAGTAGAAATAAGAAATCATATAAAGCGGATCGGATCTTCGAACCACAGCTACTAGTGTGTGTTACTGCGATCATGTGATGCATCAACCTTCACGACAACAGCATAGCAGATGAGCTTCGGAACTGGTATATGTATATATATAAATTTTATTTTAAAATCTATAAATTCCTTACTCCAGTTATTCTTTGATGTTTTGTTTCAAGGAATACAATTGTGTTGGGTTACCTTCAGATCTTCTTTGAAGTATTTTATGTAATTCAAATTTTGAAGTTGGTTGGTAACATTTAACCATATATAATGTGTTTGTCCTATTTATGGTGAAAGAAAATAAAATAAAAAATTTGAATATACGTATTTCCTTTAGTTCAAATTTAAGGTGATGTACAAATAACAACAAATCAATTTTTTAGCGTTACGTAAATAATAGCGACTTTGGTTGTTTAGTCAGTTTATTAAACATCAAAAGTATATTTGCTTGTTGTCAATTACTGTTTCATATGGGATAAGTTTAAAAGGAAATAAATTTAAACGTTGCTAATCTTCAATTCTACTGAGAAAGATATACATGAATTGCATTCAAGGCACTGAATAGATAAAGAAGTTTAGCTACTTCAGTTATAATTTTTGTTATTAAATGTGTGGCTACATGAACAATATGAAATGTTTAAACACTCTTTATCAATATTCATGTACTACTTGTTTGTGTATTTTTTTTTAAATTTCTAATATGTAAAAGGCAACAAGCAATTAACAATAGCAGATGACAATTTTTCCTTTTGATCTGCATACGGTTTCCCGCTGACGTTCTTTGAGAGGAGCTTATGCTTTTTTAAACTGTTTCGAAATTTATATTTATTTCTAGCCTTCAAGCATTACAAAAATTTATCCCAGTCCCTGTAATTTTTCATTAAGTCTTAACTGAGGTTGTCATATTTTCTGAATAAACATTTAAAAAAAAAGGATCGCAAAAATACTTAAATAATCATTTCTCCATGTATGTTTTATTTTAAAGATTTTAGTGTGATTCATGTATGTTTCAAGATATGGTTTGTGTAAAAATTTATTGCCATTCTTCCTGTTACAATACCTGAAAATGAGGGGGGATGATGTCTTCTTGTCAGCCAGTCTGCTTCCTTCCTAGTATAGCTGAAAAAATTTAAAATAACCAATTAAACATTTTAACATATTTAGTAATACACAGTATATTTATTAAAAACACTAAGTTACTGACCAAGGCAGTTTATTAAGATATAAAAACACTTAACATGTAACGTTTCAACCCTGTATCAGGGTCTTCCTCAGACGAAGAACTAAACTAAAATGAAGAAATACACAAAGATATATACAAACATATTACAAGTATACATACATTGCATTCTTCTGAGGAAAGCAAGAGTATCGTATGGAACTAAAACATTTGAAAATTGAAAAGCAAATCACCTTGACTTTGTGCAATCAGAATAGAACTGCCTTTGGTAGAGACCTATTGAAAAATCTGCTGAGATTCCTACAACTTACAACCGTCACCTTGCACCATGTTTTGCCTCTTCATTTTTACCATCTGGCGTGCTTGCTGAAAAACGGAATGTGAGTTATATAAGGTCAGTACCTGTTTTTTAGAGGAGAGGCAGATTCGAAAACGTGGAACAAAGATATCCGAAATGTTGTTGGAGTTGCTGTTTTAAGTCCACTTTATGCACAGTAAGGCTAATCGGGACTGGACCTACAGTTTAAAGTGGGATCCGAACCACTTGTGCCTCCACCGGGTATCGAACCCGGGACCCCTTGATTACAAGGCAAAGACGCTACCACTGCGCCATGGGGGAGGCCCAAAATGTTGTTGGACTATTACATGTGACCACCAACGTTATGCTAGTATTACAGCTAGACATACAGTGGGATCCACTAGTATTGCACGGCAAATTGTCCACGACTATTTTCATTAATTTTTCTCGTACATCCTATATGTTTTTAAATGATGGATTTTATGTATGCTGGTGCAGAAGTTGTCAACAGCTTGTTTTGAGATTTCTTTTAATTTTTGAAGCTCTTATTGGGTCAAAGAAAGCGCACGAACATGGTGATGGACAATTTGCACGGTAATACTCATGGATCCCACTGTACAATTATAGAGTTGCAATATAATGGTGCCAAGTAATAGCAACTTACCGTTATACACTCGTGACCCGACAATCAGCAACACGTTCGCTTACAGACAAAAGGCTCTCACATGGCGTACAGCTTGGTGCTCCACAAATTAACAACGTTTGAAATATATATATATATATATATATATATATATATATATATATATATATATATATATATATATATATATATATATATATATATTACCAGTACCTCTGAACGGTGCCGTGCTGTTAGCGAACGTGCTCATATCGAACACGTGCTCTTAGCGAACACAGTTACGGAAGGATTTGCAGGTGCGTGCTGTTAGCGAACACGCAAACTTGTCCTGTCTTTTTTGTCCTTGAAACTAGTCGGCATGCAAGTGTTGCCAGTGATAAGCTAACTTGTGTGGAGAAACACCTCATTGGCTGGTGCCTCTTGACCTGACCTGACTAGTGTCTTCCGTGTCGCACAACAGTTTTGCTACATTGTGTTCTGACGTCAGACGAGGAATGCCTACGAGGTTAGGTTAGGACTGTTAGTTTAGGTTCAATTAGCATAAATACAATGAAAAATTATTATTTAGGCTAAGAGAACTAAACATAGCTAGCATAACCTTACAACGTAGGCTTTTCGCCTAAAATTAAAAAGCTTTCTTACGTGAACACAAGGTTGCTCAAGTGTTGTGCGATAAGTGAGACCCCTTGCCTCACCCCTGATCATTCTTCAATCGACTGTGAAACCAGCAAGATGAGTGAAATAGAATTCATTAAAATGAAATACGGGGATTTGTGTTTGGTGTACGATGGTTACCAGTATCGAAAAGTAGGCGAGGCGAAAGGCTTGGTGACGTGGCTATGTTCGAAAGAGAAGAAAATGAAGTGTAAGGGGTCACTGAAGACAAAATACGAATTTCTACTAGCTAATTTCAAACACAAAATGTTTATAAGGTATCACTGGCGTGTTCACCACTTTCAAGGACAAACAAGACAGGGCAAGTTTGTGTGTTCGCTAACAGCACGCACCTGCAAATCCTTTCCTTCCGGTGTTCGCTAAGAGCGAAACTTTCTTCCACACACACAATACTACACGCATTTTACAATTCCAAATGGGAACTGATCGCACATAACCACATGAAACTATCTACAAAATATGGGAGCTGGAGACCGACAGCGGAACACCTAGCCTCTGAGGTCAAGCATACCCATGCAACCGAATTAATATAACTCAAATCAATGGTCTTAAACCACATGCTGATCTACTGTCGCTCTCTAGCTCCCTATGCACTGTTTGTAACAATAAAATTGTAACATGCAGGGCGCGTGAGCTCAAAACTATAGATTTCGGATCCCGAAATCCGGTGTATGTTAAACAATGCATACTACACACAGTACTTATATCATATTTTAAACATAATCCAGCGAAGGTTCATGTAAAAAATGAAAGGTATAGATGTATTAACATTGTACTGTATACTGATACCAATGTAATTATACTAAATTATATTTATATTATATATTATGTTATTAAATATTATTGTAATTGTCAATTTTTTATTTCCAGATTTATGTAAAATGCAATTTCAAATAAAGTAATGGAGCGTAACAATAACGGGGGAACCGTAAAACGAGCAACCGCCGTCCCAGTTTATTCACAGAGGCACTGGGACATGCGCATACCCTCGAATGTATGCGGGTGGAGGTTAGGATACATTCGGGGGTTCCCCCCTTGTTTACTAAGAGCACGTGTTCGCTACGAGCACGTTCGCTATGAGCACAGAATCCACTGAACAGACGTAATAATTCCATGTTTAGCCGTTAAGTTTAAAACTGTCATGCACTTTTTTTTACGGTGGTTGGAAGGCAATGGAAACTGGCCGGCGTAGATGGTTCTCCATTTATAGTGTAGGGGATATCGTACGCAGTGGCGTGCGCAACGGAGAAGGTGGTGCGGGTCATAACCCCTTCCCCTTTGTCCCAGTATTCCTAAAAAAAGAACGTCAAAGGTAGGAAAAATGGCAAAATGAAGGCTGACTACCAGAAAAACCATCCCTTTCGAAAATCCTGGGCACGCCACTGATCGTACGTCCCTACTTGTAAGACATGTTCGAAGACCTTTCCATTTTCTCATTGCAATTTACCTATAATTTGAACTCCATACTGCTGAATGGCTACTGTCAGTTGATGAAGGTGAACAAATCTGCATTCACGTATGGAATTCCTCGACAACAAAGGCGTGTACAGTTTGATGAATTAGTCGCCTGTTTTGCTGCATTGGCTGCGAATACGGTTGTCTTCCCATTAACAGAGCACAACGGATGTATTTGCTTACTTAGTGCCAGGTTCCCGCGATCGCCGTTTGATGAAGTCGATTTATTGCTGTCAAGCGCAAATAAGGCGCACTTACTCATCTGGAAGCCAGTGCTGATTGTTCTGGGTAAATGTAATGCGCCAGGAGATACGGTAATGTGGCGTTATTGTTGGGAGCACAAAAGTAACTGATCGCATCATTGGAAGACTTTGTGATGAAGAAGTAAGTCGTGCTCTTCGTTATTGTCCGCGTTAACTATGGGATGGAAGGTGTACTACGTATTGAAAATCGATAGATATACTAGGGTGAATCAAATATAAACGGGAATTTATTTTTCATAATTTATTGAAACAAAATACAAAACAAAGTAATTACTTTTCTACATAGCTCCCTTAAACTGAAATGCACTTTTGCCAGCGGATAGGGAGTTTGGCAATCCCTTTGTCCCAGAAAGTTCCCGGTCGTGTGTGCAGCCAGTTGCACACGAACTCTTCCACTTCTGCGTCATCCTGAAAACGCTTACCCCCGAGTGCTTCTTTCAGGGGTCCAAACAAGTGATAATCACAAGGGATAAGTCTGGACTGTATGGAGGATGTTCAAGTGGTGTCCAATGAATTTCGTCCAGTTTGTCACGTGTTGCACCAGCTGTGTGAGGTCTGGTGTTGTCATGAAGCAGCAGAACACTTCTGATGGGTGTACCACGTCGTTTGGTCCGATAAGCAGCCTTAACACTTTCCAGGAGTTGACAATAGTAAGCAACATTTACTGTTCTTCTTTCATGAAGATAATCAATAAAAATGACACCTCTGAAATCCCAAAAAAACTGTGGCAAGAATCTTCCCAGCTGATCCGTGGCTTTTGGCCTTGACTGGCCCAGCCTCTTCTTTTTTCCGCCACTCCTTGCTGGCCTGTTTTGACTCTGGTGTGTAGTGGTGGACCCAAGTTTCATCACAGGTGACAAGACGGTGCAATAATTCATCCCCTTCTCTCTCATAACGAACCAGGAGCCTTTGAGAGATTTCCAGTTGAACCTTTTTCTGCTCCTCAGTGAGGAGGCGTGGGACCACCTCGAAGCGATTTTTCTGTAGCCCAAGTTCTCATGAATGATCATGTGAGCACTGCCATTACTTATGCCCACTGCAGATGAAATTTCACTGATTGCCAAGCGACGGTCACCTTCAATCAAGGCCTGAACAGCCTGAATGTTTTCTTGAGTGATGCTTTTCCTTGGCCGCCGTTGATGTCTTTCATTTTTCACAGTTTCCCGTCCTCCCAAAAACATGTTGTGCAATTCATACACACGGGTCTTTGAAAGGGTGGACTCACCAAACTGTGCTCGATGTCTGGTCAAAATTTCACTTGGTTTTACCCCTTCGTTTGTAAGAAATTTGATAATGATGCGTTGCGCAATGGACGGGTGTACCTCCTGCTCACTCATCGTGCTACTGACTGATGTTAAAAGTTGACAAGGACTCCAGGGAAGGAACAGACTCCAGATACATCCACTGTCATCACCTCAAGGCCACAGGACTCCACCACACTTTCCCTGCAAGTAAGAAATAAATTCCCGTTTATATTTGATTCACCCACGTATTTGAGCATACTGTCTTAATTTGTAAAGCGCTCCAGATTGTTTGATTTCACTCGTAATACACTGATTACAACAGCTTGGATGCAAGTTTATTCTGTTTCAGACCTTCGATCGATTGAGTTAGGTTATTTTCTACAGCGACCATGAGGATGAATGATGATATTATGATATTGAGGAAGAGACAATCACATATAGACGACACAACACAGATCCTTCAGAGAATTACCCTGGCTGCAGGTACAGGCGCCAGAACCTCGTTAGTCTGCCAAATGTATAGAATCGAATAGAGTTTTATTCTCGTATGAGCCTTTCCGGCTGTACATACATTGCCATACACCTATACATATCTCCACTTCTTTATAGACTTATATAGTCGTCTTTTCTGATCGTGTTCACTTTGGGTTCTTCCACCACCACAATCTCTCCTCTTCGTTCTGACCTCCCCGATGGCGCAGTGGTAGCGTCGTCGCCTTGTAATCAAGGGATCCCGGGTTCGATACCCGATGGAGGCACATAGTGGTTCGGATTCCACTTTAAACTGTAGGTCCAGTCCCGATTAGCCTTACTGTGCATAAAGTATACTTAAAACACCAACTCAATCAATCATTCAATTCCTCCTCGTTCTGTTGCTACACTTTACTCACTGATATCAGGAGTTTTAAAGATACGAAACGGTCCACTCACCGCTCTCAAGCACTTTCACTCCCTTCCCTCATCTTGTTCGCCCTCTCTGTCCAGACGTAATGTAGGAAGGTTCCCAGGTCCCTTAGTTGCGTTTCCTCCCTCCCCGCCCTTTCTTTCCTCGTAATGGTCCTCATTAGCCCCTTAATTTTAGATTCGTTCATATCCCTTACGCGGGCCTCCCCGATGGCGCAGTGGTAGCGTCGTCGCCTTGTAATCAAGGGGTTCCGGGTTCGATGCCCGGTGGAGGCACAAGTGGTTCGGATCCCACTTTAAAGTGTAGGTCCAGTTCCGATTAGCCTTACTGTGCATAAAGTGGACTTAAAACATGTATACTGAGTGGAAGTGAGGTTAATATTTGGGTGTCTTCAAAAAGGATAATCCCTTACACCCCAGACCTTCGAACTGTGGTATAATAGACTGATTGAATTCAATTGAATATACTAGAATTGACCTCATAACATAAGATTATTTTCTATTTTAATCCTACCATTTTAAACATTTAACTACTTATTTATGTGCAAGCGTTACAGTTTCATCAGTTCATCATCATAGTCGCGATTAACCCTAGGGGTATACTCTGTCCAGGCTATCTCTGGAGCAAGCGAATGAACACGTGAGAGGGAGTGGGATTGCGTGGAGAGCGAAGCAGCGTGTACTGCTTCGCTCTGCCCCCTTCTCTGCTGCTATGCGCAACCTTGAAATAGCACCCACGCAAATTATCCTACACGGAAAGAGATAATGAATACAACTCGGCTCGCAAATGCCTGATCTCCAGTGGACCCCATGGTAAGCCTGGAACCTCGAGCTCATAAATCTCCGCTCTTTCGCATCAGCTATCAGGGAATACTGCCGGAAAGTGTTAAGAGTGGAATCAGCCGCTCGGAGCGGAAGAAATAATCACCCAACCGGGTTCTCTATCCTTGCCTCCGCGGCCCGTGTACACAGACGTGCGGGCATGAGGGCGCGGCGTCTTAAAATAAAAGACGGCTCCAGGAGAGATTCGTGGTCTATCGCGAGCTCATCACACCAGCTTATTATAACGAAGGAATATCAATCCTTGTTCCAGTGCTAGAAAGCCGCGAGCCTCTTTCTGCTCCGGCCAGATGTTTCGGGATTGAGAAGGGTTCTCAAGTGTTGGCTTATCTCCTCCTTTTATTATTGTATTAGATTGCTGTGTTCAAATTAAATTTTGACCACGCTTCCAAGGCCTTTGCCGATCACGTAGAAACAAAGATATCGTAGAGAAGATAAGTGAAGTTTTTTTTTTATAACTTTTCGCTTCGATGGTGCTTTCAAATGGTACTACTTCCAGTCTGAGTTTCTTCGAAAAGGGAACACTCATGTTTCTTCATGTCAGGTGCACGTTGGGAAGCATATCCCACCTGATCCGCATACATTACATTACTTTCGGTCAACCTATCGCGTTAGAGTTCTCGCGCAGTCTTCGACGTGAACGGTCTTGGGTTCGAAACGATTTACCACAGGGAAGGAAAATTGAAATATCTCCACGTCTCTTGTGGTCCAGCTACGTTTGCTTACAGGAATATACTCAACAGCATGGCCGCTCACTTCCAGTGACCATCAAGCCCGCCACTATACTGATGGTAACTCCAACTGGCGGTTGACCTGATGGCTATTTCTGGCACGTTCTGTCCCACAATCATTTACGGGGGCGTGTGGTCCGATGGGTGTCAACAAACTCATTTGCGAAGTGAAAGCCTAAGGGATCACATCGGTCTCCCGAAGCAACGTTGCCAAGCGTACTTCTGTTCTTGCCAGTTGTCTTTATATGACTGTGTGTCCGCCTGCATTGCGAACTGTGGTTGGTCGTTCCGGAAACTTCAACGTTCAGGACCGCGTGTGCAGTTGTGCCATTAACCCCAGTTGATTTGTGGTGCTGACAATACCGTTGCCGAGAAGACTCTTTCTCGCCTTACGGTACATTTGGCAACATGTGGTGTACCCAACGCTCATTTGTTTCGTCCCGCGAGCAACGTTCGGTACCTTGTGACTCGAAAATGCCCGATCTCAGTCGAAGAAAATTCAGCTGATCGCTGATTCGCTGTTTCCCAGCCGCCAGTTGGAGTTGCATTCAGCATAGTGCTTGGCGTTCCTCGTCCCGTCCCCCACCGCCGAGAAGTAATCTTACCTTGCCTTCGAATTGGACACAGCCGTCTCAAACATGGTCACTTGCTCCATCTATGAACCTGTGTTTGTAATGTCATTTTAAGTGTTCGGCATATTCTTCTTGAATGTTCCGATTTTCCTTTCCTGAGGCAGACTTTTAATCTTCCCAGCTGTTTATCATCCATGTTGGGAGAAGACAGCAATACTTTATAAAACGTTTTCAGCTTTTTGAGAAGAGCTGGTCTCTTTCACTGGGTGTGAGAAAATTTCAGTTCATTCTTAGCTTTTTAATGTTTTGTTTGTCCTGTGCACAACCTGACACTTTAAATTTTTCCCAAGGGGCTTTTTTACATCCCTTTTTTAACACTTAGGTAAGCATTTTTATAAGAGTATATTTCCGTGTATATATTGAAGGATGCAAAATGGTATTTAAATCAATCAATCAATCACTCCCAGTGGCCCAAGTGAGACCAACTCTTGGTGGAAAGATGTATTTTTCTACCATGAAACCAATCCATATTCTACTGACATTCTTTGAGTGTATTATAAGGAATTGTTCAATTTTCTTTTTATAACCAGGGATAGAAAAATACAGGGCGCCTGAATTTTCAAATTCACTTCTAAAAACAATATTCGAGTTCGCTTATGGGCCTTCCCGATTTCGCAGTGCTAGCGTCGTCACCTTGTAATCAATGGGTACCGGGTTCGATACCCGGTAGAGGCACATAGTGGTTCGGATCCCACTTTAAACTGTAGGTCCAGTCCCAATTAGCCTTACTGTGCATAGTGGACTTAAAACACCAACTCAACTCAACTCGAGTTCGCTGATGAAAATTTTCATTACTTTTTTTAAAATAACATGTACATTATGTATTTTTTAATGTCTTAATGCTTTCTGTGCCACGTATATAATTAAATCAGAATAATAAAAATGTTCTTAGAAAATTCTGCAATGTTGCTAGCCATGATAAATTTCTGCAATGTTCATTGTTGAATTTTAAAATCTGCGGTGATAGCCACTCCATCAGATTAATTAGTTTTAATCCATTGTTGGATTAATTAATAAATTAAATATTGATCATAGTTCATTATGTGTAGTTTTATCTTAGTTGCAATAATTGCTTTCTTACACCGTATTTGAAAAAAAAAACAAAAAAAAACTGGCTCCTGAGAAAAAGAGGCTGGCCCCTGAATTATTTTAAGATTTTCTACCGCTGAATATGATTCAGAACTGAAGAGATTGTCCTTTCCAGAATCTTGAACGTTCCTTCTAGAAATTTAGAGAGAAGTGTTTATTTTCCTAACTGCTCCAGTTCGTACACTATGTGTTTTGTCGACGTGGGGGATGCTAATAGTTTATCTTCAGTTCTATTCACTATGGTGGAGCATTAGAGACTACTTAAATGTACGCCCTGTAATGGCACCAGAGTGCGCATTATGATTTTCCTAAACAACCCTTGGTTCTTATAATTTCCCGCAGCGGCAGAAGCTTACACACAAAAAAGGGGGGCGTAATGTGGTAAAACCTCTTGATGACGAAGCCTCCCCCCGACCCCCAAACGGCCCCCTCTTCGTGCGATGAGTAGGAATTAAGTTTTCTGGCGGATTCTCAGAAATGCGTGTTGTGGGTGGGCAATCAGCGATACTAGGCTCCCCCCAACCCCCACCCCGCAGCCCTTAGCAACCTTTTCTCCCCCAATCTCCATGTTCTTCCTTTGCTCCCAGCATTTCATCTCAGTTTCATTTGTGTGTAGGGGGTAGTTTGTCTAACTAACTGATTTATGCTTCGGCTGCTTCTTATTCCTTTGAAGTTTACGGAGAGGGGTCGGCACAGAGCTTAGAGACGGCTGGCTATGCGATTCCTGGATATCCATGCGAGTTCTTTTGAGCATCCTCTCCTCTGATAGTAAACCGATTTTGGACCAATTTGCATGCTTATGTAAAAATTAGGCTTGTATCCCTTTTTCCTTTGCTTTTCCTAATGGAAATTTAAATATTGATCTGGTAGTCTTCCTTATAAAAAAGCATAGTCGCACTACCCCATTGAGGAACTAGAGTTTCAGACATGCGGGCAGGGTTCTGCCTTTCTTCTTGATAGATGCGTGCAAAGCCTTCGAATTCTTAAGGATTAGTTATGGAATCTTATTTTTCCACACACTGGGTTATTTCCTATGATGTTTTTGCATGCTTGTATAAGTAGATGAATAAAATAGTTGTAAACCGATTAAAATATACAACGAGCGTGTGGTTGTGGGCATAACTTGAACTGTGCGATTTGAATGGTGGAAATGTGACTATATATTTCTCTGGATATCTGGAAATCTCGACGATATTGTGATAATAAATATGCTACACTCTGTCCCGGGAAGTTTTGGAGCGAGCGAACGAAAACAAGTTCTCTGCGCAAGTAGTGACTCGAGAGGGTTTCACTAATAAACGCGAAAGGGGAAGAGAGTGCATGGAGGGGAAAACGTGGCTCCAGCAGCCTGCACTGCTTTGCTCCTCCCGCTCGCTTTATCCCCTT
Organism: Lepisma saccharinum; assembly: GCF_977018435.1. NCBI lineage: Eukaryota > Metazoa > Arthropoda > Insecta > Zygentoma > Lepismatidae > Lepisma > Lepisma saccharinum. Next base: position 29,264,597 of record NC_139250.1, read on the forward strand.
CTCTACCGTTATGCGCGGCGTTGCTCCACATATTCCCGAGACCAAGTGTATACAGTGCTTATACAGCAGCACTTTAGACAAGAAGTGCAAAAAATTATAGAACTGGCGTGTCCAATCCGCCGTATTTGTGAAAGAGCGTTCTCATATGCACGTGTGGAGTGCAGAGCGAGCAGCGGCACTGTAGCGTTGTAAGAGGGGCGGAAAGGAGGGAGTGGACGAGGCAGGAGGCTTCGTCGGTCGCGCTCGTGCAGTGGGAAAGGTCTCCATCTAATTCGCGAGTAGCAATGTTGGTAGATGAAACAGTATGTGGTTCTGTGCAAATGAAGGCGCTGCTCTCACAGTATGGTTTACTAAAGTCTGTTCTAAAAGGTCTTGAATAAACCGAAACAAACTTTTCGACTTTGCCCATGAAATGAAGTACTCTGGCGCGATTATTGGTGCAAATAAGTAAAGCAAAAACCAATCAGAAGACAAGATCCAATCCATCCAATTATGCGAATTATTTATGCGTAGGTTATATGTGTCGTGTAATTTTCGTAAGTCTTAGCTTTCATCCTACGGCGAGATATAGCAGGAGCGTATATTCTAGGCTAGCTAGGCTATCTGCAAAGCCTGGAGCCTAGAGAAAAAATACAGGAGAAGAATCGATCAGAAATTGTAAATAAAGTTATTCATATCAGTGAGATGATGATGGTGATTCGGGAGTTGGCAACCTGATTTCTTGTGAGTTTGCAACCTGATTTCTTATGAGTTGGCAACCTGATTTCCTATGAGTTGGCAACCTGATCTCTTACGAGTTGGCAACCTGATCTCTTACGAGTTGGCAACCTGATTTCCTATGAGTTGGCAACCTGATCTCTTACGAGTTGGCTACCTGATTTCCTATGAGTTGGCAACCTGATTTCCTATGAGTTGGCAACCTGATTTCTTATGAGTTGGCAACCTGATTTCTTATGAGTTGGCAACCTGATTTCTTAGGAGTTGGTAAACTTATTTCTATTAATAAGCCTAGGAATATGTGACATAGCCCAGACCTTGGACTTAGTATACGCCACTGAAATATAGGATATCAGACCGAAGGGACAACGCGACGCATGTTACTTGGATTGATTGATTTGGTGTTTTAAGTCCACTTTATGCACAGTAAGGCTAATTGGGAATGGACCTAGAGTTTAAAGTGGGATCCGAACCACTATGTGCCGCCATCGGGGAAGCCCACATGTTGTTTGGGAACGAGTTAATCAACAACAACGTTTCTCGCCGTATCGGCATTAGAAGCCGCACAAGACTCCGTTCGATTGGTGAGATTCTCAAGCGGCACGTGTCACTTGTCGTTTCGGTGTAAAATCTTCCTTACTCTTCGAGAGGTACGCATTTGGAATTCGAGGTTTCCCCGATGGCGTAGTGTCAATGTCGTCGCCTTGTAATTGAGGCGAGGAGGGACAATTACCACTAGTTGTGCATTTATTTCAATATCGTCGAATTGGGCACTGCTATTTAAAAAAAAGTATGCAAGTGAGTTTGAATTTCTCTCCATGTTGCAAGTGGAAACTGTTTTTCAAGTTGATTAGTAAGCTAGACACAATGTTTGAAAAATATGATTAATAAGTATTTACAGAATCCCATGTGTTCCTTATGGGAAATCGACTTCAACTTCAAGTTCCGGCTAATCAATGGGAGTTTCGACTTTGCCTACTACTATTACATAGTTCAACGTGTCCTTTTTCCGTCCATGTACTTTTCTACGACATTGGATGTGTGATATTCCCGAGAGAACGAATAAAATAATGGTCCCATAAACCTAATGCATTTCTCCTTGCCTCATATTGTCATCCTGGCAGTGTTGCCAAACCTGATGTGCATAAAAGAGCTACATTTCTCCATTAATAGAGCTAAAGATGACTTTCAAGGAGCTAGATTAACGAAGGCTGCCTCCTAGGGTAATGTTAGGTGTCAGAGAGGGGTGCTATTACCGTTAGCTTTAAAGTAATGACAATTTATTCTTAGTTTTCACCGTCTAGATTTGGCGGCATCACCCATTTCAATAATCCAATGATGTTCATATGAAATCGAAAATAAAGGATTCCCGGATAATAATATTGTCATCTTCACCTTAGTCACATCGCTATATATAAAGATACCTGGGGAAGAAAGATGCAGCCTATATATGAACATCACGTCACGTGCAAAATGTACACCCATGGCAAAGGTTGGTCTTTATGGGCCGGAGCCAGTGGTGGCATCACGGTGAGGCAGAGAGCGGGTGCCACAGTTCAGTCAAACCAGTGCACGAAAGAGCCAGATCTGGCTCCAAAAGAGCGAAGTTGGCAACAGTGATCGGCAGCTGCCCCAGCGAGAAAGACCTAGGGGAAATTGTCCCTCATCGCCTTAAGGGCCCACATGGTGTTTCTGATTAGGGATGGTCACAAAATCCGGATTTCAAATTACCCGATATCCGTTTCGGATGGGACGGATAATCTGGATAGAAAATATATGATGTGGAAAATACGTACAGTGAAATACAAAAATGAATAACAGAATATGCTGATAGACCGTAAAACAGATAAACGATAAAACTGCCCGGATAATGTACACATTCGGATAAATCGAATATCCGGATAATCCGAATATCTGGATAATCTGAAGGATTAGGATATCTGGATAGACAGATTTGATGAAGGATTTCTGGAAAATACCTCGTACAGTGAAATACGAAAATGAATAGAAAATGCTGATAGTCCGTAAAACGATAAAATTGACCGGATAATGTACACACATTCGGATATCGGGATAATTTGAATAATCCGAATATCGAATATATGGATAATTCGGATATCAGAATATCCGATATCCAGATATTTTAAATGCGGATAGAAAATTATCCGATGTCCGGATAGAATTTTATTCGGATTTGGCCATCCATAGTTCTGACCCCGATTTAAACTGTAGACCCAGTCTCGATTAGCCCATCTGTGCGTGAACCAACTCGTCGTCATTGCAATTCGAGACGAAATTAGGAACCGAGGCAAGGCATCTTCCTCATCCACGAAGCGAAACGTCACCGTGGCCAGTCTCGTCTCCTCACGTCACCATCCCCGCTCTCCAGCATCCCGTCCTGGGTATTTGTTTTTTGCGTCGCGGACGAACCGACGCCGCATCGAAGAAAGGTGCAGGATGATGTCAGCGAGGGTTGTGCCACGGGCAAGATAATGCAGAGGGAAAAGTGTACCTGAAATCTCCATCAGCATCCAAGTATAAGGTGACTTTTCCCTCACTCCACCCTGCGAAGGATGGAGATGTGATGCTGCGGGGGTGGAGAGGAAGAGGATGGGGGTGGCAATCGGGACGTGGCGCAAGCAGACCGAACTGACAGCTGGCAGCGAGAACTGAAAGGATCTTCAGCGAGCTCTTGGAGCCCCAAAATGCTTATCGATGTGCGAAAATCGGCCTGCCCTGAAAATAGCGTTAAAAAGAGAGAAGGAGGAATAAGGGAAGATAAAAGAGTCTGGTTCCGGGGGAGCAAGGCGTGAAGAGGGGGACAAGGAGGAAAAAAGTTTTCGCAACCACCACAGAAACAGAGAAGTTGAAATCAGAATTTCGGCTGACGTCTCTTCGTCTAGTTCATTGGCCCGCTTTGCAAGACCCCGGGAGGATCTTTTTGTTTAACTTTGACGCCCCGAATGTGAGTTCCTCATATCCACCTGCTCCCTTTGGAAATACCGTGGTCCCCATCCCTTCCAATCTTCGGCACCGTCTTTGTTCTCGCCGTTTCTTTGCTATTTCCTCATATTACTGATTTCTTCCGACGGCTTCATTCTTAACCGAGATTCATACGCATTCCCTCCTTCGACGCTATCGGAGTTCGCTTTTTTGTTCGGCTTTTTCCTCTTTTCCGCGATTCGGGAGCAAAATTGGTAACCTGTCGATTTTAGACCCTCTCCTCACCCTTTTTTGTGGTGCTCTTTCAACAATTTTAAGATTCTCGTATCTTGAGCAAACTTAGCGAGAGCTGTGACAACCAGTGTTATCCCATTCGAGACAGGGGTCTCCCTTATAGCACAACACTAGAGCAACCTTGCGTCCTGACGTCAGACGAGGATTGCCTACGTTGTTGTAATAGATCTGTTAGGTTTGGTCCTATTAGCATAAATGCACTGAAAATGTATTATTTATGCCAAGAAAACTAAACCTAGCTAGCCTAACAATAGAAGCATTCATCGGTGACGTCAGAATGCAAGGTTGCTCTAGTGTTGTGCGATAAGGGAGACCCATTCGACAGTTCTAGATCTGGAACGTTCGCTTGATGGGCTGTTTCGTGTAGGCATGGAACCGAGACTAGACAATTCGAGACTTGTCGAGACGCGAACGAGACTTAGCATCCGAGACTCTCGGTCTCGTTCAAAACTTTAGTACGCTATTGAAAAAAAGAGACAAAAACAAAACCTAAGCGACTTTTTCAGATATAGCAAGCAGATACGAGAGTCACTATTTATATTTTGAGCCTTGGCAACACTGATTGAAGTTAGGCGCGATGTGACGTTTGCACCGAATCGTCTGGCATTATTGACCATAACGTACTTCAAATGTTTTGTCAATAGCTTCATTTGTGTTGTTTATGTTGCCTTGGAGATTGCGCGACAACAATAAAATGGAATTAACTCGTGAACATTTTCGTGCGATGTTTTTTTACGATTTTCGACGTGGATTATCAAGACAAGAGTGCATCGATCAACTTACTTCCACATTTGGCGATGAAGCCCCATCCTTTGCCACTGTGAAACGCTGGTATAACGAATTTAATCGTGGCCGCCATTCGCTCACCGACGAGATTCGCGAAGGTCGTCCAAAATCAGTTGTTGTTCAAGAAAACATTGATGCTGTGCAAAACCTAATACTGCAAGATCGTCATGTGACATACTGTGAGATTGAGGCAACCATAGGCATTAGTTCCACCAGCATATATAAAATATTACATGATCATTTAGCTGTGAGAAAGGTGTGTTCTCGTTGGATCCGACACAATTTGACAAAAACTCAAAAAGACGCTCGCGTCAATTGGTGCAAACAAATGCTCAATAAATACAATCGTGGTGCTTCAAAAGACGTATATAAGATTGTAACAGGTCACGAATCATGGATATATGCATATGAGCCGGAACGTAAACAGCAGTCGACTGTATGGGTGTTTCAAGATGAACCCAATCCAACAAAAGTTGTTCGCGCTCGAAGCACATCGAAACAAATGGTCGCCTGTTTTTTCGGGAAAACTGGTCATGTGGCAACTGTACCTTTAGAGGAACGTAGAACGGTCAACTCTGAATGGTACACAACAATTTGTTTGCCAGAGGTCTTCGGTCAAATACGGAAAACTGTTTGCCAGAGGTCTTCGGTCAAATACGGAAAACAAACAAACGCCGTCGGATCATTCTTCATCAAGACAATGCCAGCTGTCACACGTCTCGTCTAACAGCCGACTTTATGAACAGTCAAAAAATCGAATTGATGGGTCATCCGCCGTACAGTCCTGATTTGGCACCCAGTGACTTCTTCTTGTTCCCGAATGTCAAGAATAAATTGCGTAGACAACGATTTTCGTCGGCGGAAGACGCCGTTGATGCGTTCAAAAACCATATTATTGAGGTGTCTCAAGAAGATTGGAAAAACTGCTTTGACAAATGGTTCGAACGAATGCAAAAGTGTATTGACCATAAAGGAGAATACTTCGAAAAACAATAAAGCAGTTTTCAATTCCTGTTTTTTCATTGTTAGGCTCAAAATATAAATAGTGACCCTCGTATCTACCTAATTACAGCCCACCGCTCAGGAGAAGATCCCTGACGAAAGTCAAGTGACGTAGCGCAGGCGACTCCACTGTTAGGGTTGGGGGAGTGCACCCTGGGTCAGAGACAAGCGCTGTGGTCTCACTGTAAGCTTTAAGGCTTGATTCACATCCACGCTCAAATCACAGTCCTTGCACGGTCAGGGGGTATCCACATTAGCGGTAAAGGTATGGTCATCGTCAATCTGGTGTTGATTTCTTAGTACACCGATTTTTTAATTTTTTTACATGAAGAGCCTGCCGATTGTACTAACTATAACGTTTACGATATTTTCAACGACGGAATTGGCTGTTACAGTACTGGCGTTCGAAGCAAATGGCAAAGAGAAAAAGAGAAAAAGAATTGCGAAAGCGAAGAACGTTTATTTGCACTTACAATGTGCAAAGCTACAAATGTCAACAATGTCGGTCTAGGTTTGCATGAAAATTCTCGGGACGATTGTTTCATATCGACACTGTTGATCATTTCTTTTATTCGAACGTTTCCGACACAACACGGCTAACTAATGTATAACTACCTTAACTCTTACAACACCACGAAAAATCCCAAAGAAATCACAATTAAACACCCACGCACAAGCACTTCCACAACGACAATGACCGCAGCTGAAGACTTCCTTCTACCCCTAAAATCTGCAAATAGACCGGTCTTCCCCTGTCCCTCTGCACGCCCTTTCCCCTCATTTGGGGATCTTCTCGTGAGCGGTGAGCTGTACTTCCAGTTGTGGCATATTTTCTTCATAGTAATTGTGCCGACCTTCTACAATAGGCGGAGTGGTTATCAGAGCGCGCTACGACGCCAGGGATCTCGGGTTCGAATCCCGACCTGGGCATGGGTATTCTTTGTGAGTGTTCCTTCATCATATCATCATCACCCATCCTCATCTTCGCGACTAGCCAAAAGTGGCAGAAAAACGAACAAATCTTTATAGTAATTGAAAAGTCAGTCCATTAGGTGACGTTGTGAACCTATGCTGCGTGGTTGCATATTGATGGCTGAGCGCGTTAAGTTGTCAACTTTCCATCTTGCCACCTGAACTTTCCGGGTTCAAGCCACGGACTGACCATTGGCGTTCTTTGTGACTGTCCCTCCATCATCTTCATCTAATAATCACTCATCGTATTCGTCGCTTGGCAGACCTGCGCGCCAAAGTTGTTATCATCACGGCGCGCTACGACGGTCGAGGGTTCGATTCCTGGCCTGTGCATGGGTGTTCTTTGTGAGTTATCCTACATCAATTTCATCATATCAACACTCATTCTCATCTTCGCGACTAGTTGTCGCCTTGTAATCAAGGGGTCCCGGGTTTGATACTCGGTGGAGGAACATATTGGTTCGGATCCCAGCTTAAACTGTAGACCGAGACCCAGTTAGCCTATATTTGCATAAAGTGGACTTAAAACAACTAATGATCATCTTCCTGACTATCCATAAGTGGCAGCAGAAAGGCGAAATTGAATATGGGTCAATCCATATGAAGTCATACAACATGGTTGCTTGACCATTTTTAAAAAAGTTTATTTTTGGTGTGGTGTGAGCCTCATACGTTGACAGTTCAGAACAACTGTTATTTTATTTTTACTATCACCGATTTGAAGATGGCGGGCATTTTTTTTATCATGGCGCGCGTCATTTTCTCCATTCGTAAGCATCAGCGGCAACTTTTTTATCTCAGCTCTGTTCAGTCCTAAACAATGAGACAAAATCCGTGATGTTAAGCACATTATAGGCTACAATTATATTTCTGTGTAATTTTCTAAATATTATTCCTTCATAATAAATTTTAAGATCAAAATTGTGTATTTTAATCGCTCAAAAACCAAAGCTGAACACTATTCCGATGACCTCCATCATATGCAGTTCGCGGCCTTTCACTCCATTCTCTCACATAGCTGATATTTCTTCAGCTTGGGTTTTCTTTAAGAACATGAAAAGCCCAAGATCGCACAGTACTGATGTCTACACATTCATCCCCATAAAATGCTCTGTCTCAAATGAATGTCAATTTGTAGCACATTTTCTGCGGTTAGAAACTCGATCACTGCACGCTACTTCAGGCGTTTCACCAACATTGCATGGTTACATGCTGCCATTTTTCTCGCAATAGTTCAGCACCCCCTGGCGATAGAAGTTTGAAACCTTCAATGTAGAAGCGGGAAAGTCTTATAAGTGCAATGTATGGTTACTCAAAATCCAAAATGCATTTACAAGGTAAGAAAGAAAATAAAAACATAGGAACCTTTTCATTTTCAGCACGCCCTCGTATATATACTTTATTGTAGATCCATTTCAGGATTGTAATGTTGTTCATTGACATTCCAAATTACAGTTTGCAAAATTTTAACACAAAATGTTAATAAGATATGAAATTAGGCATACCATATTTAATGCAAAATATTGAATTTTTCACGAGTTTTGTATCTCTTAAACCAGTTGAATCTCAAACTCAAAATTTTTACTGAAGTTACTTATCATGGAGTACTGTATTGTGTACAAATTTCAGATTTTTAAACAACTGCCCACCAGAGATATTTAACCCTGAACTTGGAATTTTTTCAACAAAAAGTACTTGTTTATGACCCTGTAGAAAAAAATATTAAAGTATCAAGCTTCAAATAATTTTGACACACTATTAGTACACAGGTACTTGCACAAAAAATTCAAGTGTTAAACAAACTGCCTTCCCCCCAAAAACAATGTCCGAAAATGTCATTTTGAGCGATTAAAATACACAATTTTGACCTTAAAATTTATTATGAAGGAATAATATTTAGAAAATTACACAGAAATGTAGGTAATTGTAGCCTATAATGTGCTTAACATCACGGATTTTGTCTCATTGTCATAGGACTTACCAGAGCTGAGATAAAAAAGTTGCCGCTGATGCTTACGATGCTTACCATGTTGTATGACTTCATATGGATTGACCCATATACCAAATAAAAAATTAAAAATGTAGGGGTCCATACCCAGTGGAGGCACAGTGGTTCGGTTCCCACTTTAAACCATAGGTCGAGTCCCGATGAACGTTTCTGTGCATAAAGTGAACTTAAAACCAAACTTAAAAAGAAACAAATCATCACTCATCCTCATCGTCGCGATTACCCAAAATTGGCAGAAAACAGAAAGACAATGATAACATTTCATTTTTCGAGGTCCCGTAGTGCCGAAATGATGCATCAAATAGAAAGTCTTTATTAAAAATAGTTTATATTTGTGACCTATATTTCATGTGAAAGTTTTGGGCGTTGACATGCTTTTATCACGTATATATTTGTAGACTCAGGACGAGATCGAGATTAGCATAGTGCGCTATGACGCTACGGGTCCCAGGTTGGAATCCCGGCCTGGGCATGGATGTTCTTTATGGGTGTCCCTTCATCAATTTTAACATCTAACTCATCCTCATCTTCGCGATTAGCCAAAAGGGGCAGAAAAGCGGCCAACTCTCGGTCTCGTCGCAATTCGCTAATTTTGCAAATTTAGACAAGTAATTGACCTTCCAGTTTAATCACTTTCATAGTACATCTCGTTGACCCGATCGGATTGCCATTGTGACCCATTTGCGGTTCAGTAACGCCGGAAGTAGAGAATTGCACGACTTCGTAGTAACTTGGGAAGGTTATTGATAAGAATGTGAGCTAAACTTTACCTCAAGGTTGACAACTTTCTATCTGTTTCCTTGTCGGTATTGTTTCTAGTGCGGTAGATACGCTTGGACTGTGCTGTGCTCACGAAATGCCGACGTTTAAGGTGAATCCGATGGATTCTATTGAATCGGACAGATCTAGGGTAAGTAATTTATATTTTTTCGGTAGACTTTTGTGCTTCTTTGGGGGGTGACCAGATGTCCCGAGAGAGAGATATCTTCTGGACCCTGTTTTTTTTAACTCTGAAACGAAATACAATTATATCATTGTACAATCATACGGTCAAAGTGCTGTATGTGTAACATTAGGATCGTAGAATACTTACGTTTTTAAGGCTCAGCTTGAATTTTAGCCAATGACAGGGCAGTTATTTTCGAATCTTCCTTTCATTTGAAAAAACTGCAGTGATACGATCTAAAATCTGAAAAATTACATATGCTTAAAATTCCTTCTGGAGCATTCACGTGAATCTTCATGTGGTTTGCCTTCACCGTTGTCTAGATATTATCAATAGTGTAATAGACTTACGTAGCCCCTTAATTTTCTTCAGCACCCTTTTTTCAAAATCTATTTTCAGCCGAAATTACTGCCAATTTTTCACAGAGAAAAGGTTTGGAATAACCAAGCATTTGCTTAAACATATGATAAGCAAATGCTATTTAGTAATCATTCACATTGGTTTGGTTTGAGTTGATGTTTTAAGTCCACTTTGTGTACAGTAGGGCTAATCGGGACTGGACCTACAATTTAAAGTGGAATCCGAACCACTATGTGCCTCCACCAGTAATCATTCACATTTGCTTATATAGTTACTAAAGATTTTGTCCAAAAATTACCAAATTTAGTAAATGCTACAATTTTTCTTTTTTCGTTTAGTTACCAAAAAGGTTGACGAAATGTGTTTTAATTCAGCCGAAAACACTAACTTTATGAAAACCATATCGTCATACTGAGCGTAAGGTACTGAAGAAAGATCACTATTATTGTATATCTACTACAGGAAAGACCACTATTATTGTATACTAACCCGAAAAGGAAGCCGCATTTACTTCCCTGTAAATATTGTTGTGGTCAAAGTAAGCAAGACAAATGAATCTTGTCACTAGTAACTTTCAGTTTCATTGACATATTTTCATAGAACCTTACTAACAGTTTATTGGTATTATGAGTAAATGTAGTGGGTAAAGCATACATACATGTTTCACTTTTCCTTTATTTTCAACATCGCAGCCCCTAAATTTTATTCCGAACCCCCTCAGCTCTCCTAAATGACTAATCCTGGCGCCGCCGCTGGTTAAGGCGGAGTCCACTTCACGCCAAAATTAAGTTTTAAATTAAGGAGTTGGTAATCCAAGCTAATGCCGCTTACCAATTCAAATTAGTATAGTTTGCCAGACGTGCCACATATGAGTATGGTAGGCTCTTACGTACAGCTCAATGCGAATTTATGACCAAAAGTAAACTTGGAGGGGTAATATCATGATGTTATCATTCATAGTCTTCCAAGTCGGTGGCTGATCTTCCGTGCAGCATAAATTCATAGTAGAAATTTATTTTTCCAGCGAAGCAGTCGAAACGCACACTCCGCCCCATCCGCGCGATGAACGTCACTCAGCGCTTCCATTTCAGCCAAGGCACACATCAAACATCCGCATCATCTTGTTTCGACCCCCTCCCCCCACCTCAGCGCCCAGCACTCGCTTTCTGCATTTCGAATGTGAAACGCTTCGCTTGTAAATTATATATGCCCGAGTTCCCAGCGCACCTTACTTCCCGGTGGTAGACGAGGGAACGAGAAAAAAAAACAACGGAAGCCGACTCGAGTGTGCTTTTCGGATGTGGCGTTCATTTTCATTGTCATGACACATTTTTAAACCTAATTGATGGATTAAGCTCTGTGGAATTTTTTTTCACCCGACAAGGAACGTCCCTCTCTCCCCGCGCCATTAAAAAACCCGGCTTTAAAGAGCATTTCAATGAAACATGAAAAAGTGTCCGCCGACTGAGAGGGAGGCAAATTCACCAGAGATCCCCGGTAATCGTTGATTGAGCGGTCTTTGCAGCATTCTTTAAGGAAGGCGCTGATGCCTGGAAATCCATCCTCCTTCTAGACTTTCCCTTTGGACTCCTTCACCCTCTCAACTTTCCCCCGTGCAACCGTGTCGGTGATCAGTCATGTCGAACAGTCCTTGGCTCGAATTATTGAATGCGTTTCATCAAGAGGTCTGTCTGCCACTTCAGAAGGGTTCAAGGTTACGAACCAGACAGAGAACGGACTTCATGTAATTGGCCCCGGCTAGTTCGCTACATTTTTTGACACTATAGGTCTTCCTAATCTTGCGGCGGGCGCTCTATATGCTGGCGAGGGAAGTAGGGAGCGGGGAATACGCAGGAGACTAACCAAACAACAGCGGTGGCACCGAGAGTTACGACGTCGAGGGGAGGAACTACTACGTTCACCTCGTTCTACAGGCTGCTGCGTTTCTTATCGCGCTGCATTGGTCGCTTCCCCGCTCCCCACTACCCTTGTCAGCATATAGAGCGCCCGCCGTAAGACTGGAAAAGAAGTATAGGTGTAGTGCAGGTTCATCCCAATGTCAGGCTGGTGCAAAAAATTGAGTTCAACCAAGTAGATGCTTAGCAGTGTTCAAGTTCTGAAGATTCAAGAAATGCTGCTTTCACCGTCCATTTGATTGTCACGTGGCCACACAGTACACCGCTCCATAATGTGCAAACAATGCAGACACCAAATACACTACGTGACACCAAAGTAGACGCGTGAGTAAGAAGAGACAAAAAGTGTAGTGAACTATACTGGTCGCATTTTCAGCTGGCGGCTGACCTTCATGGCTATTTCTGGCTCTTTCTGTCCCCCAATCGTCTTCAAGGATGAGTGGCTCGATGGGTGTCAACAAACTCAGTTGCGCGAAGTAACAGCTGTAGGAGGAGCATCGCTTTCCCGAAGCAACGTTGCCAAGCGTGCGTCTATTTTTGCCATTTGCTTACCGACCTGTGGGTGGTCGTTCGGAAACTTCATTGTGCTGTACCACGTGTGCAGTTGTATCATTAACCCCGTTGATTTCTGGTGCTGCCGATGGCGTTGTCGGAGAACTCTCTTGCTTTACAGTACGTTTGGCAACATGTGGTGTATCCGACGCTCATATGTTCTCTCGCTTTACAGTACGTTTGGCAACATGTGGTGTATCCGACGCTCATATGTTTCGTTCCGCTAAGAGCGTTCGGTGCCTTGTGACTCGAAAATGCCCGATGTCAGTCGAAGAAAATTCAACTGATCACTCATTCGCTGTTTCCCAGCCGCCAGATGGAAATGCGACCAGTATAGCTGTGGCTATTATTTCTCCGTGTACAAACAACGGTCTGGTTCCACCGTTCGCAAGGTAACGCCATCAATAACATTAATAAATTAGGTTAACAAAAGGGTCCCGTTCAATTCCGTTCCCACCACTATCTTTGAATACTTGTTATGCAAAACAGGACATAAAAAGAGAAAGGAATTTTCGTTCTGTAACTACGCTTGGGGAGAATTATCCAGTTTTCTTTCGGAAGATATTTTTCAGGTCGTACCGAGGGGTAGGCTGAAGCCTTGGGCGACGTGCACAGAGGGCGCTATTTATTATTATTTTTTTTAAGATGACAAAGTCAGAATATCGACCAAGAAATTTACTTAATATACGGCTTGAATTTTCTGTTTCCCAAAGTATTAGTAATAGTACGTTTATAAAGATTTTCTTCAGACACTATGACATAACTAAATTATTCGTAAATATGCTATTTTCTTTATGCAAACTAGGAATCTTTAATTATAAAAGGTAAAAGGTAATGTGTTCCCCTGTGCATAGCACCACGCCATGAAGGCGTATAGGGGGTGTGGGGGTAACGCCCCACACTTTCTTGATCCGGTCGTGAGTGGGGGTGATGTGATCAGCATCACGCCCCTGACCGCCTTTACCCCCCAGGGTTTCCCCCAGGTACCCATGTTATTCGACGCTGGGTGGGCGCCGGGGCCGCTTCCAACGTTAGAAAAGTTCCCGGATTTGAACCGGCCGGGGATCGAACCCGGGACCTTGAGCATGGTAGTCAGACGCGTTACCGACTGAGCCACCGCTATAACCAAATTTATTTTTAATGAATTTTTCTTGGTTTTATCATTTCAAAATTTGTAGGATGTAAATATCACAAACCAAATCATAAGAAGAAAATATCGAAGGAAGCACATAGAATGTCACTGGGGACGGGGGCCGCCAAACCACACACTTGCCTATGGCGTCAAAATGCCTAGCTACGGCAGAGTGGCTACGGTGCTGATTTTTTTAGCCATCTAACCATTTATTTTAAATACGTATACATTTTTGTTTGCATGCAGTACTTTAGTGCCAGACGCCATGAAACCAGAGAATCTTAGCGTAATAAAAACTTGAATGTGTTTGTGAGTGTTTCTTCATCAATTTCATTGTATCATCTTCGCAATTAGCCAAACGTGGCAGAAGAACGATGTAAATAAACCACATGAAACCATTAAAGCCTTCAAGGTCACTAGCGTGAATGGTAATAGTAACCCTACTTATAAAAATAACGAGAGATGGCAGCACGGACACTTTAAAGAATACAAGCTGGAATGTTTGATGGTAGACAGACTGGAATTCATTAAAGGACGAAATAATTAATGCATTCTAATGTAACATGCCTAAAAATAATAATAATAGTCAATAGGGTGAGGAGGATAGATATAATAACAAAGCAACTAGTACGTTAACGTACACGAAGAAGTATATTTCACGCTGTTAACGTACACGAAGAAGTACCGGGTGTCCCAGAAGTATTTCCCTGATTACAAACTTTATTCATATCCGCTATATGCAAGGTAGAGATGTGAAAGTGGTGCCAAAATGTTGGAAAAGTAACCAAGTTTTTTTTGTTGGAGGTTTGAGTAACGTGGCTGTAGTGTAGCAGTGTCAGTCCCCAGAAAACCGGAAATGTTCACAAATCAGGAAAAAGCTCAGCATGTCCTCTGGTATCACGAGACCCGGTCACCAGTAACAGTGCAGAGGAACTTTCAAGTGTACAGAATTCTTTCGTGTAGAATATCTGCCATCAATAAGTTGGTATTTAAAAAATGGAATTTATCTTCATTCCCAAATCCTGTCAATTCCAAGAAACATTGTATGGAAAGATGCCACCCGATGTCAAGAGCATTAATTCCGGATTCCTTGGCACTGACACTGCTACACTACAGCCACATTACTGAAACCTGCAACAAATAAACTTGGGTAGTTTTCCAACATTTTGACACCACTTTCACATTTCTACATTGCATATAGCGGATATGAATAAAGTTTGTAATCAGGGAAAGACTTCTGGGACACCCAGTACATATTTCACGCTGTTAACGTACACGAAGAAGTATATTTCACGCTAAACATATTTGATGGACGTTATTGAACCACCTGAATCATTCATTTTAGTCTACTGCGCGTAGTCCTGTATATTTCTATCGTCCTTCCAGTGCTTTCTTCTTACCAACAGGCAATCCTTAATGTACGAATTCTTAACCTTGGACACCTGCGGGAAAGTAAAACTACGTAGGTGGTTCAGTGGATGAGCCACCATGAAACAGAGGTTCAAGACTCACTGCTTTTCAGAACAACGTATAGGGCCCTATTGGCGCGTTTAAATCTCGCACCATCGCAAATTGATCAAGAGAATTAAAATTAGGGTTGAGCCGATTCCGATGCTGATGTATCGGTATCGGAAGATACCAGTGGAATGGGAAAGCATCGGTTGGAGTTAATCTACCGATACCAGCCGATGGCCTCGTCGATGGTGCAGTGGTCGCCTTGTAATCATCATGATACCCGGTGCAAGCACATAGTGGTTCGGATCCCACTTTAAACTGTAGGTCCATTCCCGATTAGCCAAAAACTCCAACCAGCCGGTACTTTTGAGGCATATTGGTCTCTCACGGGGATCGCAAAAATGGCGTGTGACATTTTCGCTGAGTCTAATTATCCTGGAAGTTATGCAAAATTCAAACTTTCTTTTGATTTTGCACTAATTTTGAACGAGAAACTATATTTTGTGATTACATAACATCTGTTTTAATATTCTGATGTAATTCTTGAATAGTATAAAGCACATTTCTTGATGCATATAAGTGGAGAAGAATAATTACACACAATACACAATATTGATCAATATTTTGAGCAAATTTTAATTATTGCAATTTACAAGTATCAATACCGGTTCAAAGTGGTATCGGGTCAGCCCTAATTAAATTATTGTTTGATTATTACGTATTACTACTGAAGTTACGAGAATAAGGAGGAGGATATATTCATAGGATTTTCCAATGTCTCCAGTGCGTGTTCCAACTTCCAGAACTTTCTCGTACACACAAGGGTTCCTATAAATTGCATCCAGGATTTTGCAGTGTTCCATATTCCAGTAATGTTGATTGTATTGCGACCATGTTCCTGATTCCACAACTGTCCATTGTATTTCGAGTCTGTTCCAGGACAGGCGGTCGTGTTTCCAGTGTATTTCTGTAGTGCTAAAGGACTACCCAAGAAGAACTATTTAACGAGTCTCGCCGGACCCTGTGTCCGAGTGGTTAGCACATCGCGGTGCCACGCCAAGGGTCCCGGGTTCGAATTCCGCTCGGGCTTGGTTGTTTGCGAATGTCTATTCATCAGTTTCATAATTTCATCACTCATCCCCATCTTCGCAAATTAGCCAAGCGGCACAAAACGCGAAGTAAAATGAACTAAATCAATCATTTAACGAGTCTCGGGACGACAAACTCCCAAGTTTTTTCTCAGAACTTATACTCTATCTCTAGAACAATGTGGCGGTCATAATTATTGCAGAATTTTTCGAAACATTGAACATGAATATACAGATACATAAATATATGTAATGTACGCACATCCGAAATATGTTAATATTCCTTTGAAAAATCTCCATTGAATAAAACATCTTAATCTTTTGTTCTCTATATTGGCTTGACATAAGAATACCCATGAACTCTGAGATGAGAGTTTTCATAGAAACTAGGTAGTGTGCATTTCGAGTATGTGAAGGCTAGGCATGTGTTATCTGATACTCATTTTTACTGTGTAATACGTCGTCGTATGAAAGAGGAACATAACTCCCAAAATGAATTTTTCACTTTTGTTTCACTGAAGAGTTCTATTTAAAGTGCAAATCTGCGCTTCTAATCCTGAGCAGCAGTTGCGGCTATTTGGGGGCTTGGGGTCCCACTTTTGCTTCCACACTATCGCCTCTTAATGCTAAGCCTAGTCTACCAAGATATAGTAGGTCCTAGGTCCCCCACAGTTCTTGAACTCAAACGCATGTAATGGTTAGCGCTACAGCGAAGTCACGAGTCTCCAATTTACTTAACTCTTTTTAAAAGAGTCTCACACATTGCTAAGAATACATTATTTCCTCTCTCCCGTAAATGTGAAAAATTGGAGTTACGTCCCTTTCGTTTTAAAATCAAATTTGAGATTTTATTCACCATTTTAACACCGAAATATGCCAGTTTTGATCCAGAAATGTACTCCGTTTTTTAAACCGAAATTACCATCTGTAACGAAATAAATGGACGGTCTCCATATGTGAAGATGAACGTTGAGATGTACCTAAAGTGAATTGGAAATATGGAAAAGATTGGATTGGTCTTGCCCAGGATAAGGACAGATGGACGGCTTGTGTTGCTACAGCCATAAACCTTCTGGCTTTAGAAGATGAGAAAGTTAGTTAATTAGTTAGTCCCCATATGTGAGATATCTTCCAAAGCATATTTGGCTATGTCCCTACGCCAAATGGAACTTGTTCTCACGTGGTGTGTGTGAATGAAATTGAGGAAAATCCTGCATGCAAATTATTCAAATTCACTTAATTTCTTTGTGGCTGAAAAGTGCACAGTGAGCCGTACTCCACATTTTCGGCTTATTTCCGCGATGTAATGGAGTCCCCATTCTTTGACGTTGCCGTTTTGTCATCATTAAACGCCTCGCTATTCCTAGAAGCTCGTGAACACTACGGAACGATCCTGTGGCATTGTTATGGTCACTTATACGCGGAGAGTTACAGCACTTTATTTCTATTTGGTCGGTATTGAGAGTAAATAATATTCGCATTTATGCCTCTGGGTATGTCCCCTTAAATGCACGGAGCGTGAGGAACTGGCGGGGGTTTCCCGAAGCCTTTACGGTGTTTGGTGTTCCTCTTGCCACTACATGTGAGCTACAAGAATTCCTCTGGTTTTACAGGCAGTAAAGAGATAAAATAAATCTTAACGGGCCAAGTTAACGATCGAAATAAAGTCTGAAGGAGCGTATTGATGTGACTGAAGCACCAAGTGTTATTAGAGCGCCGCGAATCGGTGACAGAAAGACTGATTCTGCCTCACTTTCCGCAAGAGATGTCTCCGAGATTGTTTCGGCTGAGAAATTAAATATGCAAGCATCAAAAATTCTATTCTCTTAGTGCACTAAGAACCGCGGTGGTCGCAGGGCGTCGTGACTGCCACGCCGGATATCCGGGTTCGATTCCAAAATGGCCGGATAGAGAATGTGTGGATCCCTACTCCCACATCCCCTAAACGTGCCTTCATGGCACGGTGCCATATGGACGGGGAACTTTACCTTTAGTGCACTAAGCTTTTATTTTATTATATTATATTATTTATGTAATTGATATAGATTACGTCGCCCTTCTTACACGCTTGGCTAATCCGATGGCGCAGTGACAGCGTCGTCGCCTTCTAACCAAGGGGTCCCGGGTTCGATACCCGGTGGTGGAGGCACATAGTGGTTCGGATCCCACTTTAAACTGTAGGCCCAGTCCCAATTAGCTTTACTGTACTTATAGTGGACTTAAAAAAGCAATCAATTAATCCAACTCTTGGCTAATCGCGACGATGATGGCAAATGGTGATCAGATGAGATGGATGAAGGTACAATCACAAATATGCATGGACTTGACCAAAAAACAAACCCACAGAGGATTATATTGGCTGTGTGTCCAGGTACCAGAGCCTCGTTAGCCTTCAAAAATGCAGCCCATTGTGTACTACGTGGAAGGAAGTTGGCATTTGAGTACCTTGCGGAAAGGTCTAAAGCCTGAATCACACGGAACTGGATTTCCAGTAGGAATGCCCTAGTTTGCGGTGGACTGGCTACCCATTTGCTAGTTTTCGCCTCACACGATACTTGTTGTACTTGTCGATAGACCTTTGTTCCCATAAGACATTGCGCAGAGCAGGCAATCTGTAAAGATGGACGAGCAATTTGAAGAATGTTGTTGCAGAATTACTGCTTTGTGCTTTTATTAAAAATTAAAAAGAAAAGTATGGACTTGAGATTGGCTCGAAGAAGATATGGTAATCAATGCGTACCGAACAAGCTTTTTAATTAACTCTGGTATGCATATTCATACTATATCAATATCATCATGATATTGATATAAAAGCCATTTGGCAAGAAAAATTTAGCTTTCTTATTACTTCTATAAAAAGAAATTACATACATTTTTCTTTATGGCAATTAGAAATTAAACTTTGTTATCTTCCTACATGTGGTTTATCTTCTCAATTTCAAATAAAATTATAAATCCTGTAAAAAGAGATCAAGAAATTAACTCATTTCTACCACAGTAAAACATTCAGAAACAATAAAGAAAAATGTCAGAAAAATACTCGAGTCCAGAGCCATCTATTGTTCACCATAGCAAACATATTCCAACATAGTAGCAATTTTTTTAAAAAAAAACCTATTTATTTCAAATTATTCAATAATAAGTTATGATCAGACAATATTGTCAAAAAACTATTGAAATTTGTTAATATAAAACTTTGTAGAAATTATGTCCACTTGTATTCGATTCTGGAAAGAAAAAATATCAATAAAGAATGAGGTAAAAAAATGATCATGGGTACTACTGAAAAAAAGATGGTTGAGGCTGAAATCAAAAAATTGTAAGTATCTTATTTCTTTATCCCAGGTTGCGTTTTTACCGAAGCAAAGTGACGTGTATTATTGTTGTATTACGCCTAGAGTGCTTAAAAAACGTCATAAATAAGATCATGAGACTTAAAAGGGATAAATGACATAAGATAAATTGCACATGCAAAACTGATACTGGACAAAGAACTTGGGAGGTAAGTTCAGTGCAAGTGTATAAAAGGAAAATCAGCACAAAATGGAGAAGAAACTAGATAAAATAATGGAATTGATAATGGACACAAAAATTAGTCTTGAAAAAAGCTTGGACAGAAAGTTTGAGGAATTGAAAAGTGAAATGAAACAAATGGATAAGGATTTGGCACAGTACAGAGTAGAGTGTAGTCAGAGGAGTGAAAAGTCAGATAAGAAGATAGATAAACAAAACAGGGAAACTACCTGTTTAAAGCTAAATGTTGACATAATGGAAAAGAAAAATGAGGAGAGTAGAAAAATGATCCAGGACAACTCTTCCTCAATTAGTGAAGTTCGAAAGGAGTTAGCAGACACCAAAGAGGTAGTGAGAAAGATTTTAAATAAAAGTGAAAATGGAACCACATCAATATTTTTGCAAGAATTAGGGAGTGTTAAGAAAAGATTAGGAGAATTAGAAGAAAAACAAGGGAGATGCATGCTAGACAGAGGTACTTCAAGAAATCTATTGGATGACTCACCAATCTTGATTCCTACGTCTGCACTTATTAGTCAGTTAGACACAGAAGCAGTTAGCCAATCAAAAATCCAAATTGAGCAAAAAGAACACAGCAATGCAACAGACATAGAAGAGGTATGTAAATTCTTGTACCCAGAAAATGATGCATGTCCACCTTCTAGTGTAGTTATTGCCACGAACAGTTTTGATTTGGAAAAAGAAAGTAAGAACAATGTGGAACAAAGCATCAAGTGTATAGTTAATGCCTTAAGTGAAATTAGAGAGTCTCTTAAGGAGAGTAGTAAAATCAATACAAGCTTGCTTGAATTTATGGAAGTAAACGTACATCATCAGAACAATTCTACGTACTTTTCTCAAAATCAAACACATGATGTAAAGCGACTTAACATTGCCAGCTCCAAGATATCCAGTAGCAGTAACGACTCCTCAGATAGTCACAAACAAGAGAAAATGGTGAAGAAAGTAAAAAGTAGAAAGAAGAAAAAGCGAAAAAAGAAATCTAGAAGGGAAGCTGGATGTAGAAGTTCCGACAGTGAGAAGGCGTATTTCATAGAAGATAAAGACTTACCAATGCTTAGTGAAGATGTCAGAAGACACACAAAGTGGAAAACTTTTAAGGTAAAGCATGTTACAACCAGTACGGAAGATGAAGGAATTTGTTCTGCAAGTTCTGAGCAAACTGGAAATAAAGACTACGAGACACAAAAGAAAAAAGTGAAAATGAAGAAGCAAGGTGATCATAAAGTCAACAATACAGTCAATCTTGGATCCGAAAACACACACACGAAATTCTTAGTATTGCCTTAATGTCAATAGTGTGCTTTGTGAAATTAACCAGATGTAATTCTTTCAAAAGTGATTTATAGTGAAACATGTCTTGTTCTTTCATAAGTCTTTCATAAATGTATATATATATATATATATATATATATATATATATATATATATATATATATATAAAAGGAAGTTAAGTGCTAGGTAATATGTTAAAAGAAAATGTCAAGTAACGCGCACTGCATCATTATTTCTCTTGTCCATGTTCATTAACGTGATGAAACCAGAACAGTACAAAAATTTCGTAGTACTACCATAATGCAGTGGTTGGATTCTTTAAATAGTAGAATTAACCATATGAATGCAAAGTAATGCCATTGAAGCAACTTAACTACTTTTGTTTTCTCATACGAGTACCATGAATTATGTTTTAATGAGAAGTTGAGTGGTAGGTAGTACGTTAAAAATATTAGAGACCATAAGTGTATGCATGTTCATGTATATCTCTATATGTGTATACATCTAGGTATATTGATGTAACGAAACTGCTTTGCTGGCAAAACCTTAAATCAAGTATTTAGAGAATTGAAAAGTATCAGTTTTAAATATCACTATTAGTACAGTCATCTGCAAAATACATTATTTTTATATTCTTCATGTCTGAAAATAACATTATTATTCATGATGCTAGTCCAGCATTTGTATACCGATGTCTTTGCATTTATGTTTAATTCTTGAACTCCAAATAATAACAAATGAGTAAATATTTGTGTCAGTATGTAAGAACATGTAAACAAATAACCCACGGACACATACTTCAATAAGATGCATTCATGTGATACAGTGTACTAAATATTTATTCACATGCTATTGCAAGGTGTTACATATTGTTTTCAGAGATCTGAATTTATGTTTGTACAACAGCAAAGTAAGATATTATTTCTGGATATTTATCTATTATTGTGAGACATGTATGCTCATTTTTGAAGCAATCTATGTGTTTTAGCCTTCCGTTGAATTATCTGCAGACAATGATTCGGCACTATAATATGTTATAAAAGTGTTTTCTTTAGAATTACATGTAATGTTGATTAGATTACAGAGAGTAAATATGGTGAAGTGCAATGTACTTTGTGATACATTTGCAGCCAGCTGTATACTTTTATGCTATTAATCGATTGCAAAGTTCTTGATAACATGACACTAGGAGAAAACTTACCTGAAATTGTATTGGCATTGTAAAAACAAAAGTTTGTAGAGATCAATTTGGTATCCACACCTCCACTAAAAACAAATATTTCAAAGGCATTATAGTAATTAGGGTAGCATTTGACTTCTAGATAGTGAGTTATATTTACAGTATTCCATTACTTCGGTCAGTATCTCATTCACATGCAAGGTATTTTAGTAGTCTGTCTCATGTGATTTACTGTACTTTGAATATTCAATCTTGAAATTGAGTGGCGAATTAGTTCTAAGTTTTCATTCATGGTTCATGCTCAATTAATACCATATAGATACAAGCATATATATAAAAATTCGATTTTTATAAAGTTGCTGTGGCAGTATTGTAGATACACGGCATTTTACATAACGATATTTATGGTATAAAATAATAATAAAAAGAAATTGCATTTCTTATTTAGATGGTAATTTGTCTGGTTCATTGAAATAATCACTTTAATCAATGCAATTCCATTTTAGCTTAAGTATACTGACTTTGTTTAATTTTTCTAATTATTCAGACATAATTTGGTAATATTTTGTAACTCGATATATACGTAGACGCGTAAGCTCTGTAGAGTGGTATCTTAAATGTGATGAAAATGTATATGTGATACCCTTAGATTTTTCAAGGTAATGTTATAAAATCACATAATATTTATTTTCCAGTGTAATGTAAGTTGTACCTAGCTCATCGGAGATAGATTTTCCTTAAATGTTTTGTTATTTGTGAATAGTTAAGGTATGCAACCTTAATTTTTGAATATTCAATCTTGGTATGCAATGAGCATAAACACTGATGGTATGTGAATAGTCGGAATATCCAGTTAACAAATTTTGTGCTTTCACTAATAGTTAATACTCAGTTAGCATAATATATGCAAGCGCAAATAACCAAAATTTTAAAATTTGCAAGATTAATAAGGTGGTATTGCACCGATATGGCATTCCACACAATACTTACATGTAAAAGAATATGCCCGGTGTTTATTTAGTTACTGCTCAAGGTAAAATTTATATGCTCCTTCAATATGTTTATTTTCTTGTCCATGTTCAGGTATAATTGGCATTTGAATGACATGTGGTGTACACACGCTCAGTTGCAAATATACTGCGTACATATATTTATTCCTTAAACTCATTTTATTCATGTTGACAATGTGAAGTCAGCAAAAATAAATATATTTATGCATATATGTGCATCTTGATCACAAATGAAGAGTTTGTACTATTTCTTATATTGCATTGAGATTGGAAGTAGCAAAGTGCTTCCTGCTGAATTTCGTTAAAAATTTCTTGTAGAACTTACTACTATTTTGTAACATGATTGTTGAATATTGTCATTGCAAATTAGACATTCACTCAGGTATTATACCATATTTGCTATTCTTGTTTTTATAGCATTATGCTATTAAGCTAGCATATAAAAAAATAATATATATATATATATATATATATATATATATATATATATATATATATATATATATATATATATATATGGGTTCATAATTTCACATCAAATAACATTTTGCCTTGGTATGTTTCCATATAAACATAGTAAAACTAAAAAATCATTGTGAAATAAATTTATTTAGGTAAATGTTTCAAAACAAAACAGAAAAGTTCAGGATATTCAAAAAACAAATTGTAATTATATAATTTGTACAAGAAAAATTTCATACTTATGTACATTGTAAAATTTCATGTAAAATCTCTTGGTTGAGTTGTGCAGTGGATGGTTTGGGATATTCAGGGTCTGTAGTTCGAACCCATGTTGAGCGCCATATATCAATATCATCATGATATTGATATAAAAGCCATTTGGCAAGAAAAATTTAGCTTTCTTATTACTTCTATAAAAAGAAATTACATACATTTTTCTTTATGGCAATTAGAAATTAAACTTTGTTATCTTCCTACATGTGGTTTATCTTCTCAATTTCAAATAAAATTATAAATCCTGTAAATAGAGATCAAGAAATTAACTCATTTCTACCACAGTAAAACATTCAGAAACAATAAAGAAAAATGTCAGAAAAATACTCGAGTCCAGAGCCATCTATTGTTCACCATAGCAAACATATTCCAACATAGTAGCAATTTTTTTTAAAAAAAACCTATTTATTTCAAATTATTCAATAATAAGTTATTATCAGACAATATTGTCAAAAAACTATTGAAATTTGTTAATATAAAACTTTGTAGAAATTATGTCCACTTGTATTCGATTCTGGAAAGAAAAAATATCAATAAAGAATGAGGTAAAAAAATGATCATGGGTACTACTGAAAAAAAGATGGTTGAGGCTGAAATCAAAAAATTGTAAGTATCTTATTTCTTTATCCCAGGTTGCGTTTTTACCGAAGCAAAGTGACGTGTATTATTGTTGTATTACGCCTAGAGTGCTTAAAAAACGTCATAATACATGAGATTCGCAGGATTCATTGACAAATTTAAAAAAGAAAATCAAACATTTAATTTAATACACTTGTAATAATAAGGATTTTCATTTTCGGCTAATCATATTTATCACGTACACATCTCATCGCTTTACATAAATATTGGGTTGGTGCGAATGAAATGTCCGGCCCAGGTGCGTCATTGCCAAAGGCCAAAAAAAATCAAAACTACAATACCTGGTTAATCAAAATAGTCGCCGTCTGCAGCCACATACTTTTGTCATCGCTCAGCCAACAATTGGATTCCATGGCGAAAGAAGTCTGGAGTCTGCGACGCAAAGAACTCCTCAACGGCATGTTGCACCGCCAGATCATCAGCGAAGGTCTACCCTGTCAGGAAGTGATCGAGATGCCGGAAGGGGTTTTAGTCAGTGGGAGGGAGGTCGGGAGAATACGCTGGATGAGGAAGGGTTTCATATTGCAACTCATGGAGAGCTTGCACCGTCCTTTGCGCGACATGTGGGCGAGCATTGTCGTGCAACATGAGGACACCATGTCTGTGGATCATTGCTGGATGCTTGCGACGAAGTTTGCGGTGCATTTCATGGAGTTCAGCACTGTAACGATCTGCATTGATGGTTTCACCTCGCCTGAGAAAGACATGATGGATCACACCCACCATCGACCACCATACCAGCAACAACACCTTCCGTGGGTGGAGAGGTGGTTTCGGAAACCACCCTGGACGTTGATCACGATCCAACCATTGTCCTGATCGTTTACGATTGTCATAGCAGATCCATTTTTCATCTGAAGTGACAATCCGATGCAGGAACTCATCCCGGTTATTCCTTACACTCAGAGAACTGCACACCTCCAGACGGCGAGTCTTGTTGACTGGTGTCAAATCATGTGGTACCCATGAGTCCAACTTTTTCACTTTACCGATCGCACGGAGCCGCCGAACGACAGTGGTATGGTGTATGCCTAACTCGTCTGCAATGGCACGAACACTTTTCCGAGGGTCCGCTTCCACGGCGTTCCTGAGGAGCTCATCCGAACAGATGTTGGTCGATGGCCACGGGGTTCATTTTGCAATGCTGTGTCACCGGAACGAAATTTGACAAACCAGCGGCGAATGGTGCGTTCATTTACCATTCCTGGCCCAAATGCACTGTTAAGTGTTTTTGGCGGCTTGCTGAGCAGAATGTCCGAGTTTGAATTCGTAAAGACAAATCACTCGCAATTGTGTGTTCTCCATGGTGCACTTTCAGACGACCCTGTTCAGCAACACACTGCCTCCTGACTGTCTGGGTGCTCCAGCCTGTTTGCTGGACATATACAGAGTTTATGACGTTAGACCCGTGACCTGAGTCAATCCATGTGTTGTTTTGTTGAGGTGAGTTTCCCACCAGACATCAGAGCGGACATTTCATTCGCACCAACCCAATACCTACATATTAATGCACTGCACGTCATTTCTTTACTTTTTTTATTGAGAAACTAAGAAAAACAGACAACACTCGGAAACCATAGACAAGAAACTCTCCTTTGCAAACCCATAGATTATCTTCACATGACCAAACTTTGCTCCGATTGGCTATTCCACAGAATCCAGTTGAGGGAAGCCAGCAGCAATTAGAACATGTCCTATTCCTCCAAACCAGTCAAGCAGCTAGCCAGGCAGCTTCCACATCCGGAGAGGTAGCCTGTTCAGCGCCAACTAACTGGATATCCAGTTCCGTGTGATTCTGCCTTAAGTGTAAATGGTGTCCCTTTCTAACGACACCCGAATGTCAACCTCACTTCCACGTAGTACACCCTAGCCTGTATTTTGCAGACTAACAAGGCTCTGGCGTCTGGATACACAGCGAGTATAAGCCTCTACGGGACTTGTGTTGAGTGTGTTTGTGACTGTCTCTTCATCCATTCCATCATATCACAGTTCATCATAGTCCTCGCGATCAGCCAAAAATGGCAGAAAGGCGAAGTAAAATAAAACAAATCATTCAAATCATTATGAAAAGCTCGCCACCTTACCCCTGCTGGACGTACTGTAAGGTAGCTTTCAGACCGAGATGACACGCTGCACGGATTTTACACCAATGTGGCAAGCAACTAGTGACGCAGGTCCATGCAATCTGTTAAAAAGTCAAATCCTACACTGCGCATGCGCGAACAACGGACCGAAGCGACATGTATAGCGTGTTGTGTCGCTTGTGTAAGTAAAGTTGCATTTATATCTTAAGATTCATTTTCATGTAACCCGTCTCTGTGCTGAAAGTTCGGGTACCCTACACGTTAATATTGTTTAGTGGTGCCTGCGCAGTACAACAATTTGAGGGGTGAAGTGATGATGGGTTTCTGATCAGTAGGGCTCGGAAGTTGAGGAAAAATCCTTTTTTTTTTCCCTAGACGAGGCCCAACATAATATAAAAAGGTGGGTTTTATTTGTCCTTTTTTTGCTTATTGGTCCTTTTTCAGCCTTTTTTTTAGGTCTTAACGGCATTTTTTTTGCAACTGCACCTTCTTTCGACTACGTTTTTACTGCCCATTCTGAATTCGAATCATCATGAGTTCATCACCTCTTAAACATCCTTTCTGTAGTGATGAAATACATTTGAACCATCCCTGAAACGAGAGAAAAACATTTTTGGACGACTGAAGCAGGTATGGTACAAGGTCCTTTAACCGTAACTTGTCTGGAAAGTCGCGCCGTAAGTGGCAACTTTCTCTTGTTTTGAACCTTTCAGTTTTTTCGCACTGTGTGTTTCGTACCACCAGAATTTTGTATTTTTTTTATTCATTAAATATGTAATTAAAATGAAGTTATTAATTAATTTGGATCACATTTATACGTTCTTTTTTTTCGTTTTTAGTTTTTTTTTGGCAATTTATAGGTCTTCAACTTCCGATCAGTTTGACTCATTACACGACCACCCTGCAGTGCGGTAATCTAACGTGAGTTTCCTGCGCTGTACACTGATAGGTGTAATATGGCTGCTAGAAAATAACAAGTCTCCCAATCTCCAGAAATTTCCTTAACTATTATAGCTCCTCTTTATTCGCGACTGTCCGAAAATATTCTTCACCTGTATATACAAAAACAATTCATATATATATCTTTCACGTGTAAACACCCTATAGGGATATGCACGTTCTACTGAAGCCTGCCAGCGGTTGTGTGAAAAGAAAGCAAGATACAGTTTTGACAGGTGGAGTTTTCCTGTCACGGTGAGAAAAGGAATGAGACTCCGGATCACGAACTGACAGCATATTCTGTCGGATGAAGATAAATAATATAGGGAAAGGAATATTGAATTCCAGACTACTAGAAACGAATGAACAGAAAAGCATCCCTCGCATGTTATCCATTATTTACCAGCCACCATTTCGTTTAATGTCGGTTGTTGTATATTTAGTAACGTTTAGAGTAACAATAGACATAGGTTGGAATTTCCTACTCGCGCGCACACGTTTTATTTATTTGTTTATTGATGCCTATTTCTGTTGTCTTAGCTTGCATACTTCTCATACAGATTTATTCAGAATTTGCATTCCGTATCGAACGATAGTACTGGTAAATTGGACGCTAAAATGATGGGACATTGTGCAAAATTCAAAATCACACACTGCGAATCCAGAGTTCCTGGCTTCGAACCCTGATCAAGGCATGGATATATCATTGTTTCACTCTTTCATCTGTTCGCCCATTCGTGGATCAACCGGTTTAAGTGGTCTAAAACCAAAGATCCAGGGTTCGAATCCCTACCCTGTCGAATTGTTTTATTTGTGAGTGTCCCTTCATCAGCTTTATCGAATCATCACTCATCTTCATCGTCGCGTATGCTTTTTACTTCTTTCTCTTCATGTTTTTTAGTCTTGAATAATTCTTACATTCTATGAAGAAAACACAATTTATTAATTTCAAATATTATTGTTTTTTAAAAAACGTTCTAGTGCATATTTATGGAAATTTTGTCATGAAAATTCTAGCCCTTCTGATGAGTAATAATTTACGTACATTTACGAATGCATTGTCTTTATTTTCTTGAGGTTAGACATGTTAAGGGATGTGGTCAATGACAGCACCAGAAATAATGCAGTGGGGCAGTTACGTTTAGTATAATTACACTTAAATACCATAGCAAAATGCTTATTTGTGGTTAGCGCACGACCTACCACGGAGGTCGACGTGCTTTATGCTTTATGCTTTATTTTACTTCGCTTTTCGGCCTCTTGGCCAATTGCGACGATGAGCGATGATGTGAAACTGATGAGAGGGCACTCACAAAGAGCACCCATGCGCAGGCCGGGATTCGAAGCCAGCGCCTTAGCGCTCTCTGTGCTAACCAATCTGCCACGGAGATCGACCACAAGCGTCCATGACAAGGTGCGTACCGAGAGGAATGGTTTTGGGCGGCCGGCGCGCGGTACTGCTCACATCACCGCCACTATACTGAACGCAACTCGAACTGGCGGCTGGGAAGCAGCGAATCAGCGATCAGTTGAATTTACTTAGACTGAATTCGGGCATTTTCGAGTCGCAAGGTACCGAACGTTGTTCGCGGGACGAGACAAATCAGTGTTGGGTCCACCACATGTTGCCAAAAGTACTGCAAAGCGCGAGAGAGTCGTCTTGGACAACGATATTGCCAGCACCAGAAATCAACGGGGGTTAATGGTAGAACTGCTCACGTAGTCCTACACGAGGGAGTTTCACACGCAAACACACAAATTGACAACTGGCAAAAACAGAAGTACGCTTGGCAACGTTGCTTCGGGAGAGCGATGTGATCCACGATTGGTGGACAGAAATAGCCGTCAAGGTCAGCCGCCAGGTGGAGCTGCGTTCAGTATAATACTCCACAATGCGGATCTGCACCCTATGGAATCTGTGGAGCAAGGTCGCGCATAACGGTAAAGATGGGGCGGAGCAAAGCAGTGCGCGCTGCTGTAAACGGCTGCTAGCTGCAGCCGCGTGTTTCCCTCTCACGTGCTCATTGCTCGAGCGAGACCTCTTGAGTCACTACTTGCGCAGAGACTTGTTTTCGTTCGCTTGCAACAGAGATTCCATACCTTATCTTACCTACCTCACCAAGTGAATTTTAAGAAAAACAGCTTGTGTTTATATTCAGTGGCATTCCGCCGTTCTTCTCTCAACAGCCCCGTGTGGCAGTCACCTCCTCGATCTTCTGTTAATTAAAACGTGTAGCTGGAAACTGCATGTCGGATTGTTGAGAAGATGCTAGTCAGCAAGATGGTAGAGTTTGGGTCACGCTTGCTTTCAAAACAAAATGACTTGCATTCGCAAGGGTTTTATGGCTGCTGGTTTGTTGGCTGCCACGTAACACAGCAACACTTTCAAGTTCACGGCCCTCATAAAAGCAATTATGATACATCATGCCTTTCTGGTATTAGTTGCTTCGTCACCTGCAAAATATTTTTGTCTTTGTAACACTTTGTCATATTCCTTATGACCACCATTATGAGTGTTCGTAACAAGTAAGAATGGCGCTTGCCGGTAAGTGTCCGCGCAGATATTTTCGTGGCGTTCACGGTTAGTAATTCCACGCTCGGTATATTCTTAATGGCGCAGTAAGGTGAAAACCGTACGCGAATCTGTGCTGAAAATGTTTTCATTGTGTGTAACGAAGTTACATTATACCGGAATGATTATTTAGCGTTCCGAAGCGCGAAATTAATGGTCAGCTCTGTGTTGAATCTCGCTTAGAACTATGCTAATTATTTCTGTACCCTAAGAACAGTATTACGAGAATTGTGGAAGAATGAAGAATTGTCAGGCGTTCACAACGTTTTTCCAACAAACATTGAGACATGTAAAAGTCAAACGGTCCCGGGTTCGATACCCGGTGGAGGCAAAATGCACAGTGGTTCGGATCGTACTTTAAACTGTAGCTCCTGTCCCGATTAGCCTATCTGTGCATAAAGTGCACATAAAACAACAATTCATTCATTCAGAAAGTTTTAAGTCTAATTTATGGTCAGAGTTATCACTATGCTATCCGGGCTGCCCAAAATTATGCACAAAAAAAAAAATAATTGAAAAATGAACGCTGAAATTCTCTGTGATAATGTACATAAATCTTCAGGTTTTATCTTTTCTGAATGTTTCTTATATATACCAGGAATGGCCAATAATATAGCACGACAGGCTAGAAATATTTGTATGCTATTGACGGTAATAATAAAAGTATAAACTTTAAACTGACACAGAGGGGAGCTGCGGCGGTCCAATCGATAGGGCGTCTGACTGCCAGGCGGTAAACCTGAGTTCGATTCCTAGGCCTTGTCCCCGCGGCTCTGGGGCTCACGCAGCCTCAAATCAATGATTACCTTGAGGCAATCGTGGGGGGGGGGTAAAGGCGACCGGGGCGTGGTACTGATCACATCAAGTCCAAGATGCCCGAGATGGAGAATGTTTGTCGTCCTATCCCCACATCCACCAAAATCTGCCTTCATCGCACGGTGCTATGTGCACGGGGAACTTTACCTTTTTTACCTTTCCTTACACAGAGGTGAATTTTTACGCATGGCAAAAGTAACTTTCAGAACAAAAAAAGATTTTTCGGACGTTCGAAACCGCGTAGAAAGGTAAGCCTAGAAGTTTTTGTGAAACGAAGGTCCAAATAACCAAATACACGTTGTCTGGCGTGTCGTAGAGTTGCAACACGTATAAAAATTGCAGGCAGCACTAATCTTGACGTGAAAAGAAACTCATTTATATCCGTAAATTACTCTGGCCTGTATCCAATCGCAGCACCTCGAAACAATTTCTCAAAGTGACTAGAAACTCAATTAAGTAGCTTTTCCAGAGTTCGAGTAATTAAGTTTTTTTTTCTCCCCTCCTCCTTGCTCCAATTTCGACAGGAGGGCTTACGAATTAAAGCTCTGATAAAACGCAGTAGGAAACTGTAATGAATCTTCTGATTGGATAAAATTCCTCGCTCTGGTGCAATGTACTCTTGTCGGATTGGTTGCTTTGTTTCGTGAAATGGTGCCATATTTTTTTCAAGGTTTTTGTACATTGTGCTGTTCGAGTGGTAGTTTATCGTGTCTTTTCATTTGTCCTGTGTGGAATGAGTGGTACAGTGTGTGACGGACAAAGCTGGAGAGAAGTGTTTAGTTGTCGTGAAAGTAGATCTGATCTGACTAGACCAGTGCGTCTCAACCTCTTTCAGTCCGGGACCCACCTTGAAGGATATTACTACGGCTCGGAAGTTGAAGACGTATAAATTGTCAAGAAAGAGACCTATAAAAATACCTAAAAATATAAAAAAATGACTTAAAAACGGAAAAAAGAACGTATAAATTGATCCAAATTAATTAATAACTTCAGTTTTAATTACATATTTAATGAATAAAAAAAAATACAAAATTCTGGTGGTATGGAACACACAGTGCGAAAAAACGGAAAGCTTCAAAACAAGAGAAAGTTGCCACTTACAGCGCGACCTTCCAGACAAGTTACGGTTAAAGGACTTTGTACCATACCTGCTTCAGTCGTCCAAAAATATATTTCTTTCTTTCTTTTTTTATTTCTTTACTACAGAAAGTATGTTTAAGAGGTGATGAACTGATGATGATTCGAATTGAAAATGGACAGTAAAAACGTAGTCGAAAGAAGGTGAAGTTGCAAAAAAAAGCCGTTAAGACCTTAAAAAAGGCTAAAAGAGGACAAATAAGCCAAAAAACACCGAAAGAGGCAAAAAAGGACAAATAAAACCCATCTTTTTGTGGCTTACAATGACCCAAATGAACATATATTATGTTGGGCCTCGTCTTCGGACACTAAGAAAAAAAAAGGATTTTTCCTCAGCTTCCGAGCCCTAGATATTACACTTCGTGGAACCCATTAGCAATGGGCGCCGGCAGAATTACTTGTAGGGGTGTGCACCCAGTTTATAATCATATTTATGCTAACATCGAGTATTTTAAGAAGCCCTCTTTTACCCTTACTTAAACAAATTGTACATACTTGATTCTAGAGAAGTAAATATGTAATAAAAGACTAATTTACTCTAGTCTAACATCTAACTAAACACACATGCTGAAATTGAATTTTTTTTTTGACTTACCGAACTAATGTGACGGTTGGGGCTGTATTTTCCGCGTAAGCGGGAGCATGTTGGGTTCAATGGTGGTTCCACTTGAATCAGAGTTGAAAATTCATTTTCATACAAATATGAGGTGGAGAACGGCATGAGCAATTTTAAAACTCATCCGAAATTTCAGGATACTCACCTCTTACCAAAACTTTGTTAAGTCTGAATCTAAAAATTTAGTTTCAATGCGAGAATCACAGCTGATATCACACAGTTGTTCTCTTAGTTTTAATGACGACATGTTTGAACTTTCAAAATACGAGAATGGGTCTCGAATCCAATTAAATTCACTGTAACTTTCTGGTAAGTAATTTTCAATCAAGTTACCGACAGCAGAGAGATGAGATAATTCAGAATCGCAAAACTCATTAGGTAAGGAAAGGTCATTTTCACTTTCACTTAGCTACAAAAAGATACCCCCCTGGAGGCACATAGTGGTTCGGATCCCATTTTAAACTGTAGGTCCAGTCCCAATTAGCCTTACTGTGCGTAAAGTGGACTTAAAACACCAATTCAATCAATCAATCAAATCACTTACAAAAAGATTGTAAGGTGTGGAAGGCAGAAAAGTTAACATTTTTTTACATACTCTGAGCACAGACTGATTTTTTCTGTAATGCCTAAACGGAATCGACAAATATCCGATTCCCTTGAGTTAAACATCAGAGAGGTGCCGGTAAAAAAGCAATGGTAGAGTGCGAATAACAGAAATGTAGAGTTTAGACTACGTACAGCACTGGTTGAATTTAAATTGTTTAGTAATTTAATGTAATAGGTTTTTAAGACAGAGTAAATACATTTTTCGAGCCCGACCAAACTTCCCCCCGGGGTCCAGCAGTGGGTCGTGCCCCATAGGTTGACAAACCGTGGACTAGATGGATTTCTGAGTAGGTTCCTAAATACTGGTGACGTGGCTAGGAATTTTCGAAGGAGGGGTATGAATGAACAGACAAGCGTATTTTCGTGTATCAGATGATGTTATATACAGAGGTCGGCATAAGTCAGTTTACCGAAAATGCAAACTATGTTACTGTTCGTATTTACATAGAAATATAAATTTCCTGTTACATTAACTGCTCAAAATGGCCGCCATTGTTTTCGATGCGCTCATTACACCTTTTTGATACTAATTTACAGATGCTATGACGCAATTGTGGTGTTAATATTTGTGAAAAGTTCTATGAGTTCTTTCAAGTGTTCCAAATCTCGCGGCTTCACGGCAAAAACTTTGTCTTTCAGGATTCCCCACATGGAGAAATCACATGGGGTTAAGTCCGGAGAACTTGTAGACCACTCCATGGTACCTCTTCTCCCTATCCACTCCCTGAAGTGCTCATTGAAATCAAAATGGGTAGTCTGTGTTTACCAGGATTAGAGATTCAACCACAACGTCTGACATCTAACTCAGCAAGAAACTCAGCTAGAAGAGGAGCGCCATAGAATGGAGGGGATCGTGAAGGTCCGCAGCTGTTAACTGACTTATGCCGGCCCCTGTATTACACACTGGGGAACAGTACCACACACCATATATAAGTTTAGTGATTATAATTAGAAAGTAATTAACTGAAATATGAGTTGGAAACAAGTAATTAAGTATTTGTGCACCTGATTTTGTCCGGTAATGGAAGGGACTTTGTTGACTGGTAC
This sequence comes from Lepisma saccharinum, assembly GCF_977018435.1. Classification (NCBI taxonomy): domain Eukaryota; kingdom Metazoa; phylum Arthropoda; class Insecta; order Zygentoma; family Lepismatidae; genus Lepisma; species Lepisma saccharinum. Next base: position 29,298,958 of record NC_139250.1, read on the forward strand.
TGCACGACTGCCACACGGTGTTAACTCACCCGATGGCACGTTTCTTGCTGACGCTATAATAATAATAATTTGCATAAACATCACTGTACCTACATTGTCTCCAAGTTGAAACATAGGAAAGCACCCCCTCCCCACCTATCCCCAAAACTCGACCAAGCACTCCCATCTAGGAATTTCCACTTGAAGCACTGGTCAGGAGTTAAATTACCTTAAACACTTCTTGTTCGCACTGTTCGTGAATACTTTGCAGGCTTTCAATTAGCATTTAAAAGTTTAATTGTGCGAACGGAGGAATGTTGATGCGTTTCGTGAGAAGATAGTAAAGTGTCCGATCTCGTATTCTTAGAATCACGTGGGTGGCCGATCATTTAGTACATTCCTTGGTCCAAACGCTGACCATGTTGGAGTACTCGGCTCACGAACTCGAACTCGACATCGATGGCTGTGGTTTCGACTTCTGGTAACGGTGTGGGTGTTAAACAATTTACCAGGTGTGCCGGTTAATAATTCTTAATTGATCCGAAAGAAAACAAGTGTGTTCGGGAAGAAAGGTAACAAATGTTTTATTCAAAGTATGCGCCATCGCTAGCTATACATTTTGCCCATCTGTCCGTCAAATTGTGGTTGCCCTTCCAGAAAAATCGTTCACATTTTGAGGTGATCCAGTCAGCAAGCCATTGTTCGACATCTTTGTAATTGTTGAAGTGTTGCTGGGAAAGTGAGTGAGACATCGATGAAAACAAGTGATAGTCCGAAGGGGCTAAGTCTGGTGCGTATGGCGGTTGGGGCAAGAATTCCCAGCCAAGTGCAGAAATGGTGTATCTGACGCCTTTCGCTGTGTGTGATGAGGCGTTGTCGTGCTGTAAAATCACTTTTCCGTGTCTTGTCGCCCAATCTGGATCTTTCCCATGGCATGAAGACGATCAGATATGGTTTGGCGACCAACATTTAACTTCTGTGCCAGTTGTTGTTGCGTTTGCGTATCGTTTTCGTCCAACAGTGCTTGCAATTCAGCGTCTTGGAATTTTTTCGGCTGGCCCGGGCGATCTTTGTCTTTCAAGTCGAAATCACCACTTTTGAATCGTCGAAACCAAAGGCACACACACGTCTTCCGTTAGGGCATTGTCACCGTACGTTTCCACAAGGATACGATGGCTTTCACTCGCTTTTTTCTTTTGATTGAACAAGAATATATATTATACAGATTCTTAATCAACGTAGTAAAGCTGTAAGTGGAACGTGGCAATGCACACAGCTGTGTCCGTTAAACCATGGGTTTCTGCGGGCTGTAACTACGAGACAATGCTTCCAGCATTGCCACTTTCCACTTATAGCTTTACTGCGTTGAATAAAAATCTGTATAAAATCGGTTTCGCAATGTGAATTGACAATGAGAATGGATTTTAAAAACAGATGCAAAGAGATTCAAAATAAGACAAATATTGTATTTGTAGGACTACCCAGTTCTAAGAAAAAGTTGTTTCTCAAAATTGAAGAGAACGGAATTTTGACAAATTCTAAAAATCTGAAAATTAAGAATTGTGTTTAGAATCATTCTACCTGCACCATACTAAAATTTCATCACGATTGGACAACCCGTTTTTGATTTGTAGAACTCCAGAGAGCGATATTTTGCAAAACTGGCCCCTTTTTGGTTCTTAAGGCGATAAAAAATATAAGACGTAGTCAAATTTTTTTTTGGTTAACACAGATTAACGCAAAACAGAATGAGCTGAATTTTGATGTAAATCGTTTTCATGTATGTCTACTGGTTAATTTTTAATTTGGAGTTCAAACTGCTACGACGCCAGGGGACCCGGGTTCGAATCCTGGCCAGGGCATGGATATTTGAGAGTGTCCATTCATCAATTTCATCATATCATCACTCATCCCCATCTTCGCAAATTAGCCAAAAGTGGCACAAAAGGCGAAGTAAAATAAAGCAAATCAAATACAAATACAAACTCGAGTGTCTATAATTTTTAATCCGACAGTAGTCTTGTCTGTGTCTCCAATTCGCGGAGCACATTTTGGGAACCGCTCCTCTGCAGGAAGCATAGACAAAAGACAAGCCTCTGTACCTGCGGCAATACACCTTCTAACTTGTTTATCCCAAAGCTACTGTCGCAGCCATTTTTCGATGCACGGTTTTTAATCTTATTAACGCATCGCATTTGCGTGTTGGCTCTTTCACAACTACGTCTTTCATGTTTGACCACCTTAAAGGCAGTCATTATAGTTTTATTGTTGAAGTTCTTAAAAGTTAGGCCCAGGGGCGTCGTAATCGGGGGGCACAATGTGTTCAAGTCCTTTTGAAATACTGCCAACTCTCTTCATTGACGCACCTGTGATTCATGACATGCAGACAAACTGATATCCGTGCTGCTCGAGACTGCTATTTGACCCTCTGGCCATTTTAATAATAACGACACAAACTCATGTGTCGTATAATTGTTCTCATTCTATATTTAAGAAAAAAATAATTTTTCGCAGTTTACTGGAGGAAGTGCGCTTTTCTTTGATCATGCAATATGCATATGTAATTGGGGAAATGAAATAAGCCTTCGGCCTCTCTCTCTCTCGGTCTGTGTGTGCGTGTGTGTGTGTGTGTGTACATAAGAGGGGTGGGGTGGATTAAATACTTAGATGATCTTATCATGATGATGTACTACAGGACACGTTCATTTGTTTTTTTTGTTGTTTTTCTAACGAAAGCAGAGATAGTTAAAATATGAACACTTCCATATATAAATGTTATTGTTTTAAATCGACTTTCAGCTGATGTAGGTTAATCAGGATTGAACATCCAGATTAAGTTAGGGATTGGAATCTCTGTGCAAGGCGCCTTCACTGGGAATCTAATCCAGAAACTCTAGTACGCTGTTGGACTGGTCCAGGAAAGGATCAAGAGCAGTATTTACTAATAACAAAGCTATCATCAATTATGTCAGTATGACGCCTTTTATTAAAATGATGATAAAAGCGGCATTCCACAATTTTTTTGTGTAAATAACAAAATGAAATAATCTGAAAATGATTAGTGTTTTCATTTTATTAAGGATTAAACGTTTGTGGATGCATATCATTTACATATTTCACCAGCAAGAATTATTAGCATCTGTAGCATATACACTTTACAGACAAATGAAGTCAAACTTTGCTACATTTTTAGAGCGTCACACACGTAACACATTATTGTTAATATTTTTCATGCATTCAGGCTGTTATCATACTCAAGTTGTTTTTTTTCCATTTGTTAACAGACATCACAAAATACTTCTTAATTCTATGAAATCAGCTCATTATGAATATTTTAATCCAATCTTATGTCTACGTTTCGCTGGAATGCCCAGAAATTTGTTGTTTTAAATGTTAAGGTAATGCACACAATTTTGTTTTATTGGCCAGGGTACTTCTATTACTAGTTAGTTCAGCATAAAGACTTTACTTTTGCAATAAATCTTTTGGAAGTACTTTTGCAATTTACATTGTAACATCGGAGAAAAAAATAAAAGGTACAAACAAAAATTTGTTTTGCTAAAGCGGGAATACCAATGGAGGCAGAGCTACACACATTCACAATATTGACCATTTGTGAAGGTGATGTGATCGGCACCATCCTTCGGACACCTTCATTTTCCAGGTTAGCCCCCAGATACCCATTTATTAGAGTCTGAGTGATCTCCAGAGCTGGGAAAATATAGACTGGAGGGTCTTTGCTACACACGTTCTGTTTTGTTTTAATGTTTCAAACTGGTTACATTTTCCGACCCATGGAATTATTATTTACCAATCGTGTTTTTCAGTGTACTTATCCATGTCGAAATATAGGACAGAGAGATTCTTCTTTGCCTATGTAAGGAAAAATATTAGCTTGTTTCTTCTTTTTTATATAATATGAAGGTTGAAGGAAACATTTAATGATTTATGACTGTTCTTCAGAGTTTATAAGCATCTCCTAATGTGCCAATTCAAATTGTTCATGTCGTTACTTCACAACAGTTATGGAATCCTTATTAATGACATTTTTATTACATTTAGAAAAGCTATTTCGTAATAAGCGGTTACTTTCACCTCGACATAATGCCAATATTGTGAAGATAAACAATTGAGGCTTACGGCTTGAAGTACTACTGTATTACAGCTCATATTTAGTGTTTATGGTTTGTCTTTGATAGTAAACATTACATTAACCAGTTGTTATTAAATATAATTATGCAATCCCGTATTCTTCGTGGTCTTGAATGATGTACTGACCACGTCTGGAGAATTCATACCCAATGACCAAGGTTGGATGGAAAGCTGACGAAGACTATGTTAATCATAGTTCGTTTACCTTCAGTCTGAACTAGAAAATATTGAATCTTATTCTTACGATAGTCACAAGCACTTAAACGTTTTTTTTTATGTCACGTTATCACCTTCATCAAACATTTGCTTGAGGTTTTATCAATGGTACAATTACAACAATAGGAATTATTTAACAAAAACATTGTCATAACTAGGGCTAGGACTTTCATGACTTAGTATATTTTTTGGGTAAGGGTGATGTGTTCCCTAAACATATAGAAACTAATTAAATTAAGGTGCTTTTTAAGGGCATATTTTGACATATTTGTCTATTTTTACGTGATAGAGCATATTTTGATGGATTTTCGGTCATATTGATGAATATGTTGCATTTTCAAGAAATATACAGTCATTTTCCAAATGGATTTGTTCTTACTCCCATTTTTAGTCGAGAGTTCTTTTGTTTTTTTTTTTGGACTCAGGCAAAATCTTTTACATTTTTATTTGAAAATTTAGAGAAAGTATTCATTGTGCATTGCAACTCAGGGCAAATAAAGTGAACTAAAAATAGTAATATGTAAAAATATCTCGGCATTTAGATATTGGTGTTTGAAACAGTCCAGTTATAAGGGCATATTTTTCAAATTATAGTGCATATTTTGTACAATTTTAGGTCATAAGAGCATATTTTATTTTGCATGTTTTGGTTTGATTTTGATTTGATTTAGTTTATTTTACTTCGCGTTTTGTGCCTCTTGGCTAATTTGCGAAGATGGGGATAAGTGATGAAATGATGAAATAGATGAATGGACATTCACAAACAACCAAGCCCGACCGGGATTCGAACCCGAGACCCTTGGCGTCGCAGCGCGATGTGCTAACCACTCGGCCACAGGGTTGGGCTGCATGTTTTGGTGATTTGTAGCTCATAAAAATCCTACCCCTATTCATAATTGTAGCATCAAACCACAAATGTCCGTTGTATGGACCGTGTGTTTGTGTGGCATAGTGGTAACGTCTTCGCCTTTTGATCAAGGGTTCCCGGGTTCGATACTCGGTGGAGGCCCATAGTGGTTCCAATCTAACTTTGAACTGTAGGTCCAGTCCCGATTAGCCTTACTGTGCATAAAGTGGACGTATCAACAACGTGTGCTTTCAAGGAAAGGGTTAAATTATTTCTTCGTGAAGTAGATGGCCTTTCCGGTCCCGTAGTGGTATTGTCGCCTTGTAATCTAGAGGTCCCGGATTCGATACTCGATGGAGGCACGTAGTGGTTCGGATCCCACATTAAACTGTAGTTTCAGTCCCGATAAGCCTATCTGTGCATAAAGTAGACTTAAAAGCAACAAATCAAACAAAGAATCGTGAAGTAGACGTTACTACTGTTTTAAACTGAAAGACTGTAGCCGATGGCATAAAATGCTACTTATCAATTTCCATTTTTCACCGCCGTGCCTAATGGTGTATTGTCTTGATAGCAGGTTTTCCTGTATATGGCTTTTCCCAGTTTCCTCCGGAAGCAGGCAATTGGTGCAGACAAAGAATGCTTCTGCGGTTAACAAGATGGTACTGGGGGATTGGATCAGGGAATAGCACCTTTCCCCGCGAGAAGTACTGTGGTACCTTCTGATACGGCTATTATATCAAGCCCCCTTCCCCCCGTCCGCACTTAAAGGAAGGAAAGAAACAGAACGCTAATAATTTTTGGTAATTTCCCCCCTCCGTCTTCATCGGCAGCGCCGTCGCTCGGAAGACCAGACGGGCAGAGGCCGTTTTCAGGTGATGAGGTCGGTAATTATAAAGGTAAATTACAGAAGACCGCGGTCCTTGCTAATTGCCCATCTGGCCGTTCCCTCACGGCCTTTCGTCGCCGATAATTATTAATCTCGGTACTGCATGTAGACTCCACGCCGCCATGGAGACGGATGTCGACAAAGAAAAGTGGTAAAGGGACAGACATCATACCTTCACAATGTGTCATGATGAGTGGTTCTCTCAAGTTGATCTGAAAGTTCTCCAAGGTGAGGTTGAAAGTGTAAGAAAATGCTGTAGAATTACTCTTGCTACAGTTATAAAAACAGGATGTCTACCATTCAAGAAAGTCATGAAATCAACGGCAAAGTCAAGAAATTGTGCGATACTCGGGTAAGGTCCCGTTTCGGAGACATGTCCCGGTCGTCCCGTCGATATTATTAAAAAATACTAGTTGTCCCGTTTTATAAACGTCTAGGAGTTAGGTTGAAACCCAAATTTTAATTTGAGAGACATTTCATGCTTTAAAAAAATGTTGATGGAATTTTTAAACTATCGTCATGGCCGTCGAGAATGTTCGAGCAGACAAATGTATTGTGGTTGTATTCTTTGTGTGTGTGCCGTTATTTGTAGGGAGCAATGGAAGCGTACTTTCAATACGAACCTGCAACAAGAATTTAAATCCTTTCATCTTGACACATACTCAAAAGACAAATCTCGAGATGTGTGTCAGACATGTGAGGATTTTTATGAAAGGTTGGTGAAGAATAAAGTTGTTCTCAAGAAGATTGGTTCTTCTGATAAATACTTCGGCCACTCCTCAACTTCAGTAGAACTAACATCAAAAGGGCCAGATGCACTATGTAAGTTTTACCGAGATTATAATAATTAATACCTTTTGACAACGGGAGATCATATTTAATTTATTGTTTATGATGTATCATTTACGTGATCCATACTTTAATAAATAGAGGAAAGTCACCAAAACCGACATACCATTTTGTGTATTACTCTTAACTCGGAGTAGGGAAGGAATTTTCCGATGTGGAATACATCAATGTGTACATGAATTCCATGCCCAATTATGAGCTGTGTAACAATGTCTATTACAACAACATTTTATTCCACAAAATAGTTTTCTCAAAAAGGTATAATTATACCATAAAAAAAATGGCTTCCTAAACCAACATACCTGTTTAAGTAAGGAATTAAATTAGAAAGCAACACAAACAAATATATGTAAATTATTAGAGAATAAAGCAATTCCTTTTATCATCATGAACAAAATGCAATTTCTTTGGACTATTTAGCCCTCAATGGCATGTCATTTACAGGAAACGCAGACGTGTAGGTCATGTTCTGCACATTGAACATGAGCCCAAAGATTGAACATGATACACATTGCATCTTCAGAATAAAGTCCTTCACCAAAATACATTCATAATCTAGGATATCTTCATCTCGCGCAACGGTTTAGGGAACCCAATTATTGACTTATGTCGGTTTAGGGAACGACGCCATCAATAATGATAACCTCAAAAATTTACAAGCACCACATCTTTACAACTGAAAGAAACACATGTTCGGAATCGTTATCCTATCTACAATGACCTGATAAAAAACTAAAACTTCAATCACCCTTCCACTATGAATAATATAGTTTTATGTACAGACAAACAAAAGTATTGAAATCACCCAAAAACAAAGATCTCTCCATACAAAAGGAAAACCGTCAGCAGCGCTCATTTCACTGGTCGCACATTATGTTGGAAGCCTAAAGAATAGATTTACCCTGTTACCGCAGTGTGTCAGGACTTCTCGGCTGTGAAATAGTGGTGTGTCGGTTTAGGAGCCCTATGTCAGTTTTGGTGACTTTCCGCTAATATTAATAACAATACGTTAATAAAAGCAATTATACAATTAACAATTATAATAACAATAATCGATTTTACACGGGGGAGTGGGGGGGGGTAAACTGACCTCGAGATGTCCCGTATTCGGGTCAAAATATTATGGTCACCCTACACCAGGGGCTGTAACCCTCTTCAAGCCTTCCCCGCTAAATGCAGGCCTGCTGTAACTACACACAGAAAACTTAATTCAATCTATTTGGTGCACCAGAAAAGCATCGATGCACTAAAGTGTTCGTTTTTGACCTTTACCAAGAATCAGGTTTACAAGTTCATGCATGTCTTTGTATCGTTTGTAACGGTAACGCCAAAGTACATCATACCATGCGAGTATTTTTTTCTTCGCCGAACTGTGCTTTAGCGTTTCTGATGCGCATTCTTGCATCTTTCTCCATGATGCACTGATCTACAGCCTTTTCCCTTCTTTTTTTTCAACTTTTCTGTATAGAGGCAAAGTAGGTTGCCAAAGTGCAATTGTATTTTATTGCGGCTTCCCTCAACGTTGAGTAGTAGTTCTCTCTCGTTCAAGCATGTCTACCTGCACAGTACAATAATCTGGTAGAAGAAACCCCACATGCTATTCTCGTGTAACGTATTTACAAGTTCTTGTGAAGAATGTTGTGTAATTGCCATTTACCACAGAGATAGCACAAATATACGAGGGTAAGTAAAAAAAAACTATCCGCACTTTCGCCATAACTTTCTTAAGGTTGGCCACACTGCCTTCAGCGCTCGTGTGCTAAAAGGGGTTATTTTTGTGGTCATGTTGCCGAGGTTTGATCTCAATTGCTCCATTTTTCTTTCTTTTGTCATCGGCCACTTAAACACATGAGTACGATCTTTTAGCACACGAGCGCTTAAGGCAATCTTGCGGGCAACTTGAAGAAAGTTGTGGCGATAATTTTTGACTTACCCTCGTATAAGCAACAATTGAACACTGTCAACATTTTGATGTAGCTTTTATACGTAAACAAATTTCTAATGAAGAATGAGTGTTTGTGCATACAGCTCGCTTAAGGTTTTTTCAGATACAAGTAGTTGTATTTGTACTACAACCAGCACAGGAAAGGAAGAGCCCCCCTCAAGCAGATTTGTTCACACTTAAAACTAGCTCAACATGCCTACATGAGCTTTTTGCTCAAGTGTAGAACCCTGCATAATCCAAGATTTTTGTAAAAATGCCCTCGGGAATTTTTTGTGAAAGGAAGAGCCCCCTCAGATTGATTTGTCTACACTTACAAAAGGCACTTCTGTGAGATTGTTGTCCATAATCCTGTCAAAAATATGCCCCTCCTCATATTTTTTTTGACCACACCTGAAACTACGCCAAACGTATTAACACCTACCCACACCCACCCACACCCACCCACACCCACCCACATACACACCCACACCCACCCACACCCACACATATTTACTTCCGGTCTACTTCCGGTCCACTTCCGGTTTACTTCCGGTCCACTTCCGGTTCACTTCCGGTTTGCCTACTTCCGGTCCACTTGTGGCCAAGTTGTGGCCTATTTCTGCTTTTTTTTTTTATCCAGCATAGAGTTTTGATTTGAATCCCAAGAAATTGTATATAAATACCAAAGCCAAAAATATTAAGTGTATACACACATACACACATACACACACACACACAAAGCACAGTGCCGAACCCAGCTGATATTTTTATCCAGCATAGAGTTTTGATTTGAACCCCAAGAAATTGTATATAAATACCAAAGCCAAAAATATTGCAATCAATGCAATAAGAATATATCCATCCCCAATTGGGATAAGCATAATTGTAATCCAGATAAAAGCAGAATAGTCACAAAAATATGCCCCAAATGCCATAGAGAATATAGCATGAAATACTTCACATATGAACATATAGATACTTCTTCTGCACAGTCATCAACATTTCCAAACAAAATTGATTGGAAATATTTGTGTGATTGCCCTGTATAACTTAGATTGCAAGGCCAAATTTTGTAATTTTGTAGACCAGGAACTTGACCCTGTGCACCAGAAACAGGCTCTCCACAAATTATGTGAACATCATGGAGCACACAATATATTTTACAATTTTGAGAATCTCAATTTAAATTCAGGAACAAGAGATTTGGATTTGATGTATCTGGAAATATCTTTGCATCTTGAATCAACCTGCAAACAATATTACATGTTAGGCTGGGCTATTTCAACAGCAGTAAATATTTACCAAATGTTTCAATGTTAAAAAAACAATCAGAATAATATCTTCCAGGAAATATAGATACCTGAACATGCAAACATATTTTGAAAGAAGAAACATTGCAAGATATATAAAATCAGATCACCTGTTGGATTGTTTTAGGAAAAAATTTGAAAATTTATCAGAGTATGATTTTTTTAAAGTGCAAAATGAAACAGAAGCAAGATGGGTACTTGACAGTGATGTTGGGTTTGGGTATGTGAGCATAGAATTGGGTTCTGAATATGATGATTTTGAATCCAATACATACTGGCATAGAATTGATGCATACCTGTTGCATTGTTGTTGGGGAAAATATGTTGCTTTTTTTACAAAAAGTACTTCAAGTTTAGAAAAATTTAGGTTTTACAAATTTTTTCATGATCATAGAATTTATACAAACAGCAGGTGGCCTGTTGATGACATATCATGGGACACAACAATTTCCATACTTGATGAGGCAGGAAAATTGGATGTAAATTCTGGTTTATATTTTAATGAGTTGATTATGTACCTGCTTAAAAACAATATCAATTCTGGCTTATTCAATACAAGATGGACTTAAATAATTCGAGTTTTTACACAAAATATTTTTTTTGTAGATGGAACCTCCACCAGATTATAAGTTAAGTCCATGGATTCTGTCACACCTATTCTAATACAATTAATATCACAAGTACTATTACAAGGCACGCACCGCATAAAATCATAATTCCAAGCGATGGCATGGAGTAATCATTTTTCCACGATTCCATATCAAACATACTGCAATTGGAGCTTCAACAATTCGGGACTGTGCAATATATTGTCTACAAATGTAGGAAAAATAATATTGTACGGGTTGCAAACAAAACTCCCAAAGCTTATGTATTTCAGGTTTCTTAAATTTGAAACAGAATCCAAACTGTCTGGAAGTTCATAAAAGTGAAGCCATTCTACAAGCTGGTCTATCTCAGCTTCTGCATGATATATTTGAGCAAGAGGTGATGTGTTGATAATATTTGTTGGTATAGAGGTTTGTTCTGAATCTTATCAATTATGAACAGCTCTGCTGCATGTTGTGATGATGAATATCTAGTCCCTAAACCTAACAGAGCTGTGCAGTGATGTTGTTATTGGGAACAGGATTCAAATCCTACACAGATTTATGGATAGGAGTGATTGTCATGAAATTATATCTAGATACTCAATATCCCTGTGCAATAATGCTGTTATTGGGAACAGGATTCAAATCCTATAAAGATTCTTGCTGAGCTTAATAGGTGATTGTCATGGAAGATACTCAATATTTCTGCTGTTATTTGGTACAAAATTCAATTACACAGACACAGATATAATATCTAGATAAATACAGAACTGTGGTTTCTATAAATCTATACTCAATATCCCTATACCTGACAGCTGTGCGGTGATGCTGTTATTGGGAACAAGATTCAAATCCCACACAGAAACAGATTTTTGCTGAGCTTAGAACTATTATGGATAGGTGATTGCCATGAAATAATATCCCTATACCTGACAGAGCTGTGCAGTGATGCTGTTATTGGAACAGGATTCAAATATACAGATCCTTGCTAAACTTAGAACTATGCCATGAACAAAACTGTGCGGTGATATAATTATTGGGAACAAGCTTCAAAACCTCGCACAATGCTGAGCTTAGAGTGAAGATACCAGTGATATAATTATTGGGAACAGGATTCAAATTTTGGATAGGTGATTACCATGAAGATACTCAATATTTTTGTTATTACACTTACTGCTGCAATTTCTGAATTTTTGCCTCAGAAAATACAGAACAAGCTTATTCAGGCATTTGTGCTTTATATACCCAACAAGATCCGGGTGGAAATCATCTGCACTGAACAAGTGCCCATCATCTGTGGTCACAAATCTCACTGAAATTTGTATATTTTGAAAATTTGTTCATGCCTGGCTTAAAATCTTCAAGTCGATACAAATTGCCCTCATCTGTGGTGACATATTCAATATGATTCAGGGGTAGAGGTACAGAAATTCTGTTGGTGATATTATAGTGGATCCAGTTTAGACTCTGTGGCATAATTATGTCCATTCTGTACACAAAACAATTCTCATTGCAATTGTTGTACCAGTAATCATCATACATTGCAAATCCACAATGCCAATAATAATACTCTACAGAATAATGCACAAAAAATCCAACAATTCTTTTGCATGTATTGAACATGGATATTTCAAATCTTATTGGGGATTTCAGGGACAGGTAGTGAAATGCAAAATCACTTGAAAGCACCTATTGCATTTCAGTTTCATTCCCAACAGAGAACAGGTCATGCTCGGACAGATTCAAGAACCTAAGCCTGAAATCCCCAATAAGTGATTGTGATTTGATGTATTTTGAAATTGCTCTTCTGTCAAAAAATTCTGCATATTTAATAATTACACACTGGCATGAATATGCAAGGAACAGAATCATGAAAACCTATTACTCAATGCATTCCGATACAGCCTCATTGTTTATGATTGTTGCAAATTTTGATATGAAACTGTTTTTATGTGATTCAAGGCCCATCAAAGATATTACACAGTGAACAATTACAGTGTCACTTGTTTCATCCAAAACAATATTGTATATGAGATGGGGTAATTTTTTCAATTTAATATATTCCAATCTGTCAAGTTGCATGAAGCACTCAACTGCAAGAACCCTCTCGGTGTTATTTTTTGCTGTTCTGAAAAGGAGGTAGCATGAAACAATGGCATTTACAGATTCTGAATTGTATATAATTTTTGTAGAGAAACAATCAACATAGTTGATAGAGCTCATATAATTAGATTTTTCTGCTGAGGTCTTGGAATTTTTGATGAATGCATATCCTATATTCTCTATGTATTCATATGTGATGATATTATCAGGTGCTTTGTCCTGAAATTCTACAAAATATATTTTTGTTGTTCCTACAAGGGTCATAACATAAAAATCATCATAGTACCCAACCTCAGAGTATACATACCCGAGCAACTGATTGTATTTGTGGGTATTGAGCTTGAACAGATTGATCTTATTTTCAGGGGGGCTCACAATGTTGTCACAGAACCTGAGGATCCTATCACTGCTCAGGGATGTGCTTAGCTCAGGTCTGAAAATCTTGTTGACATAACATTTTGTGCTTTTATTTGAAATTTTAACAACAATTTTGAAATCTACAAGGCTTATCTCTGTGACATAATTCCCCAGGATGCTGACAAGTTGTTGATTTGTATTCAATGCATCTATGATGCTCACTTGCATAATTTGTGTGGGGACATATGGGTTCTCTTCAAAACAAACAGTTCTGTGATTAAAATTATCTGAAAAATCTCTTGCATTTGTTTCATATATACTGTAGACAAGATACTGATTGTTTATATATTTTACAATATAATCTTCAGACATCTTGCAAGTGGGGGCAACAGAATATCTATGGGTTATATTTATATCTAGGCTTTCACTATTCTGTACAGTCAATATGTTGGGAACAAAAAATTCATTCTATACCTTCAATCCTGTTTCTGCTCTATTTCTGCACTCCCTGCTATCCCTGCTGTGTCTTTTGTTTCTGCTGTGTCTGAAAATATTTTTAATTTAAATAATTGTTTCCCACAATTGCATCTTCTGCTAAGATTATTTCCACCTAGAATTTTTGCAATACAATCAGAATCACAATCTTTGAATTTTTGTCTTATAAAATACATTATAATCTCATTCAGGTATATATGTTTAGAGTACCACACACAATCAGGATCAAAATCATCCCCACTATACAAATGGCCAGCATCTGTTGTGACAAATTCAATATCATTATAAATTGTAGATATTCTAAATTTGTAATGCATCCAATTCAAGCTTGGATATGAATCAATCCTCATCCTATGCTCTGAAAACAAATTGTAGCAATTTCCCCACCAGTGATTCCTAAACACTTTGAGCATGAAATAATACCCGTAATCATCTGTGTAAAAATTCACAAAATATTCAGCAATTCTGCCTTAATTATTGTATACAATTTTTTCAAACTTGCTTATATATTTAAGACATAGGTAGTGAAAAAGCAATTCATTGTTAAGCATTTATTGCATCTCTGTTTCATTGCAAACTGCAAACAGGTCATACTCAGAGAATCCAGATAATCTGATTGATATTTTCCACTATTGTTCATATATAAACGTTTCAACGTATGTTCAACGTATGTTCAACGTATGTTCAACATGTTGAACATATGTTGAACAAACGTTGAAACGTTTATATATGAACAATAGTGGAAAATATCAATCAGATTATCTGGATTCTCTGAGTATGACCTGTTTGCAGTTTGCAATGAAACAGAGATGCAATAAATGCTTAACAATGAATTGCTTTTTCACTACCTATGTCTTAAATATATAAGCAAGTTTGAAAAAATTGTATACAATAATTAAGGCAGAATTGCTGGATATTTTGTGAATTTTTACACAGATGATTACGGGTATTATTTCATGCTCAAAGTGTTTAGGAATCACTGGTGGGGAAATTGCTACAATTTGTTTTCAGAGCATAGGATGAGGATTGATTCATATCCAAGCTTGAATTGGATGCATTACAAATTTAGAATATCTACAATTTATAATGATATTGAATTTGTCACAACAGATGCTGGCCATTTGTATAGTGGGGATGATTTTGATCCTGATTGTGTGTGGTACTCTAAACATATATACCTGAATGAGATTATAATGTATTTTATAAGACAAAAATTCAAAGATTGTGATTCTGATTGTATTGCAAAAATTCTAGGTGGAAATAATCTTAGCAGAAGATGCAATTGTGGGAAACAATTATTTAAATTAAAAATATTTTCAGACACAGCAGAAACAAAAGACACAGCAGGGATAGCAGGGAGTGCAGAAATAGAGCAGAAACAGGATTGAAGGTATAGAATGAATTTTTTGTTCCCAACATATTGACTGTACAGAATAGTGAAAGCCTAGATATAAATATAACCCATAGATATTCTGTTGCCCCCACTTGCAAGATGTCTGAAGATTATATTGTAAAATATATAAACAATCAGTATCTTGTCTACAGTATATATGAAACAAATGCAAGAGATTTTTCAGATAATTTTAATCACAGAACTGTTTGTTTTGAAGAGAACCCATATGTCCCCACACAAATTATGCAAGTGAGCATCATAGATGCATTGAATACAAATCAACAACTTGTCAGCATCCTGGGGAATTATGTCACAGAGATAAGCCTTGTAGATTTCAAAATTGTTGTTAAAATTTCAAATAAAAGCACAAAATGTTATGTCAACAAGATTTTCAGACCTGAGCTAAGCACATCCCTGAGCAGTGATAGGATCCTCAGGTTCTGTGACAACATTGTGAGCCCCCCTGAAAATAAGATCAATCTGTTCAAGCTCAATACCCACAAATACAATCAGTTGCTCGGGTATGTATACTCTGAGGTTGGGTACTATGATGATTTTTATGTTATGACCCTTGTAGGAACAACAAAAATATATTTTGTAGAATTTCAGGACAAAGCACCTGATAATATCATCACATATGAATACATAGAGAATATAGGATATGCATTCATCAAAAATTCCAAGACCTCAGCAGAAAAATCTAATTATATGAGCTCTATCAACTATGTTGATTGTTTCTCTACAAAAATTATATACAATTCAGAATCTGTAAATGCCATTGTTTCATGCTACCTCCTTTTCAGAACAGCAAAAAATAACACCGAGAGGGTTCTTGCAGTTGAGTGCTTCATGCAACTTGACAGATTGGAATATATTAAATTGAAAAAATTACCCCATCTCATATACAATATTGTTTTGGATGAAACAAGTGACACTGTAATTGTTCACTGTGTAATATCTTTGATGGGCCTTGAATCACATAAAAACAGTTTCATATCAAAATTTGCAACAATCATAAACAATGAGGCTGTATCGGAATGCATTGAGTAATAGGTTTTCATGATTCTGTTCCTTGCATATTCATGCCAGTGTGTAATTATTAAATATGCAGAATTTTTTGACAGAAGAGCAATTTCAAAATACATCAAATCACAATCACTTATTGGGGATTTCAGGCTTAGGTTCTTGAATCTGTCCGAGCATGACCTGTTCTCTGTTGGGAATGAAACTGAAATGCAATAGGTGCTTTCAAGTGATTTTGCATTTCACTACCTGTCCCTGAAATCCCCAATAAGATTTGAAATATCCATGTTCAATACATGCAAAAGAATTGTTGGATTTTTTGTGCATTATTCTGTAGAGTATTATTATTGGCATTGTGGATTTGCAATGTATGATGATTACTGGTACAACAATTGCAATGAGAATTGTTTTGTGTACAGAATGGACATAATTATGCCACAGAGTCTAAACTGGATCCACTATAATATCATCAACAGAATTTCTGTACCTCTACCCCTGAATCATATTGAATATGTCACCACAGATGAGGGCAATTTGTATCGACTTGAAGATTTTAAGCCAGGCATGAACAAATTTTCAAAATATACAAATTTCAGTGAGATTTGTGACCACAGATGATGGGCACTTGTTCAGTGCAGATGATTTCCACCCGGATCTTGTTGGGTATATAAAGCACAAATGCCTGAATAAGCTTGTTCTGTATTTTCTGAGGCAAAAATTCAGAAATTGCAGCAGTAAGTGTAATAACAAAAATATTGAGTATCTTCATGGTAATCACCTATCCAAAATTTGAATCCTGTTCCCAATAATTATATCACTGGTATCTTCACTCTAAGCTCAGCATTGTGCGAGGTTTTGAAGCTTGTTCCCAATAATTATATCACCGCACAGTTTTGTTCATGGCATAGTTCTAAGTTTAGCAAGGATTTGTATATTTGAATCCTGTTCCAATAACAGCATCACTGCACAGCTCTGTCAGGTATAGGGATATTATTTCATGGCAATCACCTATCCATAATAGTTCTAAGCTCAGCAAAAATCTGTTTCTGTGTGGGATTTGAATCTTGTTCCCAATAACAGCATCACCGCACAGCTGTCAGGTATAGGGATATTGAGTATAGATTTATAGAAACCACAGTTCTGTATTTATCTAGATATTGTATCTGTGTCTGTGTAATTGAATTTTGTACCTAATAACAGCAGAAATATTGAGTATCTTCCATGACAATCACCTATTAAGCTCAGCAAGAATCTTTATAGGATTTGAATCCTGTTCCCAATAACAGCATTATTGCACAGGGATATTGAGTATCTAGATATAATTTCATGACAATCACTCCTATCCATAAATCTGTGTAGGATTTGAATCCTGTTCCCAATAACAACATCACTGCACAGCTCTGTTAGGTTTAGGGACTAGATATTCATCATCACAACATGCAGCAGAGCTGTTCATAATTGATAAGATTCAGAACAAACCTCTATACCAACAAATATTATAAACACATCACCTCTTGCTCAAATATATCATGCAGAAGCTGAGATAGACCAGCTTGTAGAATGGCTTCACTTTTATGAACTTCCAGACAGTTTGGATTCTGTTTCAAATTTAAGAAACCTGAAATACATAAGCTTTGGGAGTTTTGTTTGCAACCCGTACAATATTATTTTTCCTACATTTGTAGACAATATATTGCACAGTCCCGAATTGTTGAAGCTCCAATTGCAGTATGTTTGATATGGAATCGTGGAAAAATGATTACTCCATGCCATCGCTTGGAATTATGATTTTATGCGGTGCGTGCCTTGTAATAGTACTTGTGATATTAATTGTATTAGAATAGGTGTGACAGAATCCATGGACTTAACTTATAATCTGGTGGAGGTTCCATCTACAAAAAAAATATTTTGTGTAAAAACTCGAATTATTTAAGTCCATCTTGTATTGAATAAGCCAGAATTGATATTGTTTTTAAGCAGGTACATAATCAACTCATTAAAATATAAACCAGAATTTACATCCAATTTTCCTGCCTCATCAAGTATGGAAATTGTTGTGTCCCATGATATGTCATCAACAGGCCACCTGCTGTTTGTATAAATTCTATGATCATGAAAAAATTTGTAAAACCTAAATTTTTCTAAACTTGAAGTACTTTTTGTAAAAAAAGCAACATATTTTCCCCAACAACAATGCAACAGGTATGCATCAATTCTATGCCAGTATGTATTGGATTCAAAATCATCATATTCAGAACCCAATTCTATGCTCACATACCCAAACCCAACATCACTGTCAAGTACCCATCTTGCTTCTGTTTCATTTTGCACTTTAAAAAAATCATACTCTGATAAATTTTCAAATTTTTTCCTAAAACAATCCAACAGGTGATCTGATTTTATATATCTTGCAATGTTTCTTCTTTCAAAATATGTTTGCATGTTCAGGTATCTATATTTCCTGGAAGATATTATTCTGATTGTTTTTTTAACATTGAAACATTTGGTAAATATTTACTGCTGTTGAAATAGCCCAGCCTAACATGTAATATTGTTTGCAGGTTGATTCAAGATGCAAAGATATTTCCAGATACATCAAATCCAAATCTCTTGTTCCTGAATTTAAATTGAGATTCTCAAAATTGTAAAATATATTGTGTGCTCCATGATGTTCACATAATTTGTGGAGAGCCTGTTTCGGCAAACCGGAAGTGGACCGGAAGTGGACCGGAAGTGGACCGGAAGTAGACCGGAAGTGAACCGGAAGTGGACCGGAAGTAAATATGTGTGTGTGTGTGGGTGTAGGTGTGTATAGGTGGGTGTGGGTGGGTGTGGGTGTGGGTTTTATAAGCATCTTGGCTTAATTTTAAGTGTGGCCAAAAAAAATATCAAGAGGGGCATATTTTTGACAAGTTTATGGACAACAATCTCACAGAAGTGCCTTTTGTAAGTGTAGACAAATTAATCTGAGGGGGCTCTTCCTTTCCGAAAAAGCTCTTCCTTTCCGAAAAATTCTTGAGGGCATTTTTTCCAAAATCCTTGGGTTAGGCAGGGTTCCACACTTGAGCAAAAAGCTCATATGGGCATGTTGAGCTTGTTTTAAGTGTAAGCAAATCTGCTCGAGGGGGGCTCTTCCTTTCCTGTCCTGGTTATATCATAAATCCCACTACTGATACAGTAAAACCTCGTTAATCCGGATTAATGGGGGATAAGTTGACCGGTTTAACGAATGTCCGGATTAACTGAAATAACCTAAAAGAACAGTAGAAAGTGCATTACAACTCCGTTTATAGCAACAAAACACGTTTATTATGGTGTATTTAAAAGGCATAGGCCTAAATACACTATACAGTACAGTACAAAGTCTGCGGGACACAGAATTTCATCAGTGGTTGACTGTCCTTGGTTTGGGAAGTTCTCTTTTTGACTTCTAGCCTCATCTAAAACTCTGCATTCTGCTTTTTTTGCCTGTCCGGATTTAGCGAAGTCCGGCTTAACTAGGTTTTACTGTATTCATTAAGATGTAATAAAGTAATAAAATAATCCATTAGTACGGATATTCTTTATTATTATTATTATTTTTTACAGTGGTACCAGTGTGACACTACAGAGATGGATGAACGCATCCAGAGTAGATTTCTGGAGCTGAATATAGACTCTGAGACCGAACTTTTTCTGGACCAGAGCATGGAGAAGTCAGACTGGATATTTACTCAAGTATGGCACTCTGTCGTGAAGTCTGTTCTAAGTTGGTTCCTAACTCAAACATCAATTAATGGGTAAGTAGAATGCCTTTTAACACCTTGCATTTTTAACCCCTTTTCAAGGGACTTTCTACACCCTTTTTTTAACTTCGAGGTAAGGGTTTGAGATAAAGGTTGTTTCCCAGCATACACTGAAACCGTCTAGTTGTGTTCAACCAAGTTGACGCCGTACAGTGTTTATGTTCAGAAGTTTCAACAGATACCCTTAGCTGTTCAACCAAGTTGATGCCGTACAGTGTTCACGTTCAGAAGTTTCAACAGATACCCTTAGCTGTTCAACCAAGTTGACGCCGTACAGTGTTCACGTTCAGACGTTTCAACAGATACCCTTAGTTGTTCAACCAAGTTGACGCCGTACAGTGTTCACGTTCAGAAGTTTCAACAGATACCCTTAGTTGTTCAACCAAGTTGACGCCGTACAGTGTTCACGTTCAGAAGTTTCAACAGATACCCTTAGCTGTTCAACCAAGTTGACGCCGTACAGTGTTCTCGTTCAGAAGTTTCAACAGATACCCTTAGCTGTTCAACCAAGTTGACGCCGTACAGTGTTCACGTTCAGAAGTTTCAACTTAGTTGTTCAACCAAGTTGACACCGTATAGTGTTCACGTTCAGAAGTTTCAACAGATACCCTTAGCTGTTCAACCAAGTTGACGCCGTACAGTGTTCTCGTTCAGAAGTTTCAACAGATACCCTTAGCTGTTCAACCAAGTTGACGCCGTACAGTGTTCACGTTCAGAAGTTTCAACTTAGCTGTTCAACCAAGTTGACGCCGTACAGTGTTCACGTTCAGAAGTTTCAACTTAGCTGTTCAACCAAGTTGACGCCGTACAGTGTTCACGTTCAGAAGTTTCAACATATACCCTTAGCTGTTCAACCAAGTTGACGCCGTACAGTGTTCTCGTTCAGAAGTTTCAACAGATACCCTTAGCTGTTCAACCAAGTTGATGCCGTACAGTGTTCACGTTCAGAAGTTTCAACAGATACCCGTCTGCTGCTTTAAAAATTCATTTGATTGTTATGCATGCTCCACGTGATCACACACTGTACACCGCTCCATAGCGTGGTGCAAACACCAAATCATGGAAGTAGAGGAGTCAGTGTTGCACTATGTAACCAACTAGATGCTTGAGTGCAGAGAGTCAAAAAGTGTAGCAAATTAGGTTAGGTGGTAACTAAGGCATACTCTTGCTTACGATTACTTAGTCTCGGAAAGCATCGGATTCCAAGAAATGCTTTCCAAAATAGAGAGTAGACTTGAGCTAGATTCAGCTCTTGGTTATTTTTCTACAGGGTGTTCATAAAGTCCCGTACCATTACAAAAACATAACTCGGAAACTACATACAATAGAACAATAACGCCATGTTAGAGAGTGAGTATTTTCAAGATACAGGGTGTACACAAAAGAATGTCGGAGTATTAAATTTGTGTAATATCTCTTGTCTGAGGTACATACGTAATAATAAACCATATATGGGATGGAAGAGTAAATGTACAAGTTTATACAACACCTATTACACGCACTCCACACACACTACAAGTGCTCAATGTGGGCGCTTTTCATTACGCGGCACATATCCAACCGATAGTCAAGTTCTTCCCACATTCTGGTCATCGTCTCCGGTGTATTGGGTGCAACAGCCTGTACAATCCTGCGTCTCAAGCCCGGATGGGACATTACTTTCAGATTCATGGCGGAAAGCCTTCTGAACTGCAATGACTAAATTGCATTTCGCAATTGAACACTGGCGCTGTCACGCGGCGTAGTGAGAAAAGAGATTTTCGGTACTACCAGAGAAAATTTCCACAGTTGGCGTTGGGTTACATAGCCATAGAACTACTTGTAACTCCCATATATACCCTGTATAGGTGTGTGTTTTCAGTGGGATCCATGAGTATTACCGTGCAAATTGTCCACCATCGCCATGTTCGTGCACTTTATTTGACCCAGTAAGAGATTCAGGAATTAATAGAACACTCAAAACAAGCTGTTGACATCTGCACCAGCGTACATAAAAACCCATCGCTTAAAAACATACAGGATGTAAGAAGAAAATTAATGAAAATAGTCATGGACAATTTGCACGGTAATACTAATGGATCCCACTGTTCAGTGGGAAATGCAAATCAACATAACCTCCATAGAGGATTAGACGGACTCTATATGCAGGCGCCAGAACCTCGTGAGCCTGCAGTTTCTGGGAATTCCTTCTTGGAGGAGAGGTTCACGAAATGGCTACCCCTTACACCTCACTTCCCAGTGACAAAGATGTACGTCCATGCCAACCTTTGATACCCATGAAGTATGGTCTTCGCTCCTCAAGAGAACCAAAGAACGGAGCATGGAAGATGACTTGATAAAATCTGCAGATCTCCGTGCACGGCGTTCATATAACCTCGTTAACCGGTCACCTTGTCTGTGCGCAGTGTCGTGTGTGAGGAATATCGCGGAATCCCAATGATGAAGCGGCGATGTTTGTGTGGGGGGGAGGAGATGCGTAGATAATGGTCCAAGTCACCGCCGTTACACCTGTGCTCCGAACCCCCCTGCAGCTTCCCGTCCACTTTGTTACATCCAAGAGCCGCTCCACGGAGGGACAATGGAGGCATCGTCTTCACGGATGCCTCTCGTTATTACGCTTCACGTGCACTCCTTCTTTCTTCGTTATTTGTTGGGTTTTAATAAAAGAAAAATGAGCCCGTTGCTTTTATTCCTCGGCTGTTTGAAGAAAGGAGGCCTTGTATAATACGGGCCCAGAAGAAAGGAGATCTGGTGAAAGGAACAGGCTAATTGCAGTATACATGAGAATAAAAAGAAACTAAACAATGTTAATGGGAGCCCCAGGTATGTTATCAGAAGTCATCCCGTACTCTGTAGAGAAGAGTCAGCAGTGCGTGTCCTTATAGATACCAAGTCTTGCGGAATTAATTGCAAATTATTAATAATTAATTTCGAATATACTTGTAGCTTCGTTGCACTTTATTTAATGTTTTATATTATAGAAGGCGTGTACAGTCACGAACATTTTTGGGTTGTAATAACCCCATGGACTTTCAATGGGATCACTACAACCCAGAACTATCTGTGGCTGTACAGTGATTTATTCACACACACCCAACACCTCCCCAAAATTTCCTCAACAATCCTCCCCAAGCGTTTTCGCAAAGGCCCAATTTGTGGTCATTTTGGCTCAATTTGTTTCCTTACACCCCATAAATGCGAGCGAACTCTCCCCATAACGTTTTTCGTTCGTCTGTTTTCATCAGTCAACATTCGTTCCCATCGTCGCGATTAACCAAACGCAGAAAGGCACCTACATTACAAAATACAAATAATATCATTATTTCTATCTCACTTTCAATTTTTATTAATTAGTTTTATTAAACTATTCAAAAACATTAAACTATGCAGGCGCTCCCATGTACACCCAACGGTGAAAGAAATAGACGAATTGTCCACCACCATTTTCATTCGGTCTGTATTACACAATGTGATGACAATGAATTGAAATAATGACGTCAATTAGCAGAGAACAATGCTCTTTGCCGTTGACTGTACAATGTTATAACTTTTAGACCAAGCTATATCTATAATATTTTTGATATCTTATTTTTTTCATTCCGTGGCCCTTTTCAAATCAATTTTTCCGTGAGGAGTCCTCTTTGCATTTGTAGTCCCTCAAGCCGCCTCCTAAATCCAAATGTTTAGAATAAGCGATTGTATTCGGTTAACCCCTGTAACATTAAATTTTAATACTACAAAAATAAATCCCATGCTATATCTTTACCAAGAACTAGAAGTACGTATGTTGGTTTTGTAAATCATAGGTACTGTTGACGCACGACAGTTGATCGCAACCAGCTTTAAGCTTACCAGCCCAGATATATAGAAAAGGAAACTTTGAAATGGAAAGAAGCTATGTATAATTCAGTATTATAAACAAACGGGCGGTTGTTTGGAATAATTGGTATGCATGTAATGGCCAAAGGAACATTCGAGCAGTTGTAGTGTCTTTAGTTGTGGAACAGAATTGAACAAATAAAAATTTTCCCGTGGCGTTAATAGCTGCTTTCGACACTCTTGTCATTAAACTGTTCGCTAAAACCCGTTTGCGCCTAGCCTTGAAGCAACATCATTCATTAGGTAGATTATGCAAAAATATGGAAATACCTTATAGATAGATCTAATGTGAAAATTCAAGGCCATCTTGTCGATTAGAAGAAAGCTGATGGTCTCTCAATTGCTAGAATTTTTTTTCAATTGAAGGTTACTCTAGCGCCAAATAGAAAAATGTCATTGCCACAAGTATAATATCTTAATGGAATTGCAGTTATTTTTTGATACGACGCAGTATCTTCGTTTGTTATAGTTTCAACATATTTGCCTTAACATTGAGTATGACAAGCACGAAATTTCTGCATTATTTGCATGTTTTCTATACGCAAACATAGTACGTGGCATTACATTGTCACGGGTGGCACACGCGGACTACAGTTTTGATATTAAAGTAACTATTCTACTGATAGTTAAGCAACATTTTTCTTACAGTTTCTGTGCAGTGAAACTTAACAGTGTTTATTAAACGTAACTACCCTTAAAACACTTTCCCAGATTTGTAGCTGTAAGTGAACAATTTTGTGTCACGGGTGGGAAACAATACAAGACACAAGTAAATCAAAAAGTTGAGATATACGAACAATATGTAATATACCTTCTGCCTTCTAACTTAATTATGTATAATACTTGAATTTTTATCCAAATGACAAGTCTAGATTGCTCACTCACAAGATAGATTAAAGTTAGTTACACTCTTTCACATGGAATGCTCCATTTCTTTATTACTAATAATATCAAAGCACAATCACCACAAATGAAATGCACAATATCTGGTGATATTTCTTGAACGTCTCGATAATATCTTTGTATTACTGCCTAAAGCGGCTCATAGGTTTACCATGCCTCTAATAAATTGGTACTTACAGGGCAACGCTGGGAAGTTGTGGAGCGTGGTGCTGATCACATGGTCTGCCCCAAGTGTCCGAGATGTGAATGTGTAATTTTTTGTAATATAAATTTTAAAAAGAACTGAATCATTAATTTCGCATTCATTGCGGTTAACTTTTTAAAGAGCGGTAATAGGTATATTCAAAACGGTCATGCTAATTTTTTACGGTCTTTGCAACGGAAATTGACGGTGTTAAACCGTAAAATGCAAAGTTGAGCTACTAGCATTCATGACAAATACAGACTTCTAGGTTTCCATGTTATTTGAATTTTTTCTATGTAGATGCACCATGTATGTTTTAGTGTTAAAAATATTTAAGTGAATTAATATTAATCATGCCTGTATCGACAGAGAATTTGAATCTAATCGCAGAGTTTGTACATCAATTCCAAATTGCTGACCTCAAATTACTAACTGAACTCTAGATTCCCGACTATGGGGTGGTAGCTTCAACTCCAGTGCTTTTGGAGTTCCCGCAGGCCTCATGAACAATTCCTATATTTATTTGTACAACCTGCGAATCAAATAATTTCATAAAATTGCCACAGATTATAGGGGAGAATGTGTGGGGATGAAACCTCCCCATGACTCTCGCCCTACTTTCGTTTGAAAATGCTGGGGTGGTTGAATTAAACTCCCCACCCAAACAGTCGCTTTGCCAAATTTCACCTTTCGGACTTTTTAGGGAAGAGTCTTGCAAGGATAGCGGGGGAAGGGGGAGGCGATGTCTGATTTTGAGTACAACTCCCCCCCCCCCGTCTTCTGTTAACGTAGTTATTGAATGCTGGATGCATTTACCGGTAATCCGAAAACTATTTGAGGAAATTGTTGCATATACGTGTCTTCCTCAACCTATTTATGCCGGCCCCCGTGCTGCGACGCCAGGAGTTCCGGGTTCGAATCCTGGGTTGGGTTTGGACGTTTGTGATGTCTATTCATCAATTTCACCATATCATCACTCATCCCCATCTTCGCAAATTAGCCAAAAGTGTCACAAGAAGCGAAGTAAAATAAATCAAATCAACATCAACCTGTTTATTTTTGATCGGATTTTGTAAATTCACTCCTGCTTTATACGAGGGAGAGTCAAATTAAAATCTCAATTTCTTTTAGCATAGGCCCATTGCTGATCCACATATATTTCCAAATATGAGTTAGTGCCTGTATACATCAAGAAGAAGAATATTTGGAATCTATGTAGTCACTTAGTGCCTGTATACCTCAAGAAGAAGAATCTTTGGAATCTATGTAGTCACTTATGAGCCACCGCGAAGGTCTTTCCACCCATTTGCGTGCGGACTGACACCACTGCCGAACTTCCTCCTCCATTTCTAAACTTGCTGGCGTGGTACATATGCATGGAGACATTGAATTTTCATTTGCCGTAGAGTGTCTATAAGTTTTATGCTTCCAGAGGGCAAGAGACCACTACTCTTCGCTAGTGCATGTGTACGCAGAAGGCGCCATCTTTAAAATGACGAAAATGGTGTTGTTTAGTGTTGCAGCCTTGATGTTTTGTAAATAACAGTTGATACATCATGTAAGTTTGGGCTGTTTACAATCTGTCCTGTAATTATTGTCGGACTTTTAAGATTTGGCGTATATTTTTAAAAATCCAACATAAAAATGTGCATGAAAACCGTGAAAACTATCAATTCACTTGTTATTCTACTCGTTATCTTGAAGACCTCTATCTTCACTTTAGCACTGATTCTTCTCCACGGCTACCTCTCATTGGATACCTCTTACCTCCGGTTACACATGCAAGAACGAAACAATCTCCCTGGGTTCTGTTAAACACAAACAAGTACCTTAAATGCCGTGGAAAATAACGGTACATGATTATAGACACTTATTTTGATACTTCTGAGCATAATGCAGGGGTGGAAGGGGTGCTCCTTCCACGTAGTACACCCTGGACTGCAGACTAACGAGGCTCTGGCGACTGACCCCATGGCCAGTATAATTCTGTGTCGTCCTGTGTTTTGTCCTCATTTGTGCTGAGCGCCCTTTTTAGCCTCAGGTTTTAACCAAGGTAAGGAAATTTTAGTTTTCAGACACGCTTTTATTTTTGTTATGATAAGGGGCTGGACCCCGTATAGTGTGACGGGTGCAAAATAGCCTCAGTGCTGACGCACCTAAAATATTTTACTTCAAATTCAAATTCAGAGCAAAATGCAATGCGAGAATACTTATAAGATACCGTGAAGTTTCTTCTATGTACAAAAATATAATTTTGGCCTCTCTAAAGGGCCAGTGTACTCCGTCCCTTGAACCAGAAACTAATTACCCCGTCTAAAGTCCGCCCGGCCAAAGAATGGACTTGAGGAAACCCAGACTTACCGCCTCCAGTTAATCTGTGTTGCTACCGATTGATACACGCTTGATTTTTGTCGAGTCGTACACGACACCTCTTCCTGTCAACATGACCCATTCGCTTGCTGCGCTGCCGCAACCGCCGTGGTTGGCCTGGTTGAGGGTGCCACCTGTTTCCAAAACGACTCGAAACGAAAAATTTGGCAACGTAGAATACCACGAGAATTTCTCCTCACCAAGGCAACTGGACAAAGCCGCAGCGGTTCATGTGACCCTCCGTGGCTTTCGACAGAAAAGATAAAAATAGAATTTCCAAGTCCATTCTTTGGCCGGAACCACTGTAGTTCGCTGAACTTTGACTAACTTTGCACTCGCTCGTCTAGTTGGTTGAAAGTGCAACACCTAGTCGTCTACGTCGTTGATTTGGTATCTGCACCGTTTGCATTACGTTTCTGGAGCGGTGTACAATGTGGTACGTGGTAGGTGCTAACCAATGAAATAAACTTTGAAAGCGGCAGATAGACTGTATGATAATCATGTGTTATTTTCATTGGAAATGTCACATCAAGAACACAGCGCTTAGCGCGCATAGCAACATGCATTTGTTTTCTTTATACGCACGCCAGTAAGAACGTTGCGCCAGTCAGGCGAGAGCGCGCGAACAGTGTGGCTGCTCGGACGTTTTATGCAAAAGCAGCTCCGGTGTGCATTGCGATATATACCATAATATATTTGTTATTTGTAGTACTCGTGGTAGTGAATAAAACATAAAAAAAAAAAAAAAACATATGGTCCTCCGTCGAGCCGCATAGTGATACGAATCAGTGCACAAACATTATCACGCGTACGTACAAGTTGATTGTGCAACGATCATTCAGCAGACTTCAGTGGCTTCAGCGATTACGCAGTTTCATCCAGCAGCGTTGCCGCATCGACCACAAGCGACACCCGGAAAGCATCGCTTCACACAGCATCGTAGAGCGCCGCAGAAAACACTTCAGCGACTTGGCAACAAGCAGGTCAGTTGCATGCTCATTTTTATGTCTGGCTCTTTTTTTACGTCAATTTCAATTCCTTGTTTTCCTTGTATCCCGTAATAAACACGCACAACAATGGAAGAATTACAATCGTTAGTAAAGCAAAGGGGAACTCAAAAGGGACAGATGACAAGAATGCAAACATTTATACGTGCCTTTGACATTGAACATGGTAACGTAGAGGAAATATGCACCCGTTTACAGCACTTAGAAACAATATGGGAAAAGATTCAAGACGTGCAGCAAAAGATAGACATCTTGTCTACTGATTCTTGTCAGGAAGAGGTATGGGCGGAAATAGAACAGCTGTATTTTTCGCTTAAGTCAACAATGAGAACAATCATTAAAGGTCAAGAACTCGATAACACAGCAAAGCTTCAAAACAATGTAACGTCGGTTTCGAGTTCACACTTGAAACTTCCAACCGTGCATTTACCTACATTTGAGGGGGATTATAAGCATTGGCTGGCGTACGAAGACACGTTTCGTTCGCTCATTCACGACAACAAAGACATTCCGCAAATACAGAAGTTTCAGTATCTGCGCACTTCGCTCAAGGGGGAAGCGTTGCGTCGCATTGAAAATCTTCAGATCAGCGAAGCAAATTACAAGGTTGCATGGGAGCTGTTATTAGAAAGATATTCGAACAAAAGGTTGATTGCAGCTTCGTATATTGATGAAATCCTTCACATTAAACCCGTGCATAAAGAAAATGCAACAGAACTCAGGGAATTCGTCAACACAGCGACGAGTAATCTAAATGCACTTCGAGCGATACAAACAGACGCGTCGTTAGAAGACATGATTCTTACGCAACATTTCGTTTCACAAGTAGACGTTACAACAAGAAAGGCATGGGAATTACAATGCACAGAATCTTCGTTTCCCACTTTGAAGGACTTTTTGTCATTTTTAGAAAAAAGATGCCAAGCGTTAGAATCCATCAAAAATACGGTCAGTTCAACTTCTGATAACAAACAAGCAGGCAAAAAATCGTACGTTAATGCAAAGCAAGACAAATTCACAAGAGCATACGTCACTACGTCGTCTCCAACGTGTCCATTTTGTAAACTGTCACATGCTATTTACAAATGTAAAGACTTCATTAATGCAGATCAAGTGCAGAAATATCAATGTTTGCGAGACAACAATATCTGTACTAATTGTTTAAAGAAAGGACATTTTTCAAGTGTATGTAAATCAAGCTCATGTAGAAAATGCCGAAAGAACCACAACACCTTATTGCACGTAGATCGCGCAACAGAAGCATCAAGAAGATCGCAACAATCAGATACTCTTTCTGCCCGACCCTGTGGCCGAGTGGTTAGCACATCGCGCTGCGACGCCAAGGGTCCCGGGTTCGAATCCCGGTCGGGCTTGGCTGTTTGTGAATGTCCTTTCATCCATTTCATCACTCATCCCCATCTTCGCAAATTAGCCAAGAGGCACAAAACGCGAAGTAAAATAAACTAAATCAAACAAAAAATAAATAAGATACTCTTTCTGATAACTCAGAGCCTTCTAACACAACTCAGTACAGTCAGAATGAATTTGCTTCACCGCAAGCTTCGTATTGCACAATAAAGGGAAAACTTCAGTCACAAGTTTTGCTAGCAACTGTGTTAGTTAAGCTGAAAGATCGAACAGGAAGATGGATAAAATGTAGAGGGTTATTAGACAGTGCCTCTCAATCGAATTTCGTAACTTCAGATATGGTTCAACAACTGGGGCTCGCGAAACAAAGAAGGGTCGTTCCAATAAGAGGAATAAATGGTGTCACATCAGAAACCAGATCAAGTGTTGAAGTATGTTTGCAATCCACAATAAACGATTTTTCTACAACCATAGAATGTGCAGTGTTGCCAACCATCACGGGCAATTTACCTACAGAAAAGGTTCCGTATGAAGAGTGGAACATTCCAAAAAATATCGCATTAGCAGATCCTACGTTTGCTATTCCAGGCAAAATCCAGTTATTATTAGGTGCAGATGTTTTCTTTCAAATATTGAAGCCAGAACGTATGACTCACCCAAGGAACTTCCCAGTACTTCAAGACACGCAATTGGGCTTCATTCTATCAGGACGCATCCCACAACAATGTAACTCCAATACATCGATTACTTCATGTTTCACAATGACAGATGACAATCTAAATAGGCAGATAAGAGCATTTTGGGAGCTTGAAGAATTAGGAACATCGGTGACAAGAGAAGAAATGGCATGCGAACAGCACTTTGTAAACCACACCACTCGTGACCATACAGGGCGTTTCACGGTAGCTAAAGCTAAAGAAACATTAGGACAATCATACAACCTAGCTTCAATCAGGTTTCATCAACTTGAAGCGAAATTGCAACGTGAACCAGAATTACGTCAAGATTACGTAAAATTTATGCATGAATATGAAGAACTTGGACACATGAAACAAGTTGAAGAGGAACGTCACACCTCAGATGGAGTCACGTATTACATGCCTCATCACGCTGTAGTAAAACCTAGCAATTCTACATCAAGGGTACGTGTCGTATTCAACGCGTCCGCCAAGACAGACAACGGAAAATCATTGAATGTTATTCTCATGATTGGACCCACCATTCAACCCGATTTGATGTCTATAGTCTTAAGATTCAGAACATATCCAATCGCTTTCACGGCAGACATCGAAAAAATGTATCGAATGATACAAGTACATCAAGATGATACTCCGTTACAGAGAATCTTATGGAGGGACACGCCAAATGAAGAAATAAAAATATTTGAATTACAAACTCTCACGTATGGGACAGCACCAGCATCATTTTTAGCAACACGCTGTATGCAGCAGCTAGCACAAGAAGAAAGTTGTAATTATCCTCAAGCAACGAACATTTTAGCAGAGAGCTTTTATGTTGACAATTTAGCTAGTGGATCTCAAAACGTACAACAAGCGGCACAATTGCAAGCCGAACTCATCGAGTTACTAGCTAAAGGAGGATTTGTATTACGCAAATGGTGTTGTAATAACGCTGTATTATTAAGATCAATTCCACCAGAATACAGAGAAAATAACTTTCCAGTCCAATTACATTCGCAAAAAGGAGTAAATACACTAGGAATTTCTTGGAATCCTGTAGAAGACAAATTCATCGTTAGCAGTAAATTTACCTCTAGTTCTACAACTGTTAGCATTTCCACTAAGCGTCAAATAACAGGCGTTATTTCATCCATTTTCGATCCATTAGGGCTTGTTAGTCCAATAGTCATCAAATACAAAATGTTTCTTCAACGTCTTTGGCAGAAGGAAGTTGAGTGGGATCAACAGCTGTACAGAACAGAACAGAATTAATTACTGAATGGCAGAAGCTACAAGTGCAACTTCCACTCATCAATGAAATAAACGTCGAAAGATTTGTACTACAAGAAGGTAACGTGACACAAATACAATTGCATTGCTTTTCAGATGCAAGTGAAAAAGCATATGGTGCATGCTTATATATCCGTTCCATCAATCAGCAAGGTCAAGTTTCAGTAAAACTTCTATGTTCAAAGTCACGCGTAGCTCCAATAAAGAAAGTAACGTTACCCAGACTAGAACTTTGTGCAGCATTACTTTTAGCAGAACTCGTGCATAAAGCAATGCCAGCATTGCATTTGCAAATTGAAAGCATACATTTATGGACAGATTCTCAAATTGTTCTGTCCTGGATATCAGCATCACCTGCAAAATGGAAAACATTCGTAGGAAACAGAGTTTCTAGAATTCAGGATTTAACAGAAATCAGTAATTGGAGACATGTACCTTCAAACGATAATCCAGCTGATTTAATATCAAGAGGTGTTGATGCAAGCATCATGAAACAGTGTCCATTATGGTGGCAAGGACCCGAATGGTTGAAAGAGAATTCAGATTGGTGGCCTCATTCATCAATAAAGCTTGAAAATGAAGCGCCAGAAATGAGACGAATATCAACATTATCATTGTTCATACAGAGCAAAGAGACTCACATCATTGACAAATTTTCAAAATTGTCTAAATTATTAAGAGTTGTGGCATATTGCCAACGGTTTATTTACAATCTCAAGAACTCTCATGAGAGACTGATTGGTCATCTCAAACACAATGAAGTGCAACGTGCATCACACACATGTATAAAAATTGCACAACAAGCGTTCTATTCAAAGGAAATCGAAGAACTTAACTCGAACCACGAACTTTCAAATAAAAGTTCTTTGAAAACATTGTATCCATTCTTAGACAAAGATCAGATGCTAAGAGTTGGAGGACGTCTGGATAACAGTCAATTATCATCATTTGACAGCAAGCATCAGATGATATTACCACCAAAAAGTAACCTTACAAAAGTGATTGTCGAAGCAGAGCACAAAAGACTTCTACATGCAGGATCACAGCTATTATTAAGTTCTTTAAGAGACAAATATTGGATTCCACGTGGCAAACAAGTAGTTAAGAAAATACTACATAAATGCATAATCTGTTTTAAGCTAAAAAGCACAACTTCGTCGCAATTGATGGGACAATTACCTGCAGCTCGCGTTCAACCATCAAGACCATTTACCAATGTGGCTGTAGATTACGCTGGTCCAATACATGTCAAAACAGGAACCGTAAGAAGCAAAACAGTTACCAAATGCTACGTCGCCGTATTCATTTGTTTATCAACAAGAGCGATACATTTAGAAGCAGTCAGCAATCTTACCTCCGAGGCTTTTATTGCTACACTTAGACGTTTCACATCACGAAGAGGGAAGAGTAGTAATATATACAGTGACAATGGAACCAACTTTGTTGGCGCGAACAAAGAGTTACAAGAACTTTTACGACTTTTTCAATCAGAAGCATTTAATAAGAAATTACAAGACTACTTATCACTAGAAGGTGTACAATGGCACTTTATGCCACCTGGATCACCACATTTTTCAGGACTCGCTGAGGCAGCAGTCAAATCAATGAAACATCATTTGGTAAGAATAGTAGGCAAGTCATCGATAACATTCGAAGAATTGACAACATTATTTTGTCAGATAGAAGCGTGTTTAAATTCAAGACCCATTTCTGTAATCTCACAAGATCCAACAGATCCAACCCCACTTACACCTGGTCACTTCCTCATAGGTCATCCTTTATCCTCGTTACCCGAGCCAGACATCTCCGAATTACCAGTCAACAGACTGACAAGATGGCAGAGAATTCAGCAGTTTCACCAACAATTGTGGCATCGTTGGTCGACAGAATATTTACATGGACTACAACAGAGATCCAAGTGGACTCGTCAGCAGAAGATTCAAGCAGGTACCGTTGTGATACTGAAGGATGAAAGACTTCCTCCCCTTGTTTGGAATCTCGGCATCATTGAAGCAGTATATCCTGGTAAGGATGGACTTGTTCGAGTCGTCGACGTCAAGACTAAAGGAGGTGTATACAGAAGACCAGTCGTCAAGATCGTACCACTTCCCATCGAAGATAATTTTGAACAATAGTTTAGTGTTTAGTGCAGTTTAGTGTCATTATAACAATTTGCAGTTATATAGTGATCAAGTTTAATCACGTCACAGAGAAGTACAGTATATTATTATTTTGGTCTATTGTACGACCAAGAGGGGGGAGATGTCACATCAAGAACACAGCGCTTAGCGCGCATAGCAACATGCATTTGTTTTCTTTATACGCACGCCAGTAAGAACGTTGCGCCAGTCAGGCGAGAGCGCGCGAACAGTGTGGCTGCTCGGACGTTTTATGCAAAAGCAGCTCCGGTGTGCATTGCGATATATACCATAATATATTTGTTATTTGTAGTACTCGTGGTAGTGAATAAAACATCAAAAAAACAAACATAGACATTTGTTGAATCCTTTGGACTTGAACACCGCTTATCGTCTACGTGGTTGAGCACAGTTTCTTTGCACCAGCCTGACGCTGGGATGCCTTAGCTCCTTCTAGTTCGCCTTACTTTTAGGCACTATTTTACATTATGAGTAGTTCGTATTTGGTGTAATAAGTTTAACATAAGTCTTAACATAATTAGCTATTTTCTCTGGAAAATGTAAAGAATGAAGAACACTTACAAGATGAAATACTTCTTAAATTCTGTTTCTAGAATATTCCAAACCTCTCTGTTTCTCCCACTCATTTTTTCTGGCGCCGTTACAGCTGCTACGATACAGAATTCCAGCTCCACTCTGTGTCCGAGTGACTACTTTTTGATCCACTCACGTATATACGGAACAATATGGCGTTTACGTCTGCTTCTGTTGATATGTTGTTGTCGTATATTTCTTGTAATGAAGTGGAAATTCACTCACGTAGGAGTCGAAGCGATAGAGATGCTGTTACTGCTGCCACTATACAGAATTCTAACTTTACTAGTGACTTTTTGATCGTCCCCCGTATATACGGAACAAGACTGCCTTTACGTCTGCTTCTCTTGGTATGTTGTTATCGTGCATTTCTTGTAATGAAGTGGAAATTCACTCACGTAGGAGTCAAAGCGATAGAGACGTGGCTCTTTCACACCGGTGCGGAGTCAGTTTATCTGCTTTGCGAAATTCGCATACAATGAAGCAGAAGGGCCTGTTGGTAATGGCGAGAATCTGCCTTGAATCTTAATTGGCTATCTTTGTTTAACGTTTGAAGGGAAGAATGCGAGTGTCGGATGCCTGCTCAAGGACACACCGGGATGGAAGATGCCTCGCATATTTTCGGTTGGCGTCGTGTTATATGTTGAGCGGTGGACGTGACAGCCGAACAGCTGGCACGTTTATAGCCTCTTGGGCCATGTATAATTAGGCGTGGGATGTACACGTATATGTATTTATTACTCCCCTGCGCACTAAAACAGAACAAGTCGACCACTGTTAACAGAGATCCACACCGCTCGCCGTAATTACTTAGGAATTCTTTACGTCTTGCCTAATTCAACGATGTTCAAGTATCGAAGAGCTGGTTATAGACCTCTTGGTAGGGTAGAAATGGACGTGAAAGTTTACCTGTTACCCCCCCACCCAAGTGTTATTCGTTATGAAAATCGTATTTTTATTGTATGTACGCGTTGCGTGCATTGTATACCCTGTACCAGCTATCTGTAGACCAGGCGAACGAGAACAAGTCTCTGCGCAAGTAGTGACGCGAGACGGCTCCACCAATGAACAGTGAGAGAAACGGGATTGCGTAATGAGCAGGGCTCGGAAGTTGAAGCCCTATAAATTGCCAAAAAAAGAGACCTAAAAATATCCAAAAAAGGACCTAAAAACTGAAAAAGGACGTATAAATGTGATCCAAATTAATTAATAAAAAAATAAAAAATTCTGGTGGTATGGAACACACAGTGCGAAAAAAGTATATGAATGAAATGCATCTTCTTTCAGACATCATATATTTTTTAGATTAACATAATTTGAAAAATCATATTTGGCCTAACCACACTAGGGTTATTCTACAGAAATAGGACTTCGGAAATCTTACCTGAGTTGGCATTGCAGTATATCAGAAGAGTCATCTCCAGCGCGAGCTTCCAGACAAGTTATGGTTAAAGGACCTTGTACCGTACCTGCTTCAGTCGTCCAAAAAGGTTTTTCTCTCGTTTCAGGGATGGTTCAAATATATTTTTTTATTTCTTTACTACGAGGGTCACTATTTATATTTTGAGCCCAACAATGAAAAAACAGGAATTTGGCATTGAAAACTGCGTTATTGTTTTTCGAAGTATTCTCCTTTATGGTCAATACACTTTTGCATTCGTTCGAACCATTTGTCAAAGCAGTTTTTCCAATCTTCTTGAGACACCTCCATAATATGGTTTTTGAACGCATCAACGGCGTCTTCCGCCGACGAAAATCGTTGTCCACGCAATTTATTCTTGACATTCGGGAACAAGAAGAAGTCGTTGGGTGCCAAATCAGGACTGTACGGCGGATGACCCATCAATTCGATTTTTTGACTGTTCATAAAGTCTGTTGTTAGACGAGATGTGTGACAGCTGGCATTGTCTTGATGAAGAATGATCCGACGGCGTTTGTTTGTTTTCCGTATTTGACCGAAGACCTCTGGCAAACAAATTGTTGTGTACCATTCAGAGTTGACCGTTCTACGTTCCTCTAAAGGCACAGTTGCCACATGACCAGTTTTCCCGAAAAAACAGGCGACCATTTGTTTCGATGTGCTTCGAGCGCGAACAACTTATGTTGAATTGGGTTCATCTTGAAACACCCATACAGTCGACTGCTGTTTACGTTCCGGCTCATATGCATATATCCATGATTCGTCACCTGTTACAATCTTATATACGTCTTTTGAAGCACCACGATTGTATTTATTGAGCATTTGTTTGCACCAATTGACGCGAGCGTCTTTTTGAGTTTTTGTCAAATTGTGTGGGATCCAACGAGAACATACCTTTCTCACAGCTAAATGATCATGTAATATTTTATATATGCTGGTGGAACTAATGCCTATGGTTGCCTCATTCTCACAGTATGTCACATGACGATCTTGCAGTATTAGGTTTTGCACAGCATCTATGTTTTCTTGAACAACAACTGATTTTGGACGACCTTCGCGAATCTCGACGGTGAGCGAATGGCGGCCACGATTAAATTCGTTATACCAGCGTTTCACAGTGGCAAAGGATGGGGCTTCATCGCCAAACGTGGAAGTAAGTTGATCGATGCACTCTTGTCTTGATAATCCACGTGGAAAATCGTAAAAAATCATCGCACGAATATGTTCACGAGTTAATTCCATTTTATTGTTGTCGCGCAATCTCCAAGGCATCATAAACAACACAAATGAAGCTATTGACAAAACATTTGAAGTACGTTATGGTCAATAATGCCAGACGATTCCGTGCAAACGTCAAATCACGCCTAACTTCAATCAGTGTTGCCAAGGCTCAAAATATAAATAGTGGCCCTCGTACAGAAAGGATGTTTAAGAGGTGATGAACTAATGATGATTCGAATTGAGAATGGGCATAAAAACTTAGTCGAAAGAAGGCGAAGTTGCAAAAAAAAAGCCGTTAAGACCTAAAAAAAAAGGCTAAGAAAGGACCAATAAGCCAAAAAAGGCAAAAAAGGACAAATAATACGCACCTTTTTGTGGCCTACAATGACCCAAAATGAACATATATTATGTTGGGCCTCGTCTTCGATAAAAAAAAAGATTTTTCGTCAACTTCCGATCCCTAGTAATAAGAGAATGGAGTTACCCGATTTCCCATCTTCTCTCTGGAAGCGTTGCAAACTTTTGAAAGCGACAATACCGTACGCACATGGCAAACGGACCGTATTTTTGTCTCCAGGTCCGTACGATTGGTTTAAGAATTTCTTAGGGAAATATTAGGGATAAAACTGCAAGAGCAAATTTTGACAAGCCGTGCATTTAGCGTACGGACTAAAGTCTGGACCGTAAGGTTGGCAACACTGCGCTTTCACCACTCAATTTCCCTCAGTCCTCTGCCGCTATGCGCGGCCCTGCTCCACAGTTAGCTGGGACGGGGTATAGAAGCATTTCTCTGGTAGTCTACCTTAGTTACAAGCATAAAAACATTGTTTTTTGTTGTGACGTTTCACAACACACTCTCTCTTCATCAGACATTTATTTTTAGTTTGATATAGTAGGCCACCATCTATAAAATTTAATGTAAAGGAAAACAGCAAGAATCCCTGTAAAGAGATGATGATTTTGAATTGCCTGATGATACTTGGGATTTATAGTTTAAAAGTTGTGATAACAATTTTCATATAAAATAATAATATAACAGACTGCTTGCTTCCAGTTAAGTTGCTATGCTACAACAATTTAACATTGACGAGATCCATTGTATAACTGATTATTATTTTTTGTTAAGAATTTTTAACCATTGTTATAACTGTATCTAATCATACTAAAAATAAACTTCTGATGAAGGGAGCGTGTTTTGTCCTGAAACGTCACAACAAAAAACAATGTTTTTATGCGTGTAATAACCGGAGACTACAAGAGAAGTAATTGGTAAAGATTACTGCTGCATGCAACTTCTATTAATCCATGTGTTTTCAAAGTTTAGAGTGTAGGGGAGAGCGGGGCAAGTTGATACAATTTGAGAGTTTGATTTTTTTTCTTTTCTAAGTTGCTAGCAAGAAAATAAAACATGTTACTACTCGGTAGCTTAACTCTTTACCTGTATAAAAAGCACATAAAAATTTCACATATATAATTTGTAAACTGACGAGAACCTAATTAGTAACGCAGGACGCAACGTCTCAACTTGCCCCACGACGGGGCAAGTTGATACTGGTATGGGGCAAGTTAATACTAATTTGAAGTAGGTTGATAACGATGTTACATAGTTTGATTAAATAAAGCAAAATACAAGAAAGTAATTTTCAATTAAAGTTCAGTATTCAGGAAAAGTATACAAACATGAACAAAATATCGTATCATGATGGATAGCCTACATTCAGTCAGTCACTATCACTTTCTGTTATGCACATATCTGATGGCTCAGTCGGTAACGCGTCTGACTACCATGCTAAAGGTCCCGGGTTCGATCCCCGGTCGGTTCAAATCCGGGAACTTTTCTAACGATGGAAGTGGCCCCGGCGCCCACCCAGCGTCGTATAACATGGGTACCGGGGGGTAAAGGCGGTCAGGGGCGTGATGCTGATCACATCACCCCCACTCACGACCGGATCAAGAAAGTGTGGGGCGTTACCCCCACACCCCCTATACGCCTTCATGGCGTGGTGCTATGCACAGGGGAGCACTTTACCTTTTTTTTTTACATATCTGATTTACATTGAACACAGGTGTACATAGAACTATCGTATCCGCATTTTAAGTGAGCCCATCTTCTGCAGGAAATGCATTGTATCCATTTTTGACCAGGCTTAGAAGCTGAAAATGGTTCGAGGCACATTAGACACAAGCTGTCTTCATCTTCTGACTCTTGACTCTGAATTATTATTCTTCAAATATTTCCTGTTTGGTATTTCCTTCTTTTTATCTTAACTTTCATGTATTTCTTGCATTTTTCTGACACCCCCCCCCCCCCTCGATTTAAAATTTCATGGAAATAAAAATACATTTCGTAAAGTTTTCTTGCTCGCGTCGCTCGCAATGTCTGATTTTCTTACAGTCTCGTCAAGTTCAGGGCCGTAACTAGGGGCGGCGGGAGCAGAACGATCTAAATGAAAATATTGTGAAAGAGAATACCATGGCGCCCCGTGAAATTATTTGCGCCTTATTAAATCAATATTGTTTTCGGTTTGCAAAAAAATTGGATTTCAAAATTTGGATCGCTCTCAATATCATTCTTTTCTGTAATGTTGTAAATTACCAGAGAGAGAAGTAAGACTAACTATGTACTTCAGACTTGCTGCTAAACAGTTTTGTCTTAAATACATGTACAATCGTTTTGAAGAAAAGGAAGGCGCACGTGGGTGGCATTGTGAGAGACGATTGATATCATTTTTACTGCTGGTTTGTTATGAGGTGGATGAATTGAATATGGTATTTAAATAATATATGTTATATATGTGTGTATTAAAGAAACTTTGAATACGTACACGATTTAGTGTTAACACGTTCCATATGTATTTTCTTATGTACGTCGCTCCATGTTGCACATGGACTTTTGACTCACCCTGTAAATAAGACAAATAAATAAATAAAACTAGAAGGAAACCTCAAATCATTTTGGTACTAGTTTACTATCCTTCGGACAGATTTCTTCATTTCTACAGAAGAAACTACTTACCGTAATAAGTTCCTGTAGTATTGTCTAACATCGGGAAGGTGTTTTGTTGTGTGAAATTCAGGTAAGTTTTCCGTATCCTGGAAACGGATTTCTTCAAATTTAAAAGTTTGGGGCTCATTTGTGGGCAGGTGACTCCGGCCAATTTCTAACATGCCTTTAACAGGGAGTCTATAGAGGGAGCGGAGCGGAGGCGGGGCCGCGTTAGCGGTTGGGGGCTGTAGGTCAAATTTCCCACCGATTCCGGGATGGATAGCCCCAAAAACCATTTGCGGAATGTTCCGCGAAGCAGATAGGTAAGTACGAATGTCAAAAATTGACGAAACTAAGAAGTTATAGGTGTCCGAAGGATAGTAAACTGTTACCATAATTGTGCCTCCCCGATGGCGCAGTTGTAGCGTCGTTGCCTTGTAATCAAGGGGTCCCGGGTTCGATACCCGGTGGAGGCACATAGTGGTTCGGATCCCACTTTAAACTGTAGGTCCAGTCCCGATTAGCCTTACTGTGCATAAAGTGGACTTAAAACATCAATCCAATCCAATGTTACCATAATTTTCAGTGCTTCTATTGTATTTTATCTATTTTGGAAACTCCAGTTCATTAACGTCCACGTTGCATGAATACATAAGTAATGATCATAGTGCCTGTACTCCAAGAGGTTTTTCAACGCATCTTTGCATGGATATTAGGATTATTTAGTGGATATAATTAATCCATCCCGTGCCGTAAACGCAGCTGTAACACATTCGTGTATGACGTGCTGTTCCATGTGCGAATTCGATATTTCCAATCGACATTTAGGCGGTCGAGACGAGAACTTGCTTTCAAGTGTTCCGCCGTCGCATTGACCAGAGGCGCGTATTAATACCTGGCGCACACTCTCAGCCTCTTTACAACCCCATTCCGCGGTGGCATAATGATGGACAGGCGTTTTCCGAGAGAGCAAGAGCCGAGGCAAAGGTTCCTCGGCTGCCGACGGCCTCTTCATGGCTTGTATAATTCGATGCGTAACTCGGTTGCTGGTTGAACGTTTGTGTGGTAATAGAGGCTCAAATAGGGAGAACCGGTTCTCTATGACATCAAAGCCAGGGTCGTCCATTTTCTCATCCATCACCCTTATAATGACGAGCAATGCTTTTCAATGTTGGCTCCCCCCTCTTTTCATGTTCTTTCTTTTATCTACGCCCTACTCTTCTCTACTTCATCCCGGTTTTCCTTTTTCTTCTCGCTTTCGTACGCTGCCAGTGTAGCCACCAAGGTGTAATTTCGCAAGAGCTCGTAATTTTTTGCAGTGTAGTTCCTATGCACATTTTCTGCATTTCTTCTGGATATTTCAAATTTAGCATGTAAACATCAAGGTATATACGATATGTGAACGTATCTATCGCTGTTTGGTAGAAACCTCAAAATAAATATTTTTTATTAAATATCTTTGGGTTTGGGCCCCTAAGCTTTCCTTTCTTTTGAGCCCTGTCGACATTAATAATATAATTGTTAACAGTTTAGGCCAAGGCAAAGATGGAGGGATAACGTTGAGATGGACCTAAAGGAAATCGGAAAAGATTGGATTGATCTTGCCCAGGATGGGAAAAGATATGAGTCTTGTGTTGCTGCAGCCATAAACCTTCAAGTTTAAAGAGGCTAGAGAGTTAGCTAGCTTATTATTGAAGACATTGATCTTGCTCAGGATAGGGACAGATGGAGGGCTTGTGTTGCTGCAGCCATAAACCTTCGGGTTTAAGAGAGCTAGAGAGTTAGTTAGCTAATTATTCAATACATTGATTTTGCCCAGGATAGAACAGATGGAAGGATTGTGTTGCTGCAGCCATAAACCTTTGGGTTTAAGAAGGCTAGAGAGTTAGTTAGTTACTATTATTAACAGCTTTGTTGTCATGGTGCTTCATTTCCACTAATTGCATGCTCTGTATTAATAACACTTGTAAAGTTTAAAACATAGGCACATATGATTATAAGTTATTCATTAAACTTTGTTTACGTTTGAAGCAGAAATTTCGTAAAGACCTACCTATTATTTTTTAAAAGGTCCTATTTATAGTCACTTTGGTTCTAAAGATACCCTTACACGCCTTAACCCGAACGTACACCTCCAGAGTGAAAATTCTACATAAGCCCCTGTTATGTGCCAACTTTTTTCGGAACAGAAGTAACGATGCAATGATGTCAAATTATTAGTAAAGTTATTATATCTGTACATACAGCTATTGTAGAAATATGTTGTGGAAACTTTCCCATACAGTGTTGGAGCAAAATCTTAGGTTTCTTTTTGCTCGATTTATAAAAGTACAACTTGTCCCTGTGAGGTGGAGGTAGGGGATCAACACATTGTTTATCTTGACCAATTGAAAGTGTGTGGCTCTCTGGCTGTCTTTCTTCATGCTTGTTTGTGAGGCAAGTGATCCGGGTACATTCTCCATTTTGGTTTCCGTGAGACAACTACAGCAGAAAGTTTCCTGCGTAGAAATTCAAACCGGATGACCCCACGTACTGGAAAGGTTTTGGTGCTGAAGCAGGGTTGGCATGTTTAAAACAAAAGTGTTTAAAAACACATGGCCTTTTTTTTTAAAAAAAAAAAAATATATATACACATGTTTAAAACATTTCAAACAGTGTTTTAAGCATGCTTTTTTAGACTTATTTAAAACACATTTTGTTATTTTCGGGTTTTGTAACTTTGTCTTCTCATTCATACCGTGTCATTTTGTTTACTGCACACAGAAATATGTTCAGTGGCTGAAAATGTATATTCATTTAACAAAGAAACTTGTAGTGATGAGTACCCGTGGTCCGCTGTGAAACTCCTGTCTATATATTTTTTTACAAGTAGCTATAGCTATTTGAAAAAAAATTAAAATTGAATATTATATGGATGAAATAGTTTTGTTCCTCACTTAATGCATTGCATAATTGTTAATGTCAATATTTTGTTGCATTCTCAAAAAAAGTATTTAAAGAAATAGAGTAAACCTATGAGAGTAGATAGAGTGGAGCCTGGGAACTGTGCATTAGTTGAAGATTCTTGAACAGCCCCCATGTGAGATTAAAGAGTAACAAAAATAAGTATGTTAAGAAGTTAATCAGGCGTTTACTTTATAATTAGGAACATAGTCCTTCCTTGGATTATTAACAGATTACCTATTAATAATTATTCTTAGAATATAACTTTGCAGTTACAGCAAACAAAAGCTATGGCGTATCAATAAATAATCTGACAGATATCCGTTTGATGTCACCGAATAAGTTGTAAACTAATCTCGGATACATTGTCTCGTCTCGACTTCACACGGGTCTGTCTCGGTCTCGTCTTGGCTAGGATGGTCACAAAATCCGGATTCCGGATTATAAACTATCCGATATCGTTTCTGATGCAACAGATAATTCGGATAATTAGGATATCCAGATAATGCGAATATCCGGATAGTAGGTACGGGTGTATCTGGATAGTACAGACTTGATGAAGGATTTGTAGGAAATCCGTACAGTGAAATACGAACATATGTCGATAGCCCGTGAAGCGGATAAACTGTAAAAATGTCCGGATAATGCACAGATTCGGATATCCGGTCATTACGGATAATGTGAATGGGCCTTCCCGATGGCGTAGTGGTAACGTCGTTGCCTTGTTATCAAGGGGTCTCAGGATCTATGCCCAGTGGAGGCACATAGTGGTTCGGGCTCCACTTTATTCTGTAGGTCCAGTCCCGATCAAGGGCGCCTGCAGGGAGGGGCCAGGGGGGCACTTGCCTCCCTGAGATTTCTGGAAAGAGTTAATGTAGTTGGAATGGTGGAATTGTGGCGATATTTTATAAGAAGAAATGTTGTTTTCTGTAACTTACAGGCCGTAAGTTACCGCAACTATTATTATTATTTGAAATAGATTTACATTTAATCTTATAGTCTTCTAGCTGATTGCCCGGCGTTGCCCGGGTATTTTTTATTCCAATCTTCTATTAGACAGAAAAATAATGAATTTTAACTAGAGTGTAAAATGAACTTGGAGTTGAACGGCATTGGGAGTGTCACTATTCATCTTAGCAACCCCGAAAACTATGGATTCCACACTAATATCGGTCGTTTTCGATTATTTTTACATGTCCCCTTCCCACCCCCATCCCTACGGGTGCCAGGGGTGTCGTACCCCCACAGTATTGCTTTCCATATCGCAAGTGATATGTATACCAAGTTTGGTTGAAATCGCTCCAGGCGTTCGAGAGTTTTGGCGGAACAAACACACACACATACATCCATTTTTATATATTAGATTTTACACTAACTATAAGAAACAGCTTTTTGTCAATATACCTATACAGTTATGCAAATTGTATATAGATATAATAGTAGTAAAATAAATAATAGCAACAATAAAAGCAGTAATAATAGCAATAATAATAATAATTTACAAGTTTCTATGACCCTGCTTTCCTGAGAAAAATTTCTGTGGGTGCCCTTGGTCCCATCAGCCTTTCTGTGAACATAGCTGACTTAAAACACCAAATTAATACACCAAATGGGATAATGTGAATATCTGGTTATTTGAAATTCTGATAGAAATTTATCCAATATCCGGATTTAGCCACGAAGCAAAGTCCCTGCTAGGAGCTGGCCACACTGGAGGTCGGTATCACCGTGGCTCTCCGCCGGCGTTTCGCCTGTTGTGTTATTCTCGCCCGAGGCGGTCTTTTGTTTTACCAAGTGGAGGTACCGGGGCAGCGTGACTTCATGCCACGTTGAGCGCCGGGAGATATTTGCCGGGGGAGGGAAAGGGCGGGCTGCCCGATTCGTCTTGACACCTCCACGTCCCCACCTGTCGGCATCCTCTCCTTCCGCGGCGGGAACGAGTGCACGTTCATTGTTTAGTTATTGTGGCCGCATTGATTGTGATAGGAAAGAGTTCTGGGCCATTTCTGAACATACTTTTGAGTTCGTTTATTCTGTGTGTCTCAGCCGTTCGTTTATTTTCGGGAGCTTATAGAATTCATATGTTCAACAATTTTCGAACTT
This sequence comes from Lepisma saccharinum, assembly GCF_977018435.1. NCBI lineage: Eukaryota > Metazoa > Arthropoda > Insecta > Zygentoma > Lepismatidae > Lepisma > Lepisma saccharinum. The sequence continues at coordinate 29,343,956 of NC_139250.1, forward strand.
ACCTGCCACTATAAGAAATATGACTTCCCTTCATGGTTATTTTGTGCCACACACATGAGAAATTATGATCTACCGACTTTATTGTAATATAACATGGAACTACCGGATTTATTGTAACATAACATGGAAACTACCGGATTTAATGTAACATAACGTGGAAACTACCGGATTTATTGTAATATAACATGGAAACTACCGGATTTATTGTAATATAACATGGAAACTACCGGATTTATTGTAATATAACATGAAAACTACCGGATATATTGTAATATAACATGGAAACTACCGGATATATTGTAATATAACGTGGAAACTACCGGATTTATTGTAATATAACATGAAAACTACCGGATATATTGTAATATAACATGGAAACTACCGGATTTATGTAATATAACGTGGAAACTACCGGATATATTGTAATATAATATGGAAACTACCGGATATATTGTAATATAACATGGAAACTACCGGATTTATTGTAACATAACGTGGAAACTACCGGATTTATTGTAATATAACATGGAAACTACCGGATTTATTGTAATATAACGTGGAAACTACCGGATTTATTGTAATATAACGTGGAAACTACCGGATTTATGTAATATAACGTGAAAACTACCGGATTTATTGTAATATAACGTGAAAACTACCGGATATATTGTAATATAACATGGAAACTACCGGATATATTGTAATATAACATGGAAACTACCGGATTTATTGTAATATAACATGAAAACTACCGGATATATTGTAATATAACATGGAAACTACCGGATTTATTGTAACATAACGTGGAAACTACCGGATTTATTGTAATATAACATGGAAACTACCGGATTTATTGTAATATAACATGAAAACTACCGGATATATTGTAATATAACATGAAAACTACCGGATATATTGTAATATAACGTGAAAACTACCGGATTTATTGTAATATAACGTGGAAACTACCGGATTTATTGTAATATAACGTGGAAACTACCGGATTTATTGTAATATAACGTGGAAACTACCCGATTTATTGTAATATAACGTGGAAACTACCGGATTTATTGTAATATAACGTGAAAACTACCGGATTTATTGTAATATAACGTGGAAACTACCGGATTTATTAAAATATAACATGGAAACTACCGGATTTATTGTAATATAACATGTAATATATTGTAATATAACATGGAAACTACCGGATTTATTGTAATATAACATGGAAACTACTAATCTGGAAGCAAAAATGGTAATAAACAAATAGAAAGAGTCTTTTATTGAAAATAGTTTTTGAATCATTAATTACATTTGGAATTGTAGAACAGAAGCTGTAGTGGATTTAATAAACGACTAAGAAGTACGCAAATCCGAAAAGAAATCAATGTCGATTATGAACACTTGAAGGATGCAGAAATGGGTGGTTAAATTATTAATATTTAGAAAAAGCAACAAATTAATTTGAAATTGGTTGAAATGGTATGGACTGGCCCCTGTCCCAGAAGATAGTCGCAAGATCCCGGCTCTCCCGTGTGGCTATCAGACGCTCTACCGCCTGGACCACCGCGGGTCCTAGATTTTCACATGTTTCCATATATGACTAAACGTCTACAACTATACTCCATGAGGCGTAAAAAAAGATCGCTTCGCGGGTTTGCAGCAGACGACAATATAGGGTGTGTCTGTGAGAACCAATCAGGTCCGCGAATGAGCGAGCCCGGTTGCCACAGCTAGCTCGCTGCACCCTCTGCCTCTTGCTACCTCGGCCTGTTTGTTCGGCTGAGGAGCAGACGACACGAGAGTATCGGCAACAGTGTCCGAGCGAAGTCTGCTATTAGCCCGCGAAGCGCTCTTGCTAAGGCCTCCTGCAGTATAGTCGAGATTCTAAGGCAGCAGGCCCGAGACTCGTCTCCATTTTTTTAATATATATGTCTCGTTCTTACTCTCGTCTCGGAAAGTAACGAAGAGCCTGGTATCATTCTCGTTTCGATTTTGTTTAAAGTGTTCTCAGTCGTCTAGGAATAATCTCTAGTCCAATGGCGTCACGATGCCCGCCTTTCTTTTCTCAGGAATTTCTCTTTCTGCGTTTCTGGAGAGAATCAGGATGATGGGCTTATCGCATGCCGTGGCGCAGTAAAGAATTTCACTTGGAATTAACCCGCCCGGTGGCAACAATATATATCTGTTGTGGTACAAGCGGGGGGAATGCGCCAGGTGCGAAGGAGCGTGAAAATTGTAGCTTCTTATGAGCATCGGAAACGACTATTCTGAATCAAACGTCTTGGTTAATTCTTCACCTTTTGTATCTGCGAATTGTTGCAGTTCCTCATTTAGAGAAACAAGAGTTTCTTTATGATTTTTTTAATGCATTTTAATAACCTAACTGCTCATTTTCTATCGCTTTATCCTTGCTATTTTGGCGCACATAACGTACAGTCAGCGGCAATAAAAATGGTACACCTCAATCCTGAAATGCTCTCTTCCCAACAAGGCGTTATGTGTGTTGCCTACCTCTGCAAATTTTCAATGACAATACACAACCACTTCCAGGGCAGCGAGTATTTCAGGATCATGGTGTCCCGTTTTTATTGCCGGTGGGTGTACAATATGTTGTGTACAGTCCGGCCAAGGAGGACGAAACTACCTGGAAAGGACGATTCCAAACGCGAGAGGGGGAGCAGGGATGAGCACTCGCTGAACTACCCTGTGGTATTTCGCTTGTGTGGGTTCGCTTGTTGTGTTAATTACCGCTTTCTGTGTTGTGTTTGTGATTTGTGATGGCTCTTACAATTGGCAACAAACCGTTTCGAAGTGGAATGAGGAAAATTGGGACGTTTTGGCCCCTGTTGCACATTCTACAAAACACCCTCGTTTTGCTAGAAAATATCACAAGCCATTCAGTTACTACATTTATACTTATAATACTATATACAACAATAGTATTATCATTAAATACTATCCTGATTAATGTTGTGTACCTTTGTGCTAATTATAATATTTACTATGAAGATCAATTTAATTGAATGATCTAAATAAAGATACTGGTTTACAAACAAGTTTATCTACTAATGTGACGATATGAATACTTTCCTGATATGTTCTGTTTGCTGATATAGTATATGACTGGCTTCTATATAACCCTTACATAATTCGTAAACATCTCTGTATGTATTTTGGCGGCAATGTTACTACGTTGAAACTTCATTGCTGTTTCTACAGCAGACGATTTTCAAGGAACCCGCTTCCTGTCCAAAGCTCCGTCACCCCTATTTAGCCACTGAACGCGTCCGGTTGGCGCATGCGCACTTCCGTCCATGGTCTCGGCTAAGGCAGCCAGACAGTATGATATCGGTGAAGAATCATGGGTCTCAGCGCCTCTAAATCCATAATAATTGAAAAGCAATAATGCGTAACGTTCAGACAAGCTTAGTACAGTGGCGTGCCCAAGGAGGGAGGTTGGTGGGGGTTATGACCCCACATTTGGCCCATTGTTTCGAAAGAAAAAAACAGGACAAAGGCAGGAAAAGATGACAGAACGAGGGCTGACTACTAAAAATATACACATATATGTAACCACCTCCTTACGAAATTCATGGACACGTGAATGGCTTAGTAACATGGATTACAGCAATGCGACACTTGGTTACAGTTAAATAAATGTCATGGCTACATACCGGAAGCCTCGCTTCGTCAAAATGTTCATTGGACCAGAAATTTTCGTAACAAAGACATCTGGGAACAAAGGTGGTAGGATTTCAGTCGTTCTGCTGTCCCCTGCCCCCAGATCAAGCAGAGTCTCCCTTCCAGTCTGGGTCAAGCGACAACATTGCTAATTTGCTACACGTTCATTGCATCAAAGCTGTTTTTAAAGGTAACAGTATCGATCAGAATTCGAACAACTTTTAACCATTGTAAATATCATCGACTTGTACTAATTTTTTTTTGCACAGCAATGATCTCAATAAGTCTAAAACAATAGTCACTATTACATTGATTTTACTCTGTGCAATCTCTTGTTTGCCAGTGAAAAATAAACCTTGCTTTTAAACTTGCCGACTACTTGCATAAACGTAAATTAGGTTAATCGCGACACTGTGGATTGATTATGAATAGAGGCACATATTTTTGGTAAATAAAGCAAAATTTCGGTATAAAAACAGTCAATTTCGGGTTCAAAAGCGGTAAATAAAATTAAATTTTTGTTTTAAAAATGTGAATATAATCCCCAAAACTACACTATTACACAAAATAAACATATCCCTTCTAATAGCACATTAAATCATTACCAGAATATTAAGTTTATTTCTGTATAAAGGGGTCCATTTTTGCTTCTCAAATATTTAGAGCAGAATTGATCAATTTTCCATGAATTGCATAACTCACAGGATACTTCAGACTTCAGAAAGTGTCACGTCTGTATATAAACGATAAATTTCGTGTTTAAAAGTCTATTTCGCATTTTGCAGTTCATTTCGCATTATTTAGTGACAAAACAGGGTAGGAAAATGCACCTCACACCTTTCAGAAACATGAAAAATTAACATTACAATGTGTTATTTCACATTTCGTGTTTTCGTCAAAAACTAAATATGTATGCCTCTAATGATGAAGTTGTAGATGGGACTAATACCACGATATCCGGTATTCGATCCAAGGGCCTGTGGCTCCGTAGCGTGTTACGGTAACCACTCCACAGCCCCATGGAATGAGGCGGCATTGGAAGGTAAGGTAAAGTTTCCCTTGTGCATTGCCACGGAGACACGTAGGGACATGTGGAGGTAGGGGCCACTACACATTCGCAATCTTGACCATTTTGTGTGGAGGTGGTGTCAGTACTACGCTCCGACCTCCTTAACCCCCCAGGAAAAAATACGATCTTAAGACGTCCACCTCGGGAATCGAACCCGGGTCTCCCACGTGGCAGTCAGACGGCTTACCGCCAACCTACATGGCGAAGTGGTTAGCACAGCCCGCTACGACACCATGGGTTCGAATCCCGGCCTGGTGTCCTTTGTGAGTGCCCATCAATTTAATATCATCGCTCATCCTCACCGTCGCGATTAACCAAAAGTGGAAGAAAACCTACGTAAAATATCTGAATCCAATCAAAGATGGCACCACCGCGGCTCCCAAAATGATATGAATAAAATCAAACCCTTAGGAACCCATCTATTGGCAATTGTTTAAAAACCCCGGCTGAGGTTCGTCTTTTACAGGTTTTACTGTATGCATTTTGTTCTCTTTGTGCGGACGGCGTTGTCGGCGAAGTAACGAGGCCTCCTTCCTCCACCGGGATGCGTTAATATGTAGAGATGGAGGAGCGTGATGCGGCCCGGCACAAAAAGAGGGGGAAGGCACGCCTGGATAGTAAAAGCCAACGATTTATTACGAAGCATTAGCGGAGACTCAATCCAGAGATAGAGCTCTCGCCCCGGCCACCTTGAGGGGTAATTAGACCGATGAAAGCTTTTCGGGTTATTGAAACTCGTGACTCGGGCTAATCAGGCAAAAGTAGCCTCTCCTCGTCCTTTGTCTTACGTCTTAATTTGAGAAATTGGCCAAGACTGATCATGGCTGGCGCTGGGCTACGAGATAAAGCCACGACTACGGTCCATTCCTTCACTGTTCCACTTCTCCTCTGGGAGCGCTCCTCGGGCACCTGCTCGGGCTCTTAACTTCTTTTTTTCGTCCCCTCCTCCTCCGTGACGTCATCATGAGCGTTCCGTTCTAATACATTTAGTGCTGTGTTAAGGAGATGTATTGCTTGGTGAGGCGGAATTCATCAGTGAACGAGGTAGATGCTGTTTTCCCTAATAAACACTGGAGATCAGTGTTTCATAACCTGGTGGCGAATTTTCTTTTTCCAGTCAACTTGTGAATGCGGTTTCATTTTTTTTTCTTGCTCTCTGATTGGCTGTTGGAAAGTTACGGTGCTGTGATTGTGAGAATGTCTTTATTTCCTATTTTTAGCGCAAATTTGCTGCTATCTAATCTAATCTAACCTTACCTTACCTTACCTTACCTTACCTAACCTAACCTAACCTAACCTAACCTAACGTATAACACAAACAAGATATTCTCACAATTACAGCACCGTAACTTTCCAACAGCCGATCAGAGAGCAAGAAATGAAACCCCATTCACAAGCTGACTGGAAAGAGAAAATGCGCAACCTGGTGTCCCGCCTTTATAAAGATGCAAACTCGTTGCAACCCCACCGAGCTCAGTGGCGGAGTGGTTAGCACAGCGTGCTAGGACGCCAGGGGTCATCGGTTCGAAACCCTTGCTTTGCATGAGTGTTCTTTATTTTGATTGATTGATTTGGTTTATTAAACTTTGATTAATCGCCTAGATGAGGATGAATGATGGCATGATGAAGTCCCAGAACCCACCAATATGTGCCTTCATCAATAAAATCGAACCCGGGACCCCTTGATTACAGTTACCACCACGCCATCGTGGAGTCACTCCACGTTTCCTTGCTTTTCCAGGCTTTCGAAGTCATTGGAAACTGAAAATTGCTTCATATCAAACTTACGCCAATGATATCTACCAAAGTTTTACCTTACGTTTTAAACAAACCCATAACAGGATTCGATGATAAAGGCCTTCCACTCCACAACTCTTAAGGCTATTAAGATGGGTCTCCATTATTCATCGTAGCTGAATTTGCTTGCACCAGAAGAGCCAAAGTGAAGAATGGTGCATTCAAACAGATTATCAAAACACTCCCAGTCGTTCAACCGCAATGACTTGCATAAGCTTCCCTCCATATTTCGCAAATCACACGAAAGGTAAACACTAACACTTAAACTACGCACGCTAAGGAAATTACCGATAACAGATGGCGCTAGTGATTAATTTATGTTCTCCATCCGGTACCAGATGGTCAGCAAATTCGCATGCATTAAGACGCACAAAACGCAGATGCGATATTGATTGGTAAAAAAAAGTAGAGTGCTTGGCACACGCTGCATATATATTTTTTTCCATCTAGCAGAAATGTACCATTATAGCTAAGAACGTATCTGTGATGCAATATAACGCGGTGGTATTTTTTTACAACTTGTACGTTGTGGCGGAGGGTTACGGCATCGGGCTACGGAGTGGTTACGACAGCGGGCTACAATACTAGGCACACCGGGTTTGAATCCCCGCCTAGGCGTTGGTCTTCTTTGTGAGAGCCCTTCATCAAATCAGCACTCATCCTCATACTCACGATTAGCCAAACGTTTCAGAAAAGAGACGCTAAATGATAAAAATCAAATCATATTAAATCAAATCGAACCGCTTTCTACGGTAATCTGTTAGAAGTTACCTAAAATTTAACAGTCAGCGTCTTAACTTACAAACAGTCAGTGTGTTAACTTACAAAAAATGCAACGTAACCGTTTTTTAAATTTGAATTTTAAAATTTAACCTTGAAGAAAGATAGATATAAATCAGAGTTCCGTGCTCCATAAATATATTTTGGCGTGTATAAGGGGTGACCTTCTGGCAAGGGACACAAAGGTCAACCCCATTTCTCCGTAGTACTCCCCAGTAACCATGCAGGGTTGGTAAAGGTCCAGGAAAATATAATTTCTAATGGGTTCTATTGCGTTCCTCTGCAGGACCGGAATCTTTTTCTCGCACAATTCGGTCCACGTTGCGTATTATTTCTTTGAAAAAAGGTTCCTGGACCGTATTTAAATTGAGCCGAAAAAAGGTTCCTGGACCGTATTTAAATTGAGCCGAAAAAAGGTTCCTGGACCGTATTTAAATTGAGCCGGAAAAAGGTTCCTGGACCGTATTTAAATTGAGCCGGAAAAAGGTTCCTGGACCGTATTTAAATTGAGCCGGAAAAAGGTTCCTGGACCGTATTTAAATTGAGCCGGAAAAAGGTTCCTGGACCGTATTTAAATTGAGCCGGAAAAAGGTTCCTGGACCGTATTTAAATTGAGCCGGAAAAAGGTTCCTGGACTGTATTTAAATTGAGCCGGAAAAAGGTTCCTGGACCGTATTTAAATTGAGCCGGAAAAAGGTTCCTGGACCGTATTTAAATTGAGCCGGAAAAAGGTTCCTGGACCGTATTTAAATTGAGCCGGAAAAAGGTTCCTGGACCGTATTTAAATTGAGCCGGAAAAAGGTTCCTGGACCGTATTTAAATTGAGCCGGAAAAAGGTTCCTGGACCGTATTTAAATTGAGCCGGAAAAAGGTTCCTGGACCGTATTTAAATTGAGCCGGAAAAAGGTTCCTGGACCGTATTTAAATTGAGCCGGAAAAAGGTTCCTGGACCGCATTTAAATTGAGCCGGAAAAAGGTTCCTGGACCGTATTTAAATTGAGCCGGAAAAAAGGTTGCTGGACCGAATTGAAATACTTTACAGATAAAAAGGTTCTTTACGGTCCAGAACCCATTTAAGCTTGCTGATTTTCTCTCCTGGACCGGAATTGAATTTATTTAAAATTCCTTGATCTTTAACAACCCTGCAAGGAGGCTCTGGGCCAGGATAAGTCTATGTGGAATTGTGTTGTCTTGTGTTTTCTCAATATATGTACTGAGTACCCCTTTAGAGCCTTATCTTTAATAGGGACGGATATTTTAGTCTTCAGGGTCCTCCGATGGCGAAGTGGTTGCGTCGTCGCCTTGTAATCAAGGGATCCCGGGTTCAATGCCCGGTGGAGACACGTAGTGGTTCGGATACTTTAAAACTGTAGGTTAATTCAAGTTCAACTAACTGAATTTATAAAATTACATTAACTAGGGTAACTATAATAATGTTAATCCTTTAAAAACCATCATGGTCTCTTTTTTACCGTACTTTGATGGTAGCGCCGGTTGACATTCTTAGACTGTCATTTCTTCAGGAACTTTTTACAGTGTAATAGTTAGTAATGTTAATTAAAGTTATAATCGACGTGTACCAAGATAAGAAGTCTTTTGAAAGTGGGACAAGGTGCGCACCTTCTAGAATGCTGGAAGAAGCATCGAACTTAGAGCAATAAATTATTTCAAATACCCTGAGAAATGCTTTTGTCGTGCCACATGTGTTCTGTAACTTCCTTAAAAGAATTGTGTACCCTTAAATAGTCTTAATTTGTAGACACCTCTGGGTTGTAGCAACCCTTTGAAACTCAGAATCGTATCCGTGTCTGTACTAGGAATCGTACCGAGACCGAGACGGAATTGTGAAAATCGAGACGAGACCCAGACTTTGTGTACGAGACTTTGGTATGATATTGACAATTTTACACAAACCAATTTAATTTATAAGGCGGCTTGTAAAACTCATATATACTGATTTTTATACATAACTAGCTGATTACCAGGCGTTGCCCGGGTATTTATTTATCCCAATCTTGTATTAGACAGGAAAATAATGTATGCTGACTATAGTGTAAAATGTAACTAATTTTAAATGTGATCATGAATGTCAGCAATTAGCTTAACGACTCCGATAACTATGGATTCGACACTAATCTAGGTTATTATTGGATTTTTATTTATAACCACTCTCTACCTCCCCCTCCCCCGGCCGCATTGGGAGTGTCACGAAAACTATGGATTCCATTCGCAACACAGCCTGAATGTTAGACAACCCGAGAAACATTATCGTTGTGCGGATTGCATAGTCACGGATGTCTGTCGATGCGTAATTTAATATCGGTGGTTCTCTATTATTTTTACATGTCACTCCTTCCCACCCCACCCCTAGGGGTGCCAGGGGTGTCTTACCCCCACAGTATTTCTTTCCAGGTTGCAACGGATACGCGTACCAAGTTTGGTTGAAATCGCTCCAAGCGTTCGAGAGTTATTGCTGAACAAACACACACACACACATACACATATACATCCATTTTTATAAATATAGAAGATTGATATACCCGTTTTTCGAGGTCTTCTAGAGTTAAGAAAAGAAAAGTTGTTTGCCCTATACACGGTGAAAGTTTGTGCATGTCCCGACGTAATCCTGTTTATAGATCAGTGATATTCAAACTTTAATAATGTTTTTCAGAAAGTTTAAAATGTGTTTTAAAAAATCTTCTGCTACATCACTGCATCTCACGTTGGTTGTCCAATCCATTGGTAATGTTATCTCCCGTAATTTTGAATTGGTCCCACACCGTGGCCGTGCGGTGTAAGGCGGAAGCTTTGGGCTCAAGCTACGGGACGGGCGTAGGTTCGAGTCTCCTGTGTATGGGACCGCTGGCCATCCACCATCGCGAGTAAATCGGGGAGCTACGAATTTGTAGTGTAACCCAGTCATACAAAACCTATAATATGGACTGGGGATTTGGCATGCTGACCACATGCCCCTGCCTGAGCATAGGTGTTCCTTGTGAGTGTTCCTTCATAAATTCCACCATCACTCATATTCATCTTCGCGATTAGCCAAAAATGGCAGAAAAGCGAAGTAAAATACACCAAATCAATCAATCAAGTAACCGTTGGCTGTGAAACAAGATCAACTTGATTTGATTTTAGCGTCGCTTTTCTGCTACTTTTGACTAATCACGACGATGAGATGAGTGAGCATATGATGTAATTGATGAAGAGAGACTCGCAAAGAACACTCATGCCCTGGTCGGGATTCGAAACCGGTACCTCTGGCGTCTTAGCCACGGAGGTCACCAGAGGATCAACTATGATGGCCTTTAACGCTTGATTAGGTGTTGTGATGGAGCAGTTGTGATGCCTCTCAGTTACATATTATTTAGACGTTATAAGCAGAGATAGCTTGGCTGAAAGCGAACAGAGAAGGGACTACCATCACACGATGTGATTTTGCATGAAACGTCAGCCATTCTCACAGCGATGCCATATCACAGGGGGCAGAGGGAGGGAGGGTACGAAGCTGAAAGGACATGAGAGTGAAAAACACAGAGGTAAAGAATGGAATGTTTGATGAGGCCTGCAAGACAGTCGGGATTGCACGCACCACGGGATCTGAAAGGAAGGTGCAGGCCTGGCACTCTGCCCAGTTCGCACATACGGATCAGCGCCTTTGGTCAAAAGGTGACGATTTCGTCCGGGGATGTGCCTCTGAAAGGAATGTCCCTCTACTCCAGTATTATTGACAAGACAAAGAATTCCTTGGACTACCATGGGTTTAGGCGCACCTCTCTCCAGCCAGCCATTTGTTTAAATCCTCGAGACAACATCGGTTTCAAAACTCACGCAAGGAAAACGAACAGAAAATATCCTTTAAATTACAGGGACGGATCGTGTGCTGTGGTGTGTCCAAAGGGAGTGGTTACGTACACATTTTTAGTAGTCAGTCATTTTGCCATCTTTTCCTGCGTTTGACGTTCTTTTTTAGGAATACTGTGCAACGAAGGGACGTACTGTATCACACCAACCAACCCCTCCGCCCCTGGGCACGCCGCTGATCACGTGTTGTTAAGTGGCAATTTTACGGGCATCGTTATAGATATTCGTAACGGTTTTTCCCGTGACGTAGTGATTAGCACATCGCGCTACGACGCCAGGGATCTCGGGTTCGAATCCCGACATGGATGTTTGATATAATCACTCATCTCCATCTTCGCAAATTAGCCAAAAGTGGCACAAAAGCGAAGTACAATAAAGCAAATCAATCATAACGGTTCTTGCAAAAACGTAATCTGTTTCGTGGACAGACTTTTTATAATTTTGTGTTACATAAACTTGTTTCTCTGGGCAAGTTCTGAATGTAATTAATTTCCACATCTGCTGTTATACGTACAGTCACCGGCAATAAAGATAGGACTGTTAGATCCTGATGTACTCATTTCCCTGCATGGCGTTCTGTGTTGCCTAACTTGACGTCGGTGGTCGAACTGTTGAAGTTCTCTCCTCGCCATTGAGTTAGGCAACACACATAACGCCATGCATAGAAGCTAGTATTTCAGGATCTGTGTGTCCCATTTTTATTGGCGGTGACTGTACAACGTCTCTCTGCTCGGGGTGGGGCGGGGTCTTTTGGGATTTTGCACTCTTGGTTGTGGTCTAATAACTGACGAAAATTCAGCTTTTACGAACTTGTTTTCCCTTCATTGATTGGGCTACTATTAAAGTTTTACTAAACTTGCGTGTAAGGTGTAGGTACAGACATAGATGTACATCATTCTGTTGTTTCCGAACCGCTAGTAAAAGTCACGCCTTCACGCCAATTTTCAATAGCGAAGCCACCGAAGCACTAAGGCTCTGTCCGAAAGGTACAAAGTACAGACTTGAAGTATGGTCTTGGCGGAAGTGACGTCACCTAAGTACAGTTCGAAAGCTCCAAGAACAGAAGTACGCAAGTGCACAGCTTACAGTACAGATGGTTGGTGACTAGGTCACGTGGTTTCCGCACTCGTTGTTCATTTGTTTAAAATCACGGAGGTAGAAAGCCAGCGACACAGGTAGATATAACAGTTGGGCTGAAAAGTTCGTAGGCTAACATAGTAAAAAATAGTTTTTTGACAAAATTCGATTTTATTATTCAATATAGTTGCCTTTGAGGGCGATACAACGATTACAGCGGTCATACAATTTTTCGATGCCATTTTTATAGTACGATTTCTCTTTAGCCTCAAAATAGGCCTCAGTTTCGGCGATTACCTCTTCATCAGTGCTAAATTTCTTTCCAGCGAGCATTCTTTTAAGGTCTGCAAACAGGAAAAAGTCACTGGGGGCCAGATCTGGAGAATATGGTGGATGGGGAAGCAATTCGTAGTCTAATTCATATAATTTTGCCATCGTTTTCATTGATTTGTGACACGGTGCATTGTCTTGATGAAACAGCACTTTTTTCTTCTTCAAATGGGGCCGTTTTTTCGTGATTTCATCCTTTAAACGCTCCAACAACGCTATGTAATAATCTCAGCTATCTCGATCAACTTCACTTTACGATCATTTAAAATTATTTTGTGGACTTTTTTTATGTTTTCGTCGGTAACAGCCTCTTTGGGGCGTCCACTGCGTGCATCGTCTTCGATGCTCATTTCGCCTCAGCAAACCACTTCTCAACGGTTGATTTTCCTGGTGCAGAGTCCGAATAATGTTTATCAAGCCAAGCCTTGGCTTCAACAGTATTTTTTTTCGCCAAAAAGCAATGCTTTATTAACACACGAAATTCTTTTTTATCCATTTTTTCACAATAACAAAAGCTGCTTCACTCACAATGCTATATCTCACGAACTAATTATCCGGCAGCTGTGAAATTTATACACGTATCTTTTGAAGGTTAGTACTAAGTAAAAATCACATGGATTTAATTCTAGTAACGCCATCTATGAGTCAGCCTACGAACTTTTCAGCCCAACTGTTACGTTATGGCCAGCATGTTGTTGGTTATAGTTCTTCTAATGTGTGGAAATGTATGTGTACGAACATTTGAAAATGCTATGTGATTTCTATGGTGAAAAATAAGTGTTTAAAACGCGAGGAAAACAACGAATACTCAGTTGTATCTACTGATCGTATTTGGCGCTGCAGTCGAAGTGCAATTCGAAAGACAACACTTCCAGTCCACGACTTGAAGACCGCACTCCAAGACCATACTCGGAGGATGCTCGCTTCAAGTACGGTCTTGCACCTTTCAGACACGGCCTGAGGCTTCGCAGAGTCGCAAGTGGCAGTTTTCTCTGAAACCCCCATCCCTCCGGGGACGGGGGAGTCTGGTGACGTCAGTTTTTGACCTCGGCAGAGGTGAAATACAGCAACGCCATCTTTTATTATTTCTGGCAGAATAAGTGCGAGTGGTGCCTTCAGCGCCTCTCGACGGATTATTTCAAAACTTCTTGGGAGCAGCGATTCTCAGCAGGAGGTCAGTGCACCGATTTTCCTGCCTCTTTCCATGTCTGCTTATATACATTTATCTGTGGTGTAGTATAAAACTTACTCAGACGTACGGAAAAAATTACCTGATGTTACCGTAGCCCTCTTTTAGGTGGAAGAAATGTTCAACGAAAAGGAAAGGTGTTTATTCTCATACTGCAATTAACATGACCCACTTTGAGCCTTCAATTTACTGTTAATATCAGTACATAGGAGGTCGTACAAATAACGATCTTTCGTTCATTTAGTGTGAAATCATTGTGCCTGCTTCTGCTCTTGAATCGTTTGCAAGAACGCCGAAAACTTGATGGAAAAAGTCTAGCAAGTCCTCCATAAGGTCAACCAGTTCTTGCTAATTAGGGAACTCTGGTCCCTTTACAGCTTTTTCGTTATAACAATTCACATAACTGTCTATTTCTCTCAATCCTTCTCCTAATGAACAGCGAACAGGCAGTGTGGGAACAAGAAATTGCTTATTGTGTAAAGTCGAAGAAGATGAATGAACTACTGTGACAATGTTCTCACTCATTTTGATTAAACAAATTCCCTCACTTTTTCAGGCAATTTTAAAATGAATTTTCGGCTTTTCTGTGTCGATCGCTCTAATGGCCGAGTTTGTGTTAAAGTTCACTTGCTATTCAAGAGAATTAAAGTTTATTAAATGTTGTTCAAAATTAATGAGCGAAAGTAAACTGAGCAATCATTTTTGTGAAGAATGTCACCTTTCACGAAGCCGGTTCACTCATACATTTATTCCCCTGGATTTTCCATTTCACTCATACATTTATTTCCCTGGCTTTTCCATTTCACTCATACATTTATTTCCCTGGCTTTTCCATTTCACTCATACATTTATTTCCCTGACTTTTCCATTTCACTCAAACATTTATTTCCCTGGCTTTTCCATTTCACTCATACATTCATTTCCCTGTCTTTCCCATTTCACTCATACATTTATTTCCCTGGCTTTTCCATTTCACTCATACATTTATTTCCCTGGCTTTTCAGTTTCACTCATACATTTATTTCCCTGTCTTTCCTATTTCACTCATACATTTATTTCCATGGCTTTCCCATTTCACTCAAACATTTATTTCCTTGACTTTTCCATTTCACTGATACATTTATTTCCCTGGCTTTTCCGTTTCACTCATACATTTATTTCCCTGGCTTTTCCGTTTCACTCATACATTTATTTCCATGTCTTTCCCATTTCACTCATACATTTATTTCCCTGACTTTTCCATTTCACTCATACAATTATTTCCGTGGCTTTTCCATTTCACTCATACATTTATTTCCCTGTCTTTTCGAAGCCAGTGTACATCATTTGTGTGCTACATTTCTTCTGCTTTAGTCAGAGTTTCAGTAAGCTTCATGCTGTACGACAGCAACCCAACAGGCCGTACTTATCTTATAACAAACAAGAAAACAGAGAAAATTAAATGTTGCTAAAGCAAGCTAAAACTATCATTCTGAAGCCATATTATATCAATGACAAAATGTAGGACTGTGCAGTGAGAAATATTCATATAACTGCTGTACAGTCAGCAGCAATAAAAATGGGGCACCTAGAACCTGAAATACTCGCTTCTCTGCAAGGCGTTGTGTGTTGTCTAAGTCTACGGCGGTGGTAGAAGTTGGCATTGAAAATTTGATATTAAAATCCACTTATCGCTGTAGAGTTAGGCACATAAATAACATCTTGCAGGGAAACTAGTATTTCAGGATGTAGGCGTCCCATTTTTATCGCCGCTGACTGTACATGCTATTTTTATTGCCGCTGACTACACATGCCATTTTTATTGCCGCTGACTATACATGCCATTTTTATTGCCGCTGACTGTACATGCCATTTTTATTGCCGCTGACTATACATGCCATTTTTATTGCCGCTGACTGTACATGCCATTTTTATTGCCGCTGACTGTACATACCATTTTTATTGCCGCTGACTGTACATGCCATTTTTATTGCCGCTGACTGTACATGTCATTTTTATTGCCGCAAGACTGTACATCCCATTTATATTGCCGCTGACTACATCCCATTTATATTGCCGCTGACTGTACATGCCATTTTTATTGCCGCTGGTTGTATAGCATGCTGTTTTAAAAGTGAAAGTTAAGTGAGATTCGACCATGAAATTTGATTAGAACCAAGAGAACATGTAAGATTTTTCAGAGGATTTTGCAATTTTTTGGAAATCTCAAAATGAAAATTTTGGAGGAAATGTGAACATTTTGTTTCTTTTCAAAGTACGTCGAAACTTTTGTGTAATATATTTACGATAACAGTATTTTGATGTATATGATCGTTCGTTACGGGTTAATGCCCCGCCGTACCTTTCTTCCGTTTGAAATATGATTTTGTTACGGTATTGTATATATATCCAACTAACTATGCCACTCACTCACTCATATTTTACTCATAAAGTTTATGTTGTGTGACCTCTTACATACAATACTAATTTTGGAAAAAAATGAAAAAATGTGGATCCAATTATTCTTTGGATTAAATCCTAGACTGTGAAAACTATAACCTTGTTCTTGTATTTTATACGGATTTTTTTTTTCGATCTAGCGCAGTTTTTAACGTTATTCTGTTCGATTACTAACTGAACTGAACTTGATTTCTGTTCTTAACTATAAAAATAACACTGGTCGACATTTTTTTAAAAAATCAGATGTTTTCAAACCAATAGGTGATTCTTGAATGCTGATCACAGAAATGACATCCATTTTTCTCCACGTCACAAAGTGCAATCAACCCACCATATTATAACATTTTGTGAAGGAAATTTTGATGAGGGATTTGGAAAATAAAACTTACGTAATCAAAATCCATACAATTTTCATGCCAATGTATCTTGTGAAGGTAGAAGGTGGATTAAATGCTTACAATTCTATGCGCATTTATAGTTCAAAGTTGGAGGATTTGTATTGTAGTAAATCAATATTTTACCACCATCTAAACAGAGTCATCTATTGGAGAAATGATTTTATTGTGAAATTAAGGCAGTTAATATATTGCTGTTTAAACTAGACGTGATAGGTAAAAATGGATTTCATTTTTAGAGTCAGCATGCTGAAATTATTCAGAGACAACAGTCATGTGCGTGACATGTCGACCAGTGTAACCAACCAACCAACTTGGTGCTTTTTTGTAAGTTGAATTATGACAATTCTCAAGGAGGGAGGGGTTAATATTACAAAATCGATCATAATGGAAACTTCGTAAGTAAAACCGAAATGTTGCCTCACGAAAAAGTACCCTTTATGCGTGTTTATTTGTATCGATACAAAATTGTTAGTGGTAGGGTAACACGCACAACAATCACCATCAAGAATTATATAAGCCTTGGAAATCTACTCCGTAATCATGTGATTAAATGTATGGCCCCCAGAGCTCATAGGGCGCATTATAGCCCCGGTGAATTAAGTACATTTGAATAAATCCAACTCTAGTTTGCAGAAGCTGAATCATGACTGTGTACAGTGTGGACAGCAGTTTGTCACGGTTTAATATGGAGATCCACTTTTTACCCTTTTTAATGCCCAAGTTTTGCTTCCTGGCGCAAGTTCTTAAAAGTGTTTTGTCATTTTCGTTGGAATTATAGGGTGAATATTTTATGGATGGCCATCTGGGCGGGAAAATAGGGTGGACAAAGTACTTAGAATTTATTAGAAACGCTATCTGGTCTTCACTTGCGATCCAGACATTCTTTCTCCTTAAGCTGTTTTAAATAATCAGGTTGACGCGACATGCCGTATGTCGGTGTTAAAACTCCATTCATGGAGCGGGTATAGAAGAAAAAATTAAGCGGTGGTAAGAAGCACGCATGAGGAAAGGGGGGGAGAACAAAAAAAAAAGCAGTTTTAATGCGTGTGCTACCTGTCTTTCTACCGCAGCGGAAGTCTTGTGTTTTGTGTTCGGGCAAGTGGATGGCAAGTCTCATTGCGAAAGCTTTTAATGCCTTGTTGAACGGTGGCCGGTTCATTTACATGCAGGGGGGAGGGAGGGTGCGAACCACTCACGTTCTGGGATCAACGAAGGGGGAAGAGGCACACACACACGCCCACCTGTAGAGTGGAATTCGGTAGCAACAAGATCCACGTGCTAAAACGCAGGAACACGGTGCGCCGTGTTATTGTTGAACGGAAGCTCTGCAACTTAACCTCAACGACCCCCTCCCCCTCCAGCCACACGTACCTCGGGGGCAATGTTATTTAGTGTAATAGAAGCTAGCTTCCCCTCTTAGCTGTTTTGCATATGTAACCCTCTCCCTACACTTCTCAAAGGACCTAAACATAGGCGTAAGAGCTTCATTTGCATAAGATTGGCACTATACTGGTCTGCAGGTTAGGAATGGAATGTGCCTTATTGAGTCTTCTCTAAATTTTTTTATCCACTTTTAACCTTTGTACAAAAACATCAGGATTATGTTTTATCTAAATATGTAAATTGGCTTGTGAGGACAGGTAACAAACCTATCCTTTAAGACCATGCTTTAAGGTCCTTCTTGGTGTCGAAGGTATTCACAGAAGGTATTCAGTTTATCGCTTAAAAAATAAATCCAATGCATTCTCAGAAACACGCTTGTACGGTTTATTTCTCTACCAGTTTTATTGTGCTACTGTTTGAAGCGGTTTTTTTTTACTTTTTCTGTTTTATCGTCATCTATACCCTATCGCTGGAGCAAGGCCGTGCATAGTGGCAGAGAAGGGGGGAAATCGAGTGGGCAGAGCGAAGCAGTACACGCTGCTGGGAAGGCTGCTATCTTCTGCAGTCGCTTCTCCCCTCCACGCATTCTCATTCCCTCTCACGTGTTCATTGGTGGAGCCGTCTCGCGTCACTACGTGCGCAAAGACTAGTTTTCGTTGGCGTGCTCCAGAGATAGTTGGGACAGAGTGTACCATCTTCGAGTCCCAGAATTTACAAAGCGTGTGCTGATAGCCCCGGATACCCGCAAGTTTAAGAACCACACACTGTTCCCAGGAATCTCTACCAAGCGAACGAAAACGAGTCTTCTGCGCAAGGAGGGCTCGACCAATGAGTGCGTGAGATGGGAAGTGACTGCATGGAGGGGAAAACGCGACTGTCGCTACAAGCCTGTTGCTGTTGAAAAATTGGTCTCTTTTCATCCTAAAACTGTTGAAGATGGCTGCTTTGGATAACCAAGTACATAAATGTTATAACAATATGATCCTTTAGCACAGCATTGGAACATAGCTATGAGAAGAATCTTTTCAAACTATAATTTGAATATTTTATTTTGCATAAAGATAGATAATGATTATATACTGCAGTTGTGTGCACCATAAATATATTTTTTAAACGAAATCATTAAAATGTTTAACTATGTTAACGCCGTTAATACTTTGAAAACATCATGGTATTTTTTTCTATAGTTGTGTGGCAGCGAAAATTTAATGTTTTAGACCGTCATTTATCCAGCCAGCTGTTTATAGTGTTCGCTATGTAAATAAAACTGCACTACAGCACTTTTATTTAACATCCTTAACTATGATGTCTACATTGTAGCAATAGATATAATCCCCCATAACAGGCGTGGATTTATGAAGGATTCGCGCCCTGACCATCCGCAAAGGGCCCTCCACTAGGTATAAAAAAAATCATTTTTGAAATGCCACAAATCGGGGGAAAATATATATATGTAATGAGGTGAAATATTAGAAATGACTGGCTTGTACAGTTTGACCAATCAGTTGAATTGGTAATTTTATTATTTCGGTAAACGGAATGTCACAAAGGTTCCAGGCGAGGAATCGAAGCTGGAATCCTCGTTAGCGAGATCTCGTGACGAACCCTGATGGACGAGAGTCTCTAAACTTCTACTTAACGAGAAGCAGAATTTGTTTTTAAGTCAACTTATGCTGATGTAGGCAAATCGGGTGTACACCTACCGTGCAATGTGCCTCAATCAAATAAGGGACCCTTTGATTGCGCGCTGTATAGTTTCGCACGAAAACACAACATTCCTATGTAAACAAAAGCAACAAGGAAGAACAAAGTGTAACATACCCAGTAGGATACCCTCCCAAAATGAAAATCACGAGTGAATGTGAAAGTGTATAGTGCAAGTGCCATAAGGAACAATGAGGAAGACAACAAGCAGAAGTAGGATCACATAAAGCAGTACCGATGGCTAGAAACCCCGAAGGATAGGCGGTGTGAGCCAATATAAAGCAACAACAACCATCGAGGAGACTGTGAATAGAATAGAATTTATTTCAAGTGTGAGCCTCTACAGTTGAGCATACCATACAAGGATAAAAAAAAATAGTGCAATTTTCGTACACCCTTCCTCCTCTGTCGACTTCCACATTCACACTGCTTCGGAGTTACAAACACAGTCTTTCATTTCCATTCTTTCACTACACTTGCACTGTTACCTGAGTGATTAATAAATTTTCTCAGATTTATTTATTTATTTATTTAGTAGCCCCCTTTCACACATTTTCGCTACCCCCACTGAGCTTCTTTGCTCTCTTTGCCCAAACATAGTGTAGGAAAGTTCCCAGATTCCTTATTTGCGCCTCCCCCCCTCTCGGCCTCTCCCTCCTAATAACGGTTGTCATTATATTCTCAATGTTAGCTTAATTTATTTCCCTGATATATTTTTGTCTTGCCTCTCCTGTTTCTTTGCACTGGATGAGAATGTGAAAATTCGTCTCGTCTTCACCACATAGCGGACATTCTACGCTTCCGTCCGCCCGTTTTACTTTAACTTGTGTCCATCCGCGAAGCGAAGAGGATATGAACTTCATTAGCTTTTTTATTAAAAAAGGAAAAGTTCAAAAAATTGTGCGGATTATTTTTTTTTAACGTGCCACCTTATTCCTGTTATGTAACAGTCAACACCAATGCTCTTCGTTTACACCCTAAAGTTCCAATTTTTGTTACCACAAAACTCGACTATTTCCATAATAATTTAATGACGTGAAGAAATCAAACATTAGAGGACGGTGCCTACCGTATAAGCAACATTGAATACCATGAAGATCTGAAGAATAGGCAGAATCGCGAGCACCAGTTGGATGACAGCTCATAGAAGTGTGGCCGCAACTAGATGCCGATTCAATTTTTATATCACGTATATGCGTGTTACAAAAAGAGGCCGAATGCGAGGACATACAGTTCAATCAACTTGAGAAGAACCTCAGCAAACGCACAGTCATTTGTTCTCTCCTGTCGTTTCTCCTTCGCTTGTGCCCGAGTAACGCTGTGTTGCCAGATTTATAACATCCCTCCGTTGTTTGTTCAAAAATTCAAGTGTTAAATACAGTAAGACATCGTTAATCCAGACCCCGACAAGCCAGACTTCGCGTAATCCGGACAGGCGGAAGGCCAAAGAAAATAAGCAGAATGCAAGGTTTTAAATGTGGCTAGAAGTCAACAAGAGAACTTCTCAAAGAAAAGACAGTCAATCACTGATTAAATTCTGTTTCCTGCACACTTTGTACTGTACTGTATAGTGTATTTAGGCCTATGCCCTTTAAATACACCATAATAAACGTGTTTTGTTGCTATAAACAGAGTTTTAATGCACTTTACACTGTTCTTTTAGGTTATTTCAGTTAATCCGGACTTTCGTTAAACCGGTCAACTTATTCCCCCATTAGTCCGGATTAACGAGGTTTTACTGTATATTACGTCTCTACTTTCGCTGTGTGCCGTTTTCTCCTTCATGATGACGCAAACACTTGGCACTGAATAGAGGTTACGGCGATGTGGCGAAGAATGTCGTGCATTTTGGCAACGTAGGGGCAGGATTACATGGTAAGCAGCTGATTGCATCACCCACTTGTTGAAAATTCGACGATAGCGCCACAAGGTTCTTCTCTTCTCGAGAGAGCTGTACAGTCACAGACAATAATAATGGACACCCAGATCCTGAAGTATTCGCTTCTTTGCAAGACGTTATGTGTGTTGCCTAATTTAAGTTGCCATTGAAAATTTGCTATTAAAATTCACTTATCGCCTTAGAGTTAGGCAACGCACACAACACCTTACAGCGAGGCGAATATTTCAGGAACCAGGTGTCCCATTTTTATTGCAGGTGACTGTACATAGTCCTCAACCACCGAACAGCTCCGGTTGTAAGCAGATATGGCATAAGCGCAAACTGCCTAGTTTCGTGTCACCGAGTGTAGCCAATCTCAATGGTGGAGTGGTTATCACAGCACGATAGGACGTCAGGTGTCCTGGGTTCGAATCCCTGCGTGGTTATTGGTGTTCTGTGTGGGTGTCCTTTTCATTAATTTCATATCATCACTCGGGCCTCCGCGATGGCGTAGTGGTAACGTCGTCGCCTTGTAATGAAGGAATTCCGGTTCCACACCCGGTGGAGGCACAAGTGGTTCGGATCCCACTTTAAGCCGTAGCTCCAGTCCCGGTTAGCCTTTGCGTGCATAAAGTAGACTTAAAACCAACTTCATTACTCACCCTCATCGTCGCGATTAACCAAAAGTGGCAGAAAAGCGACACTAAATAACATGTCGTGGCCTCGAGTGTAATCATTGTTCATCCTCATCGCTGTGATTACCTTAAAGAAGTACAACAGCGATGTAAAATAACAGTACTGACTATCCTACGTCCATAAGTGCATTTAAACGAGTGCCTTGACACGTACATCAAGTACTCTATATCCACCATCCCTATTTTCCGCAGCCGGACGTACAGCTTGTTGCCTGCTGAAGCTTCTCGGCGGAAATTCAACCGGAGCTTGTGCAGCTTCCTACAAAGACCAGTGGAGATGCAATGAGAGTGAAGTCTTGCGCCTCCCAGCGGCCAGTTCGAGCGTGCGCCGTCGGCCAGCCAACCCTTTCGTCCCAGAAGCGTCCCGCCCCCGATTACGTCGCCCTCTCCTGAAAGAGTTGACAAGCTGGCTGCGCGCGATTCTTCTCCTCTGCTCCCGTACAGGTCCTCCTCATACCATAATCCTTAAAGCTGCTTCTGAAACACCCAAGGATTTCATTACGCTGTTTCGCAAATCGAAGAGTGGAGGGGGGATAATCCTAATTCGGTCGATAATTATCGAGTTCTCGCCCACCGCTGGGAGGGCGGTACCCTTAACACCTGCTGTCAGCAATTATAAATGCAAAGAGAATTGCGCAGTGGGACTTAATAGCATCATGTTAATCATTTACTCAATCCAATAACATTTAATTGCGAGCCAGCATCTCTAAAAGATTAAATCTGAAATGTTTGATTACAGGGCAGAGAAGCTACCATGGAATATAATAAAATAATTAAGATATAGAAAAAATAAACACATCAACTTACAATATAAACAAATAGTGTACTAAAGTAATTCCTGAAGCATTCCGGGCGGCGTATGATGAAAAGGTTTAGGCTTTCGAGAGCTAACGTCACTCAAGGATTGAATCCCTGAAGATGTGAGTGACGTTAGCTCTCGAAACTCTGAAGCCTATCTGGGAATCGCCTGGTTGATATCCAGAGAAAACCTCTTCATCAAATAGTGTGCTGTTAATGGATGACCCTTTCTTAGGACACCCAAATGTCAACCTCCCATCCACGTAGTTCACCCTGGACTACATTGTGCAGACTTATACTCTATCCCCGGTATCTGTGGAGCAAGGCTGCGCCTAGCGGCAGAGGAAGGGGGTTTCGAGTGGGCAGAGCGAAACACAGTAAATGCTGCTGCGATGGCTGGTGACCGCAGTCGCTTTTCCCCTCCACACAATCCCGTTCCCTCTCGTTCATTGGTAGAGCCGTCTCGCGTCAGTACTTGCGCAACTCTTTTATGCCACGGTGAAATCTACAGGGTTGGGGTTTTTGTTTGAATGTAAACCAGACAGTGTGTCTCCCAATGAAAACTGTTAGTATTTCTTCTTACATTGACAGTATAGTTGAGAACATATACGCAGGTATTACTATAGAGATAATCGGACCTTTACATAAATTTCAATATTTTCATAATTGCTTTAAAGTTAATTCAAGTTCCAGTTCTTATTCCTTTGTCGTCACTTCCACATTCACAATCCGTCGATTTTCCTCCCTTTATTCACGGGTGGGGGCTTCCTTCTGGATCTGGACTTGGGCTTCCTTCTGGACTTGGACATCCTTCTGGATCTGGACTTTCCTCTGGCATCGGGCTTTATCCTGGATCTAGACTTGGATCAGAAGAACTTTTCTCCTCATATATCTCATTTATCGCGGGTCCTTCGCTTCGCTAATTGTCCTATCCTCGTCGATACGTTTCGACCTTTCACTAAGTTCAACAAGGATTATCCTGTTTCAGCTTGTATACTTCCAATCACTAATATGAAGTCCAATTAATAATCTAGTAACCCTCCTTGGAGCGTCGATTAGAACGCGGTGCAACTACTACTTGCGACCAAAAGTGTGGACTTGGTGCAACGGTTGGATCGCGCTCCCGAGTCGGTGCAGCGATTGTGACGCGCAGCCAAAAGTGCTGTGGATCGCGACTAGAACGCGCCGCCACTGACGTATCAAAATTTCCACATGAGAATGGTAAATAAGCTCACAGATTGAGAATCTGTTCGCGGACAAAATTTTTATCAGTCTTTCCAATTTGCATTTCGTATAGCTATACTTGCATATGAAAACATTGTTAATTTCGCAAATATCTTTATTAATTTGTCATCTTTATATCTTTTCTTTTTTTCTTGCACTTTATTTTATTATTGTTTATCTTTCTAATTTACTTTTGCGCCTGTTTACGCAATCATTTATTTATAATACAGCAAACCTTTTTTTTTCACGCCTTGTGCTGCCATCTCTGTTTCAACTTAGCAACTATTTACATGTACTTGGCTCACCGAGTACGTAACAACAGAGTATAGCGAAGCTCTGGCGTCTGGATTCACGGCCAGTATATATACTCCGTGGGACTCATGTTGTGCCGACCTAATATGCTGTGATTGTCCTTTCATCCATTTCATCTTATCATCATTCATCCTCATCTTCGCGATTAGCCAAAATTGACAAAAAGGCGAAGTAAAATAAATCAACCATGTACTGTTAATACAGAGTTAAAGCCACGGTAAATATGGGATATCGCACGAACGGATTTCTTCAAATTTGCAGGAGAAACTACTTACTGAAATCAGTTTCTGTAGCATTGTGGAAGTTCTTCGAGGTATTTTCTTTCGCGGAAACTGAAAACTTAACCATAGAATGCTGCAGAACAAGAAATAATCATTTTTTATGTAAGGAACTTGCATTTTCTAACATTATGCCGTTGTTTCCATTATGTACCTGCAGATGGCGCGAGCGTCGAAAGTCACGCGGTCTCGCCAGTGTTTTCAAACGTGCCTTTTTCTTACGATATTTTTTTTAACTATGCTTACCTACCCTAACCCAACCTAACCTAACCTTGCCGAAAATGGTCCGTGGGGCTATCGTGAATGGGTTTTGCGGCTATCGTGAATAATTTTTGGGGCTATCCGTCAATGGTTAGTGGGGCTATCGTGATTAATTTTGGGGGCTATCGTGAATGGTTTTTTGGGGCTGTCCGTCAATGGTTTGTGATGACATAATGACAACGAAAGTAGGTATTTTTCGGTGAAGAAGGTTCAAACACTGCATAGCCACTCCAAATCGATAAAACACAAGCACGACGCGCGATGATCCATGACGAGTGCACGCCATATTGTCTGTTACCCAAGCAGAACAAGGAAGACAAATAATATCTCGTAATGTGAAAAGTTGACACTATTTTATGGAAAAAGGCATAACTTCACCTTAAAGAATCTTCCGCAATGCAGAATAGGTAAGTATCAATGCTAAAATGAACGAAATAAACGAGTGAGAGGTGTTCGGGCGATATCGCATAATTACCAAAGCGACAATTAATGCACTATTAATACAGAGTTAAAATTAATACCAATACTCCCGTCCTGTTCTTTACAGTAAAAGCAAAGCCAGGCACTATTGTTTGGGCAGTAAACAACGTATCACTTCATTTTTTTAAATGCTGATAACTATTAAACCGAGAGGAGTAACATTTCCTTTAACATAGTGTTAGATACAAATCAATGGCGTGCTTAACTTAAATACGTACATACTTTATGCGTATTCGGTATACGTATGAAAGAATATTTTAGTTGTTTCAATTGTGAACGACGTATACTGCAACTCGGTGTTGTTCGTGCTGTATATATTATACATCGCAATCGCATAAGTTAAGCAGAATGTTACATGAAACGCTTCTATGTACTATCTAGCTCAAGATTTTTTGAGGCATTTACATACCATTTATGCTAGCAAAAATGTTAAAGGAAATGCTTCCGTTTAAAGCGGCCAGTTGCATGTGAGCGAGCTTCCTCAATGGATTTATAGGTTTATTCGTGTTGTTACTTGCGCTGCAAGCTTGCGACAAGTTTGCTAGTAGTAGTATTGGTGCTACGGACAGTGCGAGAAAGTACGAACCTCTCTCCAGCAGCTTTGACCATACTTAAAACTGCTCAACATGCCCATATGAGTTTTTTTGCTCAAGTATGGAGCTCTTATAATTCAAGATTTTTGTAAAAAATGCCCTCGGGAATTTTTCAGAAAGTACGAACCTCTCTCTAGCAGCTTTGCTATACTTAAAACTTGCTCAACATGTCCATTTGTTTAAGTGTAGCACCTGCCTAACCCAAGAATTTTATAATTCGGAAAATATCAAACCCCCCTCAAGCAGATTTACAAAATTGCATCAGTTTGTCTATATACCTACCTATACATATTTACTTCAGGTTTAAGTTTAATTGGATACTATTCAATTTGCTTATCTAATATTAAAACAACGCAATATGCAGAGCCTACCTCTAGAATTGCTCCGTGTTTGCATGTTTCCCCTCGGTGTGAGTGTGCGCAATTCCCGAGACGGTAGTATTGATTTTTTTCCTCAGTATTTACAGAAATTCCCGAATATTGCATCAGCCAGTTATGTGAGACTGACTGAGGAGAACAGATGTGTTGATACAGTACTTCTCATACTTACAGGTTTAAATTCATATTGAACAATATAAAATCTGATATTTGTTGTAATCCACTCGTATTTAGAGTCAAGCTTATATTTGTCCCAGCCTGTTATACATAACAAGGTCATTGCCATTCTATACATGCATGTTCGTGCAGGCATTTGCGCTGGGTCAGTGTGAATGATTTTCCACTTGTAAGCTATTGGCTTTACAACCTGTCATAAGATTAATATTAATAATATTAATCCATAGAGATTACATTTAAAACCCAGGAAATTTTATATAAATACCAAAGCCAAAAATATTAAGTGTATACACACATATATACATATACACATACAAATCACAGTGCTGAACCCAACAGATATTTTTTATTCAGTATAAAGTTTTGAATTGAAGCCCAGGAAATTGTATATAATAAACAACAGCAAAAATGCCGAATCAAAAATATTGCGACCAATGCAATAAGAATATATCCAGCTCTAATTGGTCCAAGCATAAAAAAATTTGTAATCCAGACAAATACAAAACTCCCACAATAATTTGCCCCAAATGCAATAGAAAATATAACATGGAATATTTCACATATAAACATAAAGATACTTGCTCTGTACAGTCATCAACATTGCCCTCTCAACCATCTACATCTGGTCTGAAAAGAAAGCACGAAGCACCTCTTAATGCCAGAGCAGCAAAACAGCCACGCCATGAACCTATCTGTAGCAGTTTTAACGGTCAATTAACAGATCACCAGTTTGTATCAGAGCCAAGATGTGGCATTGAGAATTTCTTGAACAGTAAAAAACCTGATCTCCAGGCAATTCTAAATGCACAAAATGGCTCTTATAAGCTCTCCCTCAAATTGTTTGTACAATATAAGAAGCCAAATGGCACAAAATTTACACATCCCCACATAACAGAAACTATACCTGTATATTCAAATGCAAATTCAGACACAATAATAGGCAATTTGATAAATCAACTGAACATCAAACACTCTGAATTTGCGGCAAAAGAGTCCGGATGGAGCCTATGCGGTTCATCACACAAGCTCTATGTTAATATTTCTGAATTCAGCCCATTACAAGGATCTACATATCTGCCATTACCAGCCAATATCAAAAACAAAAGAGCCGTGGTCAATATAAAAAATGCCGACCAGAAATGTTTTCTGTGGTGTATATTAGCTGCTTTGTATCCAGTTTTAAGAAATCCTGAGAGAATAACTTATTACAAACAGCATGAACATGATTTTGATGATGTAATGGAGGGTTTAGAATATCCAATGTCAGTTCAGAATATTGATAAATTTGAAAAAAGGGCTAGGCACATCAATGGCAAACAATTATCTATTAATGTATTTATTTGTTCCACTGGCAATTGCCCGATAGCACCTCTCAGAATCAGTACACTTGATGATGAATCTGCAATTCCGATTGATCTGCTCCTAATTGAAGGGGATGGTACATACCATTACACTCTGATACATAATCTTGAAGCTTTAGTGAGAACACAACTAGACAAAACTCATAGAATATTCAAGTTGTGCAGAAGATGTTTGACTGTATTTGATGGTAGAAAAATGGTGAAGGGGGTTCCTGAAAAAAATGCAGAAATTGCTAAAAATAAGTTAATTGAGCATCTGAAATACTGTGGGAACCATAAACCTGTTCATATGGTGATGCCCAATCCAAGTGAAAATTGCAAATTCAAAAAGTTTGAAGCCTTGTTGGAACACCCAGCATATATTGTCTGTGATTTCGAATCGAACCTCAAACCTCTTGCATTCTGTAGCCCAGATCCAGAAGAATCATCAATTACACCGTACCAGCAACATGAGCCTTCCAGCTTTTGTTGTGTGGTTATACGGGATGGTGTTGTTATTAAAGAATATTCATACAAGGGACCAAATGCCATCAAAATATTTGTACATATAATAGAAAATGTGTGCCGTGACATAGCATCTAACAACATATTAATATCAAAACCTATGTTGCCTTTAACAGAGAAACAGATTGAGGATTTCAACAATGCAGAAAAATGCCCGGTATGTGATTGTGAATTTTCAGATACAAATATCAAGGTTCATCACCATTCTCATACAGATGGTAAATTCTTAATGGCCCTGTGTAATAGCTGTAATATTAAGATCAAGAGACCAAGATTTATCCCCATATTTTGCCATGGAGCATCCAATTATGATTTCCATCATCTGATCAGATACGAGGGGTTTGAGAAGCAGAATTTAAATATTTTAGCTGAAAATGATGAAAAATATATATCTATTAGCAAGATAATTAAAGTTGATGGTGTTTCTTTTCAATTAAGATTTCTTGATTCTTACAGATTTTTACCCGCTAGCCTGGCTACACTGGCCTCTCAATTATCTGATGATGACTTGAAAATCACACGTGCATTGTTTCCAAATCTGGACCTGAAATTAATTAGGCGGAAGGGTGTATATCCATATGACTATGTCACAGATTTTTCTAAATTTGATGAGTGTTCCCTGCCACCACAAGAAGCATTTTACAGCAAAATCAGAGGATCTGGAATCACTGATGAGGATTATTACCATGCCAAATTGATGTGGAAAAATTTAAAATGCCAGACATTTGGTGATTATCACATGGCTTATTTGAA
The DNA here is from genome assembly GCF_977018435.1 of Lepisma saccharinum. Classification (NCBI taxonomy): domain Eukaryota; kingdom Metazoa; phylum Arthropoda; class Insecta; order Zygentoma; family Lepismatidae; genus Lepisma; species Lepisma saccharinum. Next base: position 29,373,368 of record NC_139250.1, read on the forward strand.
ACTTGATGTTACTCTCTCAGCTGATGTATTGCAAGCATTCAGAAAATCTTCCATGCAAAATTATGGACTGGACCCAGTGTATTTTTACAGTGCTCCGGGCCTAGCATGGGCCGCAACGTTTTTCAACACCAAAATGCAATTGGATCTGATCCACGATCAAGATATGTATCTGTTTATGGAGGAATGCATAAGAGGAGGGATGGTGCAATGTTCCCAGAGATATGCCAGAGCAAATAACAAGTATATTCCTGATTATGATCCAGCACGGCCATCAAATTATATACTTTATGTGGATGCCAACAACCTCTATGGTCATGCCATGATGGATAAATTGCCATATGCAGAGCTTGAATGGGTTGAAGATTTCAATATTAATGATCTTCAGAATTTTGATGACAGTGAATATGGCCTCTTCTTAGAGGTTGATCTGATAATTCCAGATAATTTACATAACAAATTTTCTGATCTGCCCCCAATTCCCGAGGTTAAGTGCTCACCTGGCTCTAAACAGAAGAAGCTCATGATGACACTGGAGCCAAAACAAGGATATGTCACATATTACAAAAACCTACAGTTCCTGATGAAACATGGTGTCCAAGTGACCAAAGTTGGAAAAGTCTTAAGGTTCAGGCACTCAGAATGGTTGAAACCATACATTGATACAAATACAGAGCTTCGAACATCTGCAAAGAGCCAATTTGATAAGGGCTTGTTTAAATTGATGGTGAATTCAGTGTATGGCAAAACAATTGAAAATGTCAGGAAACATACCGATGTTAAAATAATTACTGACCCCAGCCGGAGCAAAAAATTGGTTGCAAAGCCCAACTTCAATTACAGAAGAATTTATGATGAGCACATGGCACTTTTCAACATGAAGAAAACAAAGATCAAGTTTGATAAACCTATTTATGTAGGGGCTGCAATATTGGAATCGTCCAAATTACATATGTTAACATTGTATTATGATGTGCTGAAACCTTTTTATGGTGATCGTGTAAAATTATTGTACATGGATACGGATAGTTTTATTCTTGATATTCAAACAGAAGATGTTTATCAAGATATGTCACAGCCTGAATTGTTTCAATACTTTGATACCAGTGAACATACATTAGTTCAACCCCACAACAAAAAGGTGCCTGGCAAGTTAAAAGATGAGACACTTGGTGATGTTATTGTGGAATTTGCTGGGTTAAGTGCCAAGGTGTACAGTTTTAAAACATGTAGTGCTGTTGTCAAAAAGGCCAAGGGCGTTGGCAGAGTTACTGTGGAAAAAGATCTTGAATTTGAAGATTATAAAAATTGCATCAAGTCCCAGAATTCAATCAGAACATCAGAAAATAGAATTCAGAGTGAGGATCACTTATTGACTTCAAATATTGTAAGAAAAGTGGCTCTGGACCCACATGATGATAAGAGATGCATTTTATCATGTGACATACATACTTTACCTTGGGGGCATTGTGATTTGAAAAGTGGGAAACAATGCCCAATTACAGAGCATGATTTGAAATAAATAAACATGCCTATGAACTTATTTGGGTTCAAAAAACAGGCTATTATGGAGCTGCCAACACCACAACCCTCTCCTGATATACTGTCTAAACTGAGTGGCTTGTTAATTATTCATCTGAACAGCATATTTACAGATAATGATGAAGAAACAGGCAAAACATTGTACATATTTAACAATAATTTAAATCATTACCAATTACCAGTAGGTGGGCAATTGCAATTTATTACAACCCCTGAGGGTGATGTCAAGATTTCAGTAGGGAGAAATATTTACAGAATTAAGCACTCAAACATGATTTCTGGCACTGTATATACTGTTTCTGCTGGTGACTGCTTATATATTGAGGTCCCGGGATCATATGACAAGCTTATACCTTTTTTTATAGAATTAAGAATCAGATACTCTATAATAAATAACCACTAAAACAAAATGCCTAATGATATATTTGGCCATACAAGACATGAAGATCACAGTGACGAGATTCTGATGCTTGATGTCAGAGTCAAGAAATTAAGAAGTGATTTACAAGCTTTGCAAACCACACTCAATGCCAGTCTTCAATTAGAAATTACAAATTTGCAATCACAATGCATGGACCCTCTTCTTAAAATTGATTCCGAACTCAAACTGCTGCTTCAAAAATATACTGATCTGGCAACATTAGATAATTTTCAAAGTTTAGAAGAAGCTGTAGCAGCTCTTCAAGCCAAATTTAAGACCCAGGCTAACAACTCTGAGCAATTGAAACAGCAATTGGAAGAGCAAATAAATAATGTCCAGGCACAGCTCCAAACAATTGTCAAAAGCATAAAATCACAAGAAGATTTTGATCTAGTCATTTCCACTCTAAAAGAACAGATTCAATCACTCCAAATACCTAATCTGGATCCTCTGCACAATGCCATAGCCGAGGTTAAAGAAAAAATTGAGACACTTGAAAATTTTATGAATAATTTGCCATCTTCTGATGCTTTGAATGCAATAACTCGGAGTGTAGCCAACATTAAGCTGCAACTTGAAACATATGAAGATTTTGGAAAAATTCAAAGTACCATAACCCATCTTGAAGGTACAATAGCAGCAGTGCAAAGTGATTTGGCAAATGTACAAGAATCCCGATTGCCCGGTATTGTAGATACTCTTGTTAGTGTCCAGCACCAAATCACAAAGCTTGAAAACCTCAACACTGAATCTGAACTATCTCATTTTCATCACTTGATCGATGATATCCAAACAAAGCTTGAAATTTTACAACAATCCACACCCTCTCAGGCAGATATAGCCCTGCTCCAAAATGCTATGCAAAATGTGGCTGATGCATCTGAATTAAACAATGTGAAATTGGCACTTGAATATTTGCAAAATACAGTATCAAATCTTCCCACATCACAGGAACTTAAAAATATTAAGAGAGCAGTGAATAGGATATTGAAATCAGAAGATATCAAGAATATCCAAACAGAGATCAAACATCTCACTCAGACAGTGGCCACTCTACCAACCAATCAACATATTAATGAACTGCATGCCCTGTTTGAGGATATCAGAAGACAGGTCCATGATCTTACTGCTCAAAATTCAAAATTGGCAGTTGTTGAAAATTTGCAACAAATTGTAGCTAATATCAAGCAACAGCTAGGAACCATGGAATCCAATCAAGCAAATGCTCTGTCTGTTTTTGCCACCCAGCTTCAAGAGATTGTGCAACAATACAAGAAACTTATTGTGGACATAAAAATCAAGCCAGGCCACGATGATGTTGTTAGGACCATCAATGAGCACCTTGAATCTGTAACAAGCAGATTGCTCACAGCAGAAAAGGAAATAACAGGCATAATCGAGAATCCAAAACATTCAGTAATTCTTGAATTGTACAGCATCCCCAACAAAGAATATGATTCTCCATTTACACCAGGTGGCAAAATATATATGCTGTCCCCTGTACAATTTTATTACCAGTTTTTTGTTGGGGGCACATTGAGACCAATCAAGATCAAATATTGGCATCAGCCACAGGCACACCACTACCCTACCTTATCAATAACAAATGCTGAGAACAAAGTGAAAATCACCAGTGTAGAATTAGAGGATTTTACAGACCCCAATACATTAGAAACAGCCTATACTGAAGATGATGGCTCTCTGGAATTTAAAATACAAATAGGGGACAAATTATATTTAGAAAATCCTGCAGTCTCAGCTGCTGAACACCCCATAGTTGCAATATTCTTGTTTACATATTATGTCTAGACAAATTATCGTTGATGAATTACACAGACAAGCCAGACATAATTTTAAGAGACTGCCAGTAGTCACAAAAGGCATAGATGATTTATGGCAGAGCGACTTGATTGAGTTGTCAAGTGGACAGTTGAAAAACTTAGACAAAATCAACAAGGGCTACAAGTATCTACTCACTGTAATAGATACATTTTCAAAATTTGCCTGGGCTCTGCCACTCAAATCCAAGACTGGAAAATGTGTTACAGAAGCCCTCAGGACAATCATCAATCATTCAGGAAGATCCCCGCGGTATTTGCAAACAGATAATGGCAAAGAATTTTATAATTCAGTGTTTCAACAATTTATTAAAAGCCAGGCAATAAAACATTACTCGAGTTACAGTGATCTCAAGGCCTCAATTGTAGAGAGATTCAACAGAACCTTAAAAAAATCTTATGTATAAACAATTTACCCTCCAAGGTAATTATAAATGGATTAATATTCTTCCAGAACTTCTACATAAATATAACAATTCTGTCCATTCCACAATCAACATGAAACCCTCTGAAGTAACTTCATCTGATGAGCAAAAATTGATCAGGACTGTTTATTATCCTAGATACCAGCCAACAACAAGAAGGGCCAAATACAGGGTGGGTGATCAAGTAAGAATCAGCAAATATAAGCACTTATTCAAAAGAGGCTTTACAAGAAACTGGAGTACTGAATTATTTACAGTGGTTCAAGTTAAACCCGGGACCCTTAATACATATATAATAAAAGATCACCGAGGAGAAATTCTCAAAGGCAGGTTCTATGAACAAGAGCTCAGCAAAACTAAACAGCCTGACACATATCTCATAGAAAAAATAATCCGCAGAAAAGGCAACAAGTTATTTGTCAAATGGCTGGGTCATCCGGAAAACAGCTGGATCGATGCAGACAAAGTGATAATATGAGCACCTGGGATGTTATAAAAAGGCTGCCAGAACCTGAACAGCAGAATAAGAGAAATGGCAAGTTGCTGCCTGATAATATTAGGTGTCTTATTGTTGGGCCATCTGCTTGTGGTAAAACTACACTAATGGTTGATAATTTTTTATTAGCACCCAACTGGTTAGACTGGAAAAACAGGCACTTGTATGTATTCTCTAAGAGCTTGGAACAATTAAAATATCAGCAGCTGATGAAGCTATATGATGGATTGGATATTGCCACTTTTGAACCAGATGTTAAGCCACTCCATGAATGTCTCGATAATTCTGTTGTTGTGTTTGATGATGTTATACTGGATAATCAAAACAAGGTTAGAAATTTCTTTACACAGGGGCGGCACAAAAACATTGATTGCTTCTACCTGGCACAGACCTTTTCAAAAATACCGAAGCAGCTGATCCGAGACAACAGCAATTTTATATGTGTGTTTCATCAAGACCATACCAACCTCAAACACATACATGATGAATATGTAGGTGGGGACTTGAGCTACAATGATTTTTCTAAATTTTGCAGCAGGTGCTGGAACCAGGACAGTTATGGGTTTGTTACAATTGATATGACAAGAACACCTAATACTGGCAAATACAGAAATAAAATCAACGATTTTCTAGACGTTGAAACATATATAAATAACCATGAAACGACCAGTCATTGACGATCTTAAGTTAAGAGATTATCTTGTAAAAAGATTTAAGGGATGGAAATCAGAGAACCGTGGAATTTATGAAAAACACAAACAAACAGAACAGCCTGTCATTGATGCTATTAATAATTTAGGTAAGAATATCAAAACTGTTACAGAGCAGAATCAAGATTTGATCACAGAGCTTGTACCTGTAGCTGCAAGGAACATATTAGATTATCCATTCACCCCACTTTCCAGTATTCATACACCTAGTCCTGTTGCTCCTAGAAGAATTGAAGCTACTCAGGATCCTATTGAATTGGGTCTTCTTGCACAAAAATATTTAACCACACCTAAAGACAACAAAGATGAGGTCTTTGGCTTATATGCTGACACAGAGCTTGACGGCAGCATCATTCATAGAATTGGCAATTTCAGAGTAACATTTATGGGAGATGATATAATTGTTTATTCAGAATCTCGTCTCGGAGAAAAAGGTGCTTTTGTTAAGTACCCCGGAACACCTGGGTTGTGGGAACTGATGACTAGGAAAAGGCCTGGCAGCTATACAGATCAAGATTATGAACATTACAAAGAAATATTAATAAAATCAGATGCTCTATACCAGAACAATGATCCCACACAAAAAAGAGTCAAGTCTAGCAGTGGGGCAAAATACAATAATTTAATCAAGCCCATATGGTCACAGATCAAGACAGGTAGTGGGATCAAACAATACAACACCCTGCCCAAAGAATTTGTGTGGGTTGATGATGTCAGGAAACTTGTAGATAGGTTATTGGTGATAGCTGGGGAGGAAAATGCTGGCAACCACAATTTTTACAATGAAAAGGTTGGAATTATGGACATGATAAGCACAAAATTGTCTAATTTTATAGTGAATGACCCTAAGGGGATTGGATATCTTATAAAAATTATTAATACTCTACCCCCCAAATTTTGGAATTTTTCTGAGGGTCGGGGCCTGGTTAATGACATTATAAACAAGCTGCCATTTGAACTACATATTCCAGGCTATCAGTATTGTGGTCCCGGTACAAAATTGGATCATAGATTAAACAGAGGTGATCCTGGTGTTAATCCCCTAGATGCTGCTTGTAGAGACCATGACATAGCATACAACACACATTCTGATCTTGACAAGAGACATGTTGCAGACAAGAAATTAGAAGAGGCTGCATTTGGTAGATTTGTAAGCAAAGATGCTTCTTTGAGTGAAAAAATATCAGCATTGGGGACCACCATAGCTATGAACACCAAACAAAAACTGGGGTGGGGTTTGTGAATATGTATATAATAAACCTACAATGAAGGCCAAGGGTGTTATGTATCAAATACCTTATGCAGGTCTCAAATCTCTTAAAACTATTGACAGTCTCTTGACCAAAAAGCAGCGCAAGAAAAAAAGCTCTTGTCTTGCAAAGGGACATGGTATGAAATTGTTGCTTAGTACCCCCCAATTAAAAAAATTACAGCAATCAAGAAAAAAATCACATACAGGGGGATTCATATTTACTATCCCGGCCATCTTAGCTGCTCTCGGGGCTGTGGGGAGCTTGGCCGGGGGATCAGCCGCCATAGCAAAAACAGTAATAGATGCCAAGAAGAATAGGGCAGAATTAGATGAGCAGAGGCGCCATAACCTGGCCATGGAGAAAAAAGGCAAAGGTGTTAAGAGAGCCATGAATAAGTTTAAAAAAAACAAGAGCCGCTTACAAACCAAGGTATTGAAGCTTTAATCAAGCCACTGGGCATCAAAAATTTTAGGGGTGTGTACATGTCTGATTCTTTACCAGAACAACCACTCAACAAAGAGTGTGGCATTGTTAATTTGGATGAGTACAAAAATCAGGGCACTCACTGGATCTGTTATCTTAAATATTTAAACAATGAGGCATTTGTGTTTGATTCATTTGGAGGTATTCCACCTGAAAATTTAGTAAAATATCTAAATTCAGCTAATCTTTATTACAATAATGCCCGTCTTCAAAACTTCAAAGATGTTAATTGCAGACATTTGTGTTTATCTGTTCTTAGATATATGTCTCAAATAAATAAACCATCAATTGAAGATTTTCAAAAAGCCTTGTGGTATCTGAAACATCATGGGGGTATTCCATCTCACCAGCCAAAATTCAATATTGAAACTCAAATTACATGATGATATAGTGTATCCCAAAACAATAGCTCTCAGAGCATTTTACGGCATGTACCTGATCCCTAATATTACGCACCACAACAATACAATTGCAGTAGGGGATCAAAAAATTGTCATCACTCCAGGGCAGTATAATCTGTCCACTCTAAATGCTCAATTACCCAGAGGTGTAGTGTTAAGTCAAAATTCTGTCACTCACAGAGTAGAAATTGTATCTGCTACAGAAACAGTGCATCTGGGTACTATAGGAGAGCTGTTGGGATTTGAGAACAACACAAAACTTGAACCAGCCATCAAACACACTGCTATTAATATACCCAAATTCTTAGCCATAGAGACTCTGAATATTCACTGTAATGTGGCTGAGGGTATGATCACCAAATCAAATGGCATAGGCACTCACAAACAAACTGGCATCATTGCAACATTCAAACCTAATTCCGAATTCATGGAGCCCATCATCTACAATCCATCCCCAACATTATATTTTCCTGTATGTCATAATAGAATAGATTACATTGAATTGATGGTCACTAATGAAAAAGAAGAATTAGTTGATTTTGCTGGAGCCACAACAACTGCAATCATAGAGATTAACATTTAAATAAAAATACATACAATGGAAAAAATGGAAAATATTGAGAGTTATGAGCTACAATCATTCCCTCCAAACAGGAGGACATTTGCAAATTTAAATCAACCCAACACGGAAATAGAGGTTGATCTTGATGTAGGGGACGGCTTTATACACCCCCACAGAGCAGATCTATACATCAAATTTGATGTTGTAAAGCTCGATGGTACAGATTACCCTGCAAATTCAAACATAAGACTGGTGGACAATTTTGTGCCGCATCTGTTCTCTGAAATTGAGATCAGAAAGCATGGTGTTGTTATAAACAGAATAGATTATCCCGGCATTACCTCCACAGCTTTGGCCACACTAAAATTATCCAAAACCGAGGCTTCTTACTACAAAATAGGTGGTTTTGAAGCTGGTGATAAGATATTAACCAAGAGCCACACAGTGCTGTTCCCCATGCGCCTGTTGCCAGGATTCTTCTCCGATTACAAAGAAATTATGTGGAAGGGCGGGTTAAGAATTACATTTAGAAGAGCTGCAAATGATAATAATGCTTTGATGAGGTACAGTACATTAAATTCTACAGGGGAAGCTCTGCCTAATACCTTACCTGATGCAGGCAAATGCATTATTCAGACTATGGAGTTAAGAATTCCAGTTGTTGAATATGAAGCCAGTTACACTCTTAAATACAAAGCAGATATAGTAAAAAATCCCCAGATTCCTCTGCAATTTTACACATATCAATGCGTACAGAAGGTTGCCTCTGGTACTTATTATGAATTTGATGCCACAAATTCATTCTCCAGCATACAATACGACATGCCCGATTTTGTGGTGGTACTGTTTCAGACTGGGAGACACAATAATCAGGAAAAAAATTCAAGTAGATTTGATAACTGTAACATCAAGAACATATATCTTAAAAATGGTAGAAATGAAGTATTCCCTAGAGAAAATTATAATTTAGACATGTCCAAGGATGATTTTCTCAAATTATATGAAGCTTTTTCGGCTTTCAAAAGAGTCACTACTGGCAGTACTGACCTGTATTACGCACCAGATGAATTCAAAGCACGGAGACCCATGTTTGTAATTAACACTTCAAAAAGGAAACAAGTTGTGGTTAATGACAGGACAAACATTAAAATTATCTGTGAATTCCACGAGGCATTACCCGACGACACCATTTGTAGCGTCATTCTCATAGGTGAAAAATCATATGTTTATGATGTAAGAAATGAGAGAGTCACGGAGCAGTTCTAGAAGCACGATTCAGGGCTTCCCCCATGGCGCAGTGGTAGCGTCATTGCCTTGTAATCAAGGGGTCCGGGTTCGATACCCGGTGGAGGCACAAGTGGTTCGGATCCCACTTTAAAACTGTAGGGCCAGTCCCGATTAGCCTTACTGTGCATAAAGTGGACTTAAAACAGCAACTCGAACTAGAAGCACAATTCAAACACAGAAACCCTTTGGATATAAAACAATACTTTACCGTCAGAAAACATATTACCTACCCATTTTATAGTGCTTACGAGCAGATACCTACCTAAAATACAATACATTTGCCATTCTGTAAGTTACAGACTTATGTACAACAAGACCAAGCCTAAATGCAATTCAGTTTGCAATAACAATATCCGAGAAGGCAATTTCTCAATATGATAGATGGTCCCTAAAAGGGTACATAGTGTAGATAAGAATTTCTCTTTGAGTTCCATGACAAATGACATGTAATTTTCCTCGGAAAAGGCACAATAGAGGTAATATCAACAGATAAAATCACTCAGGCATACAGAATGAAGGCAATTACTATTTGATGATGTTATTTCTCTCTGAAAAGACGCAATATAGATTATATCTGGTGGCATACAATTCCCGGGCAAGCATTAATTCCTGGAAAGAACATGCAATGTTTACCTGAGCTCCATTCTATTGTATTGATTAGGCAGTTTCGGCCGTATTGTTGTTACCCAGATAACAAAACTATGGTGATTCTTAATAGAGAATAATTTTGCTATGTTGTACAACATTTTTACCAAATTTAAGATCTGGGGGCTATCAACTAGCAGTAATTATTCTCAAAATCTCACGTATGGAATGCCACATCTATCAGGACTCGAACCCAAAGCCCCTTGTTTACAAAACAACAATATTAACATTTTGCCATCAGATTTTATGAGGACTCAAACCCGAACCTTTTGATTACAAGGCAATGCACCACACTCCACTCGGTCTCAGAACCCAATAGATATCAATTCAAGGTTCCTGGGATTTTGACAGAAAAACATACTATAAGCTTAATTTCTGGTGTAGCCAAAAATTGACAAATTTATGAACAAAAATCTGGCTCATGCAACTTTTGTAAGTGTAGCAAAGCTGCTAGAGAGAGGTTCGTACTTTCTGAAAAATTCCCGAGGGCATTTTTTACAAAAATCTTGAATTATAAGAGCTCCATACTTGAGCAAAAAAACTCATATGGGCATGTTGAGCAGTTTTAAGTATGGTCAAAGCTGCTGGAGAGAGGTTCGTACTTTCTCGCACTGTCCGTAGCAGGCAAACCGGAAGTAAACCGGAAGTGAACCGGAAGTGGACCGGAAGTGGACCGGAAGTGGACCGGAAGTAGACCGGAAGTAAACCGGAAGTAAACCGGAAGTGAACCGGAAGTAGACCGGAAGTAAATATGTGTAGGTGGGTGTGGGTGGGTGTAGGTGTGTATAGGTGGGTGCTCTTCCTTTCTCAGGGGAGCTCTTCCTTTCTGAGGAAGCTCGTACTTTCTGAGGAAACTCGTACTTTCTGAAAAATTCCCGAGGGCATTTTTTACAAAAATCTTGAATTATAAGAGCTCCATACTTGAGCAAAAAGCTCATGTAGGCATGTTGAGCAAGTTTTAAGTATAGCAAATCTGCTGGAGAGGGGTTCGTACTTTCTCGCACTGTCCGTAGCACCAATACTACTACTCAAACTTTTTCAAACTTTGTCGTTTTTACAACCTCTTTGCGGTGCAATCTATTCTTATGGCCAAGTGGCGAATTTATGAAAAGTTTATGGAGCAAAAGAACTAATGTATTCGTAAAATCTTAACACTCGGCGGCAGTTAGCCACTTGCTTCTCGTCTCGGAGGATGCAAAAAAACAGCCGAGGCTTCTCCTGAAGACGGGAGAGGAAACAAAAGGAAGGAAATTGTAGCAACCCTCGTCATGCGGACATCTGCCAGGGAAAACGTTCCACACGAATTCCGTTCCACTATTCAGCTTCATTGACTGAAGAAAAGCTGTGAAATGGATAATGACACACATTTTTGTGTTTAGTTTCCACTCCATTCTTTCTTAGAACAATGCATTTCTGTTTTTTTATCTTTTCTTGCACTGATTCTTTTCTTGCGCTTTTTTTTCAAGTCTTTTGGAGAACGTATGATGAGATTTCTATCGTAAATTCATCTTCCTGTAAAAGTACCCTCTGTGCTATGTTCTTGACAGGAGCGTATTCACGATTAAAATTATCTGATATGCTATCTGGTGAGATTTTCTGGAATTAATGTATGTAGGACCCTATGTTGTGTTGAAGTCGTTCAAAGTATGGGGAATGTGCGAGAGAGTAAATTCCAATGTTCAGTTTTTCTTTTTGCCTCTAAATCGTTTTATGGGTCACAAGAAGTCAAATTTTCATGTGTTTCCACCCCGTGGAATAAACAAAGTGAAATTTGTAAATAAATCGTGGAAAACAGAATTGATGGACTGTCATTGTACATGACACCACTGAAATCCGGCAAGAAAGTTACGAAGAATGCACGACTCATTGATTGATTGAGTTGGTATTTTAAGTTCATTTTATGCACAGTAAGGCTAATCGGGACTGGACCTACAGTTTAAAGTGGGATCCGAAACACTATGTGCCTCCATTGGGTATCAAACCCGGTACCCCCTTGATTACAAGGCAACGACACTACCACTGCGCCATCGGGGAGGCCTACGAAGAGTGCACGAGTCTGTTCACTTTATTTTCCAATGCGTCCAGATAAACAATGTATGACATTTGGAACAGGTGCAAGAAGATTATGTGCGAAGGTGAAAATAGTTTGAGAATGAATTAATGTCTTAAATGTAACCAGAGAAAGAAAATGTGCATGCTAATATTGCTGATTCATTCAGTATAATATCCTTTTTCAGTGAAGATAGACTGGTCATGAAATTGTGACCAGCCTGCCTCTTTGGAGGAAGAAATGCAACGATATGTTGGCAATTTTCACCTGTCCCAGCTTTTCAAGTACAGGCCAATTGATTTATTTTCAAATCATTTCCGAGAGCCCCAGTTACAGTATGAGGTGCAGATAATGCAGTGCTACAATGCGTATATATTAGTTTCGTCTCCATTTTTCTGTTATTTTTGTCTATCATAATTAAATGCTTCGTTCTCAACACAACTTCACCTTCGTTTCTCTTTCTGGTATTCACATCGTTTTCGCAATATTTAAAAATATCGCCTAACTTCAATGTCCACACGCTACTACTAACTGAACGTAAGCAAGGGATGTATGTATCCTACATACAACGGCCATATTGGAAGCGACGTGGTAATTTTAATCGCGAACAGCTAGGATTTATTTTCGGCTAGAGCCCAGCCTTATAATCAGTGAGAGTGAAATGTACACCTCATGTAAGTTTGCATAAGTTTGCTTTATATAGCCTATATATAGCACAGACCCATAGCTGATCTACATATACACATATTTAAGTGCGAGTTAGTGCTTTTATACCTCAAGAATAATAATAATAATAATAATAATAATTGTATAACCGACACACACAGACAGTGGTCTCAGGAGGTCCACGCCACATTTTGGTCAGTGTTTAACCTCAGTGTGTTGAAATAACACACATAAATGGTTGCATCCAATACCTTCTTAACACTAGTGAGGTTATAAGCAATAGCGGCTTGGTCCCAAAACCGGAAGGGGGGGGGGCGCAAAGACAGTACATTTCCCTTCGTAGATAAGATTTAGCATAGTGCGGGGCAAAAGTGGCGAAAACGGGGGGCTACCGCCCTCTCGCCCCCCCCAAATCGCCGCCACTGGTTATAAGTATATCAAAATGTGGTGTGGACCTTCTGGCAGGCGTGGATCCACGGGGAGGGCGATAGGGGTGGTCGCCCCTCCCAACTATCAGGTGTTAGGGCATATTATTACGCCTAATATTTTTGAAGACTCAAATTCTCTGTCTTTTGTTTAACAGGCTTTAGAATATTTTTAATGTGTGATATAAATCCACTTTATGCGTTTAATAGGCTAATCGGAAATGAACCTACAGTTTCAATTTGGATCCGAACCACTGTACTCGCGCTACGACGCCAGGGGTCTCGGGTTCGAATCCCGCCCTGGGTATGGATGTTTGTGAGTGTCCATTCATCAATTTCATCGTGTCATCACTCATCTCCATCTTCACAAATTAGCCAAAAGTGGCACAAAAGCGTAGTAAAATGAAGCAAATCAATCAATCAACCTACCGAACCACTATGCAACATTTCTCCAAAGGTTATGGGGTTTTTGTTTTCGTTTTTGTTGACTTTTCTCCAAATCGTTCAGTTTACCATAACAATGGAAGGAATTATGATAATAACATAAAACAATAACCATCTATTTCAGAGCCCTGCACTCCTATATTTGCAAGACAGTAATCTCTAGGATATAGAAGTTATTGCTCCCTGTGTTCACAGTACCATATATTGTTCACATAAAACATTGCGTACTTTTTTCAGTGCATATGCCAGCTTGTGTGGTAAGCATGCATAGAAATACTGAAGATTCATTTGTCGGAGTCAAGTGAAACATTGTCAAACACCAATGTCGAAGACGGAATTCGAGCCCGAAACTTGTACAGTGGGATCCATGAGTATTGCTCTGCAAATTGTCCATGACTATTTTGATTATTTTTTCTCTTACATCCTACGTGTTTTTAAGCAATGGATTTTTATGTATGCTGGTGCAGAAGTTGTCAACAGCTTGTTTTGAGTTTTCTTTTAATTCTTGAAGCTCTTATTGCGTCAAATAAAGTGCACGAACACGGTGATGGACAATTTGCACGGTAATACTCATGGATCCCACTGTACGTGCACCAAATATCAATATTATAGAATTCCAATATTAATATGTCCAAGAATATTTAACAAGAATATCTTTAGAAAAAAAACAACATATTTATGTATTTAGTTTGTGTTAAAATTACACCAAATAATTTTATATATTAGCCCAGTCTAGTTCGTTGCACTTTTTGACACTCGGTGTAGTGCAATTGTGTGTATTCCAGTGTCAGGGTGGTGTAAGGAAATGAAATTCAACCAAATAGATGGAAAGCGGTGTTCAAGTTCAGAAGATTCAAGAAATGCCTGTCTGTGCTTTAGACGGCATTTGATCAGGTAGCACTCACCGCGTGACCATACACCGCTCCGGAACGTAGTGCAAACGGTGCAGTTACCAAATACACTACTTGACTCCAAATCAACGAACCAGACGAGTCGGTGTTGCACCGTGCAACCAAATAGACGCTTCGGTGCAAGGAGTCAAGGGCCTCCCCGATGGCGCAGTGGTAGCGCCGTCGCTTTGTAATCAAGGGGTCCCGGGTTCGATACCCGGTGGAGGCACATAGTGGTTGGGAGCCCACTTTAAACTGTAGGTCCAGTCCCGATTAGCCTTACTGTGATATTGATACGAGCCCTTCGGCTGTGCGTATCCTACAATATTGTTATGTAAACACCCCGCCTTAAACATACACCCCATTGATCATACATTCAGAAACATTTATAAACAGAAACATTTGGAAAAGAATTACATACTATGTACATATATAAATGGCAATGTGATCCTCTTTTTACATTTGATATTGTTCATTAGCACTACATTCACAACACTGCACTACACTCTCCGCCTCAGCCACTGCTGTTCCCGTACCGTTCACTGACTCCTTGCAGCATTTTCCTGCACTCCCTCCAAACTGCATGTAAATAGGAGCCCAGGGCTTTGATGTTTGCATTCGTTATATCACTCCTCTCCTCCCTAAAATACAGCCTGGATGGTTTGCTCAATGCTGTCCCTTGCACTGTCCCCCCATTTGCGTTGTCTGAGGTGTGCCGACCAAACATACTCATGTAGGACGTGAGCCCTCGTCTCCTCTTCGCCGCATAACGTGCAGATGGCACGACCGTCCGGTCCCTTGAGTTTGTGTTGCCTCCACACCAACTGAAAAGAGAGTCCAAATGTGCAGCGAGCTAGACTGGGCTATTGTATCCAATAGTCAGTTTATGTAATGGGGTACTTTTGGATATTTCTTCCACGGAATGATACATGCAAGTAAGTGTCTATTATGTAAATGTCCTCATCGCACCTGAAACCATATTCTTTCCAGTATGGTACAACTATCAATATGTCCATTTACTATTTTCTATAGAAACTTTAGTTGACGTAGATTGTGAGATGGGATACTGAACGGCACCCCTTTTTCATGAGTACAATTTTTTTCACAAGTTTTATTTTTCGTGGTGTGCAATGGTGGTTGAGACTAAAAGTTCTTGACTTGTTAGCGTGAGATGCATAAGTGTTACCAAGCAAGTAACATAGGATGCAAGAGAAAAATTAATGAATATGACTAGGATTTTCATGACTTAGCAATTTTTTTTTTGGTAGGGGTGATGTGTTTCCTAAATATATAGAAATTCATATTATGAAGAAACTTAGTGAAATTAAGGTGCTTTTTAAGGGCATATTTAGGCATACTTGGCCATTTCTACGTGATATATTTTTCGGTCATATTCAATATATTTTCACTTTTTCAAGGAAATTTGGATTTCTTCCTGCTGCTTTGGAACAATCAGGAGTACCACTAGTCGACCAGATAGAAATTGTGAATAAATCTGTGAATAACTTACATGGTGTTGTGGTGAAGTGGGACAAGAAGTGTCAACAAAAATTAGGAAAGTTTTGGAGAAAAAGGGTATATCATACATTGTGCTCTATTAAAAAAATATATTGGGAGAAAAAAATTCTCTCTCTATTTCAGAACTTGAGCCGAATGACATTCATTACTTTAAATATCCTGCTTCTCTTGTGTCATCCGAAGTAGAAAGAGGCTTTTCTTCGTAGAAGGCTTTGCTGGCTGACAATAGGCAATCATTTTTATTTGAAAATGTACAGAAAGTATTAATTGTACATTGCAACTCAGGGCTCATAAAGTGAACCAAAAGTAGAATGTGAAACTATCTCAGCATGTTTGAAACAGTTAGTTGTAAGGGCATATTATTTATAGGTCATAAAAATCCTAGACCAATTAATGAATATGAACAGTATGTTGATCAATACTTAGGCATGCCACTACATGATCTTGTACCGTGCTACTCACACATTCCGTGGTTTGAACCAAGTACAGTGAGTGAAGCTGTCCCAACCTGGACGATCAGATCAACTCCATAGAGATTTTATCTTTCTTGTACATGCAAAGCACACACAGTGCTTTATAAGTATTTATGCTTTCCTGTATCTTTGTTCTCGAAATGACATCATAAACAGTACTTAAGTGGTACTTAGGAACAACAATGCCATTGGAATTTAATCGCTGGAATCTTAAGATATGTTAAGTTTCATGAAATAACCCGCCGCTGCTCTATGCAAATAAAAATCAAGTGTAAAATAGTGTCCAGTCCCAACCTAGTACTCAGGTAAGCTTGTTATGACTATTTGTCTTTGTCCGTATCAAGCCTCTTGACAAAATGTGATACGCATGTAAATTTTCATGGAATTAAACTTGTACGAGGATTTACTATTTGCTTTAGTATTATAAGCTAACCAGATTCCACTCCATTCGCCCCTTTGATACAGTGCTAAATCTTAGTATTTATGGACACCTGTTCTAGCTATGGAGGTGCTCGTTTTATTACCATGCTTGAATCTCTGACTGGTTTCATTTTATGATCCTGATCCACCCAACCTTATGCCCCTTTATGTTATTGGCAGGTAAAAGTCCTTCGTTCTGTTACAAATCATAGGAACAGACGAAATGTAATTTATAATTTAGTGCCTCCTTCCTTAGCGTTTCAACCACCTGGCATTCATCCCAGGCGGATGGATACTTTCCATTAATACCAGGTGGCAAGTACTGACCTAAGGGTGTGTAAGAAGTGTCTTCTTGCGTTGTGTCGAATTTTTTATTGTCTTCCACTTTTTCCCTATGGTCTCTTAAGTTTTAACACCCTCTGAAGGCCTCCGTATTCTTCGGTCGTTTCAGAAGCTGATATATGGATGGAATATGTAATTATTTCGTGGTGTGATGGAACTCAACTCTGGGTGAGAAAGTGTGCTCGATTTGCAACAAAGTCTTAACTAGTTGCCTGACCTGTTCTCAAGCTGCACGGGTGAAAATTGGGGATTTGTATACTTACTTTCTCTCTAGCATTCTTAAACCCGAAGATTTATGGCTGCAGCAACGCAAGCCTTCCATCTGTCCCTATCCTGGGCAAGATCAATTCAATCTTTTCCATCCTTACCGATTTCCTTTGGGTCCATCTCAACGTTATCCCGCCATCTTCGTCTTGCCTTCCTACATGTCTCTTACCTTCAGGTTTAACAAGAATCCTGTAAACTTTTCTTTCCTCTGTTATATTCCATAGCACAATAGTTTCCACAGGTTTCCTTGGAGTGGTGATGGTATAGCTTTTTTTTACATGACTTGTATAGCAAAGTGAGATTTTTTTCCTAATATATGTGGCTGTTATGCATTTGCAGCTTGGGAGCGAGTCATATCTCCCGAAGCATCCAATCAACAAGTGCGCCGATGACGTCATCTCAAGCCAGCACCAAGTGCTAACCCCCTTTCTCACGCTATGCACTGCTGGTAGGCTCGCTAACTAGACTTGCGTAGTCTGCTGGAGACGACATTGTTGTTTTGCAAATATTGCAGTAAATCTTTAGGCAAGGTTTAAAGAACTGCATTTAATGAGATAATCAGTGTTGAATTCAATCTAGAAATACGCTTAACATTTTTGATTGCCGATTATGTGCAATATTCGTGATTCTAAAGTAGTTAGGTGTACACAGCGACGTATGCTAATGAAGTAACTACGTTTACACTTGAACCGTAAGTTCTGTAAGGTAAACGCACGCCCATGAAAATAGGCGGCTGGGCAGAATTGCGCTGTTGCCACATATGGGAAAAGCAAAGCGAGAGCGGAACAAAAGTCGCTGGTTCCCGCGCACTGTGTGGCAACGTCAGCCGTGCTGCGTTGCCTAGTTCGAGCGTCAGACTGAGCTTTCGAGCAAATACTGTCTGTCTGTATCAGTGGATTACAAGGACCAACTCTACAACGAGATCTTTCGTTCTCTTAAACCTCCGAACACACGGGGTGGTTCTCCGACGTGGCAACAGCGCGAACTTCTTCCACCCGCCTAATTTCATGGCCGTGCTTTTAGTTAGATAACAGAACTGTATTTCAGTTCTATCGATAGTTTTTAGTGCATAGTTTTTTTTTTATTTCCATTCATTGTATATGAAAATGAGACAGATGCTCTTAGGACAACAGAATTCTGACTGTATTGCACATCAATGACTGTTCGGTGGACCGTCCACAGCTCAAAATTAACATTTGATTTGAGGAGGACATCGCACACATGCAGGAAAGAAAAAGATGATAAGACTGTCGTGTATTTGAACAAGAACTTCGTCTAAAACTTATTTCAGAAGTCGTATTGCGAAAAGCTATCCGTGGTCATCCTGATCAAACATCATCTCTGCAAGATTGTCAGTCTCTTGATGTGAAGGTCGATCCTGCCTTTCCAACTTCCATCATCCCTCCACCCCTCCTTTTTTTTTTAGTTTATTCGAACTTGTGACGCGATATTTCTCGAAACGATTCCATATTCCATCTTACCCCCTCTGCGTCCATCAAATTCTCCATATCCTTGGAAAGAGAGAGAGAGAGAGAGAGAATGTGGAATCGGGGGGTGGGGGTTGAATATAGTCGGAAGTGGGGGTGAAGGCAAGATAGTAACGAAACTCCATTTATTTCGCAATAATCATTCTCTTAGGGTGTGTCGCAAAGCAGAAAGGGGAGGTTTTAGGAGGCAGAGCTAAGTGGGTTGAACTGGAAACCTTTGGACCTCGGGCAATGGGCACAGCGTCCGGAGTCGCAAACAAAAATCCTTATAAACTTAGCTTAATAACCAATTTGGGATCGCCCTCCTGCCCCCTTCTTTCTTTTTCAGCTGAGCTTCGGGGCTTGTCCACATTCGCCCCCCCCCCACCCCCCTCTCTCTTGGTCTGTCTCCAGGGAAAGACATTGCAGGCCATCCTCAACGAATATTAGATCTTATATTTGACCAGTCCTCTGGAGGGTGAGTTTAGTTGGCCTGAACAAAGTTTTGAAGGAACATATGAAGGTCTCATATATCCACTGCTTCGTGGGTTTTGCTTTTTGTAAAAGGGCCTTGGATGTGAGGAGGATGAATGTCTCGGTGATCAAGTGAGTTGGAACATATGGGACGTGCAGAGGAGGTTGTTGATACCCAATTCTTGTTACTACTAATGTACTTGACCACTTCTCTCTCATTGTCTACGTAATGATCTCGTGATAACCTTTTCTCAATTCACTGGAAAAAATAAGTTAGCCCTAGATTACCCGTGCCGTACGAGAAATTTACTTACCTGAGGGCGCTCAGAGGCTCAAACTTTTTTATCACTAAAATTCAAGATACAATTTTGTTTTTGAAACACTGCTTCCTTTGTTTGTATAGAGTTATATAATACGTAACCATAATAATTACAAAAATTGCCGTCCCCGTGGCGGAGTGGTTAGTACATCGCGCTAAGACGCCAGGTGCCCCGGGTTCGAATATTTGCCTGGGCATGAATGTTTGCGAGTGTCCATTCATCAATTTCATCACTCATCCCCATCTTCGCAAATTAGCCAAAAGTGGCACAAAAAGCTAAGTAAAATAAAGCAAATCAATTACAAATATGACCATAATTAACACTCTAGCGGTCGCGCGCAAAAAATATTTGATAGCGCGGACCACTGTCATGATTCACCTAAATATGAGACATATTACAAGCCAACAGTGGATTTTTTTTTAAAAAAAAATAATAAATACTGAACGAAAAGAGTTCCTGGACTGTTCCAGGAAGGTACACTGGAAGTAAAGGTCAACCGTGTTTCCAACTGCAGTAGGATGCTAATACGAGTGGGTCACTATTGTGATCCGCCCAACCAGTGCAGTGTACAAAATAAGAACCAATTATTGCATGAGGCACGTATATTTTATCGTTTACTAAAGCACATAGAAATCTATTAATGTTGCGTCAATGGTTTTTTGGTTTATACGATTCGTATTAGTGAATTCATGTAATAATTATAACAATTACAAAAATTACCAGCATTACCAACCAATATTAAACTGTTACGAGCATGAGTGGCATGACACGTTTAGCGTGTTAAGAATCGTATGCTAGCTTGTGTATATAAACCGCCGCTAAGAGAAACAAAAAGCTAGAAATATATATTAAAGACAGACCTGCCATTGATCTGGCAAGAGTCTATAGTAATGACAGGCACGTATCTAGAAATACATTTCGGTGAGGGTCCGACAAAGTGTCTCATTATTATTATGATTATTATTAATGCAATTAGAATTATATTAAATTAAATTAAATTTAAATATGTAAATTAATTAAAATTGTATTATTATTATTATATGAATAGGTAAAAAACATGGTAAAAGAATAGATGTATAACAGCATGTGTTCATTATCTAGCTTATATAAATACAACTGCCCTGGCAAGGAAATGAATGTCAAATAGATAAAGAATTGAGTATTTATTGAATAACAAAAACGGAGTTAGGTCCAATTGTAATAGGAGAAAATAATTTTATGGAGATCACTATTAATTGCCTATTACAATTCACGAAAAGTAAAGTTCCTGATTAATATTTCATGCATATTGTCATAAGTAGTAGCGTGCATAAATCTTTGGAAACTGTCCTTCAAAGCCGTATGAGCTAAATTCATTTCCTTCTAATAAGTTCAACTGAAATGTATAACCATCGATTACATAACAAATGCTAAACAATTATATTTTGATTCATTTGCTTTATTTTACTTCGCTTGTTGTGCCACTTTTGGCTAATTTGCGATGGGGATGAGTGATGATATCATGATATGATAATTATATTTTGATTATTTAATTTTAGTACTTGGTAAGTCTTTCGGGGGGGGGGGGGGTCCGGACCCCCCTAAATACGTCCTTGAGTAATGACCATAATATATGTATGTGTACACCTCAAACAAATGCCCTATTTATAAACAATACATTCCCAACGCAAAGACTTGCAAGAAGATGCCGATGATACTGGGGTAGAATGTTGGTAAAGCACAAACCGTCTCAGTGGAAAAACCGTGAATAGAGTTATATCATGGAGACTAGGTTTGGATAAAGAAATTCGGCGTTCATCTCCTCTTCCCCCCTTCTCAAAGATACTCATGTAACAGGGAAGGGTAAATAAAAGCGCTTGAATGTTCCCTTGAGATGGCTCTGAAGTTTGCGTCGGTTTTGTTAGGTTTCTTCGCGTCGAAGGGGACGAATCCTCCAGGTGCTGGATGTCCTTCATCGTCAGTGCAAATATTAAGCATCGCAGTGCTTTAATTGTTGCGAGACTAAATGTTAAATTTTGCAGAAACCGTGAGAAAGGAACGTCGGGAAGGTAGTCTGTGGAGAGGAGGGTCCTTTGTCTGCAGCCTTGGTGCCTTCACAACCGGTTAATGAGCTACGAAGAGATCCGTTTTTGTGAAAGATTCCTGCTCCAACACTTGATAAAAGGAACGAAACGGGGCCACCAGTAGGTGCGGAGGACAGCTGGACTTTGCCAGTGTAAACAGACGGGAACTTTTCATTAGGGTCGTCTTTCATTCAGAAACAATGATGGACGCAGGGGGTGGAAGGTTGTAAGGGCCTTCTTGTGGTCGGAATGCCTCCCTTGCGATGACCATGCACGTGTGGTGGGAAAGACAAAAGGGACCAAGAATGCAAAGCTTCCTCCGACTCGCCGGGGCTCACCTGATGAGATATTTTGCCGAAAGAAGTTTGCCATCTTGGAAAGAACAGATGCAGCCGTTGTTAGATGAGATCAGATCGCGTGCTTTTGCAGGAACAGTCGCGGACAGACGAACGCATCACCTAAAATTGGAAGGGCACGGTTCTGGAGACAAAAATACGGCCCGTTTCTATGTGTGTACTGTTTTGAGGTGTTGGCAACCAAGGGCGTATTTAGGGGGCGTCAAGGGGGTCCGAACCCCCACCGAAAGACTTGCCAGTCCACCGAATTTATTGGAAGGCAAGGATTATATTGGGATCATACAGCAAAGATTTATGAACACTATTACTTTTTGATAAAATGCATAAAATGTTAATCAGGAACTTTACTTTTCGTCAAGTGGATCTAACATTGCCTTTTGTTATTCAATAATTATTCAAGTCTTTATCTATTTGACATTAATTTCCTTGCCAGGGAAGCTGTTTTCACACAAATGTTAGCGATCTTCACTACACGTAATGAATACATGCTGATATACTTTCTCTATTTTTATACCATCTCTTTTACCTATTCGTGTAATAACAACAATACAGTATTAATCAATATACATATTTAATTAATATTAATTTAATTTTTATGTATTTTAATTTAAACACTATTTAATATTATTTCTGAGACATTTCTAGATACGTGCCTGTTGGCAACGCTGGCTGTAGCATTCTTGCACGCATCAACATGGGCGTCGGGACGAGTGGTGGGTGGGTCGAACCTGTCCCCCCCCTCCCCTCTGGAAATTGATATAATTTTAT
The DNA here is from genome assembly GCF_977018435.1 of Lepisma saccharinum. Classification (NCBI taxonomy): domain Eukaryota; kingdom Metazoa; phylum Arthropoda; class Insecta; order Zygentoma; family Lepismatidae; genus Lepisma; species Lepisma saccharinum. Next base: position 29,396,370 of record NC_139250.1, read on the forward strand.
TCCAAGAAGCAGAAAGCTTGTTGTTTTGATTGTCAATAACAGAAGTTAAGTTAGTTTGTATTCGAACGGAATAGCCGAAGTAAAAACTAGCTTAGATGGAAAAAAAACTCAGTTTAAAATACAGGAAACAGGTTATGTTTTAATATTCTACCACTTAATGCTAATATAAAGAATAAATGGTTCCACACTTTTCAAAATTCCCAAAAATTAGAGTTTTATGTCAGGCGTCAAACTTAACCTTTATGACTAATATTTCCTCTTAACTTTTAATATTTTTCTTGTAAAAGTTATGTAAAAGTTAATAACAAAACAGAAGAACTATAAATTTTAGTACACTAACTGTGTGAAATGTAAAGAAGATAATGACAAAGAGTTGTGCTAGCTATTAAATCAAGCCTCACTAACGATATAATAATAATAATAGTGGTGGTGGTAAATAATTTCAAATTTTGTTTCTTTTTATTAGTTTACAGTAGTTATTGTTGCATAATAATAAACATATTCGGAGACACCCAAATGCCAACCTCAGTTCCACGAAGTATATCCTGGACTGCATTTTGCTGACTAACGAGGCTCTGGCGTTTGGACCCATGCCCAGTATAATCCTCTATGGGACTTTGTTGTGTGTTGGCCCTGTGTGTTTGCGATTGTCCCTTCATCTTTTTTCATCTCATCAACATTCATACTCGGAAAAGCTAAGTAAAATAAACTCACTCAATCAATAATAATTCTTATCTACTCAAGTTTTATAAGTTGCCTGCCCCCTCCACCCCCCCTTACAAACGTTTCTGGCGACGCCCACGAGTCCTGGAGACAGAAATACATTACGTTTACATGTGTGTACTATTTAGAGGCGTTGGCAACGCTGGCTGCACACATCAGGGATATATTCTAGCATTATGTTTGGCATGACATAGTACTGATGTATTTTATGATTCGCGTCTCTTTTTTATGTCCTTGGGGCATTTAGTATTTAAATTACAATGGCCGCGTTATATATTTCTCACAACGTCGTCGTAGCCCGTCAATACATCGTGAAGAATATAGGTTTGGCAGTTTCTCTTGGTGATTATACCCGACGCCTTTTCTTATCTGCTCTCTTTAATTACTACAACTTTGTTGACCTTTGTCGTTGGCTAAAATATATTTCTCTCAAGATACTCCTCTTGAATTCATACGGGCTGCATTGAGAGTCGACACATTCTTCTTCCAGAAGCAGAACTCTTTTCTTGGTGCCTGTAATAGTCTGGCTGTTTCGGTGACCCGTAGGGGGTTTCTATTTATGTGACTTTTATGAATTTTTACTTGGATAGAGTTCCTGAAATTACGGTCTGGCTGGCCGTTGGCGTCAATGGTGTTGGAGCGGACTCATCTTAACTCAAAAGCACCAATGGGTCTGGTATGGTATGCCAGTGGTTGTGGTAGGTCTCGAGACAGGATTTCTTCAGCATCTTTCAGTCAACAATGCATATTTAGGGACGTGAAGTTCTCCTTTTAACAATAACACCGAAAAGTTGAGGAAAACAAAATAAAGTGTTTAAAATGTATTTGGGTAAGTAAAGGATGCAAGGTTTCGGTGTTTCTGAATCACGAAATACCGTGAATTATGCCATTCTTTAGAATAACACCGAATTTTACACCTTAACGCGAAAAACGCCGCGAAATATGCAGTATAAACTGGGTAACCTTCTTCTGTTCCAAAAGAACTCCTAAAGAACTATTGGATCTATCATTTCTAGTCTAGCTGTTGATAGTTCGATTCAAAAGAGATTATCGCACCTCATTTATTGCAGTTTGGCGCAGACATGATTGACAGTATTTAACCTCGTCCTGAAATATTATTTGCTCCGTGCGGGGCTCTTCTGAGAAGGGTCCCCCCACAAACGGTATTTTGAGGTCGGAGAGGGATTTTTTGGCATTGTTAGGGAAATGTGGGTGTATGATTGTGTTCAAAGATTTGGGTGATGTCATTCAATAAACATTTCACTTTTTGTGGCTCATGAGATGAAATAGTTTTCCAAATGGAAGAAATTTGGTCATATCTCTCAAAGGTAAGCCATAATCTTTTTCCCATTAAAACTAAAATGTGTCCCAATTTTCCAGAACTGTCACAATGTGAAAGTCTTATGCATAGAAGAAACAGTAAAAGTGCATATCAAAATAACACCGATTTAAAATTAATAACGCCAAATTTTGCCCTCAACCGCGAAACATAACACTGAATTGCAGTGAAAAATAACATCGAAATTTAAGGAAAAATAAAACAAAAACTTCACATCTCTATATGCATTCAACGCTATACAGGTACTGAATTTGTGATAAAAACACTGTAAAAGTTGTATTACAGTGAGCACACTGCAAATTGTAACTATTCCCTGTACCCATGTAATGTAAATTTAAGGTGAAAAATTGTTACTCCAAAATAATGGTGGTAGCAAAGTGTGTGTGTGTGTGTGTGTGTGTGAATATATATATATATATATGTGTGTGTGTGTGTGTATAGTGGCTTCCTTGATGGCATAGTGGTAAAAAGTCCCGGATTCGATACCCGGTGGAGTCACATAGTTCGGAATCTGATCTCACTTTAAACAGTATTTCCAGTTCCGATTAGCCTTACTGTGTATAAAGTGGACTCTGTGGAGAAGGAGTTATCACAGTGCTCCCCCCAAAAAAATTCCTCAAGAAGTATATGCATTATACGTAAAAAAAAATATTGTTGTCAATCCTGCCATCCCCCTTTAAATATTTACATGAAGTTGCCACCTTGATGAAACTTCAGTCGGGAAAGAAAAAACCTCATTCTACGTACTGTTTTACTGTATTGATGGGTACGAAACGGGCGTATAGAGTGTGCCCGGCCGGACCCACCGAAAATCCTCTTAGTGTAATTTTAAGCATATTATATTTTAATTACGTGAAATACCCCTCTCAGTGGTTGCTTGGAACTTTCATAGGCTTGGAAATTCTTAATTTTTTTTAAGAGTATAATATTGTTTAATAACGTCGATTAGCTTCCTCTACACTAAATTTCTAGGTGAAAGTATAAAGGGCATGGACGTCCGGAAGAGGTGGGGGGGCAAGGAGCCCCCCCCCCCATGGAAAATGAATGCCAACCTTAAAAGTACATATTTCACACACATAATTTGATTTCAGTCACAGTAATTTACATTAATTATTATAACGGGGATGCAGGAATGTGATAATTTCAAACTCAAGTGGCGTGTTTTTTTTTAGGGCAACACTATAATAAGGGCAATATGCCTCGTTTACCCCCCTGAAATAATACCTTGTTTGCTCCTCGCTGTACAAAATCTGCAGACGTTCATGATTAGCGCGGGGGGGGGGGCAATTGCCCTCTATTGCCCCCCCCGTGCGCACGCCCCAGCTTGGACATGGGTGTTCGTTGTGAGTGTCCATCAGTTTCATCTTATCATCACCAATCCTCATCTTCGCGATTAGCCAAAAGTGGAAGAAAAGCGAAGTTCAATCAGTCGCTCGTAGCTAGGAAATATTTATAACAAAATGAAGAAACGATGCATACCCATACATAAAAGATTTGTGAGTAAAGTTCGTTTCAATGGTGCGACAAAATGTCTCACAATCTGGCAGAAAAGCTTTACTGCTCTTCTAATCGGACTCAGTGCATTTTTGGCATCAGTCATACAAGCTTTGGGAATAGTCCACCTTGGATATCTCTGCTGTACAGCATGGGATTGTCGTCACAGTTGCGCGGATGTCTGGAATGCTTGAGAATCTTTCACCCTTGAGCGACAACTTCAGGTTTGGGAACAAAATTAATCGGCCGAAGCCAAATCGACTGAATAAGGGCGATGGTCCAACATGGCAACAATTGCAACTGTATGAGATGGAGCATTATCGTGAAGGAGAAACCAGTGACTCTGTACAAAGTGTGGTCGCACTCTTGGAATGCACTTAACAGGCATTGCAATACCATGCATGTCAGTCATGTGTGTCTATTATGCCATTTATTGTGTTCTATCTGACTTAAATGGCCAAATTGTGTGTATGAGAGTGAGGGTTAAAGATAAACAGTGAAAACAATAGTGTAACAATCCGATAGAGTGTACAGAATTGATATTGTCGTGTGTATAAACAGCACTCTTAGAATCGCACTGAACCAAATTTTAGAACATCAACTTCACATGTAAATGTAATGATGTGAAAAAGTAAATGGTAAATAAGTATTGAGTTGGGGGAAGGGAAGCAGATAGCAGGGATGAGTTTCTATGTAATGGTGAATACCTGAAATGTATGAACTAATGGTTAACAAATATTTTTTTTCTAAAATGTCCTCCTTATAGTGCAAAAATACATAATCATATCAAGTATATCAAACTGCAGTATATTGTGTCCACAACAAATGTTCTTGCTTTTCCTATTTTTTTTTTGTTTGTTTCAGAAACCTACGTTCAGTGCAGTACTACAAAAATATTATTTTTTCCAGAGAAAGCAGTAATATTTCCATGACTTTCCCAGGAAAAGTAAATTGCTGACTTTACCAGGTTTTCCAGACTGGTAGACCCTGTTATAAGTAGACCTCGGATTTTTAGTTTCTAAAAAGTGTGCTTTTAGGTTCTTAAAATAGGCACTTAAAATCCTAAAATAGGTTCTAAAAATCCTAAAATAGGTCCTAAAAATATCTTAAGTTAGGCTCGAAAAATCCTGAAGTAGGTTCAAAAAAATTTAAAATAGTTCAAGATTCCTGGAAAATGCTGATTAGGTATACTCACCGGCAATGAAAATTGGACACCTATATCCTGAAATACATACTTTCTTGCATAACGTTATGTGTGTTGCCTAACCCTACGGCGATGGCAGGACTTACCATTGGAAATTTGCTATTAAAATCCACCGTTCGCCGTATAGTTAAGCAACAATCTTTTTTCATGTTATCCACAGTCAAACTCCACAATTTTGTGTGTGAGGATCATCTTGTATGCTGAAAATAATCTTTCAACAAAAACATAGTCAGTGGTGCAAACTTCAATGCTCAAATGTTAGTTTGCAAAGGCGTGAATGCCACAAAGCACGAAGTGCCGCGAAAGTGAGCAAGACTACACAGATCAGACCACTTTGGATTGTAAGGTAAACTGCCATAATATCGGATACCATCATTTCTCGGCTCGTGGGTGCTGCCATGTGCAACAATCCGCTGAACTACGTTCGTCGATTGCCGCCAATACCTCATTGTGAGTGGGAACGCTGTTGAGCACACTGGGCGTGCACGATCGACGAAAACAGAAATTTTCAGTTTGAGTTTTTCGAAGCATTTCATGATCAAAGGTTTTCACATTGAAGTAAGGAGAAACTATAGCTTACTTATATTTCATAGAAAGATAGAATATTAGAGTATGTTGATATCTTAGTCCTATTCGGGTAAATGTCTTCGTTTGATATGAAGGTTATATTTCCCACGAGGTCGCGTTCGGCCTAATATCGGATATGGAGGCCTGCCAAATATCGGATATCAAATTGGTCAAATTGACATTCTTCAATCCTAAATTCGGACGGCTATTTTCGATTCCTCAAATTTGCATTGTTTTTTTCATTTTGTACTGTACAACAAATAGTTTAACAATAAGGGAGATAAACACATCACAAGGCAAAAGGTAAGGTACCAATAGTTCATATTACCAAAAATTATGCATTTCTGTTAAATTTTAGTGGGTTAATTATGGTGATTTCAAAAAGTATCCGATATTATGTCGATTTACCCTACAGGTAACAGTGGCACCACACATTTTGCTTTGTTTAGAGCTTTGAAAAATCACCATAGACTTGGAGGAAGGGAAATCGACGGAGAGTACGTTTCAAACACGTTCGTCATTGAATTTTTCGTGATGAAACAAAGCAAATGCCTCTGTGTGACATAAAAATCCTGTAAAACCTTTAAAAATATATAAACACCTAAAAAAAGGCTTGATTTAGACGCATAAACCCGAAGGCAAAATAAGTTTTTTTAGGCACTATAAAACTTCATCAGTTGTTGCGTTTTTTAACGAAACGCTGACATAACTTATTTTTTCTTACATACCTGTAAAGGGAAAAATAGGTTAAAATCCTAGAATCCGAGGTGTAGTTATAAGTCATATCACGGCCATCATTTAAATAAGTAACCAATATGGTTGTTAAATTGCCCATTACAACCTCAAAGTATGTAATAAATATAGGAGATATGTTTAGCGGGGAAATAAGCCGCGCGCTGGCGTACCAATAGCCACGCCTTGCAAATCTGGGAACACGAGGCGAAGCGACAATAGGTTTTACGGATTGTCTGGTAATCTCAAAAGTTGGCCTTGTCTCGATGGGACCTCCAAGGCACCGTTCATTATAAATTCATAAGTTGCCGTTCGGAATTCTGCATTCTGGGATCCGATCACTTAAAAATAAGCACGATACGAGAAGGGGTGAACAAAGAGTTCGAGGACCTCGCGGTGGGATCGATTGAAAAGATGTCAACTCGATGCCCAGTAGACCGAGTTACGCATCTCCGCAGAGCGCCGTTCAAAGGCCGAGCGTGGCACGGGGGACAGATGGTCTCGCCGGACTTGAGGCATATGCGTAGGTAGAACTGGGTACAATTATCAAAGGGCTTTTCACCTTAACCGCTCGGTCTGGAAGACGTTAATCCACTCTATCCGTCTCTATGTCCGTTCGAATTGTATTTCAAAGTTGCCTGCAAATGAAAAACCAAGGTCCTAGACTATGTTGATGAGCTCCCTTCCTCGTGTATAACCCATAAAATATCCAGCAAGCGTTATTGCTCTGAATTAATGATGGCCGAAGAAAACGCCTGGGGAACCTCCCCCGTTCTGAACACGGCAATGAGAATCTAACACGTATGGTATTGAGGGTTCAGAAGTAAATGACCTTTTTTTCAGTTGTAGTTGAGTAATTGCAATTATAGTGATGGATTTTATCAAGGCGGTGTGTTGTGAAATTGAGGCGAGAACGGGACGAGACCGAAAACGTGACAGGCCTGTGTTAAATCGAGACTAGTGTTGCTCACGAGACGAGACATTTCCTGTTTCATTTTGTTTTCGAGACGGAACAAACTAATATGTTCGAGACGAGACGGCATTTTCACGAGACGAGATGCCATTATCACGAGACGAGATGAGACAGACCTAAGTCCCGTCTCGTGGACAATACTAAAGGTGCTCACGAGAAGAAACATTTCTCGTCTTATCACGTGTCTCGTCTCGTTTTCGAGACACGACACGAGACACGATGGCATTTTCACGAGACATACCAAAGTATCGCCCCGTGGACAATACTAGTGTTTCTCAGGAGACGAGACATTTCTCGTCTTATCTTGTGCCACGTCTCATTTTCGAGACAACACGAGACGGGAGAAATGAATATCTTTTAGACGAGACAGACTAAAGTCCCGCCTCGTCGGCAATACTAGTGTTTCTCACGAGACGATACATTTCTCGTTTTATCTCTTTTATCTCGTGTCTCGTCTGGTTTTCAAGGCAAGACACGAGACGAGGCAAATGAATATTTTCGAGACGGGACAGCATTTTCACGAGAAAGACTTAAAGACCCGTCGTGAGCAATACTAGTGTTTCTCACGAGACGAGACATTTCACGTCTTATCTCGGGCCACGTCTCGTTTTCGAGATGAGACAGACTAAAGTCCCGTCTCGTGGGCAATACTAGTATTACTCACGAGACGAAACGAGACAGCATTTTCACAAGACACACCAAAGTCTGGCCAACGAAAACTTTGATTGGCTTGATTTAGTTTACCTCGCGCTTCTGGCACTTTTGGCTGCGAACATGAGGATGAATGGTGATAACTTGAAGAGACAATCACAAGCACATATGAACAGCACACAACAGAAATCCCATAGAGGATTATACTGGCCATGGATCCGGACGCCAGAGCCTCGTTAGTCTGCAAAATGCAGTCCAGATGCACTACGTGTAAGCGAGGTTGTCATTTGGGTGTCATCAGACAGGGTCACCCCCTACATCCCACCCAACGACAGGCTTTGGCGCTCAGAGAACTGTTTTGATTTTTCTGAATAACCTTGAAAGTGTCGGTAAGAATTAAAAATAAAAGTCGTCCTCGATAGACACATGTAATATGAAACTACCTTTCTGGATCTTCTGACGCACATATGCATTTCATTTGTGTCTGTGCGCCAATTCTTAATTCCGCCAACGTACGCGCTGTGCCTTTTAATAGACTCATTAGCAGCATATGTAAGAGTAATCAATTCTCCTTGTAAGTGTCTCGTTAAGAAAGTTGTATTTTGTACGTATGGAGTTTTTTTCGGGCCAAGTTCCATAATTATTACCCGCGGTTAATAGCAACCAGTCACAGGCAGTTCTGGTTCTTTTTGTCCCGTCTCCTGCTGCTCTTTTAAACTCCTTAATTAATCGTGTCCATCCGTAACAGTCAGCTCAGTGTGTATGCTAAGGCGATGCTGCAAAATTCTTGGTAAATTGAATTCGCTGAGGCAGTGTTGTACTAAGTCTACATCTACATGTGTTGCCTGCTACGCGTACATTGCACAAGGTTGCTGGAAAACAGAGAAAAATCACGAAAATATCAGGGAATTTTGCAGAGCATATGGAATTTACGCGCATATTGGAGTCTTCAAGATAAAATGTTGGTAAATAAACAAGTGTTCATTTCCACTTCTGGATTCGCCGATTCGGTTCTTGTGATTCTTCCAACCAAAGGGATTCAGTTTAGAAACTTTCTTCTCTCATTCTTATGATTAGTGTTGCCCACGGGACGAGACGGGACAGGCTTTTAAAAATTCGAGAGGAGACGAGATTGACCATGTGTCATGAGACAAACGAATATTTTCGAGACGAGACAGCATTTCCACGAG